>NC_053165.1:28585436-29222519 GCF_016835505.1 Polypterus senegalus
CAAAGTCTCACAGTGCCCGAAATAAAAAAGAAGTCAGATATCAAAGTCACTGTGAAAAGGCAAGTTGTAGCCCACCGTCTGAGTGTCATATGAAAGCTTATTAGGGTACAGACAAAAAAAAAGCTTATTAGGGTAGCGCAAAATGTCAACTTTAATCTCGAAATTTCCACTTTAATCACGTAGTTAATTTTGTTATTAATGTAGAACATCATAAACTTTATCTTAAAATCGTTTAATTTACTAGTTTCTCAAATCCCATCATAACTAAAGTAGCATGTTGAATGCTTTGTTTTGTATGTGATCTTCTATGTGCTCTATGTGTGTGAATCACTATGTGCTTCTTAAACTGGCTTTCTCTTCCTCCGACAGGACACAGAATCCATTACATTCATGATATTACAGCTCTCTGAATAATTAAAATACTGAGATGTATACTTGATATCATTTTCATGATGATAGGAGTTAAAGCATGTTATTAAACATGGGAACACGGTGGCGCAGTGATTGTTCATGTCTCACACAAGATGCTTGCTTTGCTGTGCACGACCTTCAATGAAATAATTTATTATAGCGGTACTGTCTCTTTCAAAAGTACTAACCTCCAATTCCTATCCTTCCTTTTCTTTTTCCAAATACCCAATTGCCACACAATCAGCTCTATAATCTATCTATCGTTAAGCCATCTGTAAGCTTAGAACGACGATTCTTCAAAACTTTTAAGGAACATTGGAATATCTTTGTAGTACGTGTTTAATTATTCTATCCCTTCCAGTGTCGCGCCAGCACAAGCAAGAATACAGTGCAAGGCAGGAACAATCCGTGAATGGAGCGCCAGCGGCTCACTAGCGTGGCAGCACTGTGTCCTCATATGTTTATTTATTAACAATATGGATTATTTAAATGAAGTTAAAGTTTTATCTGTATAATATAATAAACATATTTTGCTGCATTTCATCTTAAAAATGATATTGTCATCCTATGTAAATACGTGCTTTGTAAAGTGGCTAAGGTTGTGCAATATTATAACTGTAGTGCAAGTTTACAGTGAGGTAATTGTACTTATAAGTACAAACAGTTCTACAAGAAGCAGTTGATGGACTTGGATTAACGCCAAGTTTAGGTTTTATACATCACGATTTGAACACAGAAACGTTCTTAGACAACATCTCTGTGCATACGCACTGTTTATAGATGAGGCCCCTGGTCCTCCATCAAGTTCCTAATAGGTCGATTAATAACTTAAAGTGGTATATTTGGCTGCCCCTACTTGAGTGCCATTTTAGGCAGGTGCCTAGTTCGCCTGCCCACCACGTCCTGCAGCAGAACTGTTCATACTTGACTTTAGATACTACTTCATATTTACAAAATACTAAAGAGAAGGCTAGAAGGTCAGCGCACACTTGTGGATCAATAGGCAGTGCCCACCAAGCAGGTCAGTGTACTACCACCAAACACTTCTACTTTTGTTCCTCTTTTTCACTATTGGTGAAAAGAGTGACTGGCTTTGGATTACTGAGGTTAGGTTATTAAAAGTGCAGGGGACCACAATATAAATAATTCATCTTAAAGTCTGAATTAGCGTAGGTCGGCCTAATCAGGGGCTTGCATAAGAATTGTATTGATTTACTTCATGAGGTAGATGTACATAATAAATAGTTGTGTCATATATTTGAAATATGAAAATGTGTGCTTGTTTAAAGTCTAAATATTCTCAATTGTAACAGAAGTCTTGTCATTTTTCACCCTCTGATGGGGTCCATAGAAGACTATTCATGATCACTGACCTTGAGACAGTCTAAACAATACCAATGCTTATGTTTGTAATTTGTCATTTTTACCTTCTGGGAGTAGCTCTTAGGGGGTGAGGACCACCAGTAAAGAATCAAATATCAAAAAATATTCTATTTGTGATCAGTAACCTCGACATATCATAAAATGACACTCCTCAATGCCTACATTACCAACCCCCATTTTTTCCAAAGTTTTGTGAAATGGCGTATCTTTGACCTCTATATGCCCATAGGGTCAGTTGATGGGGTACGGTCAATTTCAAGTTCTTCTGAACATTTTTGTTGAAGGCACCTATTAGTTTGCTCTTTGTCAAAATTAGCCTAAAAATTATGTTTTTTCAGGCGTAGGAGTCAGAAATAAGGAGGAAACCCCATACAACTTGATGTCTTGCATGACTTGCCATCATGAGGAGCCAAACAATGTGGGATTTGGGTTTCTTAAACAGGTAAGTCTGAAGGCACTGGACCAAACTTAAAAAAAAAAAAAAAAGATTCCTAAGAGCACCAAAAGTAATATTTCAATAATTGATTTGGTTGTTCTGTAGGCACCATGAGCTCTCAAGGAAGTTTTAAGCATCTATGAAAAGCCCACTTGCTATATTCCTCCACTCTTTATCAGTTGGGGGACTGAACCTAACCCAGCAGTGTTTGGTACAAAGCAGAAACCTGGCCTGGTTAGGGTACCAGTCTGTCACAGGGCACAAGCAAACTCTACCCAGCCAGTTTAGAGTCTGTAATGAAGCTGGCATGCACGTCTCCGGGACGTGGGAGGAACTTGTAATAATCCGTATCACGTAATCGGCATTCTTCTCTCCTTACAGATACTGAAATTGCATCTATCAAGCCTGCTGGGTAAACGCCTCTAAATTACAGCTGGTGTCCTCCTCAAAAGATGGGTTGGTATTTAGTTACAGTCATAAAAAGAAAAGTAACAGAGAGAAGCCCAGGATTTAGGTGGAAAGAATAACTGAAAAGGCTCAGAATGAATCATAAGCCAAGAAAGTGAGGATGGCAGTTGAATTATTCTTACCTGCAATTCAAATGCCATCTTGTTGTACCAAAACTTTGTCGACATAAACACAGAAAGTCATTGTATGTTGAATGTTTCTTTTCCACAGAACAATACACTACACAGACAGTATTTAAAATCAACAATGGTCTGCTTTCTGCTCCCCCCCTCGAAAACCCTTTTCCCACACTTTCAAGGTAATAAGAATCAAAGAGTCTATTCAAAGTAAGGTCTGCCATTGCTCTGTAGGCTAAAAGCTAAGAAGTTTTCAATACAAAGCTGCCTAATCTTATAAAATAATTCAGCTGCCTCACTGCAGTAGTTTTCTCACCCCAGTTTGAAATAATGTACATTAAAGTGAGAGAAGCGGAGATACTGTGAACAACAATAGAATAGAAGGCCGCCGTGGTTCTCCTAAGTGTTACGTGGGTGAAGATTCCCGTCAACACAAGTCGCCTGCATGTCTTACAATCCTCGTTTTTGCAGAGAAAGCCCCCACATTCACCCGTGTTCATGAACGGTTTGCACCCACCACTAGAATGACATCACAAGTGTAACAGGCCAAAGGGAGTTTCTTCGGCTCACTTTCTGTGACAGGGTCAGATGAGTAGCAGTACAAGGGGACGGCTGCTAGGACCTCTGCTTCTCCAGATCGACAGGGGCCAGCGAAAATGCTTTGGAGGGCCTGCAGTTCCTTCGAAGGGCGATTGTACCAGGCCAGCCACCTGATAAAAGAGCACTGAGGGGACTTTGTCGTTATTTTAGAAGTATTCATTTCCCAAGTTTTATAGGATATTCTGCTCTGCACTGTATGGTATAATGGTAATACAAAAACAGCAAACAGAAAGTTGAGTTGGGGTTTGATCGTGTTAGCCTGCCTCTCATGAGAGCCAGCAGGGAGGACTATAAAGAGAGGCTGAATGTTCAGATGTTCAGCATCTTGTAGCCCATACTCTGCATTGATCTCCAGTCAGTTCTTTTTACTCTGTTCCTCAGGACACCTCTACTATGTACAACGTTATTTACTAAATAAAATGTCTTTTTTAAAAATTGGTTCAGAGCATCTGTAAATATTTCACTGCTTCACTATTTTATGTATGTGGCTCAACCAACGACATACTATTGTCCATTATTGTTTCCTGGCGTTTGTTCACTTACCAAACCCATGTTGTATACTACCGAGTACAATTACCTGTGCCAGAGACTGATAACACTTAAAGGATGATTTACTGTACATTTATTGGATTTCTACAGGTCATGGATAAAAGCCACAGACACATATTTCTTCTCTGGTAACATTTAGGCTAATAATGCATTTCTCTTACTTTTTTCCCTTCATGACTCCAAGCTGTGCCAGGCTGAGGGTTTATGGTCTCTGGAATGAATTTTATTTTGGAGTTGTTTGCCCCAGAAGGAAAAAAAAAAAATCAAGCATATTGTATACAAAGGGGATTGTTACTATTACTGGGGATTACTGTACTAACAGCAATTACAGTAGCTACTAAATACAAAAGGTTTAATGGCAATGAAATTTGATGATATACAATTTGTAACATTTTCAATTTGGCATTGTAGGTAAACCATTTAGTAAAATAAGATATTGGTTTATCTTTTAGTACATATTCATATATTAAAAATGAATAAGCAGCAGTTGACCTTTTATAGTTCAAGTGAAACAGAACTACCTGTGAGCTGCTTAAGTGTCAACAGTTATGTTGTGATATAAATCTAAATACAGTGCCATAAAAAGTATTTGCTGCTTCCAGTTTTCCTTAGTTGTTGAAGGTTTCTATAACCAACATCTATTATTACATAAACTGCTTCCTGGTCAACATGTATCTTTATTTATTTATTTATTTATGAACAAAGTTGCCCAACACTAGGTACCACTGTGCAAAACAGGAGATGAAATATAGCCAAACCTGCTCTAATCCTTACCATCAGACTCCATTTGCCAGCTCCAAGATTCAACCAGTACATGTCTGTGGCTCAAGGTCTCCACCAGACCACAGTGAAAGCCTTAACCTCTAAAAGGAAAACAACAGAAAGGGTAGGGAGTTTTCTCCAGACTGGCACTTCTGCCATACTTACTCCAAGGTGCATCTTCCAATCACAAAAGATCCTAAAACATGTAAATAAATGCAGACGTTTCTCATCTCACTAAAGATCAGTAATCACAACTCTACAATCAGGAGGACACTGGGCAAAAACACGCTTCATTGGAGAGCAGCACTGCGGTGGGCTGGTGCCTTGTGTTGGCTGGGATTGGCTCCAGCAGACCCCCGTGACCCTGTACTTAGGATATAGCGGGTTGGATAATGGATGGATGGAGAGCAGCAAGATGATTGCTGACACGAACATTTGTGTCTCATTTGCAAGGAAGTAACTGGATAATCCCCCCAAGCCTTTTAAGAGAATGTTCTATGGACAGATAGGACAAAAGAAGTTCTTTGGACAAGTCTCAATATGACGCAGTGCCCCACAGAATTAAAATCATACCAACAGTCAAACACAGTGCTGCTAGAGTGATGGTGTAGGTATTTTTTTGCTGCCCTAACACTGACAATTTGTCATGAATTCTACTCTGTACCAGTCATGTCTGTGCTGAAGCTGAAATGTAGCGGGTCATGCAGCAATACAATGATCCTCAATACATCAAGTCCACCTTAGAGTAGCTGAATAGAAACAAATTTCAAGTTTTAGGCTGACATAGTTACAAGTCCAAATCTAAACTTAATAAAGATGTTGTGTCAGAACCTGAAATGAACGGTTCTTTTACCGATGTTTCTGAAATGAAGATTCTACACGGAAGAGTGGGCTACAATACTGTACTTCCACAGTGACATGAAAGACCGATACTGAAATAAGGGAAGCTTTTGCTGAAGTTATTGCAGCTAAGCATTGTGTTGCCAAATGTTACATTTAAGGAGTCAATCACTTTTCCTTAGTGTCAGCTGGTGTTGCAGGACTTTCTTCATACTATAAACAAGTACAGACTGGAGTTGCCATCAAGCAATACCAGATTATCCTCTTGATAATATCCACAGTGGCCTGCGAGATGAAGCTCCTGCTTCTGGGAACCTTCAGGGTCTTGTCACAGAAGGTCGCCCACATCACATTAGGTTCAGCAGTCACACCCAAGTTTGCAAGTTCCTCACACAAACTGTGTGCACACAATCAATAAAATCTATGAGCAAAATTAGCAGCACTGATTACCATATGGAAGATGGACGGACGTACGTACATACTGGCACACCAATAATTATTTGGTTTATTCTACTGTATCAATTCTAGTACTTTAATTTAGAAAGACAAGACCCACTCCCCAATAAAAATGATTTTCTTGACATTCACAGCAGCTTAACACTTGGTCATTTGTTTCTATTTAGTTTCTAATGAGCGTATCGTGCTCCAGTCTCTCCAGAAATCTTGGGGTCTTCTCCCAGCCCAGTCACTAGAACTCACACGACCACCCACCACACACCTAACTTTGCCCCTTTGTGTCCATGTTTGCAACAAGTTAGGTTAATTAATTGGTGCTACAGATGATGATGTAAGTTCTCTGGGGAATAAGAATGAATATTAACTACGTTAATCATTCAACAGTGTAATTTTTTAAAAGTCTGTTTATATTGTGGTATGTCTGAATTTGTTTTCAATGGCCAACTCTTGTTTCAGCTATGATCACAATAATAATAATAATAATTCTTTGCATTTACAATGTTCTCAGCACATGATTTGACAAGGGATTTTTTTTTACTTTCTATTTGTAGTTTGTGTGATTTTTAGGGTGCCTGTTATCTTGATTTCCACCTGAGACTTGTCAATGAGCTGCTTCAGTATTTAATAAATTCTGCTTATTTTTTCCCCTTCTTGTTTACAATGGGCTTATACAGGTAACAGGTGAGGACTGGAGTTGGCACCATTTAGAAACAGCAAGTTTATGCTCTTTCAAGGTAGGCACAGAGCAGTTACATAATTGTCTCCTGAACTAGGGCTCTCACATTGAAACAGTCTTTTTTCTGTTTGATTCAATAGTGTCTGGGCAGTTGGAGCAGATTAATGGCAGGTGTTTTCAGGTCTGATATGAAACCGGAGAGTGCTTCATTGCCACACACTAGTATCCAGTAAATATACGAGTCTATTTGATTCTTTTGTTCCAGGATGAGACAGAAGAGCAAAGGAGTTACTTCATGAATTTAGATCATCTGGATAAGTGGGGAAAAAAATGAGGGCCATAGTGGGAATATAGTGAACTGGACCAACTTCTCTGCAGTCCTTAAACAGTTTGACTATAAAACCAAAGCTTAACCGTAGTCTGTGAACCCAGTTGCTTAATGAACCCACCATTTCAATAGCTTGGTTTACCACAAAAAATAAGCAGGATCAGCCTTCCATCTGTAGGAGCCTAATCTTTAACTGAACATTAAAAAGCAGCAGTCAAAGTTAACAGACAGATAAAGGGACTCCCATCTGACAGCAGGAAATACGGTTTTGACTACAGTATTGAGTTTCTCTTTCCATCAGGAATAAACAGTGGTTGTTGCATGTACTTGTAAGATGCGACTGATTCAGCACCAATCTACAGGTATTTAGATTTTTGAAACCGAATTGTGTGCTCTTGTAATACAGAATTACATGAAAAAATATAAATTAATCAAAACTGCTCTGTGGAGACTCAAAATCAATAATGGATTTAACAAAAAAAAGGCCACATCACCACCGCCTGTCCCTAGGACAAGGCTGGATTGTGGATTTACTCTTGCTTGACAAATGTAGGATTTTATTAAATTATAAAATGCCCCAACGCACATTTACCAAAATGCATCAAATAATTACTATTCTTAAGTGATGGTGAAAGACTTTCTTCCCAAGTTAGCAATATGAAAATTATTAGTTTATATTATTAAGCTTGACGTTGGAAGGGTTAAACTGTATCATTCTTGGCTTGCTATCTCAAACAGCAGGAAATTACTTGAATTTCTAGAACCAAACCAAATCTCTCCTCTCATACCTGCAGCCAAATAAGTACCAAAAAAAAATAATAAAAAAACCCCACTCATTTAATATTTTTGCAGCACCGAATCATTTTTGACAATTTTTTTTTAGTATCCTAATTTTTATGTTATCTTAAATACTACAACTTATCTGAAAAATTTTAATCTGACATTCACAATGGCCCCAGCACAAACATGCATGCACAGTCAGCGATGTTACTATGTGTTCAGATTTAAACGCAGCTTTCCACACAATGTTTCAATACTTACATTTACAGAAGTATCATTAAAATTCTAAAAGGACTATGTCACCATCAGAGCGGGAACTGTTCTTCTTTTCTCTTAATATGCTACCACCAGAACATATTCTTTACAACATATACTTTATTAAGTTGCATTACTATGCTTGTCCTTACAAACAGAACTTGATTAGTCTGACTCATGTAAACTAGGCACACTGTAACAAGATACTTTTAGCTTACTGTTTGCTTAAACAGATTTGTATTCATGAATATTATAGTTTAATGCAAATCGTGTAACAATAAAGATCATATAAACAAGTTTGCCATTTTAAATCTGTATTTCTGCCTTTAAACTCTGAACTGATTATCACTCAACAGTGCTATGCAAGAACTGCCTGAAACAAATATTATTATTATTGCTTTAACAAGCATAAAATAACCAAATGCTTGTCTTTACTTGATTTCATACTGAAATCAGTAACATGTGATAACTGTGTCAGCATACCACATATTTATTGCTAAAAAAAATATAAATTGCATGCAACCTTTTGTGCTACAATCACATTAGTTAACTGGTGTATTATATACCTTTTCACACAGCCATAGTATTACTCCCTTTGTCCTTAATTAGTTTTCATCAATTTTTTGAAAATGTCTTACTCAAGCAACAACACTATGGATTTAACACAAACAGGTAAAAAAAATATTACCAATTTTAGGCATGCCTTAATCACACCGGACGTTTAAAATATTTGCTAAGGAATAGGGGTAATTAAGATTTAAGATAGCAGAAGAAAAAAAGGAAAAATAAGATTTGCAGAACTTTTTCTTTAAATGTTATTGGCATTAAAATAAAACAAAAACCCGCACTATCTGTAATTCAGAAGGGGAAAGATTGATTTGAAAGAAAGTGTCAGACTATTTTTCCAGGCCATAACTAAAATGGGGGGATAGGCAATGCAAACTTTAGAGTAGAAAATGACTTGAGTCTTAAGTGTCATGCAAACAAAATAAAACAGAGATGCGGGGGTGGTAGGGGGGTTTGGATTAAAAAGCATTACCTAAAAACACAATGATTCTATACACAAGTCTTTTTCAAATTAACAACAAACCTGCCCTGCCACAGTGAAGTGTACATTTTTTCAGTTTTCCTCATGGTACTTTGGAAATTAATCTGCTATCGAACATATTCTTGTTTCTAAAAGATGACTATTGAAGAGAAAGTGAAAAATCTGGTGGCTCATTATGCTTTACCCTTATTTCTCATGCCTCCTCCTTGTACAATGTGTTCATGGTGAAAGCTGCAATATAACAAATAATCCAAGCAGTAATTGGCTCTTATCCTTGCAGCTGGACATAGCCTAAAACAAAACACTCTTCATTCTAACAGCAGTGAAGTAACATTTTAAGCTTCGCCCAGCATGTAGCAGTCACCTCTTAGAAACTAACTCTGCAAGCAATGTATTTTAGCCAAGTACAAATTCCTGTCATATCCAAGATGTCAATGCAAGTTATGCCACAAGAAGAATGTGAAATATAAGGTGGGTGGGAGATATTCTGGGGACAGCTACTGCAACATAAAAGCTTTTGTTAATTCTCTTTCTTTACCAGAGTTATGCACAAAATGGGCACAAAGTAAGGCAAAAATGCCCGGAATGTGTGCATTGAATAAAAGGCCATATTGAATAAGAGAAACAGATGCTACAACCAAGGAGCTGTGGGGTAGGCTTTCAAAGAACTAAGCAACAGAATTGGACCCCATTACATCTCAAAGGTTATTCTGTATTCTATTGAATTATTTAAAGAAACACATTAAAAGCGACAGTCACAATTGAAGAAAAAAGTGTTAGCTGTAAATAAATCGCCACACATTACAACAAATCCATACTGCCTTATCAAAAAAGCTGAAGTTAAATGTTAAAAAAAAATCTGACACTAACATTCTTAAAAAAAAAAAAAAAAAAAAAAGGGCTTACCTTTAAGCTGTAAAAAATTGTACCATACGTGGAAATTCCAGTTTAACCAAAAATTCATGCTATATGCAAAGCACAAGGATCATCCTATGAAATTATCATTGCCCAATGCGATTCACAAGTCTGGTAAACAACGTTTCAGACGTGCAAAAGTTCTTACTTTGTGACTCCAACCTGTCAGCACTTGATGATCCAATCCCACGACAACATCACTTAAAATATGCATCCATAAAATTCACTAATAAGGGATGTTTACATCCTTTTTGAGGGGTGAAAAAATTTGTCTGACTAGCCGAAGAAGCAAAGGCTTGCAATTAATCACAACCATATAATGAAAAAGGATACCCTATACCAAGGGACATGAATATGGACTCATTATTAATAACAAAAACACTATAGCAGTGACAATTCCATGAGGTGAATTTGATATAGCAAAATCCAAAAGGATGAGGTAGAGCTCCAGTTTCACTCCGGAAAAGCTGCTCTTTGTAATGATGGAGTGCATTTTTTTCCCTGATTCAAACACAGACCAATTGTATTCAATTGCATCCACCCCTCCACCCCCACCCCCCTTACTAAACAGTGACAGTGTGTGTCAATCTCTAGAGAACGAAGGGGTCTGTTTTCATCAAAATGTTGCAGCAGTCTAAAATTCAGAGGTGGCGTTTAATGAGCCTCTATCTTGGCTCTGAACCTGCACAACCCCGGCACATCTCAGAAGGCACCAGAGTACAGAAACATCCCAGAGAAAGGACATGGAGTCTCTTATTTTAGTATATAAACAAAGATACACAGTTCCAATATTGAAAAGCACCGGAAAAAATCCACAAAAAACTAGATTACAATCACTTTTTTAATACAAGCAATAAAAAGAATCCCAATAAAATAAAAATAAATAATTTACTCAGGTTAGTGAAAGATTTTAAAATGATGTGCCTCCATGTACACAGTAAGATTAAATTTTTCAAATTAAACATGATATACACTAACAGGTACGTGTGTTTTAGAACTGAGTAAATCTTTTAAAGGCAATGATTCACTGCAAGTACATTTATTTCAATGGGCTGAAATGAGAACATGAACCAACTTAGTCATTAAGTCCTAGATGGCACTACATGAAGCAATCACCCACCGATTATCCCATAAACAATTGTGTTCATATCTTGAGTAGTTGGCAGTAATACATAAGGGACAGCAGGCATAACAATATCATCAAAATAAATTCAGAATATAAAAATAATTACAATTTAACAACAGCGTGTTTACATTTCAAGCTTCTATTTTGCTTTTTTGTAATTTTAGGCTGAATGAAAAAAAAGACACAGTGGCAAAATAGTTTGAAGTTTGCTAATATTATCCTTGCAAAAACTGACAAACTTTCAAAGTTTCTTTAATTTGTACCTGCTTTCTTACTTATATATTTGCAATAACTTTGCCATATGGGGAAAATGGAAAAAAATATAACTTTAGTATCTAAACAATTTGTATCTTTATTACACCTATACACCAATATATCATTTAAAGCACTACAGTCAGATAAAAAGTTTTAATATGGGTTCAAAAAACAATGCAAACATGAAGCTACATTGAAGTTAAATGGCAGCACCTTTGACAGAATAAGACAAAACAAGGTTTTACATATCCCTCAAATTACTGCTTCTGGGAAAATAATAAAAAAAGCAAATGAGATTTTGGTCATTAGAAACAGCACTTGTGTACGTGTACATGAAAAAGTTCACATATTCAAATCCGGTAATTAGTTGTTGTTTAAGAATGACATGTCAATAAATATATTTGGAAAAAATGAAAAATTCAAACAAGAAATTTAGGATAACCCTATTAATTTACATGATTTTTTTTTAACCATACAAGTGCCAACCACTTATTAGTTTACCAATTGCCAGGAAATGCCAATTATTGAAATTTGCTTTTGTAACAATTTACAAGCAGTAACTCAGATAAAAGTAATTAAAGTTAGAACTAAAATACTTGGGGTATGACAATAACCTCTGAACTTCTATTACTCATTTCTTTGGAGCGTAACATACTAGCTGCATAGTTACAAAATTAAGTGTCTGGATAGACTGCAGTTGCCAGAAGTTGGGCAAATTCATAGTGTGCACTGTATCTTATATAACAGAGTATTGAGTTAAGATATCCCAAATGAAAAACTACAGCTCTTAAAAATTCCTTAAGGTACAGCAAGATATCTGATGGCAGCCACATTTAGTGTCTGAAATGAGGCACTTGTTTTCACTATTTGAGGAGGTGACAATAATGACATGAAAATGCTCAGCATGATGCTGCCCTGCAAGTCCTATCTAAATGATTTTGCTGTGCGGTCACTTTTGGGATTTCTTTTTCTTTTTAATTGCCTTCATGGTTTCCTCATGAGCTTTTCTTTTGGCTGCAAGTTTGTTCACCTATAAAATAAAGGAATGACAATGTATTTGTTAATCCATTATTATTTAACACTCCAAAAGAGCTATATTATTTTCTTCATTTTATAAACAGTGACTTTGGGGTTTAGAGCTTGTAATTAAAATGTATAAAAGATTATGTTTTGTTAAAAAAAAATAAAAAAATCAATGAGTCATGTTTAAAGCAATATCTGAAATAACTGCCTAGTCATAGTCCCACTTGAACAATACTCAGAATGGTTAATTTGTAAAAGCAATTAATATTAATAAAAACTAAAATGTAGAAAACTAACCTCGCGGACTTTTCTTTTCTTCCCAAACATGATCTTATCATAGAGATATTTTTCCCTCTTTTTCATCATCATGATAGCTAAACGCTTCTCCTCAGCTTTTTCCTGATTTACATTCACCTTCTGTACACGGATTTTTCCAGCAGTTACTTTGACTGGAAGTTTCTGGGGGGGGGGAGAGAAAAGTACATGGTCAGCAAAACACACACGAAAAATAACCCACACCACTGCGAACATTTCTTAAAAAAAGTAAATCTGAGAAATTTTTAAATTTTCCATGTTTGAGCAACCTGTATGCATACAGGTGTAAAATCTAAAATGCCTAACTAAATCAGATATCATCTAACATTAAATTACATGGTGAAGAGGCAAAATATAATAATATCAATTTACACAATAAACTTGTTGCAGCTGAATAACACAAAGTGAAGCATAATAGGTCTAAAAATTATTGGGTCAACTGATCAATACAAATGCAATATAAAAATCTGCACAAATAAAAGTATTTAGCAAAGTAAGACGGCTAACAGAATATTAAATAGAACAATATACAGGTTATCAGCCAGGTGAGACAATGCTTAAACTATAAAGTGCTCATGGTGTCTTATTGGGAATAATGTATGCAGTTTTGTTCTCCACATCACAAAACAAGCAAAGCAGGGCTAAAAAGTATAGGGAAGAGCATTAAGATTGATTGCAGATCTGCCAGACATGAGCTGTGAGGAAAGTATGAAGTTTTGTATCTTTTTATTTTAGGTAAATGTAGATTAAGAGGTGGCACATAATAAAACTGTTGAAAATTATTAAGGGAATTCAGTGTATTTCAGCTGTTGCTATGAAATTACTTCTTCAACAAGGACAATGACTGAAAATGGTTAAGAATAAGTTTTACACATACGCTGGAATGGTTTGGTTCACAGAGAATCACTGATAAACAGAAAAAGTAGTGTAGTAGACAGTGGTACTTTGATGGCTGTCAGCGGCTTTAGCAATCAATGATTTCATATGTCTTGAGAATGTAGTTATGTTTATAAAAAAAAAAAGACATGTGTAGATTTAATCTTCATTTACACAATAATTTTAGCTAAAGGCTAAATTATTGCCTTAACTATAGATATGGGCATTTTCAGGCAAGTAGCCAACTACGTGGGAGGCGTTGGGATGGGGGACCCAACGCCGCCTCACACGGCAACTGAGCTGCAGGCTATGAATGTATATATGTATGTAAGTAGGATTCAGTTAGCGTTGGGAACCTGCGTACCAAATGTCTTGAAGATGGGCCCATTAGTAACAAAGGCGGCAGACAGTGGCGTCATACCACCGAAATAAGTACGTACATCGGTTTCGGTTAGCGCAGGGAAGCCACCTACCAAATTTCGTGAAGATGGGGCCATAAATAAGAAGGTTCAACATGGCGGACGTTGTCGACCATTACGTATAGAATTTCGAAATTAAACCTGGTTAACTTGTGTAAGTAAGCTGTAAGGAATAAGCCTGCCAAATTTCAGCCTTCTACTTACATGGGAAGTTGGAGAATTAGTGAGTCAGTGAGTGAGTGAGTCAGTGAGTGCTTTGCCTTTTATTAGTATAGATATATTTATTTTTTTTCATAGCCATTCCTCGACTTATGAAGGTCAACACACGTTTCCCTCGTTTGAATTGTGCATTCTTATCTTTCCCGCATTGGTGAATGAATATGGGAATTTGGCCCGACACCTCATATTTACACCCCAGTGAAACAGGATCACTGCTTAGAATGTTTCTACATATCCTGATTAACTTAAGTCAGATATCAATAGAAAAAAATACTTGGGTGATTGCACTTTATTCATAACAATTTCTAGGGCTGCAAATAATCATTGCACATGTTTTACTGAAAATAGTTATTTCTTTATAAGGGATTATTTTTTCTCAGAATAAATTTACTTCAATTATAGGTTACATTTCTCTAATTTTTTTAGTGGGAGATTAAGGTAATTTTTTCTACAACCCAATAATTGTGGGATGAATTGTGTGTACTAAAGTTAATGTATTGGGCATATATACCTTGACATTCACTTTTTTATGTACAGGTTGTCTAAGATTCTCCTCCTGTGCTTCATCGCCACCTGTGTCTATAGCTTCCTCTTCAGAACTGGATTCATCATCATTGTCATCTTTGTTTAGTTCAACTAAGAAAACAAGATAAATATTAAAAAATAAAAAACACTTTTTTTATTCATTAAATTGCAGGTGTAAAAAGAAATTCAGTTTACATACCTGGCTTCTCTCCCCTTTGCAAGGCCATTATTTTCAGTTTTTCGGGAGGTATGTAATCTCCTTCTTTTTCTTCCACAAATGGAGACAGATGAGGGGGCAGTGTTACACCCAAAAAATAGTCTTCCACTGGGAGACGGAGTCTAGCATTGACAGAGTCATATATCCACTGAGGCTGGATATAATATCTGCAAAATACAATTTTTGGTACTCCTATGAAAAATATACGGTTAGCAGCCTCCAATGCCAATGTAAAGAACACTAAACAGCAAACAGTAAAAGCAGAAAATATATATTCACACACCTACAAAATTGAATACAGGGGCATGGGCATAAGGCATAAAGATGAAAACCAATACAGCCAGCATTAGGTCCCGAGCAGTACACAGACTGTTGAATGGAACAGTAAAGATAACTACTTTATTAAACTTTTAAATGGTCAAGAAATGGAAGGTTCCCAGAGAATTTAATATGAAAACAAATGTATTTAAGAAAGTAAAGCTTGTTTTATGTAAAGCTGCATCTCCAATTTGGTAATTATTTTATAAAATGTAGATTTATACACTAATCATCCGCAACACTAAAAACTCTGAACGGTGAATTGACTAACATTGACTAAATCGTTACAATGGCACCTTTTATGAGGGGGCAGCAAATAGTCAGAAACTGAAGATGATGTGTTGGAAGCAGGAAAAACTGGCAAGTGCAATGATCTGAGCAACTTCAACAATGGCCAGATTGAGTTGGCTAGACGATTAGGTCAAAACATCTCCAAAATGGCAGGTGTTCCTGGTATGCAGTGGTTAGTACCTACCAAAAGTGTTCCAAGGAAGGAAAACCAATGAACCGGAGACAGGGTCAAGGGTGGCCAAGGCTCATTCATTTGTGTGGAGAGCCAAGGCCAGCTGGTCTGACAAGGTACTGTAGCACAAACGGATGTTAAACTTAATGCTGGCCATGAGTGAAATGTGCAAGAACACACAGGGAATCACAGCTTGCTGTGTTTGGGGCTGCATAGCCAAGAATATTTAAGAGAGCTCATGCTCACCCCTATTCACCACTGAAAGCACCTGCAATGGGCACATGAGCATCAGAAGTGGAACATGATGCAATAGAAGAAAGTGGCCTGTTCTACTGAATGACATTTTCTTTTAGACCATGAGGACAGGTGTGTGTATGTGTTATTCATTTGGGGGAAGAAACTGCAGCAGAATACACTATGGGAAGAGGACAAACCATTATAGGCAGTGTAATGCTTGGACAATGTTCGTTTGAGAAACCCTAGGGTCATGACATTCATGTGAATGTAACTTTGACATGTACCACCTATCTAAACTATCTAAAGATTGTTGCAGACCACATACACCCCTTCATGACAATGGTATTCTCTGATGGCAGTGGCCTCTTTCAGCAATATGACAAATAGTTCAGGGTGTTTGGCTGCTGAAAAAAAAACCCACCAAGACATGCACGACAGTATTTCTTTCAAAATGCGACTTGTGTATTACAGCATGGCAGGCAGTTGATAGTAAGCACAACTTGTTTTCCCATGTATTGTGACTTTTTATTTATTTATTTTTGAAAGAGGTCATAAATGGCATGTTTTAATTATTAGAGAATTTCAGATGAATCCTGAATTAACTTAATAGTAGAGCACACATGACGATGCAGCAATATTTACAGTATGCAGGCAGTGGATAGTAAGCACAGCTTGTTTTCACATAGATTCCATGTGTTGTGACTTATTATTTATTTTTGAAAGAGGTCATAAATGGCATGTTTTAATTATTAGAGAATTTCAGATGACTCCTGAATTAACTTAATAGTAGAACACACATGATGATGCAGCAATATTTACAGTATTTGGATAGTTAACAGACTCAGAGTAGATCTTAATTAAGAATAATTAGTATTTCTCTTTCAAGCATCTCTCTGTTGCAGAAGGTTTGTACTGGAAACACTATAGTATCTTTTACCTGAAAAACTGAGTAGAGAAATACAGGAAGGATTCACCACATAGACAATTTTTCACATGGTATACAGTCAAGCATCTCAGTTACCTTTATGTCTAATAGACACTGGGTAAATTTAAAGGATTAAAAAGGTACCAGGACTTTTGCATGCAGTGCTGATGTAAAAACAAAACTAGAAAATAATCGTGTATGTTTATGGACTAAAGATCATGCAGAAGCATTATTACACCATCTTACACATGCCATTACTTAGCATTTACACATTAGCAGATTGAATATTAACATTGGGACAGGTCAAGCCATTTCAGAAATCGGGCTCTTTGGGAAGATAAAATGAGTTGCTATATCCCAGTAGTCTTTGTCATAGAGCAGCACACATGCATTTTGTGATGGCGGATTTCAAATGCAACTACTGGTAATGGCTAATAAAGCTTGACTAGATTAATACTTTAAATTATTATTAAAAATTGAACAGCTGGATTGAAAATGCATAGAGATTAGTGATCTTTCCAATTAGTATCACAATAGCCCTGATAGTCCAGTGGTTGGACTCAGCCGTGTGGCCTTTCCATATTCTTCCAGTAGTTGTATAAAAGCACCCTCTTTGCTGCAGGAGCATATATTTTCGCTATGTCTTCGGTAGATAAGTTGTTTGAACTCAATCAGAGATCTTGTTATGAACCTTTCAAATGTCATCTCAAGAAGATAACCCATGCTTTAAAAGATGTGCCTGAGACAGCAATAAAGGATCACCCAAATCTCAATTTAAGGTCAGGTCAACACATCTGCAGAAATTGTTGTGTGAGTCTTTTAAAACCCACACCCAAGAACAAACAGATCTGTCTGCCTGACTCTTCCAGTAGTGATTTAGCAGACCCACCTGATCCCGAACCTATGGCTGGTCCCCTCAACATCTGGAGATGAAGGTACATGGCTAGGATAAGTTGAAGAAGCTATGCCCAGCACTGGAGAGATGCGACTGAATTTTTTACATCCTCGTGGACCATCCCCATCCTATTTATTCCCATATTACCCGGATACACGTTGTCATGGATCATCACAATGTGCTTTTAACAGGACTGACATACACAACTTCAAGCAAAGATGCAATTGCTGCATCAATGGCTCTGATGGTGTATAAAATGAGAATGTAGTCATTATTCATGTTCTTACATTCCCACCTTAACATTCAAAACAGTACAGCTTGTACGTAACTTATTCGTGATTGCACCACAGTTGAATTTCTTTCCCCACTCTAGTGGTCTAATAGCCCATCTAGTAAAAAAAAGTATTTTGTGAAATATTTATAAAAAATACCCAGAAAAATCACACTAATATTCCTGTATGACCTGTTAAAGTTCCTGTTTGCTTCAAGGTCAGTGCATCCTTTAAACATGGAATCTCTCCAAGTAATACAATTATAGGAAAAAAAAGTCTATTAAACTCTGAAAAGAAAGAATCAAAACCAGATTCACAGCAAACAAAATATACAAAGAACACATATTTGGGATCATGAAGTACCTTTTACAGCAGATGTAAAAATAGAAATCATGCGTTTCTGCTCTTTAGCATTCAGCTGTTCTTGAAATGCTATTTAACATTATAAATATATACTAAAAACACATGAAATGATTTTGGGAAAGGAAGTGCTAAAATAAACTGAAAAGAGTACAAAATATTAATAAAGATTTGATCCACGTTGCTGAATTTTCAGAAGTAATGAATCCTACCTGTTCAAATACTGCTTATCAACACTAGGTCTGTCTACTATTTGATGGGTGATAGTTTCATCTGTAACTTCATATGTAGCACCAATGCACAAAGACCGGTCCCAAGAAACCAGCCCACCAAAACACCTGTTGAAATGAGAGAACAAAAGGCAGACCAAAAAAATCAGAATAAGCCCAGTCAAAAGATCAATTTGAAATGTTTTAATGGGAAATTGCAAAATTTATAAAAGCAGTAAATATGTACTGCTTTTATGACCTTGTTATCAGAATAACTTGAAACATTTTAAATTACCTTCGATTAATGCAAATGTAGGATTAACATATCCAAACACCCCCAGTATAATGAGCATATTGTATAGTAAATATGTACATAAATATATACTCCTGTACATATACACACATACACTCACCGGCCACTATATTAGGTACACCTGGCTTGTACAAGGTTGGATCCCCTTTTGCCTTCAGAACTGCCATTAATTGTTCATGGCATAAATTCAAAAAAGTTCTGGAAACATTTCTCAGGAATTTTGGTCCATATTGACACAATAACATCACACATTTGCTGGCTACACATCCATGATGTGAATCTCCCTTTACAACCTACCATATTGAGATCTGGTCACTGTCCAGACTATTTTGAGTACAGTGAACTCATTGTCATCTTAAGAAACCCGTTTTGAGATGATCTGAGCTTTGTGACAAGGCGCGTTACCCTACTGGAAGTAGCCATCAGAATATGGGCACACGGTGATCATAAAGGGATGGACATCATCGGAAACAATACTCAGGTAGACTGTGGCTCAGCTAGTGTAAAGGGGCTCACAGTGTGCCAAGAAAATATCCCCAACACCAGCCTGAACCGTTGATACAAATTTTGACCCCACCATCCAGACATTAAAGCAGAAATCGAGACCTAGCAAACCAGGCAATGTCTTTCAAAATTTTCTATTGTTCAATTTTGGTGAACCCATGCCAATTGTAGTCTCAGTTACCTGTTCTTATCTGACAGGAGTGGCATCCAGTGTGGTCTCCTGCGGCTGTAGCCCATCTGCTTCAAAGTTCGACATATTGTGCGTTCAGAGATGCTATTCTGCATACCTCAGTTGTAATGAGTAGTTATATGAGTTATAATTGCCTTTCTACCAGCTCGAACCAGTCTGGCCATTCTCCTCTGACCTATTGCATTAACAAGGCTTTTTCGTTATTCACTGGTTATTTTCCCTTTTTCGGACTATTCTCTGTAAATCCTAGAGATGGTTGTGTGTTAAAATCCTAGAAGATCAGCAGTTTCTGAAATACTGAGACAAGCCAGTCTGGCAACAACAACCATGCCACATTCAAAGTCACTTAAATCACCCTTCTTCCCCATTCTGTTGCTCAGCTTGAAATTCAGCAGGTTGTCTTGACAATGTCTACATGCCTAAATGCATTTAGTTGCTGCCATGTGATTGGCCGATTAGATATTTGCATTAACAAGCAGTTGAACAGGTATACCTAATAAAGTGGAGATTGAGTACATATGCTTACACATACATGGTATATGGACACACAAATCTGTTCAAGTGGACAATCAAAAATAACTGTGGGGAAAAAATATTTTTAAGAAAATGCACATATCTGCATATTTTCGCAGTATTTAGGAATCTATTAAAATAACGTACAGGTAAAATTCCATTACAACGAATATTTTTATGGTCCTGACAATTTCCCCATATGACATAAGTCTATAGAAATCTCGTTACTATGAAGTACAGGGTGGGCCATTTATATGGATACACCTTAATAAAATGGGAATGGTTGGTGATATTAACTTCCTGTTTGTGGCACATTAGTATATGTGAGGGGGAAAACTTTTCAAGATGGGTGGTGACCATGGTGGCCATTTTGAAGTCGGCCATTTTGGAGTCGGCCATTTTGGATCCAACTTTTGTTTTTTCAATAGGAAGAGGGTCATGTGACACATCATACTTATTGGGAATTTCACAAGAAAAACCATGGTGTGCTTGGTTTTAACGTAACTTTATTCTTTCATGAGTTATTTACAAGTTTCTCTTTGTTTACAGCCATTGACATGTCGCAGAGGTTAACACGCGAGGAGCGGACAGAAATTGTGTTGATGTCTGGTGAACGCAGTAACCGGGTCATTGCAGCAGATTTCAATGCAAGACACCCTACGAGACCACCCATCTCCCATGCTACAGTTAGCAAACTGCTTGCTAAGTTTCGTGAAACTGGTTCAGTGTTGGATTTGCCAAAATGTGGACGCATGAAAACTGTCACTAATGAAGAAACATCAGTGGCTGTCCTAGCTTCATTCAGCAAGAGCCCACAGCGTAGCACTCGCCGCATGTCACTGGAGAGTGGCATTAGTCGAACACCCTTCGGCGGATATTAGCTACTCACAAATGGCACCCTTACAAACTCCAGCTACTGCAGCATCTCAACGAGGATGACCTAGATCGGCGCACTGAATTTGCAGAATGGGCAAAACAAAAATTGGAACAGGACCCTCAGTTTACGCAGAAGATTTTGTTCAGTGATGAGGCAAACTTTTATGTGAATGGTGAAGTTAACAAACAAAACCACCGCTATTGGTCTGACACTAACCCACATTGGATAGATCCCTCCAAGACTGTTGGAACAAAAAAATTGATGGTATGGTGTGGTATATGGGGTAAAAAGATAGTGGGGCCATTCTTCATCAATGGAAACCTCAAGGCCACTGGATATGCGAAATTGCTACATGATGATGTGTTTCCCTCTTTATGCACTGAAGCTGGCATGTTCCCTGAGTTTTTCCAGCAAGATGGTGCACCACCACATTATGGGTGTCAGGTCCGAGCATTCCTAGATGAACAGTTTCCTGGAAAGTGGATTGGTCGTCGTGGGCCAGTTGAATGGCCCCAAGGTCTCCGATCTGACCCCTTAGACTTTTATCTTTGGGGTCATCTGAAGGCAATTGTCTATGCTGTAAAGATACGAGATGTGCAGCACCTGAAACTACGGATACTGGAAGCCTGTGCTAGCATTTCTCCTGCGGTGTTGCTATCAGTTTGTGAAGAGTGGGAGAACAGGGTTGCATTGACAATCCAACACAATGGGCAGCACATTGAACACATTTTATAAGTGGTCAGAAACTTGTAAGTAACTCATGAAAGAATAAAGTTAAAACCAAGCACACCATTGTTTTTCTTGTGAAATTCCCAATAAGTTTGATGTGTCACATGACCCTCTTCCTATTGAAAAAACAAAAGTTGGATCCAAAATGGCCGACCATGGTCACCACCCAGCTTGAAAAGTTTTCCCCCTCACATATATTAATGTGCCACAAACAGGAAGTTAATATCACCAACCATTCCCATTTTATTAAGGTGTATCCATATAAATGGCCCACCCTGTACATTCAGCAGATACTTTCATTACAAAAAAGTGCCCAAAAGACCTTGAAATGCCTGAATGAATCATCCATAGAGCAGTTAGTTCTGTGGCCACAGCTCAGTTGTGCACAACGATCCTCAGACAGAAATATTGTAATTTTTTTTCTTTATTCGAGCTTTCCTCGTACGGTTTTTTTTTGCGGTTTTAGTTTTCTGTGGTTTTCAGTGATACTTGTGGCTTATTGCTCGTTAACATTTGAAAAACATCTATTGGAATTTAACTCATTGTCACCATCCTATAGAAACGTCTGACACGATAAAACCACAACAGTTCACATCAGAAGAAAAAAAAACTACATTTTTGCAGCTCTCGACTGTGGCAAAAAAAAAAAAAAGATTGTGCTAGTGAATTTGGAATTTCGCCATTAACAATGTCAACGGTCTTGAAAGGCCGAGCAAAAAAAAGAACAATATCTCTGGTTACATATGTATGCTAACTGCTGCATTTGAAGACACCGAAAAAGCAGCTTATGTGGTTCAGTGATGCTCGTTCAAGAAACATTCCTGTTTATGTGGCACTCATTCAAGAAAATGTGAGGTTTTTAAACTCTCTTGGGACCTCCCTCAACTGAACAACACACTTAAGAACGTCCCGAAGTGCGATCACCACGTCTGTGGAAGACTGTTCTTTGTAAATGCACGGAACAGTATTAATTGGCCACTAACCTGGTCACAGACTGCTGTGTCTGTGTGTAGGAAAGTGGCAGAACACGCTACAATAAGTAACCATGCTGCTCCTGTTTCAAGCGGAATAAAGCTGGTTTTGCTAAAGTACTGAGACTCGGCCTTTTTTTTTTGGGGTGTAAGACAGGGACTTGTAGCGTGCCCACGATCTTTTAGGATTCGGTTCTGTGGCACCTCACTGCTCCGCTGTGAGCCTGCTGTTGCCTTGCCCCGGCAAAGGACAAACAATCTTCCACAGACACGGTAAATGCGTTTCGGGACGCACTTCAGCGTGACGTTCCCGTTGGGTGGGAGGGATCCATAAAGAATTCAGAATCCTCACAATATGAAGTAGAAGAAAAGGATGATTTGGCTTCGGATTAATAATTGTGCTGCCCACAACATGCTTCCACATCTAGATAATGTTTGCATTGAATTCCTCCCACCCAATTGCTTAGCAGTGCTTCAGCCATTAGGTTTGGGCCATTTGCACCCTGACAATGTATTATTGCAAGGAAATGCTGAGAAAAATTCTCGTCAGCATAACTTGTAGACAGGAAGAGATTAAAATTAACGCGAAAGAAGCTATTGAAATGATTGCAAATGCCAGGACGCAAGTTAAAGAAAGCACTATAGCAACAAATACACAATCTCATTCCAAACAAAATATTTTTTAGGTTCCTGGCAGTTCGTTTAACTGAATTTTACCTATTTTTATAAAAAAAATAACTCAGTGTTAAATGTGTCTGAGATAAACATTAAAATGTTTTCAAATATAAATAATGAATAATAAAGCTCATTATATTCTTACCAAATAGCAGATTAAAAATTACAAACATTTACTTATACAGTGGTACCTTGAGATAAGAGTTTAATTCATTCCGTGACTGAGCTCGTAAATCAAAATTCTCGTATCTCAAATCAATTTTCCCCATTGAAATGAACTGAAATGCCATTAATCCGTTCGGGGACCCCCAAAGACAAAATTTTTTTTGTTACATGTTTTTAAATAAGAAAAATGTACTTATAAATAACAAATATTGGATAAAACACAATACAATAGAATGTACTGCAATAAACTGGTTTTATTAAGTATAATGTACAGCATTTACCTTGGAGATCAGACGAGCTGAAGATGCTGATGGAGGTGGTGGAGAAAGGCTGAACTGAATAACAATCTTATTTGCTGATTTTTTCCCCTTTTCGCCGCACCTTCCTCACTTTCATCTGCAGGGGTTTTCAATAAAAACCTGTCCAATGAGATCTGTTTCATCCTCCCTTTCAGAATGTTTCTAAAATGCGTTATGCAAGTGTCATTAAATAGCGCCGTCGCGCCCCAGTTGCTACTTTTTCTGGGCGTTTCTTTTGAATAAAGTCTGAAAGTTTCTCCTACATTCCCTTTATCTCACTTGTCGAGAACTTCCTCCACGTCACTATTTCCTGCAAAACCTCTGTGTACTGCTGTGTATGTAGCTCCTTTAGCTCCTCCGTTGTCAGTTCCTCGGAGTGCTCCTCGATGAGCTTGTTGATGTCACCTTCATGCATTTCCAGCTCCATGGACTTGCCGAGGGATAAAATCTCCACCACTGCCGCTTCGGGTTCGAGTCTTTCAAAGTCTGTTTCAGACAAAACCTCAGGCCACAGCTTCTTCCACGCAGAGGTCAAGGTCCTCTTTTTAACACCCTGCCAGGCCATATGGATAATTCTGAGGCATATCACAATGTTATAGTGGTCCTTCCAGAACTCTCGAAGGGTGAGCTTTGTACTCTCCGTCACCTCAAATCAGCGGCAGAACAGGTGCTTGGTGAAGAGCTTTTTGAAATTAGAAATCACCTGCTGGTCCATGGGCTGCAGGATAGGGGTGGTGTTGGGTGTAAGGTAGAGAACCTTTATAAACTTGAACTCTTTGAGGATGTCATCTTCAAGGTTAGGTGGGTGAGCAGGCACATTGTCCAGGACGATAAGGGCTTGTAGGGGGAAGTTATTTTCCTGGAGATATTTTTTAACATTAGGAGCAAAGACCAAATTCACCCACTCCACAAACTGCCTGGTGACCCACGGCCCTCGGGTTTGCCCTCCACATAACCTGCAGTTTTTCTTTCAGAATCTTTTGTGACTTAAAGGCTCTGGGGTTTTCTGAATGATAAACGAGCAGCAGCTTAATCTTGCAGACGCCACTCGCATTGGCGCACAGTGCGAGGGTTAGCCTATCCTTCATAGGTATGTGGCCTGCCATTCTCCTCTCCTCTGCCGCTATACAAGTCTTCCTTGGCATCTTCCAGAAGAGTCCTGTCTCATCACAGTTGAAGATTTGCTGGGGGATGTATCCTTCGGCTGCTATAATTCCGGCAAAAGTTTTGAGGTAATCCTCCGATGCATTCACATTTGCGCTCGCTGCCTCACCATGCCTGACAACGGAGTGAATGCTGGATCTCTTTTTAAAATTCTCGAACCAGCCCCGTCAGGCTTTAAACGGCTTGCCTGATGCCTCGTCCGTCCAAGTGCCTGGGGTCTACTACAGCAAATCAGTGTAAATAGCTTATGCCTTCTCGCAGATTATAGCCTCCGTCACGGTATCTCCTGCGAGCTGCTTCTCCGTTAACCACACAATCAGCAGCTTCTCCATATTTTCATGGATAGATGTCCGCTGTTTAGAAATTATTTTAACGACCTTGGCTGGCGTTATAGCCTTTATTGACTCCTTCTGCTTCAGTATGGTGCAGATTGTAGAAGTGCTGCGCTCGTACTGCTTTGCCAAGTTGACTACACGCACACCTTGCTCATGTTTTTTGACAATTTCTTCTTTAATTCAATGCACATCATCCGCTTCTTCTCTGCACTGTCCGTCACACTTGCTTTCTTTGGACCCATAGTTGGAAAAAATGTTTTGCAAAATAACTGCAAGCACAAATGCGAGCACAACACTGATGCTTCCACTGTGAGCTAACTGCTTAAAGTGAACGAGTGAGACACGGATGTTGCGGCATTCGCTGCGCGAACTACAAGTGGGGTGGGGTATCTGAAGCAGGCTCGTAACCCAAATTTTAGCTCTCAAGTCAAAGCAAAAAATCAGCCAAGAGACTGCTCATATCTCAAAAAACTTGTTCATTGGGACATAAGTCAAGGTACCACTGTACATTTATATGTTTTATTGCATGGGCTGAACTTGCTTATGTACATTTATATTGCAGATATAGATTTGCTTTTCTGCATTTTTTTTTTTAAAAAAGTAACCAAGCTCAAGTTGCATGTGCCACTCAAACCAGAATTGAAAAACACCTACGTAATTTTAGCTATAGTACTTACACATTCAGAGTTTAAACCTTTAAATATCTCAGTACCCTTCCCTAAGATTAAAAATATATATATATTCAATAATAGAAAGAGTCTTTCTTGCTAGTCTTGCCTGAGAAAGATAACACAGGAAAGAAACCAATGTGACAAAAGTCACCTAGAGCAATATATTAACAGCTTTAACTGTGGTAAATTCTTTATTTTATAGTTTTTTTGCATTAACAAATAACCACTGTTGACTGATTTACTAGATATTTGATTATGTATGTCTGTCTCTGTGTGTAAGTGAGGTTAATGTGTTCTTTTCTTTCAAAACTGTGGATTTTTTTCCTTATACATCCTTAGTCATCTTATTTTATACAATGCTGTAAATATTCTAAATAAAGAGTAACAATTACGTTGATATTACTTGGTCATTTTATACCTGGTCTAAAATGAGACTGACGCTATGACAACTAGGTCTACAACAACTAATGAATATAAAATTAATACTCAGTGAAGAAAACAGTTGCCAAATTGTTATTGATTACTTGTCATCTTGCACATTATGTACGTCATTTCCATGTAAGGGTAATCACATTTTGATATATGCTGTAGGTGGAGGATGTAACAGAGGAGGGTGAAGACAAAAGAACTTAAAGTATGGAGGCATTCCCTCTTCACACATGGTACAAATCCATGTCTTGTAACCTTTAACGTGATATCGTCAAAGAAAGAAAACCAATCACAGTAATGGTTTTTCCTCTTTTCTTCACATTTAAGGATAATCCAGTACCACCTCAATAAGACTTTCAACTTCTTCTTTTATGAGCTGCCCAAGTATCAGTTTAGAATACAAATCTACCTTTGTTATGAAGGAGTATTGTGCAAGGAATAAAACATTTTTATTATGCAAGAAAAATGTTAGAACTTTTGGACATGTGTTACACTTTAAAACCTCTGATTTACTGAAACAAAAATTGATTAACAAAACAGTCGTTAGCTACAGTCCTAATGACTATAGCTTCTAGAATCAAATGCTCCATTGTGACTACAACTGTCAAACTAGGGCAACAAGATGATTTGTGCAGCCATATCACAACCCTAAGAGACTGGGTATAAATCCTGGCCTTGTCAGACTGTAGACTCATTCTCACAGTGTGTGCAGTTATTAGGTTTCTCTCTAGGTACTCTGGTAATTATTCCACATCTCAAAAATGCACACATTACATCAGCCATGAATGTATGTCCTACAGTGGGTTGGTTCCTGCCTTATGTATAATGTGGACAGGGATAGACTTTGTGACCTTGGATTGATTTTTTTTTCCCCAATTTGAACAAAACGCATTGAAACATGGCAAAAATATTTATACTTTAGAAAGGGGTATACTCATTCTAGTTAGTTTAGACTTGTTTCTTATACTTCTGTCATTTACTAAAGTCAAGGATCCAAACATTGATCCATTCATCCATTTTCCAAACTGTTTACCTAGTTCAGAGTTGTGGTGAGTTAGAGGCTATCTTGGATGCATTGAGCACAAAGTAGGAAAAAACCCTAGACAGGATGCCAGCATATTGCATGATACACTCACATCCATACTCATACTCATGATTGGCCAAATTAGGACTGCCCAGTCAACCTAACCTGCACATCTTTATGATGTTTACAAAGAAAAACATTAAAAGCAAAGAGTTTAAATGTATTTTTTCAATTTTTTACCATTTTGACAGAGAAACATGGTTTTGTGAAAGAATAAAAGGATCAACCATACCTTATTACAAAGGCAAGTGACTCTCTTGGCACCTCCCTATTAAGAAAGAATTTGAGACCTTCAAAAAGTTTTAGCTGAGCCTCTGCTTGCTTATTTTCCTTCTCCCTCAACTCTGTCTGATTAGCATCTTCCTGTTGAAAAAACAAACATTACACCATCATCATAAAACAAATGAACAAATAAGCCAAAAATAGTACTTTCTAGTTAGTTTGGTCATGTTTCATATGGCAAACATTCAAGTGATCTAAACACATCAATAAATATCTTATAGGTGCGTCATGAACTTCTTTCATTAGGCTGAAATGTTTTTCCTCAGGAAGAGACACAATGGAGGATTGTCAACAGTTGTTTGTGCACCTCCACATTTTCCATTATTATTAGGTTGAATTAGGTCACAGCTATATGAGCAAAGTAAGTATTATCAAATAACTGAAAAAATTATTGAAAATTCTGTACTACTGTGCATGGAACAAAAAGGACATATTTCAAATAAGTGAAATTACAAATGAAAGCAAGCTCTTCTGAGGGCATCCACTAATATGTCTAGTGTCACAGAGCTGAAGCACATCAGCTGAGCTTCATTAAGCTGTATGGTGTTGCGTATTTACTTCCCAGTAGCCACCATATGAACGCAACCTGAATTTAGGTTATCTCAAATCACATGTCTACTATCGTAACTCCTATAACTACTTGTTAATAATATTCATTTTGCAATGTTTGATCAACATTATTTACATAAAAGTCAAAGGTAGAGTATCTACATCATGCCTGAAAAGTGATTGCATTGACAGGTTGCTTGACTTGTAACGCTTTGTGGTCTAATAGAACGGAGCTTGATCATCAATCTCACAGGGTACTACTGATCCTTACCTCCTCTTTAATGTAGTTTGACTGACCCTGAATTTACACTTTTTTCCTATGATCATGCGAGAAGTACATTATTAAGAGGCTAGGTTTTATCCAATTACTGGTAATTTATGAACATTGTGTCACATTTGCACCTTTGTGCATATTTATTTTTACTTTTTAATTGGTCTTAATGTTCCATGTTAACCCTCGACTCTGCTGTAAAAGAAACTCCCCAATTACTGACAGAAGACACTTAGCGTGACTACCACAGCACACAATTTTGTCATGATGAAGTATTTCCTGTAGTTACATTGGTCCTGTGTCATATCACATTCATACATCATGAGAACTGCTCCAGGGTTTGTTTAGTACTGTGATGAGACCACACTTTCCCCAAACATCTCAGTCTGGCTATTTTAGTCTGCACCTGAGTTTGACTGCCATATTCACATCTACCTAAACAAACCAGACCTTTAGAAATACTGTACCAGACTTAGGAGGAAAAATAAAACACCCCAGAAAAACTAGGTGGATAAATTCAATACTGCACATTCATATCACTTTGATATATGCATACCCAATGAAGCAAAAAAACACAAACAGCCAACTGTCTAAATACTTCTGCTTGCCTAGAATGGAAGAGTTGAACACAAAAATGGTGGTATTCTATAACTTTAAAGCATATGTTAAAATAAATAAAAAGGGTTATTCTGCAGCAAATCTCATATGTATCTTTCATTTCACATCCAAACTGCTGCATATGTAGCAAAAATTGCTATTTAATATTACTAGACAAGCACTTCTGTGCTGGGCATGGTCTTTATAGCAATGCTCAATAGATTCATTGGCAATGGGCTAAATTATCCTGAAGGTGATAAGGAAAAAAAACAAGTAATCCAAACAATGCATAGAATAATGTCAAAACAAAAATTAATGAATAGCAGTAACACTCACACATTTACTTTTCAAAAAAAATGTTAAGCTCAGTTAGAAAAATGAGAACAAATATATATATAAAAAATGGGACTCTACTTACCCCCTCTGTTGGAAATTCATCAAGTTGAACTTCATCGTCTTCTTTAGAGGGAATAACAGGAGCTATACTTGCAGAGAGAGCTGATAATCTCTGCAAAAAAGCAGAAACTTTCAAGAACTAACTCTGTATAGGAATAAGTATATACTAAAAGCTTAACTAAAAAAGCAGGGTGTTTAATTACAGCATGAACATTTTCATCACTCTTGATGCAATTTAATTCAAATGTGGACAAAATGCGTAATAATGCTTTAAAAATGTAGTTAATTTTATCTAAAGCATGCTGCTTATGTTTGCCAAATGATTAACTCATACTTTAAAAAAATAATTCATTCTAATCTATAATAATATTCTATCAGTATGGAATTAAGGATAATTGCTTAATAAGAAACACATAAAATGCACATTATCATAAGGCCAGAGTTATACTTCATGCGACACGACGCATGCTGCAGTGGACGCTCCTGCTACGCAGGCGCTGTAGTGTTTATACTTGCGCGTGTTCTTTGCGTAAATCTGGAGGAATCCACCAGGTGGCAGTGCGAGATATCGCGGTGAGAACATGTCCGGCCTCTCTGTTTTGTGAATTGCCTAAAACACCTATTAAATTCCGATAACACCTTACCGCAATATCTCTGAAAAGGATGTTTATTGATTAAATCCATAAATCCAGGGATGTGTGTGTCCATTCCAGGAAGCATTGGGCACGAGTGAGAAACAGTCCCTTGACGAGGCCTCAGCTCATCGCAAGGTGAATACAAGCACACACATACACTAGCGTCATTTTAGCGGCACCAAATCCCCAAATCCCTTTTGTGCCATTTATTTTTTATTGTTTAACTTTACCTGCTGTCAGGTCCAAGAAGCTCGTAGCGATTAAAAACTGGGATGATGTTTACGACCGCCTGCTTTACGATAAAGTAAACTACGAGGTTAAAGTGGACATTGCGAGATTAAAGCCGAAATTTCCACTTTAATCGCAAAATACACGTTTTCACCGTGTCCTTTATTTTTTTCTCAGTGGCTCAAATATAACGCTATACATTATGTTGCTGTTGTTAAGTTGCAAAAATTAAAAAATAAAAAAGACATATATAAATGACACGATACATTTTAAAAGTCTCACATACTATCTTTTGTGCCGTCTATTTTTTTTTTTGCAACTTCACATCGGCAACATAATGTATAGTGCTGTATTTGAGCCATTCATCAAACAGGAAAGTGCGCACATCGATCCCCGAAGGATCTCCATAGAGGCTTGCTGTCACATGTAGATAGTAAACAGAGACTCTGACGTCACGTTCCGACTTTTAGCACACTGCGCCCTCCGACTTTTTGCTGGTACTGCAACTTGCGCACGCGTCGCGTTAATTTCTGAGGACCTGCTCAGAGGACGCGTGAAATGAACGCTGGGAACGCGTGGCAGCCATGATGCAGGCGCGTACGCGTTCTGAGCGTGAAGTATAAATGAGCCCTAAGACTGACAGGGATAGTCTTGCTATCATCAAAGGCATTATTATTAGGGGCAGATCCAAGACCTCCTGGAAGAATTTTCTTTGTCAGGTTCCTAGGAGGGTTGGGTAAAGTCAGTATGTTGCTCCTGCAACCCTTGACTGGAAATGTTAAATGAAAATGACAATGAATAAGATCGTAAGTGTATATGTAAAAAAAAAAAAAAAAAAGAGGTTATCACTTAAACTCATTTGGCTATCTAATACATTAGTTATCTGGTTAAGACAACTGGACAAGTTTAAAAGCATTGTTGAATGTTGCCATTATAGGCTTCTACTTCAACTACTTGACTCAGTAATAGATTCCCATAACTCTTTGTATAAAGTGCCTCTTTGCTTTAGTCTTAACTACAATAAACTTTAATTTCCATCACAGTCTAACCATGAAAGGCAAGAGAAAAGAGATTCAGCAAACACAGTCCATCCATGGTCAGACAGAAGACAGGCTCACTCAAGGATTTGAGTTAATTTTTGGAGGTGGCCATCTCATACACTTCGCCACCTGACAAGCTCTGGGATAGAAGCGGACGGGACAGTCATGAGGGAGTAACTTGGATGAGGTGAAATAAATCTTTGCTCATCTGGGAGACTCTGGGCGAAAAAGAAAGATTAAAAACGACTACCATTATCAGAAGTGTCAGCACAGTTTGGACTTTGTAGGTAGTATGCATCAAAGGTTTTTTTTTTGTGTTCTTTGCATACTGTATACGAAGGTGTGTTTTTGCGTTTATGGATTCGATTGTTGCCATTTATGTTTATGTAGTTTTATAAGATTAATTTAATACAGTTACGTCTTGTTTATTTCTCTCTGTCATTTTGTTGATATGATGCAAATTATATATTTCTTAATCTATCGATATCGTAGAAAGGGGTCTGAGGGAGGTTTAAGGCTGACTTACTATCTGACATAAATACACCACCAAAAGTGTGGTGACGTTCAGTGTTGGGTATCGGGATAGGCTGAAGCATTATAAGGTCTCCAACGAAACTTCTCTGTTCAAAACTAAAGATGTTTTATTACATTGTTATCAGGTGGAAAAAGTATTAAGAATATTGCAGAACATATCCTTAATTCTGGGACACCCAGAAAATGCTTCAAAAGTAACTAGTACCTCTAAATAACTTTCAGAACCCATGGCATAGTCTTCTCCGTATTCTGATGTCATCAGTTCTTCAGTGGGACTCTCCAGCTATAATTTAAAGCAATGGATACATTAACAAAGACAAACATGCAACTCTAGTACTGACAATGTGGACTCAAGCGGAGGACTGAACTGCAATGTTGCAGGTTCAATTTACAAATTTAACTCCTGTAGTTGGTGGGAGTATTGTGCTATAGTCCTTTATTTTTACAGTAATATGGAAACTACAGGTGCCGGTCATAAAATTAGAATATCATGACAAAGTTGATTTATTTCAGTAATTCCATTCAAAAAGTGAAACTTGTATATTAGATTCATTCATTACACACAGACTGATGTATTTCAAATGTTTATTTCTTTTAATTTTGATGATTATAACTGACAACTAATGAAAGTCCCAAATTCAGTATCTCGGAAAATTTGAATATTGTGAAAAGGTTCAATATTGAAGACACCTGGTGCCACACTCTAATCAGCTAATTAACTCAAAACACCTGCAAAAGCCTTTAAATGGTCTCAGTCTAGTTCTGTAGGCTACACAATCATGGGGAAGACTGCTGACTTGACAGTTGTCCAAAAGACGACCATTGACACCTTGCACAAGGAGGGCAAGACACAAAAGGTCATTGCTAAAGAGGCTGGCTGTTCACAGAGCTCTGTGTCCAAGCACAATAATAGAGAGGCGAAGGGAAGGACAAGATGTGGTAGAAAAAAGTGTACAAGCAATAGGGATAACCGCACCCTGGAGAGGATTGTGAAACAAAACCCATTCAAAACTGTGGGGGAGATTCACAAAGAGTGGACTGCAGCTGGAGTCAGTGCTTCAAGAACCACCACGCACAGACCTAAGCAAGACATGGGTTTCAGCGGTCGCATTCCTTGTGTCAAGCCACTCTTGAACAAGAGACATCGTCAGAAGCGTCTCGCCTGGGCTAAAGACAAAAAGGACTGGACTGCTGCCGAGTGGTCCAAAGTTATGTTCTCTGATGAAAGTAAATTTTGCATTTCCTTTGGAAATCAAGGTCCCAGAGTCTGGAGGAAGAGAGGAGAAGCACAGAATCCACGTTGCTTGAGGTCCAGTGTAAAGTTTCCACAGTCAGTGATGGTTTGGGGTGCCATGTCATCTGCTGGTGTTGGTCAATTGTGTTTTCTGAGGTCCAAGGTCAACGCAGCTGTCTACCAGGAAGTTTTAGAGCACTTCATGCTTCCTGCTGCTGACGAACTTTATGGAGATGCAGATTTCATTTTCCAACAGGACCTGGCACCTGCACAAAGTGCCAAAGTTACCAGTACCTGGTTTAAGGACCATGGTATCCCTGTTCTTGATTGGCCAGCAAACTCGCCTGACCTTAACCCCATAGAAAATCTATGGGGTATTGTGAAGAGGAAGATGCAATACGCCAGACCCAACAATTCAGAAGAGCTGAAGGCCACTATCAGAGCAACATGGGCTCTCATAACACCTGAGCAGTGCCACAGACTGATCGACTCCATGCCACGCCGCATTGCTGCAGTAATCCAGGCCAAAGGAGCCCCAACTAAATATTGAGTGCTGTACATGCTCATACTTTTCATGTTCATTCCTTTCAGTTGGCCAACATTTCTAAAAATCCTTTTTTGCATTGGTCTTAATGGATATTCTAATTTTCTGAGATACTGAATTTGGGACTTTCATTAGTTGTCAGTTATAATCATCAAAATTAAAAGAAATAAACATTTGAAATACATCAGTCTGTGTGTAATGAATGAATCTAATATACAAGTTTCACTTTTTGAATGGAATTACTGAAATAAATCAACTTTGTCATGATATTCTAATTTTATGACCAGCACCTGTATGATCTGAAAACATATAGGACTACATAGAAGATGGAGGCAATAGCCACTTAAGACACTAAAAAATACAAAGTACAGCCAGAAAGCTAACTGAAGAGGTGTCCTCCATTGATAACAGAGGATGGTTAATTTACATAGGAAATGAATTTCCCCAATACCACTAAACCATTATCATGAGTTTATCAGTTATTTTCTGGTGTGCCTCCCAAATCTTTTTCTTTCTCTCTTTATAGTCATTGATATACTTTGAAGAGACTCATTCTTCTCACGCCATCTGCTACCATATACAACCACATCAGCTTCAGCCACTCTCTTAGCCTTATATTCTCCATCTCCATCACATTGCATCACTTCACCCAATCATCTCATGCCCAGAACAAGTTAGTATGTTCATCCTCCACCTTCCCAGGAATGAAACCAAACTTAATTTTGTTTTCATTTGATTTCCAATTCTTTTCTCTATTACTCTGTGAACCACCTTTATTACTTACTCCAAAAGCCTAATTGCTTGACATGATGCACACTCCAAAGGATTGCCCTTTCCTTTGTAAACTAGAATGAGTATACTTTTTAATCTTCAAGAATCCTCCTTTCACACTCAATCACACTGAACCACTGGAGATTCTACTGCATTCACAATTGCTGTGAACACTAAAGTTGGGAAGCTGCTTTAGCTACCTTCATCTTTTCCAACTTTTTTAGACGTTCAACTAGGTCTTTATTTTCTCACCATGGAACCATTCACCTTCCGTTCACTTTATTCGGAAACATCTCTATAAATTTCTTCTACTTATCCTTAATCAAGTATTTTTCAAGTTTAGTCCTGGAGGAGCCAGACCGATTCAGGCTTTTATCCCACTGAATTCACAATCGGTGTGTCATTCTTACTTTTAACTTGGCTAATTGTTTAACTATTTGGTTTATACATACATATTTTTTGGCACAGGTTTAAATGATTGTTTCATATGCCGTTTTCTTTTTAACTTCTCCAACTTCTATAAAAAAAGGATGAATTAAAAAGAGAATGGCAAAGAAACATAGGCAAAACTGGAGTTTTGGCAAAAATACTCAAAAAAAAGTTTAAGTATCTGTAAGAGGATAAAAAAGTAAAGCTCACTAAACAATGAGGTAATTTTAAATTAAGATGCACCTATTGTAAAATTGCTTGGTACAAAAACCCACAGCCATACTGTTCTCCGAGTACTAAATCTAGGAACCACTTAATCTGGGTTCTATTAAATTAAAATGTTCCCTTCGGTATTTTTTTCTAAGTATTTTGCATCTACCCTAGATCTTTCTTTTGAATTCTGTTTCATGATCCTGAATACATTATTCATTCATTCCTTTATTTGCAACTCTCTTGGTTAGCTTTAAGCATTTCTCTTTGCACCCTTATAGACCACACATCATCTTATTCCTCCTCTTTTCCTAAAATACCTTCTCTACTACACATCATATGGTAAATTAAGCTTTACTTATCCCACAGATGTCAGACAATTTTATGAAAAACATTTTGTTAGGTTAGACATGTTGGCAAAGAAACTAGTGGAACATCTTATGACATTCTGATCTTCATTGCAAATGAAAATTTTGCTTGTAAATTTGCATAATCTAAAAATCTTGATTCAATCTCAAATTCTCCAGCTTCCCTTGTAAACAATGTGTGGAAAAATACAGCATCAGCATTACAAATATGGTCACATACTGGATGGTTTACAATCGGAAGGTTTTCTAACTCCTAAGAATATGAACATAATGCATCCCAGGTTACTTATTCTTACTCAGAATAGGTATTCAGCACTGAGCAGCTCATCCTTTGAGGGTAAAAATAACAAATTGTGGAGTCCATAATTCATTATGTTACATCTCCTAACTATGAAAAACACAGGGTTTTCCAGGTTCCATTGAAAACAAATTGACTAAATTTGCCTATAATCACATTTATCTGACACTACATTTCAGCACCAATAATATTTTTTCTTGAATCACGGGCATCAAAGTGGTACTTCATGTCTATGTGCAAACAAACTAAAAAAAAAATCTCAGAACATACAATATCTCTGCAAAAAGAAAGAACTAGGTGATTAATTTAAAATAATATACTGCACTCCTTTCACACCTGGATTGGATCTAAAAGCAGAGATTATGTCAATAACATGTAATTTTTTAAATTTTTATTTATCTAAGACGTCTCCACCCTAACTGGAGGCAATTGTTTTATTCAAGATTATGTCAACAAAACTGCCTAGCTGACTATCTGGAGAACTGCCAGACTCCAGTTCAATGACTGTAAACTGTCAGCTGTTCAGTAATCCATATTTAGTTTTGCTCTGATTTATATCCAATATACACATGCCTCAGAAACTTATTTGTAACTGATTTTGAAGCTAGCAGAATTTAAAACTGTGACCACCACAAAAAATTCCCTAACGTAAACTAACCAAACCCAAATCTATTAGACTGTAAATATTATGAAGACATCAGAATTGTTGACAATTAACCAGCAATACCCTTTTTAATGGTAAATGAAAAAGAAAGTGCCAAAAGAGATGCGATGTAGATTTATTGCCAATGTTTGTTGACATGTGAACAGAAACAAACTCAAATTTTCAGAGTATACTACTTGCTGACAACACACAAACAAAAAAAGGGAATAAGAGAGCTTGCAAATTTAGCAGAAAACTAATTTGACATCTGAGTTAATCAAATCCAAACAAAAAAAAAAAATCTTTGTTTTCCTTTTAGTGAAAGTATTTATCAGAGTAGATCCAATCTTTCTTAAAGTATAATGAAATAAAATATATCAAAACGTAGAATAAAATCAATATCATTAACTGCTAAAGTAATACCAAAAACTCTAAAGCTTTAATTGAAAAATGTTTTAATCAATAACAAATCTAAAATTATTCACAATGTGAATTACATTTTATTTGGATATACCAAGGGGAGAAAGTATGGTAATGTATGAGATACTCACCTTTGGTGGGTAAAGAAGATTTAAGTTCTGATAAAGACGAAAGTTTATGAAACCAAGAAGAGTTGTGTAAAATTCAGTAAATGTGGCCATTACTCTGTAATCTACATCAGTTGGATGCTGCAAGTTAAAAAAAAAAAATGAAAATGAAATTAAAAAATACAGCCAATTCTATTCAACAACTTAAAAAAAAAAACCATGTTATGAAAAGTTACTGCTGTGCTAAAGTTGTTTTTTTGAATACTAAAATTACCTCTGGAACCATTATCAGAAAAAAATACTGTATTCATTTTATAAAAATTGTATTCTACATGATACTTGCTGCAAAACTCTCACTTAATACTGGTAAGAATTTTTGACCGCTAGGATTTGAGTTCATACACCATTACATGCACCTGGCATGAAGAACTATAGTCCTAATATATTTTCCTCCACCAGTTTAGCAGACGCAAGAGCAGCCTCTGCTTGGCAAGCAACTTAAGCCCTCCTATAGGACATTCAGAAATAATAAAAACAAAGCCACAGCTGTAGGTCAATTGCTAATTGCATCATCCATAAGGCTAGGTCTTTGATGCAATATGCAAAAAAGTCAACAATGAAACGCTGATCATTCATTAGCACAAAACACATAAAACTTAAGCCATTTTCTTTCAATAAAGTGCACCTGAACTTATGTACCAGACATGCTAACAATTAAATGCAACAAAAACAGAATACATAAAAACAGAACATACAGATGGTCCCTTGTCAACCCTTGCCTCATTCTCACACAGACCATCCAAATCACTGAGGTGTTATTTTTCTAATCTATGAATTCTTGGGCTAAACTGGCGTATCTACCCATTTATTATTTACTTATTTAAAGAGGTTTTGTAAAAAAACATATTTTCCCTGCAGTCAAATAAAGTTCTACCTATATAGATATCTATATATCTAAACTGAGCTCAGGAGATTCTACCATGCTTTGAAATTTGTGTAGATTTCATTATATTCATATGCAGTGAGTGATTCAAGTGTTTTATACTTTTGTTTTCAGCACAAACTCAGGAAGGTAAGGGTCATGTGCATCTTTCTATTTGTTCTAACAACACCTCAGCTGCATAGAGTAGTTTTGAACAAGCAAAGGCATATTATGAAAATACACACTAACCAATTATGACGAATGTTTTTGATTTTTGATTATTAGTCACCAAGGTCTTGAGTGTGCAAAGATGACATGTTTCAGCACATTCAATCAAATAATAAATATCAAAAACTATTCACATCACAACTTTTTTTTCCCCAGCAATGGCCTTCCACAAATATTTACAAGCTAATCAAGCCTGACCCCAAGGTACACATTGGCATTTCACTGCTTTGCCCAGGTTACAGTCCACCTCTCTCTATTCCAGAAGTACCCAATCAGTAAAGCAGGAAGAAAGAGCAGAAAAAAAAAAAAGAAAAACTTTTTTGGGAATATCTACTGAAACTACTCCAATAAACTATATAAACAATTTGCAATTCACAAACAAATGCCTTAAAAGTGCCTTTTGTTTGTCCACAGCAGACATCAACAAAACTTCTTACGCCACTACTCAAAACACCCTTCTTATACCATTTCTCAAAACAGTTTCTATTAAGCAATTTACAATATGCATCCACATCTTTACAAGCAATAGAATCAGACTGCCTAACAATAATGGAAACAAATCGATGATTCTGAAACCTCGCACTAACCATTTACGCAGACGTTCAAACACATGGAAACTTCTTTGGCATTTCTATTCCAGTACAGGTTGGCAGGACAATTTTGCTGATTACATCAAATAATAGCCTATTTTAGCGAAGTTATGAACTAGTAAAACTTACATGTGACATGCACATGCATACACACAGACTAGACTGACATAGCGCACACACACATTTGCTGTAATCATCCAGTGGTCAAATCTGGTCATGAGTGGGCACGACCATGAGTGACATCTTGGATGAGCTGGTGTCCTGTATAGACTTCTATATTGAACCCAGTGCTGTCAGGACAAGCTCCAATGCATTGGGTCTTGGGTACTTCCTTTGTGTCTCCAAACTTTGCTCTTACCATCATTCTGACACAGGTTCATCGTTATCTCATATGTGGAGAAGAACTTTTTTCAGAATTCTGCAGACTCTTAAGTACTTTTTCACAAACTATAATCTGGTCATCCCATTTTTGTGACTAAGGGTTTGCATCTTGCAGTGTGACTTCTATATTTCTGTTCATGAAGTCTTCTGCTGACTCATGCATATCTGTCTCCTCAAGAACGTTTCTGATCCGTCAGACAGACATTTGGTAATGTTTCTTAATCATAACGAATATTATTAGCAGTGGATGTCTTCTATGGCCCAGGAGTCCCTTTGCAATTACTGACCTCACCAGTGTGTTCTCTCTTTTTAATGATGTTCCAGACAGTCAATTTAGGACATCTTAAGGTTTCACCAATGTCTCTAATGGTTTTATCCTTGTTTTTCAGTCTTATAATGGCTTCTTTTGACTTTCATGCCATAGCTCTCGTCATTGTTCAACATGAGGACAACTATAGAATCCAAAGCATAGAAGCAAGTCCAGGTGTCTAATGCCTGTTCTAATGAGAAAGTGAAATACACCTAGGTAATCACAAACACCTGTGACAACAATTCCCCCATTTCTGGACACCATAATATTTGAGACAACTATGTAGAAAAAGTGTTTTCATTTCAGCATGGTGTGATTGAAATGTATGCAGATACCCTTAAATTAAAGTCTGCAATGTGCACTTTAATCATGTCTGAAATGTTTGATTTGTAATTTAAACTGTGGAGTAGTGCTGGGCGATATGGAAAAATCATATATCACGATATGGATTATTTTATATCACAATAACGATATATATCACGATATACCACCACAATAAAGTACGTTTCCAGTTATTCTCTGAAAAGTTTGACAAAAATATCATTGCATACTTTTTTTTGCAACTTTATTTTGAAGTGACATTTAACTGAACTGTCACAAAACCACAAGATGGAGTTTCTTTGCTAAAAGTTCATTTTTATTCTTGATTATCACTTATATAAAGGGTAGAGTATGCATTGCATAGCGACAAGACATTATCATTCATTTGTCATAGCCTATTTAGTGCAATATTTTCTTTAGTAATTGATAAAATTAGGTTAGAAACGATAGAAACGATAGAAGAGAAATAGGACGATAGACACTTTTCTATCGTCCCCACGATATAGATCATCATATTGCCCAGCACCACTGTGGAGCAAAGGAGTAAATAAAGGAAAAATGTGTCTTTGCCCTAAACATTATGGAGAGCATTATATAGGTCTTCAGGAAAGTTGGATGTTAATCCATACAGACACAGGGAGGCTGTGCAAACTCACATGGAAAATGATTAACCTGGGAAAATAAATGCATTAAATATGTGTAACTCTTGGTGTAATTCACCAAGAGTTAATATGTATTAGTATAACTAAAATATTATATGTTTTATTAACATTTCTTATAAAGATTAAATAAAGGGGTTTTAAAAGAGGACAAAAAAAAGTCACCTTCACTCATTCTGAACCAAATTCATAGTTGCAGCAAAGTAGGGAAAGTGAAGAGCTTATGCAAAACCAAGAAAGGCAGTGATATGGTTTAGAAATGAACCCACAAAATAATGACAGCGGCAAAAAATATTAGAAATATCCAATCAATATTGCTTATAGTGCAGAATGATGTGAGAACATGAGACATTACAAGTGGCAACTGAGAAACTTTTCAAAGCATCGGAAGGCAGCAAATAATCAGTGACCTTTACAAGCAAAAGATAAAGAAAACAATACAATTAGTATGTTTAGGATCAGAATGGAGTATGCATGCTGTGGTAATCTTTAATACTGTTGCAGATATTACACGGAATTTATGCTTGATTGTATTTGCATAGACACTGATTATTATTTTTTTAACTATCACAATTAACTCCTTGGTGGTTATTACAATTAAACCTAAGCTAGACCTAGGGCGAGTATAATGATCTGCTTTACATCATTAAGCCCGAATGACTCTTGCGAAAGTATTCTTCTCCCATCTACTGGATGAAATAACATCATGCTGTGAAAAAAAATATATTGCTATGCATTCTGCCACTTTATGGTACCCTCTATCGTAAATCATCAATATTAATGAGTGGGGCAGAGCCTTCAACCAAAAACACAATGGAAACTTAAAATCAGTAAAGCCACTTTTAGAACAAACTAAAACTAAACCATTGCTAAATATGAGTGACAGTGATGATTATGTGAGTCGGTCATCATATACCAACATGGACAGTGAAAATCATGCACATGACACTGCAAGGCCAAACGACCGTGACATGCCCAATGAATTCAATCGCGTGAAAGTTCACTGTGGCCTTGCACTGTGGATGTGTACAATTACACAATGGGTGCATCAATAGCATGGTTCAGCCCCTGACATTATACCATCTCTTGGACAAGGAACAGAAAAAAATATTAGGAAAGTATGCAAAGAAACTGCCTTTTACTGTCCATATTGCAACATTGGGCTATGCATTGTTGACTTTTTCAAAACATGCCGCACAAAGTATGTGTACTAAATCTGCATTAGTACAGCATTGGACACTAGACATGTAACTGTGAGGGTAGCATGTAAACAAAGAGTTAACCACTTCTATATTATTGACTTTGTGCCTGGGGTTTGAATTCCACAATCAGTCACTGAGTAGCATTAGTATGTTCTCCACGTTTGTTTTATTTCTTTCTTTGTAGTCTAAAGAGTTTTCTTCTGCATCCCAAAAGTCAAAGTTTGAATACAGATGACCTGGACTGGAACCACAGAGTACAGCCTCAGTTGCAATTACCTGTACACTTTGTGACCGACATGTGACCAAATGGCTAGTCCCAAATGGAGTGGTAAGTCTACGCATGAATGTATAATGAGTAGGAAATGACAGGCAGATAGCCATTCTATTTTATCATAAGCAATTTTAGGAAAAAACAAAAACACCATCTAAGGCAGTTACACTACACTACAGCCCAACAGCTACAGATAACTAATTTTAACTCTTGGCCTGACCATAGTGAGTGAGTGAGTGTGTAAATGTTCACTGAAAGGGACTTGCATTCAGTCTAGAGCTGATGTATGCAATACATCAGTTGCTGCTGGATTAGGCTCTGGCTTTTGTAGTGTCCATCCTGAAATACAGTAGGGGAGTTCAGTAACTGGATATATGGACATTTTAAGAAGTAAATTTTGAATTACAAGAAAAACAGCAGTTACAGATTTAATTAAATAAGACTTAGCATATTTCTGTTACTTACATCATGGGCAAACTGGTATGGAATAAGCCAGGTTATAGGCTGTCCCAAAACCTCAGCCTGGTAGTAAATTCCACGAATGGACAGAAATACCTGAGGAAAAATAAAAAACCATGAACTACCCCTTAACAAACAGTACATATTAAATGAGTCACAGGAAGTAGAAGTGTAAACTTTGTTTTACTCTTTGGAAAATGTTGCTTGTAAACTGTTTAAACATACAGTAGGCTTTAATCAAATACAGTGGAACCTCGGGTCACGACCGTCATTTGTTCCAAAACTCTGGTTGCAACCCGAAGTTATTTCCCCCATAGGATTGTATGTAAATACAATTAATCCGTTCCGGACCATATAAGCTCTATGTAAATATATATATATATTTTTTAAAGATTTTAAAGCACAAAAATAGTTAATTATACCATAGAACGCACAGGGTAATAGTAAACTAAATGTAAAAAACATTGGATAACACTGAGAAAAACCTTGAACAGGGAAAAATAACCTTGCAGCCTCTTTAAAAACAAGCCCGGTGCATTCTTTAACTGCCTTCTCGGCCTTATTGCCTTCCTTAACTGCCTTCTCGCGTGCTCGCTCTCTCTTGCTCACTGCACAGGGAGAGACTGAACATGTGTAGAAATCGGCGCGTACAAACCGGAAGGAAAACTGGCTTGTTTGTCACCAGAGTGTGTGGTCGTGAACAGATGCAAAAGTTTGGCAAACTTTTTGATCATAACCCGATTTGTACGTGGTCCGAGACAGTCGTGACCCATGGTTCCACTGTACATCAGCTTAATCAAAATCATTATGATTGAAATGATCATCAAAGCTCGAGATGGAGTCAATCCTCTATTTTTGCTATAAATTTAAATGCTTAACTTTCTTTTATTGATTTCATTATAATTTGCCCTTTCTTTGTGCAGCTTGCTCCCTTCATTGTATCTTAATAGTGTTAATTAAAAACATCCAACCAAACAACATAATGGTTTACTTAAACAATTACAACAGCTGGAAAAATAGAATGAAAATCAAGATGAAAATATTGTTTAAAAGAAAAAAAATGCATTACTCCCATATAACTGCTTAGTACATCTTAATTTTTTTGAACTAAACATTTCTATATTGGTCCCAAAACACAGAATCTGGGAAATAACAGTTCACTTAATTATCCCAGGATTCCAATTAAAAGCAGAAGCTGGTTGGAACAAAAACCTGCAGCCAGAGTGGCTTCCCAGAACAGAGTTTAAAAACCCCTGATCTTGAGGAAGACACAATAATGTTGCTTGTAGGAAGCCTAGTTTAGCCAGCAAAACAGATTTTTGTGGCATTACACAGTTTCAAATGGGAAAATCTAACAGTACACTTCCAATGGCTAATGAAATGCAGCAGGCTGTGGCAGTGTGTTGGCTGCAAACAAATGTGAAAAAGAATCTTTAGTGGTAAAACATTCCCAGACATAAAAAATAGTCTCACACAAATGAAACCACTTGTTTTGCTGCAAAAGAAAAAAATAGTCTGGACATTTCCCCATATATGACAACAGTATCAAATTGTTACAAAAAATAACCCTTAATAAAGTCAAGACTGCACAACAGATTCTTTGATGGTGGAATATTGTGGTGGTCAGATTTACATTTACATGATGCTTTCATAGAAACCGAGAGAAGAAAAAAAAAAACTTGTAACTTAACTGTGTAAAGTGTCTATTTAATGTGATTCTGAATACATAAGCCAAACTGCAAGTTCAGCTAATTTATTGAAAATTGCTTTTAAGGAAAGTGTGTGTGTGTGTGTGTGTGTGTGTGTTATTTGCACAACCAGAGCCAGAAGTGCTACTAAATATTTAATCTATTTATTTTAAATGTATTTTATAAATGTTATATAAAAATCTATAATTGCTTAAAATATCCACAAGTAGTCCATTTTTTTAAATATACATTTCTGAAACTTTTATTCAAATGTGTATTTGGTGAAAAGTTCCAACTCATGCACTTTGTGTTTAATTTCAAATGACATTTTGTTTACAACTCAACTAATCAATCATCAAAATAACTGACAGATTAAATCAATTATAAAAATAAATTGTTAGTTGCAGCCTTACATGGCTAGAATTTTATTTTCTTACTTTCCATACTGCACTGAATCACTTGCCAACCTAAAAGTAAAGCTGATGAGACACCGTATGCTTATGTGGCCGCATTTCTAAAATAATTTTGTAAAATTAATTCCCCAACCCCCATAAAGACATTGTTCGCATTTGTCTAAAGCTAGCATTTAATTATAAGTTTAATCATTCTACCTTTTAACTCGGGTCAAATAATTAATCTCAGTCATTCTTCAAAAGACACTCAAAAACTTGTTACATTAAAAACTATATACTATGTAAACTTCACATATTTAAGGAATGCAAAACAGCAGATAAAAAAAATCTGATAGCTTCTGTCTAATAAAGTTTGTATTTAGAAAAAATAATCAAATAATATGAAATATATGCTACTAATACTAATGAAGTGATGTAAATTTACCCCATACTAACTGCAAAATTTAAAAGTGTGCTATTGCAAAGCATGAAATAAACCAATGTGGTCATGAAATGTTCCCAAGATATTATGAAAGACAAATCTGTTAAAAATATGCCAGGCATACTAGGTAATATAGGAAAAAATGATCTGGTCAAAGAACTTACACAATAGCTAATCAGACAGCAACTTGCAATCCAAGATGAAGGAGTATGTAACACTACCCACATTGTGTAATACTCTTCAGTCAATAATTATTAACACATGCAAAATAGAATTTCCATGCACTCTTTTAAAGCTGATTATCCAGATTGGACATTGGATATCTCTGCATCCACGGTTCTTGAGGCTGATCCTCCAATTAGCTGTGAACCGAAGGCTGCAGGGATCTGTGGTATCCAGGGTGAACTTCTCCAGGTTGGTGGCAAGATTGTCCTCCTGGCATTGTAAGCAATCCTTGCTTCCATTTGGGAGACTGGCCTCATCCCAACTTACTGGAAAATGGGACTTGTTGTGATCTTTACTTTCCTAACAATGCTGTGATCTTTGCAGAGTCAATGGAGGCTCTGGTCGAGCTCTAAAGAGAGTGAGCGAAGAATTTGAATGTCTGGCCTTATGAATGTCCTGGATAAAAACCAAGATCCAGGCCTTTAATGACCTCTTAGGCACAGCCATCAGCAGTGTGCCTACCTGTGGAGAGACTGTCGATCTTGTCGAGAGGTTTACTTACCTTGGCAGTGACATTCATGTCTCTGGTGACTCTTCCTATTAAGTCAGTAGATGGATTGGGAGAGCATGGGGGGGGTCATGAGGTCTTTGGAGAGGGGTGTGTGATGCTCTCGGTATCTATGTAAAAGGACAAAGGTCCAAGTATTGAGTCCTGGAGCTTACTGTCTTGCTATATGGTTGTGAGACATGGACACCATCCACTGACCTGAGATGAAGACTGGACTCATTTGGTACTTTGTCTCTTTGGAGAATCCTTGGGTACCACTGGTTTGACTTTGTGTCGAATGAGCGGTTGCTGATAGGAGTCCCGAATGAGTATATTCCCCAAGGGTCATCCGGCTCGCAGGATCCTCATTGTTTAGGACCCGAGTGGCTGGAACAGGTGAACGGGACACCCACTTAACCACGGCAGATAGAGGGTCATTTCCAAAGGGTTGAACTGGACCGTGTGTCTGCCTGGGGGGCTGCCAATCAGGATCCTGGGCTGTTTTGTCATGTGGTGGGTGCGGCAACACCCTGTACCAATGTATGCTCCCCAACCTGACCTCACCTGTACTCTGTACTCATGATAATAAATGATCCTATAATCCAATGTTACTATTTCAATATGTAGAAGAAAAAGCAAAACAGTGTAATGACACAAGAGAAGCTGAAAGTGACAGTGTGAACTCAAATGGTGAACATGAACTTGACAGAACAATGATATCTTAACCGTTTCTACTTCACAGAATATACCATGAGTCATATACATTGCACATTTAGAGAACCAAACTCTAAAAACGTATCCGTTTCTACTTCATAGAATATGCCACGAGTCGTGTACATAGCACATTTAGAGAACCAAGCTCTAACACTGAAAGTTATTTATTTTGTTTGGTACACTAATGCTCTATAATGACTAAGCACTTAGTAAAACAACAAGACACTACATAAATTCTGCTTCTAAAATTGGATGCATTAATAAGTAAATTTCAGATGCATTCAAAGTTATCATTAAAAATGGCAATCAAAAGAATGCAGAAGCCATTATCAGAAGGGTTATTTAAACCTTTCACAAACAAAGCTCTAACTCTAATCAAGAAACTTTAACTTGGGACCTAATTTCATTGAAAAAAATCAGGAACACATGGAACATACTTTAGGAACTTCAAACACAGTACACAAACCTAAAATGTGATATGTTTAAAACTAAGCCGATGCTTACAGGTAGGATGTTTTAAAAACAATTGGCTAATTATTAAGATTAGGTCTATTTTGTAAGAAGTTTAAAAAAAAAAAAAAACCCTTTCTAAAATAACTATTTAATAAATATTGGTCAATTAAATTTAGATGAGATCAACTTTATGCATGTACCAGCAAAAATGTAAAACAAAGATACATATTCAAAGGACAAATAAATAAATAAATATTCTGCAGAAACGGCTAAATGAATTTGTATCAGCATTTAGTTTGGGATGCAGGAAAGAAACACTGAATATCCTGACAGCAGCAAACAAAAAAGACCTACAGAAGTGTTTTTAGTACACTGCCTTCTGAAGAAGATGGATGGAATTTTTTACAATGGCATCCAATTTTGCCACCATCCTCTTTTTTTCCATAGCAACTTCCAATGTAAAGACGGGCCCCATAATTGATAAAATTTCCATTTCCAAACACCTCTTAGCTATTTTGCTTTTATATGAGATTAGCATATGTGAAATATTCTAATTACAAAATAAAAAACACCTTCCAAATTAAAAAAGAAAGAAAAGATAGTACACCTTTCTGAGGGAGCGGGAGTAGATAATGTAATTCATCCATTCCACTGTAAGACGGCGGCAAAGCTGAATTGTTTGAACGTGACATTTTCCTGTACGAGCAAATGTAGAAAACAGGAAACACATACAAAGGGCATCATCCAGATCACGGAGGGCATCAATGAAAGTAGGATACCTGGGAACAAGGAAACAAAGCATGCAAGAAGAATTAATACAAAACAACAAAGCTATTATACAGTAAACTTCTCAAGATAATGTGAGACAGAAATAGGCAAACAATGTAGAAGAACAATCAATCACATAGATCAGAGGACTAGAAAGCTAATCCTGGAGCAACATAGTAGCTGCATATTTTTACTCAAACCTATTTTCCTAATTAGAAATTATTGCTATAAACATACACTTTTCTCTTAATTTTACACTCCTCACTTATTTAAATGATCTATCTTTCAAAAGGCAGATTATAATGGCATACTACTTAACACTAGAATTACCAGAGCCTACGAAAAAACTCGTAATTCCATCCCACCTTAAATCGCTTCTTAAATCCCTTGACACCTCTCCGCCAGCGTCCTTTGTCTTCTAAATGTGCTGATAAAGAGAAGCTAGAAGCAGCCAGCTATTCCATCCCCCCACCAATTTAGAACGTGCACGAACTTCTCTCAGCTCATGCCTTGATTGAGTATCTGGGAGTGAAGTGGAGTTTTAGAGTGGAAATAATAGATCGTTATTTGGAACGCTTGCATTTCATGTCTGTTCCGTTTCTACAGTAATCTGTGTAAACACATTGTTAAAACAGAAACGTTTTTTATATTCTAGTAGTAGATGACAAAATGTAGGCATAAACTATATAATGTATAAAACCTAAAGTCCAAATATCAAAGAAACATTTTCACAAAAGGTACAAATAACACACAATTGCGCTTTTATTCAAAAATATAACTGCAGAAACAAAAAGCCGCCTTAAAATGCGACATTGACAGCGGTTTATTGTAACTGCCTCCGTGGTGCACTAGAATCAGTTCTTGCTTGGGAATCAAAAGGTTGCGAGTTCGATTCTGCACCGTTCCGTTTTGAGAAGTAAACTGCTCTTAGTCTTACTATTTTAGAACAAAAGCGTACATTTGATTTCAGTCTGTAACAGCTGGTGTAATTTATGATCCTTATAAAGGTTAGCTTTGTTTTTTTTTTAATTCACTTTTCATTCTCTCAGTCGCATTCAGAATCAATCCATACAACCCCATCTGACACGGCCGTTTTCACATAAAGACGCGCTATAGCTCTGCAGTGTACCACAATGCATACTTAGGGCTCATTTATACTTCACACGACGCGACGCATGCTGCAGCGGACGCTCCTGCTACACAAGCATTGAAGTGTTTATACTTGCGCGCGTACTTTACGTAAATCTGGAGGAGTCCACCAGGTGGCAGTGTGAGATATTATCACGGTGAGAACATGTTTGGCTTCTCTGTGTTGTGAATTGCCTAAAACACCTATTAAATTCCGATAACACCTTACCGCAATATCTCTGAAAAGGATGTTTATTGATTAAATCTATCAATCCAGGGATGTGTCCATTCCAACAAGCATTGGGCACGACTAAGAAACAATCCCTGGACGAGGTCTCCGCTCATCGCAAGGTGAATACAAGCACACATACACTAGCGCATTTTAGCGCACCAAATCCCCAAATCTGCTTATCTTTGAAGGAAACCGGAGCACAGTGTGGAATACAAGCAGGAAATACCAGCAACGTAACTCCCTGCGAGACAGCAGTGCTATTGCTCCGCCACCGTGACATCCCCATGTGTGTAATTATTAACAGTATTCATTATTTAAATGAAATTATATGTAAAATGTAACATACACACTTTAATGCATTTCATCATGAAAGTGATATCAAGTATGAATCTAAAAATTCTATATGTGCAGAGAGTTGGAATATCATACATTTAATTTGTTCTGTGTGGTGATCTTTTTCTGCTTGCCGCAGCTGTCAGGTCCAAGAAGCTCGTAGCGATTAAAAACTGGGATGACGCGTTTACGATGGTCTGCTTTAATGATAAAGTAAACTACGAGGTTAAAGTGGACATTTCGAGATTAAAGCCGAAATTTCCACTTTAATCACAAAATACACGTTTTCACCTTGTCCTTTATTTTTTTCTCAGTGGTTCAAATATAACGCTATACATTATGTTGCTGTTGTTAAGTTGCAAAAATTAAAAAATTAAAAAAGACGACACAAAAGATGGTATGCGAGACTTTTAAAATGTATCGTGTCATTACATTCGGGAACTATCTACATGTGACAGAAAGCCTCTATGCCGATCCTACGGGATGGATGCTTCGATGTGGTGAAGCAAAATGCCGACATACAAATGCATTTGTGGTGCTTTTATATTCAAGCGTCGCATATTCCCAATCGTAATGACACGATACACTTTAAAAGTCTCAGTGCCGTCTATTTTTTTTACAACTTCACATCGGCAACATAATGTATAACGCTGTATTTGAGCCACTGAGAAAAAAATAAAAGACACGGTGAAAACGTGTATTTTAGATTAAAGTGGACATTTCGCTTTAATCTCAAATGTCCACTTTAACCTCAGAGTTTAATTTATTATTAAAGCAGACCATCGTAAACGCATCCCAGTTTTTAATCGCTACGAGCTTCTTGGACCTGACAGCAGGTAAAGTAAAAAAATAAAAAATAGACGGCACAAAAGATGGTATGTGAGACTTTTAAAATGTATCGTGTCATTACGATCGAGAATATGCGACGCTTGAATATAAAAGCACCACGAATGCATCTGTATGTCGGCATTTTGCTTCAACACTTTGAACCATTCATCAAACAGCAAAGCGTGCACATCGAACCCCGAAGGATCTCCATAGAGGCTTGCTGTCACATGTAGATAGTAAACAGAGACTCTGACGTCACGTTCCGACTTTTATCACACTGCGCCTCCCGACTTTTTGCTGGTACTGCAACTCGCGCACGCGTCGCGTTAATGTCTGAGGACCTGCTCAGAGGACGCGTGAAATGAACACTGGGAATGCGTGGCAGCCATGATGCAGACGCGTACGCGTTCTGAGCGTGAAGTATAAATGAGCCCTAACACACCTTCCCCAACCCCCCCCCCCCCCCCAATTTTCTGACACACAAATGCTGGCGAAGCTGCCTTCTTCGTATCTCACTGTCACTTGATTTTCTTTTTATTCAGTTTTATTTAGTGTTCCTGCCAGTCCCCGCATGTTGCTCTATGCTGTTTCTTTTGTACTCCAGGACATGCAGAGGAGAGAATGGTAAAGAGCAGTAACTTCAGCGCTATATGCAATCATCAGACACTCCCCATCTGCCCGTGTCGCTCAGACACAGGAACATATGTTGGTGTAAAAGTACAACAAAAGTGCACTTTTCCATTGCCTTTTCCTGTAAGAAGCACTATACACACTTCTCTCTATGCTGTGGTTTCTATTACACACCTGAAAGAAAGAGACAATATATGTCAAAACATCATCGCACTAATGCAATATTATATTGGGTGTGAATTTATGCAGGAACTGGAAATTCTCTGAAGTGGGATCACTTCTGTATGGTTGTGGGAGTGGGTGGGAGTGGTGGACATAACTGGGAATTGCTGTGAATGTGCGTGGTGTTTTGAGATAATGAATAGAGCTGCAAATTGCAAACAATTGCAAGCCGCAAACATAGGTGAATCAGTTGTGCTTGATTATTTTGAGCAAACAGACACTGCAATGGCCACAGCTCTGTCACGAAAGAGGAGGTTGTCCCCTTCGGAGGCTTTGGCTCTGCTGCAAGAAATGGACGATTGCAACTGAGATGGTGGTGAGGAACTTATTTTCGATATCGAGGAAGATGACGAGACAGACACAGAGGAAAGCCCAGATGAGGATTCTATGTCAGAGAAAGAGAACAGAAGCCCTCCCCGCAAGAAACGTCCAGTTCAACATAAGAACAGCGCAGCTGCACCAGGCATAAAGGCAAAAGATGGCACCATTTGCATACAGCAAGAAGTTGGGAGTCGTTCTGCCAGTCAATCTGTCACACACATGTCCTTCAGCGAAGCAGCTGGACCTACGGAGCTCGCCAAGGTATCGTGCTATGTCCTGATTTCAATAATGTTTTTTGATGGGCTGTATATGAAAAACATTTTTATGTTACTTATATAAAAGATGCATCGAATGTTGTTTACCTATTTACCTTAATTTATTTACTTATCTTCCTACAGCGTAAAGTAACCAGTAGACTGCAGAGCTTCTTGTGTTTGATCGACATAGGTATGTTGTTGACAATCAGAGATTGCACAGTCCACGAAGGTTGCAGAGCAGACCCCTGCTGGAGCCTCTCCCTCTCTGAACTGATGGCATTTATCTCCATTCTTTTGACAAGAGCAGCGATGACTACAGTTGGTGCTGCCTGGTCAGAACTATTTGTTGTACCGGCCATCAAAGATACGATGCCCTGTCACCGCTATCAGACTATCATGCGGCATTTGCGCTTTGACAACAAAGACACTCGTGCAGAACGTGTGAAAAACAACAGATTTGCTGCAATTTCGGACATCTGGCAACGTTTTGTTGAGAACTGTGTTCTGAGTTACAACCCAGGGCAGCATATTACAGTTGATGAGCAACTGTTTCCAACCAAGGTCCGTTGTCCATTCTAACAATACATTGCCACCAAGTCTGACAAATTTGGCATAAAGTTTTGGATTGCGGCAGATTTGGAGACAAAGTACATGTGCAATGCCACTCCTTATTTAGGAAAAGATCCCAGTCGTCCCACAGGAGAAAGACTTTCCAAGTCTGTGGTGATAAAGCTTATGAAGCCGTTTCTGGACAAAGGCAGAACCATAACAGACAACTTTTTCACGTCACTTTCGCTGGCTAATAGACTGCTGCACCGCAACACAACTCTGCTTGGCACCATGAATAAAGTGCGACGGGAACTTCCACCTGCAGCTAAAGTCAGTTCAGTACACGAACAATTCTCCATGCTGGTGTTTAGATCTCCCAGTGCCATGCTGACAGTGTATGTGCCCAAAAAGAAGAAGTCTGTCTGCATTCTGAGCACAATGCACCATGATGTGGAGATTGGGCAAGATCGAAAAAAACCAAATACGGTCACAGACTACAACCACATGAATGTATGCTAATGAAAAAAATATTAGTGTGACGATGTTTTCTTGTGCTATTCTGGTGATAAAATGATTTCTTCAAAATGTCACATATATTTGTCTTTCCTTTTTCCCCAGTGTGGTGTTGACATCATGGACCAGAAGGTGCGTGCTTATTCAGTGCAAACAGGAACATGCAGGTGGCTGGTTGCTGTGTTCTACAACATCCTTGACCTAGCAGCGATGAACGCACACGTACCGTACAAGGCATGCATGGGGTCCACTGAGAAAAGAGTGTTCATGGCTCACCTTGCAGAGGAACTTCGTCATCGCTTCTTACAGGAAAAGGCGATGGATAAAGAAAAGATGATACAGCATCAACAAGCTTCATTTCTAAGACCTCAGCTTCCCCCAGGAAAGAAAGTACAGTGTCAGGTGCTCATTCAGTGTAATAGGAACCATAGCACAGAGAGGTGTGTACACTGCAACAAGTACACGTGTCGTAAATGTAGGAAGGACGGTCCTTGGGTGTGTGGGAACTGTTAATATTTAAATGTAATGATTTTATATAGCACGGAATGGAAATCAGCACTTCTTAGCATTGCACCATGCAAGCTGTTGTATTAAATGCATACTGTAACTTGCTTTCTTTTTTCTTCGGTTATACAGGTAGTCTTGAATAAAAGTGCACTTTTGTTATACTTTTACACCAACATATGTTCCTGTGTCTGAGCGACACGGGCAGATGGGGAGTATCTGATGATTGCATATAGCGACGAAGTTACTGCTCTTTACCATTCTCTCCTCTGCATGTCCTGGAGTACAAAAGAAACAGCATAGAGCAACATGTAGACAGATTACTGTAGAAACGGAACAGACATGAAATGCGTGCGTTCCAAATAACGATCTATTATATCCACTCGAAAACTCCACTTTACTCTCAGATACTCAATCAAGGCATGAGCTGAGAGAAGTTCGTGCACGTTCTAAATTTGGGAAGGGGGGGGGCTTGGTGGTGGAATAGCCGGCTGCTCCAAGGCTTCTCTTTATCAGCACATTTAGAAGACAAAGGACGCTGGCGGAGAGGTGTCAAGGGATTTAAGAAGCGATTTAAGGTGGGACGGAATTACGAGTTTTTTCATAGGCTCTGGTAATTCTAGTGTTAAACAAATAATAATAATAATATGCCAAATACAACCATTTACCTCAAAATCATTACAGAGAAAAAGAAAAACACAAAAACAAAAGGGAAAAAAGCAAAACAATATTAAAAAAAAACAAAAAACTTAAATAGAACAATGAAGATGCCACTTGTGAGCCAAGGATGTAGGGCATAGTGATGTATGGCCCAAAAGAGGAGTGTGATTTGAGATGACAATTGCCATAAAGTAATAATCAGTTCTTGAGTAACTATGATGTACTGGCTAGAACAGGTAATATTCTCTTGAATGTGGATGTACAAATCCCCGTAGGTGTGGTAGATTGTGATCTGCAATGAATTGTGTAATTGTCATTGCAATTTTAGATGTTAAAGTTGCTGTAGTTGAGGTCTTATCCAAGTCTGGATGTAAAACTCAAATCTACAGCCATTATAATTTCATGACTTCTTTAGTTAAGAACCAATGCAAATATATTTTACATAAATTCTCTGTCATCAACATTAGGTTATTAGGTACATATCCATATACCAGAACTCCTTTAGATTTGAATACATTATCCACCACCATGATATAGCACAATTCAGGATTGGATACTAAATCTTTTGCTACAGGTGGGACTATTTTATGGATTAAAGCAATACTCCACTCAAAAATTACATTTTTTTTTATATGTTACTACTGCTGTGAAGTCAGTAGCGATGGAAGAGAAACATATTTTAATCTGTATGTCCACAGAGTATGAAGAGAATGAGACCCAATTTTGACCAGCACTGGGCAGGAGCAAACAGTATCAAAAACATTCATGAATAAATCTCATGTTACATAATCTACACGTCAAATCACCCAGTCTGCTTAGAGCATGGAAAAAGCACGTAACTCGTCAATTGGTATCATTAAGTACTATGCGTTCTGAACCTGAAGACAGAAAAAGCAGAAACAATGTTTGTCTTGAAAATCAAAGAGAATGCTGAAAGTGAAAATGCCATTGAATTTCTAAACAATACAGGGAGTGCAGAATTATTAGGCAAGTGAGTATTTTGACCATATCATCATTTTTAATGCGTATATTCCAACTCCAAGCTGTATTAACTTGAATGCTTATTGGATTGAAGCACGTCAGGTGATGTGTATTTGTGTAATGAGGGAGGGTGTGGCCTAAGGAGATCAACACCCTATATCAAGGTGTGCAGAATTATTAGGCAGCTAGTTTTCCTCGGGCAAAATGGGCCAAAAAAGAGATTTAACGGACTCTGAAAAGTCAAAAATTGTAAAAAGTCTTTCAGAGGGATGCAGCACTTTTGGAATTGCTAAGATATTGGTGTGTGATCACAGAACCATCAAACATTTTGTTGCAAATAGTCAACAGGGTCGCAAGAAACGTGTTGAGAACAAAAGATGCAAATTAGCTGCCAAAGATTTGAGAAGAATCAAACGTGAAGCTACCAGGAACCCATTATCCTCCAGTACTTTCATATTCCAGAGCTGCAACCTACCTGGAGTGCCCAGAAGTACAAGGTGTTCAGTGCTCAAAGACATGGCCAAGGTAAGGAGGGCTGAAACCCAACCACCACTGAACAAGAAACATAAGTTGAAACGTCAAAACTGGGCCAAGAAATATCTGAAGACAGATTTTTTTCAAAGGTTTTATGGACCGATGAGATGAGAGTGACTCTTGATGGACCAGATGGATGGACCTGTGGATCAGTAATGGGCACAGAGCTCCACTCCAACGTGGAGGTGGGGTACTGGTATGAGCTGGTATTTTTAAAGATGAGCTAGTTGGACCTTTTGCATTGAAGATGAACTCAAAATCAACTCCCAAACCTACTGCCAGTTTTTCAAGACACTTTCTTCAAACAGTGATACAGGAAAAGACCATGATTTTATGCAGGCCAATGCTCCATCACTTGCATCGAAGTTCTCCACTGCGTGGCCAGCCAGTAAAGGCCTTAAAGATGAAGGAATAATGACATGGCCCCCCTTCCTCATCTGACCTAAACCCTATCGAGAACTTGTGGGCACTTCTTAAACGCTAGATTTATGGGGGAGAAAAACAATACACCTCTCTGAAGAGTGTCTGGGAGGCTGTAGTCACTGCTCCACAAAAAGCTGATCGTCAACAGATCAAGAAACTGACAGACTCCATGAATGGAAAGGCTTATGACTGTTATTGGAAAGAAGGGTGGCTATATTGGTCATTGATTGATTGATTTATTTTTTTTGAAATGTCAGAGATGTTTATTTGTAAATTTTGAGGTGTTTGTTTATTATTCTCACTATAACAGATGAAAATAAACAAGTGAGATGGGAAAATTTTCATTTTTCCTTTAGTTGCATAATAAATCTGCACACTAATAGTTGCCTAATAATTGTGCGCACATATGTATTCCCCTGATGATGTTCACACTCACATTTCCGTTGTGAAACACTCAGGTTTCAGGTTTATTAACATTTTGGATTGACTGATAGCACTGTGTTTGTTCCATATTAAAATTAATCCTCAAAAATACAACTTGCCTAATAATTCTGCACTCCCTGTATATGACCAAATCTTTCTAGACTTCCAGAAGTATTCACCTGTTGTGGAGAGATGTCGCAGGATTTACATTTCTAACCAAAATTAATCCCATCTAAAGGCTATTAACGATTGTGTTTTTCAAATTTAAACGGCCATCAAGTTATTGTGAAGCAGGCTAGGAAAAAACCTAAGCTATCCAATGAAAGACAGGAAATCTTTTTTCCTGACTTTTGTTCAGCAACAGCTTAAGTCAGAAAGACTATGGCTCCAGTCATTAAACGTGTTCAAGGACTTGCAACCTTTTTTGCTGCCTATCCCAAGATTTCACATGCCTTGGGAGATGCAATGACAATTCTATCCATTATTTGCTTTGCTATCATGTTTGCACCAATACTAAGTTTTGAAAGTTGGCATTGAAGTCAAAAATTAACTACTGAACCAACACTTCTGCTCTTCTTTCAGCTACTCCCGTTAGTGGTTGCCACAGCTGACCATGTCCTTCCATATCTTTCGGTCCTCTGCATCTTGCTCTTTTACACCCATCACCTGTCCTCTCTCACCACATCCATAAACCTTCTCTTAGGCCTTCCTCTTTTCCTCTTCCCTGGAAGCTCTATCCTTAGCATCCTTCTCCTAATCCTGGTAGTCTACAGGTTACGGACATCCGACCTACGACTTAAGAATGTTGCCGCAGCTGCAACACATGTGCCTCGGTAACTGCCACTCCGTCATCTTCGACCTAGGGATGTTGCAAGCGGTGGCTGAAGGGGGGAGATTTCGCTGCTCATACAGTGTAGTGTCCCATAGGCGGCCCCCTGGCAGCTACCGGTGACCCGTGGTCCATAGTCACTGGGGCCACAGTTATTGCTCGTGTACAGGAGAGAGGCTTCATGGGGCAGATCGCTGCCTGCCCACTATGCCGCCGCAGTTACTGCTCCTAACTGGACGCAGGCTGCATGGAGCGGGGGGTCGGGCGTTTCACTGTACACCCATCACACATGGCTGGCCCAGTTCATTCTCGGTGGGCAGCTGGTAATGCTGCAAGCAGCGACCCGGTTGTGGCTGAACAGAGGCCATTGAGGGTGAACGGGGCGGCAGCACTGTAGTGTGCCTCGGATGGATGCCTGTTGAATGGGGACGGTTGTGGGCGATTCACTGCCCTCCTTTTGGCCGCACCGTGTTCGTTTTCAGTGGGCGGCCGCTGCAGGCAGCATACTGTAGTGGAGGCGACTGTGTGGTGGGCAAGTGATGAACCCCCCTCGCTGTCCCTATTCATTCTCAATAGCAAGCCTGCTTATACTGTTACGCACATAGCAGGAAGTTGTCTCTCGTTCAATACACCAGATGTGTTGACGACAGGTGCCTTCCTGCTGTGATAGCATGTATAGTGCTGTGCAGAAGGGCTCATCTTAACCTTTTGTCTTCACCCTTCAAGAATGTCTCTGAAACACAAATCTGATGCAAGTGCTGGTGATACAGTAAAGAAGAGAAAAACCATCACCATTGAAAATAAAGTAGAAATAATAAAAAGGTCAGAGAGAGGTGAAACTCCATCATTCATTGGCAGAGCACTTGGTTACAGTTGGTCAACAATGTCATTTATTGAAATAATGTACCTGTTCCGACTTGCATACAAAATCAACTTAAGTACAAACCTACAGTCCCTATCTCGTACGTAACCCGGGGACTGCCTGTATACTCGGCATCTCTCCTCTGCACATGTCCAAACCAATGCAATCTTACCTCTCTGACTTTGTCTCCCAACCGTCCAACTTGAGCTGACCCTGTAATGTCCTCATTTCTAATCCTATCCATCCTCGTCACACCCAGTGCAAATCTTAGCATCTTTAACTCTGCTACCTCCAGCTCTGTCTCCTGCTTTCTGGTCAGTCCCACCATCTCCAACCCATATAACATAGCTGGTCTCACTACTGTCCTGTAAATCTTCCCTTTCACTCCTGCTGATACCCGTCTGTCACAAATCACTCCTGACACTCTTCTCCACCCATTCCACCCTGCTTGCACTCTCTTTTTCACCTCTCTTCCACAATCCCCATTACTCTGTACAGTTGGATCCCAAGTATTTCAACTCATCCACCTTTGCCAACTCTACTCCCTGCATCCTCACCATTCCTCTGACCTCCTCTGACATTCACACACATGTATTCTGTCTTGTTCCTACTGACCTTCATTCCTCTCCCCTCTAGAGCATATCTCCACCTCTCCAGGGTCTCCCCAACCTGGTCCCTACTATCGCTACAGACCACAATGTCATCAGCAAACATCATAGGCAACGGGGACTCCTGTCTAATCTCATCTGTCAACCTGTCCATCACCATTGCAAATAAGAAAGGGCTCAGAGCCGATCCCTAATGTAATCCCACCTCTACCTTGAATGCATCCGTCACTCCTACCGCAAACCTTACCACTGTCACATTTCCCTTGTACATATCCTGCACAACTCTTACATACTTCTCTGCCACTCCAGACTTCTTCATACAATATCACAGCTCCTCTAGAGGCACACTGTCTTATGCTTTCTCCAGGTCCACAAAGACACAATGCAACTCCTTCTGGCCTTCTCTATGCTTCTCTATCAACACCTTCAGAGCAAACATCACATCTGTGGTGCTCTTTTCTGTCATTAAACCATACTGCTGCTCACTAATCATCACCTCACTTCTTAACCTAGCTTCTACTACTCTTTCCCATAACTTCATGCTGTGGCTCAACAATTTTACCTCCTTGTAGTTACTACAGTCCTGCACACCCCCCTTATACTTAAATTTCGGCACCAGTACACATCATCTCCACTCCTTAGGCATCCTGTCACTTTTCAAGATTACATTATACAATCTGGTTAAAAACTCCACTGCCATCTCTCCTAAACACCTCCATGCTTTCACAGGTACAGGTGCCGGTCATAAAATTAGAATATCATGACAAAGTTGATTTATTTCAGTAATTCCATTCAAAAAGTGAAACTTGTATATTAGATTCATTCATTACACACAGACTGATGTATTTCAAATGTTTATTTCTTTTAATTTTGATGATTATAACTGACAACTAATGAAAGTCCCAAATTCAGTATCTCAGAAAATTAGAATATTGTGCAAAGGTTCAATATTGAAGACACCTGGTGCCACACTCTAATCAGCTGATTAACTCAAAACACCTACAAAAGGCTTTAAATGGTCTCTCAGTCTAGTTCTGTAGGCTACACAATCATGGGGAAGACTGCTGACTTGACAGTTGTCCAAAAGACGACCATTGACACCTTGCACAAGGAGGGCAAGACACAAAAGGTCATTGCTAAAGAGGCTGGCTGTTCACAGAGCTCTGTGTCCAAGCACATTAATAGAGAGGTGAAGGGAAGGACAAGATGTGGTAGAAAAAAAAAGTGTACAAGCAATTGGGATAACCGCACCCTGGAGAGGATTGTGAAACAAAACCCATTCAAAACTGTGGGGGAGATTCACAAAGAGTGGACTGCAGCTGGAGTCAGTGCTTCAAGAACCACCACGCACAGATGTATGCAAGACATGGGTTTCAGCGTGTGCATTCCTTGTGTCAAGCCACTCTTGAACAAGAGACAAAGTCAGAAGCATCTCGCCTGGGCTAAAGACAAAACTGCTGCTGAGTGGTCCAAAGTTATGTTCTCTGATGAAAGTAAATTTTGCATTTCCTTTGGAAATCAAGGTCCCAGAGTCTGGAGGAAGAGAGGAGAGGCACAGAATCCACGTTTCTTGAGGTCCAGTGTAAAGTTTCCACAGTCAGTGATGGTTTGGGGTGCCATGTCATCTGCTGGTGTTGGTCCATTGTGTTTTCTGAGGTCCAAGGTCAACACAGCCGTCTACCAGGAAGTTTTAGAGCACTTCATGCTTCCTGCTGCTGACGAACTTTATGGAGATGCAGATTTCATTTTCCAACAGGACCTGGCACCTGCACAAAGTGCCAAAACTACCAGTACCTGGTTTAAGGACCATGGTATCCCTGTTCTTGATTGGCCAGCAAACTCGCCTGACCTTAACCCCATAGAAAATCTATGGGGTATTGTGAAGAGGAAGATGCAATACACCAGACCCAACAATTCAGAAGAGCTGAAGGCCACTATCAGAGCAACATGGGCTCTCATAACACCTGAGCAGTGCCACAGACTGATCGACTCCATGCCACGCCGCATTGCTGCAGTAATCCAGGCCAAAGGAGCCCCAACTAAATATTGAGTGCTGTACATGCTCATACTTTTCATGTTCATACCTTTCAGTTGGCCAACATTTCTAAAAATCGTTTTTGCATTGGTCTTAATTGATATTCTAATTTTCCGAGATACTGAATTTGGGACTTTCATTAGTTGTCAGTTATAATCATCAAAATTAAAAGAAATAAACATTTGAAATACATCAGTCTGTGTGTAATGAATGAATCTAATATACAAGTTTCACTTTTTGAATGGAATTACTGAAATAAATCAACTTTGTCATGATATTCTAATTTTATGACCAGCACCTGTATGATCTGAAAAAGCAAAATTAAGTTTGGTTTCATTCCTGGGAAGGTGGAGGATGAACATACTAACTTGTTCTGGGCATGAGATGATTGGGTGAAGTGATGCAATGTGATGGAGATGGAGAATATAAGGCTAAGAGAGTGGCTGAAGCTGATGTGGTTGTATATGGTAGCAGATGGCGTGAGAAGAATGAGTCTCTTCAAAGTATATCAATGACTATAAAGAGAGAAAGAAAAAGATTTGGGAGGCACACCAGAAAATAACTGATAAACTCATAATGGTTTAGTGGTATTGGGGAAATTCATTTCCTATGTAAATTAACCATCCTCTGTTATCAATGGAGGACACCTCTTCAGTTAGCTTTCTGGCTGTACTTTGTATTTTTTAGTGTCTTAAGTGGCTGTTGCCTCCATCTTCTATGTAGCCCTATATGTTTTCAGATCATACAGGTGCTGGTCATAAAATTAGAATATCATGACAAAGTTGATTTATTTCAGTAATTCCATTCAAAAAGTGAAACTTGTATATTAGATTCATTCATTACACACAGACATAATTTTGATGATTATAACTGACAACTAATGAAAGTCCCAAATTCAGTATCTCAGAAAATTAGAATATCCATTAAGACCAATGCAAAAAAGGATTTTTAGAAATGTTGGCCAACTGAAAGGAATGAACATGAAAAGTATGAGCATGTACAGCACTCTATATTTAGTTGGGGCTCCTTTGGCCTGGATTACTGCAGCAATGCGGCGTGGCATGGAGTCGATCAGTCTGTGGCACTGCTCAGGTGTTATGAGAGCCCATGTTGCTCTGATAGTGGCCTTCAGCTCTTCAGAATTGTTGGGTCTGGCGTATTGCATCTTCCTCTTCACAATACCCCCATAGATTTTCTATGGGGTTAAGGTCAGGCGAGTTTGCTGGCCAATCAAGAACAGGGATACCATGGTCCTTAAACCAGGTACTGGTAACTTTGGCACTTTGTGCAGGTGCCAGGTCCTGTTGGAAAATGAAATCTGCATCTCCATAAAGTTCGTCAGCAGCAGGAAGCATGAAGTGCTCTAAAACTTCCTGGTAGACAGCTGCGTTGACCTTGGACCTCAGAAAACACAATTGACCAACACCAGCAGATGACATGGCACCCCAAACCATCCCTGACTGTGGAAACTTTACACTGGACCTCAAGCAACGTGGATTCTGTGCTTCTCCTCTCTTCCTCCAGACTCTGGGACCTTGATTTCCAAAGGAAATGCAAAATTTACTTTCATCAGAGAACATAACTTTGGACCACTCGGCAGCAGTCCAGTCCTTTTTGTCTTTAGCCCAGGCGAGACGCTTCTGACGATGTCTCTTGTTCAAGAGTGGCTTGACACAAGGAATGCGACCGCTGAAACCCATGTCTTGCTTAGGTCTGTGCGTGGTGGTTCTTGAAGCACTGACTCCAGCTGCAGTCCACTCTTTGCGAATCTCCCCCACAGTATTGAATGGGTTTTGTTTCACAATCCTCTCCAGGGTGCGGTTATCCCTATTGCTTGTACACTTTTTTTTTCTACCACATCTTGTCCTTCCCTTCGCCTCTCTATTATTGTGCTTGGACACAGAGCTCTGTGAACAGCCAGACTCTTTAGCAATGACCTTTTGTGTCTTGCCCTCCTTGTGCAAGGTGTCAATGGTCGTCTTTTGGACAACTGTCAAGTCAGAAGTCTTCCCCATGATTGTGTAGCCTACAGAACAAGACTGAGACCATTTTAAAGGCTTTTGCAGGTGTTTTGAGTTAATTAGCTGATTAGAGTGTGGCACCAGGTGTCTTCAATATTGAACCTTTTCACAATATTCAAATTTTCCGAGATACTGAATTTGGGACTTTCATTAGTTGTCAGTTATAATCATCAAAATTAAAAGAAATAAACATTTGAAATACATCAGTCTGTGTGTAATGAATGAATCTAATATACAAGTTTCACTTTTTGAATGGAATCACTGAAATAAATCAACTTTGTCATGATAATCTAATTTCATGACCAACACCTGTATATGATCTGGACCAACGGCCTTTCCATTCTTCATCTTCTTCATAGCTGTCCTTACTTCCTTCTTGCTAATCCGCTGCACTTCCTGATTCACTATCGCCACATCATCCAACCTTCTCTCGTTCTCTTCATTCATCAGCCTCTGAAAGTACTCTTTCCATCTGCTCAACACACCCTCCTTGCTTGTGAGTATGTGTCCATTTTATCCTTTACTAGCCAACACGCGATGTAGCATACGCCGCATATTTATTGATGTGTGAACACTTCCTGAAAGACAGTTGTTCAGTGGAGTGTGATATCAAATGTGAGTTGAGATATCTCTGCAGCCGGAACGTTTTCGAACAAATAGTGCATTGAAAGACCTGTGTGGAATGCATTTGTTCAGTGGTGTATTTAAATGTGCTTTGAGATATTTCTGGAGTGTGAAGGTTTTTAAGCAAATGTTGCATTGAAATTCCGGTGTGAAATGTGTTTGTAAATGTTTTTCAGGAAGAGGATAGTGGAAAGGTGACATCACATCAGCGTGGCTGCAGACAAATGATTGTGTTGAATGGATTTGCACATGGCTGAGGAGATCCATCTCAGCCATGAAGTCCTCATTACAAAATGTGCAAGTGAAAGTGTGAGAAGAATGAGTTTGTAAGTGCTTCTTGAGAGCACAAGTTGTTTTGAAGCACTGCTGGCAATGTTCACATTGTATCATTCATTCAGTGGAGTGTGTTTTTAAATGTGTGTTGAGAAATCACTGCAGTCGGAAGGTTTTGGAACAAATGGTGCACTGAAAGTCCTGTGTGGAATGCGTGTGTTCAGTGAAGTGTGTGATTAAATGTGCTTAGAGATATTTCTGGAGTGTGAAGGCTTTGGAGCAAACGTTGCATTGAAATTCTGGTGTAAATGACGCAAGACGAGGGTGAGAGTTGGCGGGCGGGGCTCTGTCGTGCGTTCCCCATGACGTGGGAGGAGGGTTAGAGTGGGAGGTCGGGGCTTTGTTGTGTGTACCCCATGGTCGGGCGACGTGGTCTATTATATATATATATATATATATATATATATATATATATATATATATATATATATATATATATATATATATATATATATATATAAAAATATAAAAGCAGCTGGAACCGAAAAGAACAATGAAAAGTCAACGTGGCCCAGAGGTGCATGTGGACTGTAGCACAGACGAAAGCGACTGAAGCCGTGTTTGGTCAGTTGTTGTGTGCGGGCACATGAGCAGGCAGTGCACATGCCTCGAGAGCGATGGTGGATGCGTGAGGAGGGTTACAGTTGGCGGGCAGGGTTCTGTCGAGCGTATCCCATGGTCTTACAGTTGGTGGGCCTGGCCACTTTTCGTGCGTATCCCATGGTCTTACAGTTGGCGGACGGGGCTCTCTGTCTTGCGTGTCCTTAGAGATATAGAGATATAGAGATATAGAGATATAGAGATATAGAGATATAGATAGAGATAGAAGATATAGAGATATAGATAGAGATAGAAACTTGCTGCACATCCTTCCCAGCTTGGTCCCTCTGACTAGCCAATCGGTACAGGTCCTTTTCTCCCTCAGTGTCCAAGCTCTTGTACAACTCCTTATACACCTCTTCTTTAGTCTTCGCCACCTCTCTCTTCACCTTGAGCCTCATCTTCTTGTACTCTTGTCTACTTTCTGCATCTCTCCGATCATCCCACTTCTTCCTCTGTATACTCTTCTGCACTTCCACATTCCACCTCCAGGTTTCCTTTTCATCCTTCCTTTTTCCAGATGTCACGCCAAGCGCCTTTCTTGCTGTCACCCTTACTACATCTGCTGTAGTTTCCCAACTGTCTGGTAACTTTTCACTACCACCCAGAGCCTGTCTCAACTTCTCCCTAAATTCAACCTTGCAGTCTTCCTTTTCCAAATTACACCATTTGATCCTTGGCTCTGCCCTCACTCTCTTCCTCCTCTTGATATCCAATATTATTCTACAGACCACCATCCTATGCTGCTTAACTACACTTTCCCCTGCCACCACTCTGCAGTCTTCAATCTCCTTCAGATTGACTCTTCTGCATAGGATGTAATCCACCTGTGTGCATCTTCCTCCAATCTTGTACGCAACCCTATATTCCTCCCCCTTGTTACAATACATATTCACCACAGCCATGTCCATTCTTTTGGCAAAATCCACTATCATCTGACCTTCTTCATTCCTCTCCTTGACACCATACCTACTCATCACCTCATCGTCTCCTCTGATCCCATCACCAACTTGTCCACTGAAATCCGCTCCAATCACCAACTACTGAACCAGCACTAGTCAGATATAAAGCTGGGATACCTAATTCAGTGGGCTTCAAGCCTGTATTAGTGTTCTTATTCTCTTACATTTTAGTAATTATCTGCATATAGGTATTGGTGGATTGAATGGGGGTTCATTTTAGGAGATTAATGGTTAGTAGGCTGGTGAATGGTTTTGGATGCTTGCATTTCTGGTGTGGACAGGTCACGCAGATGTAGAGACACTGGTTCTTTTTGTCTTGTTAATTTTCTTCTTCTAGATGTCTTTGTTCTTTACTGTTCCATGGCCAATCTTCTGCTTGCCTATTGGAACATCTCAAGAATTGGTTTGGGCGCAAAGCATATTGCTGTCTTTGATTACTTATGGCGAAACACAGTGGATGCTGAGTTCATTCAGGAATCTAGGCTAATGTGCATCAGCTACCACTAAAAAATGTGGAGTGGAAATACTTCTCCAGTGCGACTTGCAGCCAAAAATACCTGACATGGATTCAGATGATGCTGGCAGATTATGTTACGTACCTATTGAATTAGGTGGTAGGAAAATAGCCTTATGTTGCATCTTCTCATCAATACCATAAGACTCTGCATTGTTTTAACATGTAATGACCAAAATTCTGAATCTGTAGGGATTCAATATTACTGCTGGTATGGACACAAATGCCTTTATGAATACACTGCTAAACAAAACCCCAGTCTCTTTCTCAACGCATTCTTCAGTCAAATCGCTTGCTGTGCAAATCTGCCTCTGATTTGAACTTGGTTGATTCTTTTCGGCTGTTAAATCCCTCTGCTAAAACTCTGTCTTTTCTTCCAGCAGGCACTGGTCATATTTGATATTAGATTACATTACTATTTCTAAGTTGCATGCTTCCCTTTCCATTACCTTATCTCTTAAAATGATTAGTCTCAAACACAATTGCTACATAATGATGAAAACTGACCTAACTCCATCATCTCAAGCCACTCACTGGAGGGTTCAACGTCTTGGCCATTTAAGAAACATTTCTTTGATATGCTTGCCTCAAAGCTTAAACAACTCAATAATATTATCTCCAGCTCTGTTGATGATCCTGTGCATGTGTGGATGGCTGTAAAATGTTTTTTATTTGCGATCTCACAATTGGATTGGCCAGTGATTTGGCTCGGCATGCAGGTAAAAAAATCCTTGAACTTGAATCTCATCCTTGTGTGGTGAATTCAGAGCATGAGCTTTTGATCTCAAAACTCCTTTCCATCACCAAACCCTTGTACATTACTGGCATTGAGATTACAGAAACTTGAAGCTTGTGCCACTGCTTCAACCAGGGCTATGGAGTCAGAGTTGGATACAATTTTGGGTACCTGGAGTCTGGGCCGGAGTTGGCAAAAATGTACCAACTCCTAATAAATTTAAATTGTAATGAAAAAAAAATTCAGCAAGTTCAAATGTCCCATTTCGCAAACAATAGTCATAATTAAGTACTTCTCTGATTAAGAACAAAGCCCAGTGTATAGCTGTATTACTACTAGTGTCAGGTTCAGCGGAGTTATTATACAACCTGACATTCACATATTCTAATCTGGATTATGCTATGTTACAAAAAGTGTTTTCATTTTATTTTAGTTATAATGTGTTTAAAAACTTCATTCGAGTGTGAACAAGTGTAATGATGTAGGTGTAGGTGTGTGCTGTGGCCTGATGTGTGTTCAGGAGTTCTGTCTGCACTCTCCACATATGCTCCCACCCAGGTCTGAACTTTAGCATAACTTTGCACACAACCTGCTCGACAAGAGTTTGAAATTGAAAAGGAAGAGATTCTATGTATTGTGACAGATAATGCTTCTAACATGTTAAGCACAATTGAGAAAATGAATAAAGTAGATGAAGAAAGTGACAAACAAATATAAGAGGATGACAGTTCTGCAAGCATTGGAGAAAGTGAAACCGAAGAGAATAGTGAAATTTTGGATAACATTACTAAAGAAGCATCCAAGTTTACTACTACGTAAACATATGCATTGTGCTGCTCATACTCTGCAACTTGTGATAAAAGATGGATTGAAAGATCATCATGCAGCTACTCTACTTGGCAAATTGAGGCAAGTAACTGTTCCAGCCAGGGCCCCTAAAACAGATGCCATTTTAAAGACATGCAGGAAAAGGAGCCATTTTGGATCAAACAACACGGTAGGGAAGCACTTATTTGATGGTAAAGCGTTTGCTTGGACTAAAAGACTTTTTTGAAGAACTGGACAATGTCAATATTTTATTAACTGAAAGCCATTGGGTACAAGTAAAAACTGCAAAGTCTACTTTCTTACCACTTTACTGTCACCAAACGGTTGCAATATGAAGATTTAAACACCTGGTAAATTTTTCTTGGAATGGAAGAGTTTGATATACAGTGCATCCGGAAAGTATTCACAGCACATCACTTTCTCCACATTTTGTTATGTTACAGCCTTATTCCAAAATGGATTACCGTAGAATTTCATCCTGGATATTTGGCTTGGAGTTTGGGGGTCGACTTATACAAAGAGTATCGTTTCAGATTCAAGACTTCCAGTGCAATGCCGGTTTTGCCGATGAATACGGAAGTAGTTAATGATGAAACCACAGCACCATCTTTCAGATGAAGAAGTAACTTTGCTGCTGGTACTTTAAATTAAATAAAGAATTTATTCAAAAAAGTGTTTAGGTTGTTGATTTTATTAATAAAATGTATAATAATCCTTCTTTATTATGAAAAGGTTAAGTGTTGCAGTGGGAGGTTCGGAACGCATTATGGGTTAGCCTTCGCGAACGAATTAAGTTTGTAAGTCAAGAGTCCACTGTATTGAGTATTTGAGTTAATCAAATTTATAACGAGTCTCCGGAAATCCACCTGCCGATGTACCGTTATGTGGCCAGACGGAAGCCACTCCTTAGTAAAAGGCACATGGCAGCCTGCCTGGAGTTTGCCAAAAAGGCACCTGAAGGACTCTTGGACCATGAGAAACAAAATTCTCTGGTCTGATGAGACAAAGATTGAACTCTTTGGTGTGAATGCCAGGCGTCACATTTGGAGGAAACCAGGCACCGCTCATCACCAGGGGCCTCATGTATAATGCCGTGCGTAGAACTCGCACTATAACATAGCGTAAGCACAAAAGCCAAAATGTGCTTACGCACAGAAAAATCCAGATGCAGGAATCTGTGCTTACTCCAACTTCCACGTTCTTCCGCTACATAAATCCCAATCAGCGTGAAAACTAACGCTCGTGCACTCGCTTTATGTAACGCCCCAACTCCTCCCAGAATTACGCCTCTTTGAATATGCAATATAATATAAATCGCCCTTAAGCGCAGCCTTCTGTGAAAAGACAATGGGAAAAGCACGAGGAAAATATAAGAATTTCAGCGAATACCAAGTGGAGGCAAAGGAAAACATACTATTTGTTCAAATAAACCGTGGTATAATCAACAAAAGGAAGTTGATCGAGTGACATAGCGTGTTGGAGAAACTTGAAAGCTCACGTTCACAAAATCGCACAGTGCCGGAAATAAAAAAGAAGTCACATATCAAAGTCGCAGTGAAAAGCCGAGTTGTAAGCCCACTGTCTGAGTGTCATATGAAAGCTTATTAGGTACAGAGAAAAAAGGCACACGGTGGGGAAAAAGCACGAAATGTCAACTTCAATCTCGGCATTTCCACTTTAATCACATAGTTTATTTTGTCATTAAAGTAGAACATCATAAAATTCATCTTAAAATCGTTTAATTAACCAGTTTCTCAAATCACATCGTAATTAAAGTAGCACGTTAAATGCTTTGTTTTGTATTTGATCTTCTATGTGCTCTGTGTGTGTGAATTACTTGCTTCTTAAACCGGCTCTCTTCCTCCAACTGGACACAGAATCAAATACATTTGTGATATTACAGCTCTTTGAATAACTAAAATACTGAGATGTATACGTGATGTCATTTTCATGATGATAGGAGTTAAAGCACGTTATTAAACATGGGTTTCACTTCGATGAAATAATTTATTGCAGCAGTACAATCAGGGGCGGCACTAGGCTTGTGGTGGCACTGGGCAGAGAAAGAATCGGTGGCTCCTTCGCCCGCCAATGTCATGCACGGTGGATGGCCACGTCCGTTGCAGACACTGCATAGCCGCCTCATGCTCATGACACAAGCATTTAACTTTTGCCGAAATTTGTCGCTGCGTTTTTTGCTGTGTTGTTGTTTTCTCTTTATGTTTTATATTCAATATATATTGGCGTAGCCGTCACTGCAGTCAGTGCTTTTCTTTCCCCAAGTAACCGATCGCCATACAATCAGCTCTGTAATACACGTTAAGCCATCTGTAAGCTTAGCGCCGATTCTTCAAAACATTTAAAGAACACTGATATATCTTCGTAGTACATGTTTAATTATTCTATCCTTCACGACACTCCCAGTGAAGAATATAGATTATTTAAATGAAGTTAAAGTTTTATCTGTATAATTTAACAAACATATTTTGCTGCATTTCACCTTAAAAATGATATCGTCATCATATGTAAATACGTGCTTTATAAAGTGGCTCAGGTTGTGCGATATTATAACTGTAGTGCAAGTTTACAGTGGGGTGATTGTACTTATAAGTACAAACAGTTCTACAAGGTGCAATTCATTGAGTGCATTTAAAGTTCTTGGGATGAAACTGTTTCTGAACCGCGAGGTCCGTACAGGAAAGGCTTTGAAATGTTTTGCCGTGGCCGAGACAGTGTGTCCATGAAACTGTATACTGATAATTCTCTTTCCGATCAGCTGCTGCTGTGATTCACACTCAGATACAGTGATATAAATACTCCGAGTGGTGCAGTGAGAGTAATATGGAAAAAGATGATCCGCTGTGGCAACTCCTAACGGCAGGAGCTGAAAGAAGAAGAAGAAAAATAAGAAGAAGAAGAGGAAGGTGCAGTGAGATTAACAACGCTAAAGCAGTTATGGTATTTGGAATACTATGGCTGTTCCCTGGACCATTATATTGTTACGAGTTAATTACAATCAGATGCATTACACTAATAAACAATATGCTGTTAGTTTCAGCGTATTTATAAAGCCGCGTCATGACAATAATGAGTAATCACACAGGAACAGTACCATTGCTTTGACGCTGGGTGCCGCCAGTCTGCAAAACCGAGCGGAGAACTTGCGTACAAGGCATGAGGTACCGTGGAAAAGTGCGTGGCTTTACGCCAAGTGTAGGTTTTATACATCGTGATTTGAATGTGGAAAAGTTCTTACGCAACATTTCTGTGCGTACGCACAGTTTATACATGAGGCCCCAGGCCAATACCATCCCTACAGTGAAGCATGGTAGAGGCAGCTATATGCTGTGGGGATGTCAGCGGCAGGAACTGGGAGACTAGTCAGGATGAAGGGAAAGATGACTGCAGCAATGTACAGAGACATCCTGGATGAAAACCTGCTCCAGAGCGCTCTTGACCTCAGACTGGGGTGACGGTTCATCTTTCAGCAGGACAACGACCCTAAGCACACAGCCAAGATATCAAAAGAGTGGCTTCAGGACAACTCTGTGAATGTCCTTGAGTGGCCCAGCCAGAGCCCAGACTTGAATCCGATTGAACATCTCTGGAGAGATCTTAGAATGGCTGTGCACCAACGCTTCCCAACCAACCTGATGGAGCGTGAAGGTGCTGCGAAGAGGACTGGGCAAAACTGACCAAGGATAGGTGTGCCAAGCTTGTGGCATCATATTCAAAAAGACTTGAGGCTGTAACTGCTGCCAAAGGTGTATCGACAAAGTATTGAGCAAAAAATGTGAATACTTAAGTACATGTGATTTCTCACTTTTTTTTATTTTTAATAAATTTGCAAAAACCTCAAGTAAACTTTTTTCACGTTGTCATTATGGGGTGTTGTGTGTGGAATTCTGAAGAAAAAAATGAAATTAATCCATTTTGGAATAAGGCTGTAACATAACAAAATGTGGAAAAAGTGATGCGCTGTGAATACTTTCCAGATGCACTGTATTGCCTGAACAAAAGTGGAGGGTTAATAGCTGATGGCATCGTATCTTCAATGAAGAAAAGAGAGAGTCTCTTACCAGATAATCAAATCTTGTTAACTGCTATTTATGTTGATCCAATGGGCCAAATTTTGTTGAGCAGTGACCAGATTACTAATGGAAAAACATTCATGAAGGGATTACTACTACCTGAAACACCACCACTGGATGAAGCTATAAGCACTGGTAACACAGGATTATCCTCTTCAAATGAAGAATTAGACTTTGATTCCTACTTGAACAAAATGGAAGTTTCAAAAGCAGAGCAACATTGCCTATGCGTGAAAGATAAACAACAGTAAATGTACAAATAAAGAGATTCCAGCAGGAGCTTTTCAAAGAATTAAAAGAAGCTGAAAAGTATGATCTCTCATCGAAACTGACTGTAGAAGAAACCTTACTTGTTGATCCAGGGATTATTAGTGATGTGGCTAGAACTGTAACAGCAATGCCACCAAGGTTACTATAGTTAACGAAAACTAAAATCAACACTGAAACTATCATTAAAAAAACATTTTCGGAAACTGAGATAAAATAAAACCAAAATGAAAAACTAAAACTAAATGAAACTATTAAAGTAGCTGGAAAGACTAACTGAAATAAAATAATAATTTACTAAAATATTTTTAGTTTTCGTTTTTGAACGAATATTCTTGCCGTTAGTTTTTAACCCTTGTTAAGTTTTCGCTTCCTGGGTCCTCCCTGCGTGAAGTTTGCATGTTCTCCCCATGTCTGCGTGGGTTTCCTGCAGGTACTCCAGTTTCCTGCCACAGACCAAAGACATGCAGGTTATGTGCATTGGCAATTCTAAATTGTCCCTAGTGTGTGCTTGGTATGTGGGTGTGTGCCCTGCAGTGGGCTGGCGCCCTGCCTTGCACCCTGTGTTGGCTGGGATTGGCTCCAGTGGACCCCCATGACACTGTAGTTAGAATATATAGCGGGTTGGATGGATCCTTAATGTACATAATTTAAAAATATCATTGTCTTGTGGTTTACTCCTCAAATATCCATCCCCATATCTGAGTATACAAGAAAGTCGAGGGGAGACCACTCCCGGTTTTTGAAAATAAAACAGCACTGATCGAGAGACTGACTAGGTCATCACACAAGATCAGCATATTGTTGCTGACCAATCACTTTTGCTTTAAAAACATCGTTTAACAACAAAGCGATACAAAGGTAGAGAGTCTGACAAGTGATGAAAAACTAAACATACTAATGGGTTTTTGTATTATTCTATATTTATTAATTTATCTTTTTAAATTCATATTCACAACTGATATTGTGAAAGTACCGGATATTGTGAAAGTAATCCATTAGCAGAATTATATTTTAAAATATTTGTCTCCCTTTTTTCAATGTTTTTCTCTCTGTCTCAAAATAGATAGTTGAGATATCATATCCTTGTTCTTCTTAACATCAGCCTTATCATACATATTGCATACCAAGGATTTTTCCTGCCTTGTATCCAAACCTGCTGTGGTAGTTTTGTTCTTAATCTCAGATGCAGTCTCTGTTGTTTTGAATCTGTCCATACTCTTAATACCTGCTCTTGCCTTGCTTATTATGGATTTACTGTTCGTATGGTGGGCTATTCAAGACTCACCACCCCTAAACTTGACACTACATGCTTGTTGTTCATTGTTTCCCTCAATACAGCTAGGTGGCGTTTGCACACCGATTCAAGTCTAAGGGCCCTGTTCTTCCTAAATTATAAAATTGTGTAAAATTGTTCATATTCAGTGTCTATGTTTTGATTATGCTTGTTTTTATCAGACAAAAACAAAACCAGATAGTAAACCAGGCAGTGTAGTAAGCTTCCACTAACATTAAACTCATATCCACTCAAATCTGTTAAGTGTACAGTTCTTTGGTGACACAAAACTAACTCCGTAGGCCATGCCAGAATTACTAAAACTAAACTGAAACTAATATGTATAAAAATGAAACAGAAATGCCTTTGTGAAATAAAAACTAAATTAAAACTAAAAATACACGAAGGAAAACTAAAACTAAACAGAATTTCCAAGTAAGGTCAGAAAAAATATAGAAACAAAAACGAATATAAAAAGGCAAAACTATAATAACCTTGAACGCCATCCACCCAGGTCAGTGTTGAAAGACTATTTTCAGTTTTAAAAATAAGTCAGATTTAAGAGCTTGTATGAATAAGGATCTGGCAGAAGCAATTATGTTTCTTAGAACACTGCATTGAGTTAATTTTGGATTGCATTTAACAGCTATTCTACTCTATAACTGTATTCCAAGTTTAATATATAAACTGTTTTTGTTCATGTAATTAAGCTTTGTTTTTGTTTGAAAACTACAGAAGAACATGGTTTATATTTTTTAAACTGGTAAATTTCCTGTTCCTGATTTTATGCATGCTACTACTTCATAGCCACTTTATAAAAACAATAAAAAAAACCTTGTTTTCATTTTTTGTTTTTTTGGGAAGGGGAGGGGGTGCTGCAAGAGGGGTTTGGTGTTGCCTTTCTGTCAGAAAAAAAAAAAATGTAATTCCCGTAAGAGACTCAGTCCACTGTCGAATGGCATGCTTATGTTTTGTAATTAACACAATAAGTCAAACACACGGCAAAATATTTTTCTCAGTCATATTTTAAAGATTTAATGAATGAATCCTCAATAGTGACTGAAACATGATGCAGGAGACAAAAAAAACCCCACCATGCTCAGTAATGGCAATACATAAATTTGGATGTGTGATATATTTTAAAATTTCAAATACTGGTCAGCTCCAATTGAATCTGCAGGTGCAAACCCACATCACATTAACATAACATAAATATAAAAGCATTTTTGATCTCTGAACTAAGTCATATTCTTCGCAGTGAAACATTCTTGTCTATTTAACTGCATCATTAACAAAACGGTGTTCAAATCCATACCCACCTTTCCTTGACAATGTGATCTAGCTTATAACTGGGTTTGTTCTCTCTCAAGTGTTGTACAGTGGACCATTCTGCTTTGCCATATGCCTTTCGGAGCTTTCGAACAAAAACCTGGAAAGGAGAAGATCAATACAGTTTTAACTGGATAACAGGATTCCAGTGAGCATTATTTGCACTCAATACATTGTTACTTTTAACTATCAGTACCCGTAAAGAAAAATATCACTAAATTGAAATGCAGCTAAAAGTCAATTACATATTAAAACTTTGCAATTTTATTTTAAAGGAAGCAGAGCAATGAAGGACTTTCCAATTGAACACTCATTCAAAACAAAAAAAGAGTGAACGACACCAATAAATAACGTATGAAAGGAAACAACTCAATCTTGTAAAAGAAATACCATATACCCAATAGTTAGGCTTTTTCAGAGTCTCAGAAAAAGAACAAATTTAAACAATATAGCTAGTGCTATTTTGAATAAAGGGGGCAACATCATACATATTAAAATGTTTTCCAGCAGGGACAGAAACTGTCTTGATACAATAATGATGTAATTTTATAGATACTAAATATTGTGATTCAATTCTACAATACACTGAAATTTATTATAAACTACAGTTAAATAAAAAGTAAAAGTATAAACCATATCCCTAAAGGTAGAAATATGGTACTAGTAGTAGTATGGCAGACTATACACAGTATGGAGAAATTCTTACTTGCATGACCAATCAACATGCACTATGATAAACAGTTAATTAAAACATAGAAAATTAACAGATATAGTAAGAGCAACAATTCAAACCAATTAAATGTCCTAATTCTGTAAATGTGCATTAGTATTCCTAGATTCAACAAAAGCAGGGAATCCACCCCTTTAAATTTAACATAAAAGGGTATTTCAGACACCACAGTGGGGGGAATGAAAACATGCTGTACGGATCAAAAACCCACAGTCTGAAAAGCACTCTGATATTATTTCAGGCACCTTTTATATGTCACAACTTATCTTTTTAAGGTTTACAGAGGTTTGAAATATTTTAACTGGATAACGTTAATGGGCAGTCTTTCAAATAATGTGTTACATCTAATATTTTAACTTTAAATATTTTAAAGATTGCATGTAGAGATTTCCACTAGTCAGCCAAAATGCCAAACTTAACAAGAAAGAATTACATCAGTAAATTAATGCAAAAAAATCTACATAACATAAACTTAAGTTTTTTTTAATTTATACTAATAAAAGGCAAAGCCCTCACTGACTCACTTACTGACTGACTCACTCACTCACTGACTCATCACTAATTCTCCAACTTCCCGTGTAGGTAGAAGGCTCAAATTTGGCAGGCTTATTCCTTACAGCTTACTTACAAAAGTTAGGTTTCATTTCGAAATTCTAAACGTAATGGTCGATAACGTCCACCATGTTGAAGTTTCTTATTTATGGCCCCATCTTCACGAAATTTGGTAGGCGGCTTCCCTGCGCTAACCGAAACTGATGTACGTACTTATTTCGATGGTATGACGCCACTTTTAGCCACCATATTGAACTTTCCAACGTCACTAATTCTCCAACTTTCCGTGTAGGTAGAAGGCTGAAATTTGGTACTTATTTCGGTGGTATGATGCCACTGTCGGCTGCCATATTGAACTTTTCAACAGTCTTTGTTACTTATGGGCCCATCTTCAAGAAATTTGATACGCGGGTTCCCAACACTAACTGAATCGTACTTACGTACATATATATACGTCCATAGCCTGCAGCTCGGTCACCATGTGAGGCGGCGTTGGGTCCCCCATCCAAACGCCTCCCACGTTGTTCACTGCCTGCCTATATAAGGCCATCCGTCGCTCCAGTCTCTACATTCCCTTCCTTGCTTCGCCACGGGATTCATGTCTCCCTGCTGATAACTACAGCCTTTTTATTTAATCCACGGCTTCTCCGCTGTTTTATTGTTCATTTATTACGATTGTAGTTATTGTGTAGGTATTTTAGACTTACTTTACATTGTTCAGGTACCCATTTCCTTTATCATTCCAACCGTACCTGCATTAACATGTCTATCAAGGTAATCACCATCGATCAAAGAACTGCCACTTACCGAGTGGTTTCCATGCCCGGAGATGGCACCTACCTTTTCCATTCTCTTTGTTACATATTGCACGGCCATATCAGGCTCACTCTTGATATCCGGAGGAACATCTTATGTACTGAATGACTGGGACAGGTTCAAGGTGTGGACTAATGACGGTACAGGAGATAATTATACTACACAGGAGCACTATAAGAATGAAATGCTTAAGCCCTTCACCTATGCATCTGCATGTGAGTTGATGGCTGCCGCTGAATTGTTCGGTTGTCGCTTTCAAGTGTACCGAAATGGCCAAATATTTTACACCTTTGGACAACCGCCAATGCCTCGTCAACATCTTAGATTCACAGGTGACAATTTCAGTAGTGGACACTTTGATGTTTATGAATGTTTAAACTCTCAAAAGCTGGATGTGAAGTTATCAATGAAACTGGTTGTATACTTGCAGCACTTGACAGACGCCGAATGTCTCTTCAACACAAGTCCTACAAATACTGTCATAATTGAAACAAACCATGAAACTCAAACCAATTATGACAGCAGCAATCCAAGCTGTGAGATTTGAAACAAGATTACTGTTCACATGGCCAACTGTACGTTGCATGCTTAAGAGTAAGCTCAGCACACAGCTTGGTCATATTACAACCGGAGGGCCGAACTCACAATGTGGTATACAAAGAGATTCTTAACAAATAATTATTGGTATATTTTCGCTCAGTATAAAAAGATTTAAATTTCTTCTTAATAAAACTTTTAAGGCAGTACTTTGCCACTGTGAAGCGCGGGTATTTTGCTAGTCTATACTATACACATTCTTAGGGCCTTAGTTGCCTTGAAAGCTTGCATATTGTAATCTATTCAGTTAGCTATTATTAGGTGTCATTTTGTTTGACTTTTCCCTGTATCTTGTCAGAGTATAATTGTCTGGAACTTTAAGACAGTTGAGCAGTCAACACAAGGCTATAACTGTGAATTTAAGAAATTTGAAATATTTCATTAAAATATAATTAATATATTCTTAGCTTTGGTGGCACAATAAATCACACTGATTAGCAATGCCATTTTACAAATCCAGTGCACTAGGTTCAAATCCAGCACCTGGAGAACTGTGGTATAGGTAAAACGATCCTACAAAGTCCTCATTTTTCTGCTTCAATGTCCTTCTTTTAGCTTTAGCCATGGGTACATCTACGGTCAATTTTCTTGTAAGTTATTCATGAGAACTGTTTCTTATTTTGTGTGTTAATGATTTTTCAGATTTAATTTTAAAGGCAGTCAGCTCATCGTGAACATTTTAAAGAAATGAAAATTATGGGCATCTGTCATGAAAAGCCCAAATGTGGACATTTAAATAAGAAATACAGAAACAAAAAAGTTCAGCACTGTACCAGTCATTAACTATTCTTTAAGCACATTAATCAAAAAAAATTTGTTAACCCTTAAACCACCGGAAGCGGCTATAGTCGGTTCCCACTGCAATTTGCCAGCATGCAGGAGCCGAGTATATTCGGTGACATACATTCAAAGGCTGTAGTTAGTTCCCAGTTCAATTTGACAGCACGCCGGAGCTGATCAGTAACGTACAATCGTTGAGCAGCCAACTCATGACCACTGCTGTCCCCATCCCTGATATTCAGCCACTGCACTAGACTAACCTGCAAGAATCAACGTTGGCATCTGTGTGCTTGTGTGCAGCCATTTCATGCGCAGTTGGCTCTGTGATTCACTGAATTTCCTTATATAATAATAGATTGTTGCAGTATTTTTTTATATATAGTTTTTACAGTTTATTGGCAGTGTGTGCTTTGCATGAAAAAAATGTATTCTGTTAAAATTTCACTTTTTCTTGAATTGTAACGTTTTCTTAATAAGTGCAGCAAAAAAGTATTTGCTGTTCAGGGGTGGATTAGAAAAAAGTATGTGGCAGTTTAAGGATAAATGTGTATTTAAGTATGAATGTGCAGGAGGAGCTACTTCAGTATAAGATGCTTTCAAAAATCTATGAGCCAATTAGTATTACATTAGTAATACACTGGGTACCTGAATGGTACCTCTTTTCCCATATATTCTACTGTCTCACATTTTTAGCACTTTTTCCCTATATCCAATATCATAATTGTTTTATCATAGTTCTCAGGAATTCAGCACTGATCAAGTAGCAGTATATGAAATATTATACACAAGTCTCTTCATAGACATAAAGGAAAGAGGCCCTGGATCTGGACCTTACCTTGTACTCTCTAAATTTGTTGACAATAGGCTCGTGCAGAAGAAACCTTATATCCTTCACCAGGTAAAAAGTTCGAGGTGCTGTAGAACCCTTGTTCACCTTCTTTTTGTGTTTGGGCTCATGAGGGTATATTCCCTTAAGTATGCACAATCGCCTAGGAGTAAAAATGCAACAGGTTAATCCATAATTTACATATATGTATAAATGAAATTTGACATGGGTCATACAGCTTAAAACATAACTAAAATTACTACAAAGAGAAGCACACATGCAACAGAGGGGAAAAAAACACTATTTCTGCAAAAGCTTGCACTTAATTCCCAAGCTTTATTTCTTTCACTACAACTGGTGTTTAATTAGATAATTGATATACAGTAAGCACATGTGTTTGTTTTTGTGAATTACTTTTATAGGAAGACATTGTTATTTGTTTTAGCACCTGTTGTCTTCTTTGTCAACTGTCATTTGTAAAAACATTTAAAAACAATTAAAAATACACACTTAAGAAATTGTTTCAAATTAAAAGAAAAATTATTCAGAAACAATGTTTTTGCATTATGTGATACTGGAAAAGTGTACGCTAATGAAGAGCTATTCTGAATGCTAGTGACTTCAGCTGGGGAAGCATGGATGGAACAAACTTCTAACATGATGTTCTTTTGTGGACACAACGGGACCAGCTGTATTAAAATGTTAATACATTTAAATATAAACATGTGGTACATATTGACAGGTTTGACCATCTTAATGACACCTGCACACATTATTCACAGCAGCAGCACTTTATTATCCAAGCCAGAAATTCTCATGTGTTTGAAACACAATGTATGGATTAAGAGAATAAATAACAATTTGACAGAGTAGTAAACTCATTGGAATAAAAACAGCACTGACTAGCACATTGTTTAAGAGGCAGTGCCAAAGCACTGACACCCTTTACCAAAAGTTCAAGTTCAAATAGGAAACTTCCTTTTCATAGATTAAATGTAAAAATGACAAGACAACATGAACAGTTAAATTGGTTGGAATGAAATCTAGGAAGTGTAACAGTATTCTAGAGCAGACACTTAGTGCTGGGTGGTATGACCAAAATTCTATATCACGGTATTTTTCAAAATTATACCGGTTTCACAGTATTCAACTGTATTTTTATTTAATTACTGCAGTAGACTGGCTAAGAATAACCTATTCCACTATATGGGAATTTTACATTGCACAAAAAAAACATTTTAATGTGCACACAAGTATTAATACAGGTTTGAATAGCCCCGTAAACTGATAGTTTTCAAGGGGGTGGCACTAATGAAGAGAAGGAATCACATTGCATGACAGTTGTAGTCAAAATATAGAACCTTTTTTATTGAACAAATTTTGCGAAAAACTTAAACTATAATTTTGACAACATATTTTCAACCATCCAAAGAGGCATTAAGACTTAGTAAAATATCCAGAGGTGCTTGTCAAAAGTTGTATTGCACTGAACACGTCTTAGAAAAGGAATAAATCCTCTTTAATAAAAGCCCTGTGTGCGTCTCTTCTGGTGAAGTGCGCATGCGCGGGGCTCGGTGCGTGGACGCACACACACTGGAAGCTGGGCACACAGTGAATAGCGTAGCCTCGCCACACATGATAAGCAAATAAAGGACAGCATTGCTGGGGAGAGTGCTAATTGGGTAGTCGCAGCCACGCACATAAAATCTGTTGCTGGGGAGACGCCACACTACTGCCCCGCGCATGTTTACTAACTAACTATCTACTAACAACATGCCACCCAAAAAGGACACGTCAAGTAGGACAAAAGACACAGACACTCAAATCGTATATAAGCAACATCTCCTGGAAGAATGGTCAGCTCAGCAAGCAAATATCAACAAAAGAAAGGCTAAAAGACAAAGAAAAATACGAGCAAATAGATCGATTGAAGAAAAAGAAAATGAGCGTCAGAATATTCCCCGTATTGATTTGGCTCCATCCTCTACTAATTTACCCTTTACCTTAAGAAGGCGAAAATTTCCAGATACATTAGCCTTTGCCATAACAATTAATAAAGTTCAAGGGCAAACCTTAGAAAAAGTTGGCATTTACTTGCCAGAACCAGTATTCAGCCACAGTCAGTTATATGTTGCATTATCAAGATTTAGAAGTTTTACAGATGTTGTTGTCAACGTGGTAGATGGTCCTGAACAAGGGAAACTGTTGCCAAACTCAGAGTATATACAAAAAATGTTGTCTATAATGAAATTTTATTGAAAAATTTCATGAGGTAAAAAAAATAAAAACTTCTTCCAAAATATCTTCTTTAGATATTGTGTATTACAGATTGTTACAAAGTTTTACATTAAGGCAATATTAATTATACTTACTGTATTGTCATATACATTTCCATTTTATTTTTAATATTTTACTTTAGGCTTCTTGCAAAAATATTTTTAACAAAAAAATTAAAACAACAAACGGAATGAGGTCAAGGTCCCTTGCCATTTAATATAGACTGTTCCTACTAACGTTTATGCAATACTGTTCTAGTGCCCGTTATTGTAATGGGCTTAATGTCTAGTAGTAAAAATTTTTTGTAACCCAACTAAACTTTCTGTTAATGTTTGTATTGTATTTGGATTGTAAGGGCGTTGGTTATCTCGATCCACCACTTGCTTTTTTTGTCGTACCTCTAGCAAACGCGTCTAAAAGTGATGTCTGATTCAAGTGTCCTCTAGCTTTTTCAGTTTTACCTGAGGACATGGAGGATGCCAATCTTAGTTCCAAAAATTCATGGTACTCCAAAGCATGTTTGTGGCTAAGGAGGCGCAGAACATTGCTCATGTTGCTGCCTCCGGCGACAACTTTAGCTCAACAGCATTTGCAGTAAATAGTTGTCTGACCCATATCCAACCTTTTAAAACCAAAGTATCTCCAGACATGACTCCTTTTTTCGGTAAAAGTTCTTCTGTATCATCATGTTCAACTTTATTGTCTGCTACAGCTTTAGTTCGGAATGTTCTCGGTCAATTTTCACCGCTCAATACCTCAACTAATGCATGTATTCCATTGCATACATGCATGTTTAGCGGTGTAGCAGTGAAAAAGGTCCCCCCCTTAAACAGTTTCCCGCTGCTCCTCATTCCGAATGTTGTTTAGGCTATTTAAACTGGTGTTGCGGTATGAGAAAAATCCATATCATAACAAAAATAAAAAAGTTTTCAGTATAAACTGCTATACCTCCCAGCACTAACCAGTGTATGAAAAATAATTTGTGCTATAGTGATCAATGCAAAGCATAGTGGGGCATAGTGATGTGAGCTCCATGATTAGAGGGGCATGGTCAAAGATAGCGATGGTGTTGTATTTGCAAGATTTAATTGTGGGCAAAAATTGTTACCTATAAAGAAATACTAAATTCTTGAGTAACAATGATGTACTGGTGAGAAGAAGGAATAAGCTCTCATGTATGGGTTTAGAAATCACCATGGAACTGATAAGTAATGATCAATTAAAAATGGTGTGATTATTTTTGCACTTAGATATTGTCACCCCTGTAGGTGAAGACCTATCCAGGTCTGGATTTCAAACACAATTAAAACTATCTAGCCATTATAATTTTGTGAGTGTTCAAAATTAGAAATGGAAGCAAATACGTTTATATAAATAAGTCTATATCATCCACACTTGGTGCGTAGATATTTATCCAAAAAACTCTGCAATTAAATAAATTACTCATAACCAGCACATATCGCCCTTCAGGATCTGAAACTACATCCAATACCACAAATGAAATTGTTCTGTGAATTAAGATTCTGATATGTCTAGATTTCTTTGTATAGCTGGAGTGGAATATTTTGCCAGTCCAGTGTCTTTGCAACCGAAACTGATCCTTGTCGATTAAGTGAGTCTCCTGTAAAAATACTATTTTGGCATTTAGACCGGTTAGGTGAGAGAATATTTTCTCTCTCTTTAGCTCGTGATTGAGATCTTTGACATTTGGTCATTGAGGTATTGCTTATGATCTTTTGTTATTTTATAATCTTAAATTAAGATTGTACATTATTATATATGATAGCTTTAACCTTAAAAGTCCAATACTGCAAAGAGTTATGGCTATAAAGTCTATTGTTGTGTTGGCACTTAACAATTGTAGGGATGAAAAGGATAGATCAGAAATAGCTTGCTTTCTTTCTCTCCTCCCCCAAACCCCCACCCCCCCATTTTGCCTCCCCAAGTGAGGCCAGATCATACAACAAATCCATAAGCAGGAAGCTCACAATGTAATATCAGTAATCACCAACACAGATGGAGATATATTTTCATGGCCAATGATTCTAATCCACACATTAAGAGACTACTACAAGTCCATATATTCTACCCAGTTTAAAGAAGACACAATCTAATGCATTTTTAATACTTTATGGATACCAACAGCTAGATACTATAAGTGCATAGGAATTGGATAAACCTCTGACACTTTAAGCATTATTAGACACTATAAACGCACTTCAGAGCGGGAAAGCACAAGAGGCCTCATGCACAACGGCGTGCGTAAAATATGGCATATGGACAAAAGTGGAAATGTGCGTATGCACAAAAAAATTCAGATGCACAAAACTTTCAAGCACTTCTGCTACATAAATCCCGGTCAGTGTGAAAAGTAACGCTTGTGCATGCGCCTAACACCCCACCCTGACTTCACTCAGAATTTTGCATATTTTAATATGCAAATCAATATAAACAGCCTTTTCTGTTCAGTGTTCGGTTAAAAGACAATGGAAAAAGGCATGTGAAAAATAGAATTTCAACGAATCAGAAAAGTTGAGGCAAGGAAAAACGGACTATTTGTTGGCTTAAGCAGTGGTATAAGCAACAAAAGGAAGTCAATCGAGTGATACAAAGTGTGAAGAAACTCCAAAGTTCAACTTCAGAAAGGCACAGTGCCCAAAATAAAAAAAAATAAAAAATAAAAAAAGTGGTCAGATAAAGTTGCCGTAAAAGGCGAGTCATTGCCACCATTCGAGTATCATACGGAAGCATATTAGTGTATAGAGGAAAAAAAAAATTGGGACATAGATTAAAAAAAGGTTAAATGTCCACTTCAAACTAGTAGTTTATTTTGTCATTAAAGTAGAACGTCATACACTTAATCTTAAAATCAATGTTTCATTTACTAGAGTTTCTCAGATCCCATCGTAACTAAAGCATGTTAAATGTTTCGTATTGTATGTGTTCTACTATGTACTCTAGTGTGTGAATCATTACATGCATCTTAAACAGGTTTTCTCTTATGCCGAAAGGACACAGAATACATTACATTCATGATATTTCAGCTCTCTGAACAATTTTAAAACCAAGATGTATACTTAAAATAATTTTCATGATGATAGGAATTAAAGTGTATATTAAACATTGGGGCATGGTGGTGCAGTGGTAGCAATGAGCTACAGCCCGTCCACAGATTGTTCCTGTGTGACCCTTAATTAAATAATTTATTGCAGCAGTACTGTCTCTTTCAAACGTACTATCCCCAATTCTCATCTTTTTTTTCTCCCAGTAACCAGTTACCACTCAATCAGCTTTGTAATAAATGTCAAGTCATCTGTAAGGTTAGAACGCAGATTGTTCAAAACTTTTAAGGAACGTTGAAAAATATTTGTTGCACATGTTTAATTATTCCATTCATCTATCCATCCAGGGTCGCACCAGTCCCAGCAAGCATACAGCTCGAGGCAGGAACAATCCCTGAATGGGGTGCCAGCTCATCGCTACCGCTGATGCCACCATGCCCTCACATTTAATTATTAACAACTAGCCGATTACCCAGTGACTTTGCTCACTGAGTGCAAGGGAAAAAAATAAAATGTAGTATATAAATTATTAAACAGTAAGACATTAACATTTAAGAAGATACATTGAGCAGTACTGGAGTGCTTTCAGGTAAAATACATTTTAAGAGCGCTATAACACAACAGGTAAGTAGCACTAACAGCAGCTTAAATGTATCTGGATCATCTCTCGGTAGCAGATCCCATGTGAAAGACGCTACACGACCGCTGTGGTATAGAAATTACATTTTCAATGCGATCCTCAATTTCTGCCTGACATCGTTGCACTATGTGCCTGTGATTTAAGAGAAAAATTGTTCTGAGAAATGTGGACAAGGTTGTGGGGTCTAGTGGCTGTGGGGCATCTGTTAGTGAAGAAAGATTCACGGATCTTGATGTTCTGACGATGCGGAGATCTTCGCAGAGTCAATGGAGGTTCAAGAGACTGAGTGAGGAGTCTCAGTGTCTGGTCTTGCGAGTGTCCTGGATAAAAACTAGGCCTTTAATGACCTCTTGCGCACAGCCATTAGCAGTGTGTCCGTTTGTGGAGAGAGTGTTGACCTTGTTGAGAGGTTTACTTACCTTGGCAGTGACATTCATGCCTCTCGTGAATCTTCCTATGAAGTCAGTAGATGGATTGGGAGAGCATGGGGACGCCATGAGGTCGCTGGAAAGAGGCATGCGGTGCACCCAATATCTATGAAAAAGGACGAAGGTCCAAGTCTTTAGAGTCCTGGTGCAAGACATGGATGCTATCCAGTGACCTGAGACGAAGACTGGACTCCTTTGGTACTGTGTTTCTCCAGAAAATCCTTGGGTACCGTTGGTTTGACTTTGTGTCAAATGAGTGGTTGCTCATGGAGTTCCGAATGAGGCACATTTACCTGCATTGTGAGGGAGCATCAGTTACGGCACTACGGCCATGTGGCTCGTAAGATCCTCATTGTTGGGAACCCGAGTGGCTGGACCAAGCCAAGAGGTCGCCACGTAACACCTGGCTACGGCAGATAGAGGGTCACTTCTGGAGGGTGGAACAGGACCACGTGTCTACCAGGGGGGTTGCCAACTGGGATCCAGAGTTGTTTCGTCGTGTAGTGGGGTTTTGGCAACGCACTGTATCAGTACATGCTCCCCAACTTGACTTAACTAAACTGAATATCCCCCATAAGCTTCTGTTTCAATTTCAAAACATCTCCATATACATAAACAAATGTTGTTTTAAGAAAATAGATTCAATCATAACCTCATTTATTTGGAATTCAAAAAACCCATGCATTCAAAAGGTGACCCTACAACAACCTAAATCACAAGGTGACACGGCGCTACCTAATTTTAAATTTTATTACTGGGCGTCAAACATACAAGCTATTAAAACCTGGACGCTGACACAAATAGATGAACACACACTAGCTTGGTCTCCAATAGAAATAAAATCCTGCAGTACTTCTTTATATTCTTTGCTTCGTACACCCATAAATACAAGTTATCACCAATATACTAACAACACAATTGTCTTTGTTTCCATATTCCTTCTGAATTTATGTAGGAAGCACTTTAAGTTAGAGAATATTTTATCTGTGGCTCCTCTACATGATAACCACTTTTTTCCACCCTATCAAACTTACAGTTTTTAATGCTTGGCAAAACAAATGGGATTAAATCATTTAGAGATTTGTAGATAACATATACACTCCTGTATAATTCGGGTCTTGAAACCCGAAAAATCGATCATAAAAAAAAAATCAGACGCAGAATCAGAACAATGGCCATTCAAAAAAGCAACACTTAATTTTTTTTTTTTTTTTATCATCTTCTTGCCTCCTCCAATCTCAAGTCAGTTTCTCAGACGCATCGAATTTTGTTGCAGCAGTGCACTTACCAACTTCTTTCGCTACTTCAACGATGTTTAATTTAAAACTAGCTTCACATTTTCTTCTGATCAAATGCTCCATTGTAGATAAGGGATGCTATTATGATAAAGGTGTACGAGGGTGTGAGAAGAGAAAAAAAAAATAAAAAAAACAATTCACTGCAAACATTGCTTCGAATAGTTTGGGTATTGCCGTGTGGTCACATAGGCACGAGAGAGAAAGGTTAGGAGCATGTACTGATACAGCACATTGGCACACCCATATAGGTTTTTAAAATAAAAAAAAAAAAAAAAAAGGCAGTGTGAGTTTTCCGCATTCAACTTATACGACCGACATTATAAAATACCGGAAATTATATGGTAAAATCAAGTCCCAACTTATCCGTGGGAGAACTTATCCATGAGTATATACAGTAAATAATGTCTTTGTAACCTATGAAGAATTGCACTCCAAATTTAGTCTCCCATCAATAACAATTTTTCCACTATCTCTAAATTAGAAACTTTGCTAAACAAAATCTGCCCAATTTTCATCACTTTGATCAGTCTTGGGGACTCGCACAGAATTTCTATAAAATATAAAAAACATTTTAAAGTTCCTTCCTTTTAAAGGCAGCCAAACACAGAATTCACTCTAGCTCCATATGTGCAAAACATTGAATAATTGAACTCAAAATTATTTTATTGAGCACATCTATCTTGCTTAAAAATGGTCCAAAATGTTTCCAGGGCAAGATCCAACCTGCGAATGTTGCAATCAAGTTCCAGCCTCACTGGGCCACATGTTTTGGGCCTTCACCAAACCAACATCTTTCTGGACAAAACATTTTAAATCCCTAACAGACAAACTTGGTGTCACAATCATCCCTAACCCATTAACAGATGTGTTTGGTATATTCCCAGACGAACTTAAAGTGGAGAAGGACAAACAAACTGTAATTGCCTTTACTTCACTACTAGCATGCAGACTTATCTTGCTCAACTGGAAGAATCCTACCCCACCTCTTTTAAGTCAGTGTGTAACTGATGTTATATAGTATTTGAAACTTGAAAAAAAATGAAATTCTCACTTAGAGGATCTGTTCCAAATCAATATCTAATCAATAATATTTTAGAATAAGCATTTACATGGGGAGAGTGACACCTTTCTCTCTTTACTACTCTGAATTGTTTTACTCTGGCTATTGACCTTCCTCTCTTTCTCATGGGTGGGGGTTGATTTGAATTTAGTTATGTTAAGTTTTGACTTGAGTCAACAAACAAACCTCCGATGAAGAACAAAAACCTTGGATGACGTTTTCCCTTGCCCGGATGTGGGTCACCGGGGGCCCACCTCTGGAGGCAGGCCTGGAGGTGGGGCTCGATGGCCAGCGCCTGGTGGCCGGGCCTGCACCCATGGGGCTCAGCCAGAAGAGGTAACGTGGGACCTCCTTCCCATGGGCTCACCACCTATGGGAGAGGCCAAGGAGGTTGGGTGCAGTGCGAGTTGGGTGGTCTGATCCTCGGCTACAGAAAATGGCTCTTGGGACGTGGAATGTCACCCCTCTGAAGGGGAAGGAGCCTGAGCTAGTGCGCGAGGTCAAGAGGTTCTGGCTAGATATAGTCGGACTCACCTCGACACACAGCTTGGACTCTGGAACCAATCTCCTTGAGAGGGCTGGACTCTCTACCACTCTGGAGTTGCCCCGTGAGAGGCCGAGCAGGTGTGGGCATACTTATTGTCCCCGACTTGGAGCCTGTGCATTGGGGTTTACCTCGGTGGACGAGAGGGTGGCCTCCCTCCGCCTTCTAAGGGTCCCGACTGTTGTTTGTGCGTATGCGCCGAACAGCAGTTTGGAGTATCCACCCTTTTTGGAGTCTCTGGAGGGTGCTAGAGGGCATACCTTCTGGGATTCCCTCGTTTTGCTGGGAGACTTCAATGCTCACGGGCAATGACAGTGAGACCTGGAAGGGCGTGATTGGGAGGAATGGCCCCCATCTGAACCCGAGCGGTGTTTTGTTATTGGACTTCTGTGCTCGTCATGGATTGTCCATAACGAACACCATGTTCAAGCATAAGGGTGTTCATATGTGCACTTGGCACCAGGACACCCTAGGCCTCAGTTCGATGATCGACTTTGTGGTCGTGTCGTCGGACTTGCGGCCATATGTCTTGGACACTCGGGTGAAGAGAGGGGCGGAGCTGTCAACTGATCACCACCTGGTGGTGAGTTGGCTTCAATGGTGGGGGAGATGCGGTCAGACCTGGTAGGCCCAAGCGTGTTGTGAGGGTCTGCTGGGAACGGCTGGCAGAGTCCCCTGTCAGAAGTAGCTTCAACTCCCACCTCGGCAGAACTTCAACCACGCCCCGAGGGAGGTGGGGACATTGAGTCGAATGGGCCATGTTCCGTGCCTCTATTGTTGAGGCGGCAGACCAGAGCTGTGGCCGCAAGGTGGTCGGTGCCTGTCGTGGCGGCAATCCCCGAACCTGTTGGTGGACACCGGCGTGAGGGATGCCGTCAAGCTGAAGAAGGAGTCCTATAGGACTTTTTGTCCTGTGGGTCTCTGGAGGCAGCTGATAGGTACCGCAGGCCAAGCGGAATGCGGCTTCGTTGTTGCTGAGGCAAAACTTCGGGCATGGGAGGAGTTTGGAGAGGCCATGGAGAGCGACTTTCGGACGGCTTCAGGAGATTCTGGTCCACCGTCCGGCGTCTCAGGAGGGAAGCAGTGCAGTGTCAACACCGTATATGGTGGGGATGGTGCGCTGCTGACCTCACTGGGCGTTAGTGGGTGTGGGGGAGTACTTCAAGACCTCCTCAATCCCACTAACATGCCTTCCAATGAGGAAGCAGAGCCTGGGGACTCTGAGGTGGGCTCTCCCATCTCTGGGACTGAAGTCACCGAGGTGGTCAAAAAACTCCTTGGTGGCAGGGCCCCGGGGTGGATGAGATACACCGAGTTCCTTAAGGCTCTGGATGTTGTAGGACTGTCTTGGTTGACACGCCTCTGCAACATCGCATGGACATCGGGACAGTGCCTCTGGATTGGCAGACGGGGTGGTGGTCCCCTCTTTAAAAAGGGGGACCGGAGGGTGTGTTCCAACTATAGAGGGATCACACTCCTCAGCCTCCCTGGAAAAGTCTATTCGGGGTTCTGGAGGGAGGGTCCGTCAGATAGTCGAACCTCGGATTCAGGAGGAACAGTGTGGTTTTCGTCCTGGTCGCGAACAGTGGACCAGCTCTTCACCCTTAGCAGAGTCCTGGAGGGTGCATGGGAGTTTGCCCGACCAGTCTACATGTGTTTTGTGGACTTGGAAAAGGCATTCGACCGTGTCCCTCGGGGATCCTGTGGGGTGCTCGGGAGTATGGGGTACGGACCCCTGATAAGAGCTGTTCGGTCCCTGTACAACCGTGTCAGAGCTTGGTCCGCATTGCCGGCAGTAAGTCGAGCCCGTTTCCAGTGAGAGTTGGACTCCGCCAGGGCTGCCCTTTGTCACCGATTCTGTTCATAACTTTTATGGACAGAATTTCTAAGCGCAACCAGGGTGTTGAAGGGGTCCGGTTTGGTGGACTCAGGATTGGGTCACTGCTTTTGCAGATGATGTTGTCCTGTTTGCTTCATCAGGCCGTGATCTTCAGTTCTCTCTGGAGCGGTTCGCAGCTGAGTGTGAAGCGGCTGGGATGAGAATCAGCACCTCCAAATCTGAGACCATGGTCCTCAGCCGGAAAAGGGTTGGGGGTGAGATCCTGCCTCAAGTGGAGGAGTTCAAGTATCTCGGGGTCTTGTTCACGAGTGAGGGAAGAATGGACGTGAGATGACAGGCGGATCGGTGCGGCATCTGCAGTGATGCGGGCTCTGCATCGGTGAAAAAAAGAGCTGAGCCGTAAGGCAAAGCTCTCAATTTGCCAGTCGTTCTACGTTCCAACCCTCACCTATGGTCATGAGCTATGGGTAGTGACCGAAAGAACGAGATCGCAAATACAAGCGGCTGAAATGAGTTTCCTCCGCAGGGTGTCTGGGCTTTCCCTTAAAGATAGGGTGAGAAGCTCAGTCATCCGGGAGGAGCTCAGAGTAGAGCCGCTGCTCCTCCACATCGAGAGGAGTCAGATGAGGTGGCTCAGACATCTGATCAGGATGACTCCTGGACGCCTCCCGGGTGAGGTGTTCCGGGCACATCCAACCGGGAGGAGGCCCCGGGGAAGACCCAGGGCACGCTGGAGGGACTGTCTCTCGGCTGGCCTGGGAACGCCTTGGGATTCTCCCGGAAGAGCTGGAAGAAGTGGCCAGGGAGAGGGAAGTCTGGGCCACTCTGCTTAAGCTGCTACCCCCGTGACCCGACCCCGGAGAAGCGGAAGAGAATGGATGGATGGAATGTTATATGTTGTTTAATAAATTCAATAAAAGATCACAAAAAAAGAATCTGGATAAGATCTGGGATATAATCATAGCTGTAATATCTAAGTAATATTTATATTTTTTCTGCTATACAAATGCTGTGATTGCTGACAAATAGATGGGCAGATTTGACCTTATTACTGATGTTTTAATGCGGTTTCACTTCCAGTTTTAATTGCAGAAACATAATACATGATGATGGTTTGATTGTGTTTGCAAGAAACACTGTAGTGACTTTATCCTAGTTAATATACCAATATTTCTAAAAGGTTTACATAAACAACAGATTTTAGTTGATGTTTTAGGTTACACTGAAGTAGCACCTCAAAAAGGTCAGTGCACATAAACACACCCACACACTCTCTAAAGTAAAAGACTGATCTATCAGCTTTAAACTAAACAACTCCAAACAGGTGGTAGCCATATGTAAAATCAACCCTTGAGTACCAAATTGTTATGATTAAAAAAATTATTAAATATTAAAATATATACTTTATGCTCTTTTACATAACCAAATCAGACTCCCCTAATTTGATAAACATTCATAATTGATTACTGAAAAAATTACCTACCTAAAATCTGGAAGGCTAAGTTGCAATTTCTTCCTTGCTTGGTTTCTAGTAATATAATTAGTGGCAGATCCTCTTTCATACTGCAAAGGAAATAGGAAATGTAAAAAGGTACAACAAACAGAATTTAATTTCTCCCCAGGGGCAATTCTGGCTTTTTTACAAAAGTATGGTAAATATGTTATTAAATAAGTAGATACATAAACATACACAAACGCACCAAAATGGTCTGAACACACACCAAAATTATTAAAATTAAACTAAAAATAAAAAGAAAGAAAACTCCTGGCTTGGCAATCACAGGAGGAGTTTTGCATAAGTACTGCTGTTGATATAAAGGAGCCCCAGTAGTGTTTCTTGATGTACGGTTCATAATGGCACTCAGTTTTGGTTTAATACTCTCCTTTGCTACTACCTCCATGGGCTCCATAATGCATCCCCCCAACTGAGCCTACCCTTTTAATTAAATTTACCTAGCTGATTTGTTTGGGCCTCTCTAAGTGATGTTACCGGCTCAGCACATGAACACATAGTGAAAGCAATTTGAAGAAATTTACTGAGCGAATTAATGTGTAAGAAACATGTGCAACAAAACATAGATAAAATAGAACATGACTTAAACCGCTGCACAACTCAAAAGACGAAAGTCTCCTCTGGCCCTTGTTGTACAGCTTCACTGTGTTGTCAGACCAGTCCACTCTGCTGTCTATATGTACCCCTAGGCACTGGCTCTATATGTACGTGAATGTGTTCTACGATGCACTGGCACCCCGTCCTGGTTTTATCTCTGACCAGGTACGCTGTACGCTCTACACAACTCTAACATCCCGCACCTCTATACTGCATTAGCAGAGTAAAGGAAACTAATGAAAAGATACAACAAAATCTGAATATCTTTTTCGCTGTACGTTTTGCTTTGCATTGCTTTAAGTTTTTAAAGAAGAAAACTTAACTTAAGGCAAACTTTAAAAAGCACTGCCATTTTACAGATGATTATTTTTACATTTGTAGTACAGACATATTCACAGTCAAATTACAATTACGCGATATTAGTATCGTTTTGGTACGGTTATTAACAGTACAAATCATACTAGACATTCAATATTAACACTATCTAAATTTACAAATAATTAGCTCTCAAAACATGTAAGTGCAAGTAAGATAACCTTACCTTTTTCTTTTCCTGGCCTCCCATTTCTGATATTAACGTACAGCTCAGAAACGCGTCGTCTAATCTGCACGTGGAAACGCTGTCCAAAATCAGGACCTGTGGACGTCCCAGTTCGTGCCTGTTTCAACTATAATTTTTTTTCCAGTGAAAAATAAAGGCACTTGTGGGAAGGATAATAAATATATCATACGATTTCATCAAATAATACATGTATTTTTTTTAACCCATAAACCGACACCGAAAAAAAACACTCTGGGCCGGACTGGTCGGCCCAAGTTTCGGCCATAGAAACATCTGACAAACGCAGATATTGAAAAGGACGCCATGTTCCCTAGGTATTGGTTCACCGAACGCCAACTTTTTTTTTTAAATAAAGTACCTTGGAGTGTTTAACAGGAAAATTATAATATGATATAATAAGAGAATGATAATGGATCCATTTTTAAATTTATAAATTGTTTTAAATGAATACGTATTTATTGCAAGGCGTGGATAACGGATTTGTTTACAATCAATCCCGGAAATTAAAAGTCATTGCCTGAAGTAACCCCGGATATTGAAATTCCTGCCACGAAACAAAACAGGAAGCTGCTCGTTTACTGAGAGCGCACGACAATGAAGGGCTTTAAAACAAGAAGGTTTTCTTTTTTAAAGACCGCAGTGCATTGTCAGTTATACCGTTAAATATGTTTGTTTCTTACTGAGTTTTACACAGCTAACTTTTATTTTTACAACATTTATTAGTGATTTTCTCCATCTGTTTGCACTTATTTTCTTCGTGTTTTTCTGAAACTTTTTTTAATTGGTTAAATGGACGATAACAAGGTAAGTTCGTATGATGCTTATATTTAAACACATCTGCAAACATGGATGACTGTTTGGAATTATAAAATTGTATGTGGATTTTAAATATAGGATGCATTTTACCTAAATTACTTTATTTTTTAATTTCAATATTCCAGTTCATTTTTATTGGAGGTAAAAAAAATAATGTTATTGTTTTGTTCAATGATTAAAAATGAATCATGTCCGATTATGTTTTTCTCATTGAGGGTAACTCCCATGATTTCGCATTAAACACTCAACGCTTTTTCACAAAAAGGGCTCGTTCACTGTGGTTGTGTTAGTTTGAAGCACGACATTCGATTTTGCTTGTAGTGATTTTTATCCTAGTAAGTGCTGAGTTGAGACGATTTACCCATGAACAAATTATAGAGAAGAAAATTGTAATTTGTTACATTTGCGTACGTGTGTGTGTGTATATATATATATATATATATATATATACTCGAATGATCGTTGTTTTTAAATAATGGTGATTTAAAACGTGGTCAAGTAATTTCCAGCAGTGTTGGTAATAGTTATACAGACGGAGTCATGGGAAAGATGGATCGAAATTTGACAAATAACACAATTCACGCGAAATAAGAACAGCTCAATGAAGGCTTCATAGGATTAATTGAGTACCAGTTCTCTTTATGCATCTCGGTATTAGGCCGTTATCATTCAGTTCCATGGATTTCCTTATCGGTGCTATGCTAATGATACGCAGCTGTAGCAGTAAGGCCTTCCAGAATCTCTTCATGTCTGAATAAAGGAGCACCATTTTCTAGTTCGTGCACAGACCCCCTTATTGTGCTAGCTTGTCCGTCTATTCAGCCCCCTATCTTTGTTCAACTTGGCTCATTATTACAAACACTTGCAAGTCGGTTTGTAACCTTGGGATTGTGATTGATGACCATCTGTCTTTTACTGGCCATCTTGCTGCTGTCTCTTGTTCTTGCATATTCAGTCTATACAATATCCACAAGATCAGACCATATCTGATAGAAAATGCAGTGCAGCTCCTGGTCCAGGCTTTGGTCTTGTCATGTCAGGACTACTGCAGCCCTCCACTGGCAGGAGTAACGGCATGTGTCACCAAACATGTCACTGTTTTTTAGAGCACAACAGTGGCTTTCTGTAGTGGCACGTTTTTAAGTTCAAATTTTTGCTGCTTGCCCACAGAGTTCACCAGACTGATGCCTACTTGATTATGTTGACCTCTTTTATGTCACTTTGGATAAAAGTATCTGCTAAGTAAATAAATGTAAAAATGATTTTCTCTTTCTTCTTGTCTGATATTTTAGATTATTTTTGTTTTGGATGTGCTACAAGTGAGTTTCACATTGTATCAAATGAAAATTTATGGTCTGAAATGGAATAAGTGTTTATAGTAATGCGACCAGTGCAGGTCCTGCTCCATGCCCCCACTTCTCTTCTGAGAGCCTCTCGAACCCACCACCATTGGTAATGTAACCCAGGGGTTCTCAATGTCGGTCCTGGGGAACCCCCTGTTGCTTCTGTTTTTAATTAAAGTCCTGTGCTAATTAAATGAACTGATATTTCCCAAGTTATTTGTTTAAGGAACAATGTATTAATTAGAAAGTTTGCTAAAATATATATATATATATATATATATATATATATATATATATATATATATATATATATATATATATATACACACACACACTGCTCACAAAAATTAAAGGAACACTTTAAAGAAACACATTAGATACATCAGATCTCAATATGAAGTTGGATATCTATACAAATAACGACAGGGCAATGTCTTAGGAACAAAAGGATGCCAAGTCTTTTAATGGAAATAAAAGTTTTCTGCCTACAGAGGGCTCAATTGTGTAGACACCCTAAAATCAGAGTGAAATGAAGATGTGGAAGGCTAGTCCATTTTTTCAAAAACTTAATTTCTGCTACTCAAAATGCTTTTCAGTATCTTGTGTGGCCCCACGAGCTTGTATGCATGCTTGACAACGTCGGGCATGCTCCTAATGAGACGACGGATGGTGTCTTGTGGCATTTCCTCCCAGATCTGTATGAGGGCATCCCTGAGCTGTTGTACAGTCTGAGGAGCAACCTGGCGGCGCCTAATGGACCGAAACATAATGTCCCACAGATGTTCTATTGGGTTTAAGTCAGGGGATCGTGAAAGCCATTCAATTGTTTCAATTCCTTCATCCTCCAGGTACTGCCTGCATACTCTTGCCACATGAGGCCGGGCATTGTCGTGCATTAGGAGGAAACCAGGACCTACTGCACCAGCGTAGGGTCTGACAATGGGTTCAAGGATTTCATCCCGATACCTAATGGCAGTCAAGATGCCGTTGTCTAGCCTGTAGAGGTCTGTGAGTCGCTCCATGGATATGCCTCCAAGATCATCACTGACTCACCACCAAACCAGTCATGCTAAACGATGTTACAGGCAGCATAATATTCTCCACGGCTTCTCCTGACCCTTTCACGTCTTTCACATACAGTATACTCAAGGTGAACCTGCTCTCATCTGTGAGAAGCACAGGACGCCAGTGGTGGACCTGCCAATTCTGGTATTCTATGGCAAATGCCAATTGAGCTCCCCGGTGCTGTGCAGTGAGCACAGGGCGCAGTAGACATTTGGGCCCTCAGGCAACCCTCATGAAGTCTGTTTCTGATTGTTTGGTCAGAGACATTCACACCAGTGGCCTGCTGGAGGTCATTTTGTAGGGCTCTGGCAGTGCTCATCCTGTTCCTCCTTGCCCAAAGGAGCAGATACTGGTCCTGCTGATGGGTTATGGACCTTCTATGGCCCTCTCCAGCTCTCCTAGAGTAACTGCTTGTCTCCTAGAATCTCATCCATGCCCTTGAGACCGTGCAAGGAGACACAGCAAACCTTCTAGCAATGACACGTATTGATGTGCCATCCTGGAGAAGTTGGACTACCTGTGCAACCTCTGTAGGGTCCAGGTATCACCTCGTGCTACCAGTAGTGACACTGACTGTAGCCAAATGCAAAACTCGTGAAGAAACAGTCAGAAAAGATGAGGAGGGAAAAATGTCAGTGGCCTCCACCTGTTAAACCATTCCTGTTTTGGGGGTCATCTCATTGTTGCCCCTCTAGTGCATCTGTTGTTAATTTCATTAACACCACAGCAGCTGAAACTGATTAACAACCCCATCTGCTACTTAACTGACCAGGTTAATATCCCATAAGTTTCATTGACTTTATGCTATACTCTGATTAAAAGTGTTCCTTTAATTCTTTTGAGCAGTATATATAAAAATGTACCAAGCAGTTGTATAGGAATAATGTATTTTTTTTTTCTTTTTAACAGCATTTTCATCTTGATTTTTCATTCTACTTTTCTAGGTGTTCTAATTGTTTAATCCATTATTTACTAATTAGTGGGTCTGACTCTAAAGTAGATGCAGCCTTTGATTATTCAGTGTTGTTTGCCTGGGTGTCTGATCTGCTTGTTTTAAATTGTCATTAATAAGATACAACGAAGGGGGAAAAACTGCACTGAGTGCAAAATATAATGAAATCAACAAAAGAGAGTTAAGCATTTAAATCTAGAACAAAAGCAGAAATATTTATAAATGTCTTATAAATGTAAAAGTCATGCTGCTATGCTTTTCTGAATGTCGAATTAAAGAAAAAAAATACCAGCTAAATAAATGAGATCAGTGCTATAAGGTGTTGTCACTGATTAGGAATCTGGTTGGAACAAAAACCTGCAGCCACAGGGGGTCCCCAGGACTGACGTTGAGAACCCCTGATGTAACCGGATGAGCTGTGCAAATGAGGATAAAACACTCTTGAAGCAAGGGGAAGGAGCAAAGTACAAAAGCGCTTTTATTAAAAATAAAACCAAAAACAGTGTCCACAGTGCATTGCTCGGGGTGCGAACGAAGCAATTGAGAACGATCGCACCTTCACATGCAGGTGCATCTTGCCACAGTTACCTCATCAACTCCCCACGGGTGAGCAGGCCAATGAATTTATTTAAAAAAAAAAAGCCATTCTTTCAGAGCCGTGGACCTGCTATGCCACAAGTAAGTGTACATTTTCAGGTGTTATTATTTAATAACAAATGTTTAGAACAATTTAATGTAATTTTATCAGTCCGCCAACTAATTTTTTATGCAAAAGTCACTGCGGCTGGCATAATCGCTGCCTAATGGAGCACATGAACCTGGCTGAGGCTGATGAAAATTTTTGTTGACATTATGATCATGGCACTCCAGAAATAAAACAAGTACTATTTGTTACCATTATTGTATATTTGGGAAACACACTTACCTAAGGATACTTACAATCATATGTTGCATTACAACTGCATATTTGCTGTTTTTGTTTTTAAAGCTCAACTACAGATTAATTAAACACCTTGGTATTAAACCCACGTGTGACTTTGCCTCTGAATTCTATGAAAATACAGTTCAGCCCAAGTCTGATTCGAGGTGACGTTTATTGATCCACTTTACAATGTTAAGCCCAAATAACACTTGGGATAGTCTTAAGCTTTCATCTAGTGTGTAAAATTAACATGATGCTGCCAAAAATCCCAACTGTTCCTATGCATTTTGCCACTGTAAGGTAACTCCGCAATATTCATGAGTTGGGCAGAGCCTTCACCAAAACACAATGGCATGCACATGAAAAGCTGTTAAACCAACTTTAGAATAAATTGAAACTGAGCCATTAGTTGAATCACGTAATAGTGATGACAATGTGAATTGGTTATCAGACTTTGACTGTGATATGCCTGGTGAGTTAAGTCACCTGAAGGTTCACCATGGTGCATGTAGCTGTGTGGCCAAAAGTCCAAATGATTGCAATAAGAAAAAAACATTTTGTCCCCGTAAGAACTGTTGAAAATGCAGAAACTGTTGTTCGTGTTGGGAAATTTGGAATTTACTAGGCCTTGTGCAGTGTGGTACTTTATAATAACACAAGGAGTGTGTTGATTGTGCCGGTCAGGCACTGTCATTCTACTCTCTTATACATGAGCAGCAAAAGTTGCTTGTGAAAAGTGAAATGCTTCTATTGTCCCATTTATAATGTCATGCTGTGCATTGGTGACTGTTTTAAAACATGAAGGACACATACTAAATCTACATCAGTACAGCAGAGAACATTAGACATATTTTCCTAATCTTTATATTGATGTTTTGATATTTTCTTATTTCTGTTTAAAAAAAATTGAATTTTTTTACCCATATTTCCAGTTAATGCTATTCCAAATATAATGCTAAAGGGGGCTAGCTTTCTTAGGGTTACATGATACTTCCTTGCATACATGCATACATTTTTTTTGCAAAGTGAAATATTATCAGATCTTGGCATACAAGAATGGCATGCAACAAATTTGTTTCGGAACTTGGAATTTTTGTTTGTGGCTTTTTCTGCAGTTCATTATTATGTCTGTTAACTAAATATTCTGTAAGTGCCTTGAGCATGGGAAAGGTGCTATATAAATAAAATGTAGTATTATTATTATTAACAATTTGAGAGTGCAAGCAAGGCTGCTGATGATTTACTGAGACGCTGAAGTAAAACTGAAAGCGGCATTTCTTGCATTTGTGACATACCATGGTTCATCTGTTTATGGTTTACTTTCTACTTAATATATTAAAGGCCATTTTCATAACATCCTGGCAGTGTCCTTAATTTCTGATTTGGTGGAAAATGTAATCTCCGCATAAGCAGTTCTTAGGCCAAGATTCAAACGTGGAACTGGACCTTTTGAGACAGAACTGTTTAAACAGTAGTTTACAGTGTTGATAATTTTCATTTCATTACTACTGCTATAATCCTATCAGGCTGAAGACTTGGATCTTTTTCACACACACAACCCATGGAATACTTACGTTAACCATCACAGACATTTAATTAGATTTGCTTGGTTCAAAATGTCAGAATGACCTAATTTATACTGTCATTACCTCTTTTGCTTGACAGTGCATGGCCCAGAAAGAGAACTTATGCTGTCACCCTATCAGTTTCCTCGTCAATTTTTAGGATAGTGTGATATGTTGTCTTTCTGTCAAATTCTCATCAAAGGCGACTCCGCATATGCTGTAAAATAATTGGTAATGTGGGACTCATTTTTTCCATCATAACTTGCCTTTATTGCATAATGTACTTCATTTTTGAGTAGAATTCTATTGTAATATTGTTTGCTATTACAAACTTAGTAGTGATATGCAGAATTTGATGTCCTACTTTCATTCTTGTCAAAGTCCATGCTTAAGTTAGAAGCCAACTTCACTAATCCTAATACTTGGTTTCCAGATCTCCTCAGTGCTGAACAGTCAACTAACACCTACATTTATTTATTTGTCTTCTCTATTGGTTGTATTTAATACTGTAGTTTTTAATATCCTTTGACTTTGTTGCCCAGTTCCAAACTTTTATCATACTAGTATATCTAACTTTACTACTTAAGGTTTACACCTTGCTTTAAAAAGTCAAATTATTACATTTTTAACCTTTTAAATTGTTTTTGAGTGAAAGTAACTTTTGGTAAGTATGCTGTATTTATGCTATTAGATTTGATAGAATAAATACATTATTGTGACTGAATTGAACATTCTTTTGGAGCTTTTTGATTTTTTTTTTTTCCTTCACCTTTTGTAGATGATGGGTGGAAAGGTCAAAAAGCCAGGCAAGAGAGGACGTAAACCTGTGAAAATTGATTTGAAAGCAAAGCTTGAGAGGAGTCGACAAAGTGCACGAGAATGCAGGGCAAGAAAAAAGCTGAGATATCAATACCTAGAGGAATTAGTGTCTAGCCGAGAGCGAGCAATTTGTGCCCTTCGAGAAGAACTGGAAATGGTAATATGAAAAACCCCTCAGAAAAAAAGAAAATGAAGTGGCACCTCGAATAGCTAAAACAGCTATTTAAATTTTAATACAATTAAAATTCTGCAAAAATGAGTTGTCAATATGTTAAGTTTTAATTGTCTATTGCATCTGCTATATTTGCTAATGTACCTCAGTACAATATGTTTACATAAGTAATTTCTCATTTTTAAAATGAGCAGTGGTCCAAAATACATACTTTTGTGATTCTTGCATTGCATACCATCTAACTTACTGGTTGAGCTAATCAAATATTCCATTCTTCAGTAAATTCAGTTGACTTTTGCTTTTTCCGCTGGATGTGTAATGTCCAGGCACATTGAAGACTAATTCAAAATAACTGTGCAATCAACAGTTTCTTTGAAGCTCTGTTTATTTCAGTAATTTTTTTTTTTACATTTATTAAAAGAAACTTTTCCAATCTTGAGTGCCATGCATTCTCAGGATTGAAAGTGGACACTTGCTAACATAACACAGAAGTATTTTGTAATTCATAAGAAATGTTCTGATCATTTTAAAATGCCCCAAAATACAGTTCCATTCACTATTATTGTCATCTTATGTAAAGATATATAAAAAAAGCTTATATATTTAAAAAAAACACCTTTTTAGGTGAATTACTTTAATTGCACACTGAAAAAAATTACACATCCAACCTTTTAACTGAAATAAATTTATTCTGAGAAAAAACACCTCCAAGATGCCACAATTATTGGCAACTCTGACTCTAGTATTTTGTGTGTATCTATTGATTGACAGAACTTTTGTAAAAAATCAAATTTCCCTAATCAATGTACCTAATTAGATAAGGATTCAGAAAATAGTTCATTAGCATGACATTTTTTATGTTTGTCATTTCAGCGGGTTTCAGTATAATTTGTGTGTCATGAATAATTTAACAAAGATTGTCACATATTAGATTTCCAAATAAAAACATATATAACGGTAACTCCTGAGTGAATAAATACAACATGGGGATATTATTTTATGCGTTAATCTAAACTTATGTAGTATGGTATCATGGTTTTCTACCTAGGTTCTCTGTCACGGATCCCGTTTTTGAATAAGGTCTTTATTGTAAAGGGTGCATGATCACTGACCTTATTTGCAGATGTCTGGAAATTGTTAAATACTATTTTAATGTTCTTTGTACTTTAATGGGACATCGTAGGTCTTGGGTGTATTTTATAAGAGCAACTACTCAAATTAATATTAACTACATCATGAGAGTATACATACTTGTTTATATGGGACTGTTAAGAGTCTCTACACATGTAGTCTGCATATTTTTGTAATGAGAAAGGATGCAGAAGTACTTGCATATAAACAGTGCTCAGGCATGGATTTACAACTAGTATATATGAGATACGAGTATGCTAACTGCTGAATTTTCAAGTATTTTAATGACTAACCCTAATTATCTTTTTAATTATGTTGTCTACAATGTTGAGTGAGTTGTGTAATAACATAGAATACCAAACAATGAGGCACCAGACTTTGGACCGAGACCAGACTCAATATGGAAAAATATGAAATAACACAGATAAACCAGTTGGGCGCAAAATGTTTATAGCGCTGTATTTTGATGTTGGTGCTGGCAAAATTTAATTACTGTTATCAGATAATTTAACTCGGTACATTATATAACAACTGCCTGTGAGTCAATTTAATTTAATTTTCTATAATAGTATTATACATCTTTTTATAATAGATTGGTAGTTGTGAATGTTTGAGAAGATGTCAAATTAAATGTTCAAACATGCTAACTATGTATGTATGGATTTTATTTTAGTACAAACAGTGGTGCTCTGCAATGGATCAGGGAAAAATTCCATCAGAAATCAAGGCTCTTCTGACTGGGGATGAACTTAACAAAGCACCACAAATCGCAAGCAAGTCCTCAAAAAATGGAAAAAATAATTCTTCTGGCAATCATTAATGTGAGTTTTTCCAAGTATAAAATAAGGTAAAAAAAGTAATTAAGTATTTGTATAAATTTATAGTTAATATTTTCCATGAGCTATGTTATGTTTAAAATCAAGACTGTCTTCTGAGTTATTTTTTTGTTTTAAAAAGCCAGGAGTTTACATTAATACTGTTATCTATACTAATAAAAGGCAAAGCCCTCACTCACTCACTCACTCACCACTAATTCTCTAACTTCCCGTGTAGGTAGAAGGCTGAAGTTTGTCAGGCTCATTCCTTACAGCTTACTTACAAAAGTTGGGCAGGTTTCATTTTGAAATTCTACGCGTAATGGTCATAACTAAAAGCTATTCTTCTCCATTTACTGTAATGTATATATATGAATGTGTGTGTGTATATATATATATATATATATATATGTGTATATATATATATATATATATATATATATATATATATATATATTGTTTTTCAATAGGAAGAGGGTCATGTGACACATCAAACCTATTGGGAATTTCACAAGAAAAACAATGGTGTGCTTGGTTTTAATGTAACTTTATTCTTTCATGAGTTATTTACAAGTTTCTGACCACTTATAAAATGTGTTCAATGTGCTGCCCATTGTGTTGGATTGTCAATGCAACCCTCTTCTCCAACTCTTCACACACTGATAGCAACACTGCAGGAGAAATGCTAGCACAGGCTTCCAGTATCCGTAGTTTCAGGTGCTGCACATCTCGTATCTTCACAGCATAGACAATTGCCTTCAGATGACCCCAAAGATAAAAGTCTAAGGGGGTCAGATCGGGAGACCTTGGGGGCCATTCAACTGGCCCACGATGACCAATCCACTTTCCAGGAAACTGTTCATCTAGGAATGCTCGGACCTGACACCCATAATGTGGTGGTGCACCATCTTGCTGGAAAAACTCGGGGAACGTGCCAGCTTCAGTGCATAAAGAGGGAAACACATCATCATGTAGCAATTTAGCATATCCAGTGGCCTTGAGGTTTCCATTGATGAAGAATGGCCCCACTAACTTTGTACCCCATATACCACACCATACCATCAATTTTTTTGTTCCAACAGTCTTGGAGGGATCTATCCAATGTGGGTTAGTGTCAGACCAATAGCAGTGGTTTTGTTTGTTAACTTCACCATTCACATAAGTTTGCCTCATCACTGAACAAAATCTTCTGCGTAAACTAAGGGTCCTGTTCCAATTTTTGTTTTGCCCATTCTGCAAATTCAGTGCGCCGATCTAGGTCATCCTCGTTGAGATGCTGCAGTAGCTGGAGTTTGTAAGGGTGCCATTTGTGAGTAGCTAATATCCAACGAAGGGATGTTCGACTAATGCCACTCTCCAGTGACATGCGGCGAGTGCTACGCTGTGGGCTCTTGCTGAATGAAGCTAGGACAGCCACTGATGTTTCTTCATTAGTGACAGTTTTCATGCGTCCACATTTTGGCAAATCCAACACTGAACCAGTTTCACGAAACTTAGCAAGCAGTTTTCTAACTATAGCATTGGAGATGGGTGGTCTCGTAGGGTGTTTTGCATTGAAATGTGCTGCAATGACCCGGTTACTGCGTTCACCAGACATCAACACAATTTCTATCCGCTCCTCACGTGTTAACCTCTGCGACATGTCAATGGCTGTAAACAAAGAGAAACTTGTAAATAACTCATGAAAGAATAAAGTTAAGTTAAAACCAAGCACACCATTGTTTTTCTTGTGAAATTCCCAATAAGTCTGATGTGTCAAATGACCCTCTTCCTATTGAAAAAACAAAAGTTGGATGTAAAATGGCCGACTTCCAAATGGCCACCATGGTCACCACCCATCTTGAAAAGTTTCCCCCCTCACATATACTAATGTGCCACAAACAGGAAGTTAATATCACCAACCATTCCCATTTTATTAAGGTGTATCCATATTAATGGCCCACCCTGTGTGTGTGTGTGTGTGTGTGTGTATATTTATATATACTGTTCAAAAGAATTAAAGGAACACTTTTTAATCAGAGTATAGCATAAAGTCAATGAAACTTATGGGATATTAATCTGGTCAGTTAAGTAGCAGAGGGGGTTGTTAATCAGTTTCAGCTGCTGTGGTGTTAATGAAATTAACAACACATGCACTAGAGGGGCAACAATGAGATGACCCCCAAAACAGGAATGGTTTAACAGGTGGAGGCCACTGACATTTTTCCCTCCTCATCTTTTCTGACTGTTTCTTCACTAGTTTTGCATTTGGCTACAGTCAGTGTCACTACTGGTAGCATGAGGCGATACCTGGACTCTACAGAGGTTGCACAGGTAGTCCAACTTCTCCAGGATGGCACATCAATACGTGTCATTGCCAGAAGGTTTGCTGTGTCTCCCTGCATAGTCTCATGGGCATGGAGGAGATTCTAGGAGACAAGCAGTTACTCTAGGAGAGCTGGAGAGGGCCATAGAAGGTCCATAACCCATCAGCAGGACCAGTATCTGCTCCTTTGGGCAAGGAGGAACAGGATGAGCACTGCCAGAGCCCTACAAAATGACCTCCAGCAGGCCACTGGTGTGAATGTCTCTGACCAAACAACCAGAAAGACTTCATGGGGGTGAATGTCCTCTAATGGGCCCTGAGCTCACTGCCCAGCAGCATGCAGCTCGATTGGCATTCGCCATAGAATACCAGAATTGGCAGATGCACCACTGGTGTCCTGTGCTTTTTACAGATGAGAGCAGGTTCACCCTGAGCACGTGACAGTAGTGAAAGGGTCTGGAGAAGCCATGGAGAACATTATGTTGCCTGTAACATCATTCAGCATGAGCAGTTTGGTGGTGGGTTAATGATTGACTGGGGAGGCATATCCATGGAGGGTCACACAGACCGCTACAGGCTTGACAAAGGCACCTTGGCTGCCATTAGGTATCAGGATGAAATCCTTGGCCCCATTGTCAGACCCTATGCCGGTACAGTGGCTCCTGGTGCACGACAATTCCTGGCCTCATGTGGTGAGAGTATGCAGGCAGTTCCTGGAGGATGAAGGAATTGATACCATTGACTGGCCACCACACTTTCCTGACCTAAATCCAATAGAACACCTCTGGGACATTATGTTTTGGTCCATCCAATGCCACCAGGTTGCACCTCAGACTGTCCAGGAGCTCAGTGATGCCCTGGTCCAGATCTGGGAGGAGATCCCCCACAACACCACCTGTCATCTCATTAGAAGCATGCACCGATGTTGTCAGGCATGTATACAAGAACACAGGGGTCATACAAAGTGCTGCGTACAATTTTGAGTTGCTGCAATTAAATTTTGGCAAAATGGACTAGCCTGCCACATAACTTTTCACTCTGATTTTGGGGCGTCTTTGAATTCGGGGCTCTGTAGGTTGATCATTTTCATTTCCATCAAACGAAGTGGCATCCTTTCGTTCCTAACACATTACCCAGTCTATTATCAGTATAGATATCCAGGAGGATTTCTTTTTCCCATTGAGATCTGATGTGTTTTCAAAGTGTTCCTTTAATTTTTTTGAGCAGTTTATATAATATATATAATATAATATATATATGCCAGCAACACTAATGACAAAACAATTACATTGTCAATCATGTTACGTTATTATTAAAATGTTTCCTTTTTTTTCATAACTTCTTTGACACGCTACTTCTCTGCTGCGAAGCACGGGTATTCTGCTAGCAAATTAATACAATTAATCTATAATGCCTTAGGCATATGTTTTTCTTTTATATGGTAGTGAAGTGTTTTTGCATTGCTCCTTTTAATCTTAAGCCTATAAAAAAATTATAGTGGTCATTTCCAAGCACTGCAGCAAATCTGTTTTTAACACCTCTAGTCCATTTGTTTGAGCACACTTGAGCAGAGTAGATTTGCTCACAGAATAAGTAAACTACATGAGATTGTGAACAGTATGGAAGTAGACAGATTGAAATAATGTAGACCGCTCCTTTATATCTGAAATACATACAATAAGTTGCTAGTAATACTAAATGATTAATCAATTTTTTTAAAATAAATCTGGCACATTTCATGCATTGCATCTAAAAGCTTGTTGATTTTAGTTTATTTTACAGTTGTTTTATATACTTTAAACAAATAGGGTATATTCAGATATAAAACTGAGTTTCTGCCTGTCTGTTCGAGCATCACGCAAAAACCACCACACCTATTTCTACAAAATATTTCTGTTATTCTGTTAATTCCTGTACGGTCTTAAATTTAAATATAGGTTCATAAAATTTTGGCTTTTCTATGTAAAATATCTCTCTATTATATATAAAAGAAATCCTGGGATGAGACGAGACTTTTTAGCCTGAGACGAGACGAGATGTGACTTTTTCAGACAGATACTTTCACGTTCCGCAAGGCGAGACATTGTGCCAAGAGATTTAACCACGCCCAGGGCCGGAAATAAAAGACAAAAAGTAGATGACAAAGTAGAACATTGTAAAGAATTCTAAAATGTCGGCATGATACACATACAGAGCGGGTTAGAGATAATGAAAGTACTAAAGTTTGAAAGTCCCAAAAAATGATCGTAAAGATCGTATTACTGCAAACGGAAATTATTACTCGTGAAATAATGGAACAGCAAAAAGAGATTGAATATATTGTTCAGATTGAAACTTTAAGTCAGAGACTTGTAGATTGTCTAATTCGTGTTACCATCAGGGGGGAAAAAAAAAGTAGTGTTTCTTCCCAATGAAGAGACGTATTCGCGAGAATTAAGATTTGTTGTTTGGTGAAAGTGAAATCCACATACGTGAGTGGCAAAGATGCAAAGTGGCTGGCAGGTACTGCAGGATGGGGGTTGGCGAGCGAAGCCCCCTAATCTTAAAAATAAAAATAAAATCCGTCAACTTCACTAAAGGCTGCCATTTTTCCTGGACTTTTGGCCCTTTTAAAGTCAATAATTCCACAACACAATGTAGTAATCAAGTGATTTTGATTTTAGGATTTTTTTTCAGAAAATGACGTCAATTCCATGTGTTTGTTGGCCCCACTTATTTCTGACAGTTTTTTTTTTAAATATTTAAGCATGTTGAAAAAGAATAAGATTTTTACACTTGCTGCTCAACTCTTCGGTAATGTGTTCCTTCTTTACCAAATGCACATTTTATGATTAATAAAAAAGTTCACATTCCATTATTGTTTAGGGAAAATTACCATACAAACTACCTCTTTGTGACAAGATCCTTGCTTATGCTGGAACAAGAGAAGTATTTTGGGCAAGTAACACACCAGCACTCACAACCACAGTGCCTGGCACCAGCATTTGAGCTTTGCAAAGCTTACCTTCTTCCAATTCACAGTTCACTGTCCATACTGCACATTTTGCTGTCCAGGAGGCTACCCCTTCATCACTTGTCTATTGACCCTATTGGTCAGTGGTGCTCTTTGTGTACTCTGTCCATTGCTTCTGCTAGTAGCCTTCATTTGCTTTAACAGGCAAGGCTTCAAACAGCCGATTGGCACTGTTTTTGTCTAGGCTAAGTTTCAGCGCCGTACTGTCAATGTATAGTACTTGGCATATCCGCAGAGCCTACTCCCTACTCTATTATTACTGAGAAAAATGGGGATTAGCTATCAGTCATATCAGTCAAAACCTTTTTTGATTCTGGGATATTTTAGTTTTTTATATTGTAGGTGGCGTTTTTACCCCTATTGATATATCAGAATGTTCTTTCTTCGTGGATACAAAACTGTCCTAGATGTACCATCCTGCCAAATTTCAGCTTTTAAACATTTGAAATAGTGTTTTATTGATGAGTGAGTGAGTCAATGAATGAGTGCATTTCATATACATTTATGTGTATATATTGTAATATTATCTTTATAATTGTTTTTCAGCAAGAAGAATGAACCTGAAGCACTTCTTTCTTGTGATCTCCAATGCTAATAAACAATTATTTTAAAAGTGAAAAGTTCCATGTGTAACAAAGGGAGTATTACTTATCACATTTAAGGGGCCAGTTTGGTATTGAAGTTTTAAGTCAGTTATTTCCTCACAATCCTGCTAAATTTTAATTTCCCACATGAAAGTGCAGACTAAAGTGAAGTATAATTTATACATTTAAAAAAGGGTACAGAAGTCCCAATGTGATGAAAAACCTTACTGAATATGTCCTCTTTGAAATATCAAATGTTTTGATTTAAGAAAATGTGCCTTCCATATTTTTTATATACAGTATATATAAATATATTCATGCATGCAGGATATAGAGGACAGCATTATTATTGTGCAGCACTGCTGTCTTGCAGTGAAGAGAATGGGGTTCCCTGCATGTAGTTTGCATGTTCCCTCTGGAAGCACTGGTTTCTTCCCGCACTCCAATGCAGGTTAGGAGGACTGGCATTGCTAAAGTGGCCCATGTGTGTTTCTTTGTTCACCCTGCGATGGACTGCCACCCTGTCCGGGGATTGTTTCTGCCTTGCATCTGAGGTTTGCTAAGATAGGCTCCCTGTGACTTTGTCCTGGTTAAGAGAGTTAGGAAAATGGATGAATGGATGCCGATACCTTCTTTCACTGAACTACATTGTGTGCATTATCAATACAGCTACAGCAGGCAGAATCTTTGCGAAATAAAGAAAAAAATGTCTGTGTAGTGAATGAATATAAGTGATTGAGTGACTTTTTCAGTTATTATTGTCTATTGAGTGACTTTTTCAGTTATTATTGTCTAGTTGTCTACACAACTGAGACATCACATCAGACCATCCACATTCACTGTCAGTAATGACAGTTGGCTATGACTTTCCAGGGTAAACTTATACCCCCTGACCCTTTTAAAATTGTTGAATCTCACACCAATGGTTTGCCTTTTTCCTTGTTAAAATGATGAGGATGCTCTGTTTTGCGAACCGTCCTTATAAAACAACAAGTGTATTTAAGTGGGACTGTTAATTTTCTGCGTCTCTGTTATGCAATTTGGCATGCGGTTTGTAAAAACAATGCTAATGTTGGTAATGGAATATCTGTTGGAATAAAAATGTGATGCGTTTTATTGGTAAATGCATTACAAAATGCTTTCAAAATAGATGGTGTACTACCATTGCTGAATATGCTGTTGTCTACATTGATTTCTTAGATTGCATCCCATCTTAGATGGGTAGCACAAGATAGTATGTTTATAATCTCAAGGAGTGGATCAATACTCAAAATTTTTGGCTTGCAAAATAGACATATTTGGTAAGTTTTGAGGGTTTTCATTACATTATACAATGGAAGACCAGATTAGTTTTTTATTTTTTTATAAAATATGCTTCACTGTACAATGCAGTTTCATGTGACAAACTAATATTTATTTTTATCTAATTTATAAAATTGTAAGGGTTGTCTTACAAACCACTGGGCTTTGAACCTTGATCATAATCGAGACCTTATGACGTGATATGTGTAACATGATGCAAGAATTGAATTTGTGGTGTACCTTGTGCATGTAATTGGACTTTGGGTCCTTTTGCATGGTGAACAGCAGCGTGACCACACATGGCTTCCAAGAAAAAAACTGATTCAGAAATTCAGAAACAGATGGCGTCTCTGTCAGGATACGAACTATGTCATCGGTTGGCAATGAAGGACATTTTAACAAACTTGGTGGAGTGACCAGGGGTGTTTTTTTTTTAATGATGTTGCTTCTGCGAGGACTGGAGGTTGGAGTGTTATTAGTAAAACTTGTTTGTGAAAAACTAACTTTTGTCTTGGAAAAATATCAAGTTTATGTTTTAATACAAATAACTAGGGTATATATCTATGCTTTGTAGCATTATTTTCAATGCCTTTAAGATTATACTTGATATTACCTAACAGTATGGACCACTTTTCCTTTCTTAAATAAAAGGGCCACGTGACCCATTTGCATTAGCATATAGACTTGCTAAACTTTAGCATCAACATTTTATAACACAAATTTCATGTAAAACATAACAACTGAAAAGGTAATGTTCAATCATTCTTGTTTTCTTTGAACTTTTCATCTATTGTTGCGTATATATGACTATAATGTAAGAAATTGTTTCTGATATTTATTAAAAGTGCTTTCTTAGTGATTGTAACATGGATTTTTTTTATAATTGTCTGTTTTGAAATATTTAAAAGGTTTAATGCTACCTTATATAAGTAGTACTACTTAAGCTGGGAACTTGCTTGAACCTTTAGAAGCCTGCACAGCAAAATCACTAGTGTTAAATGAACATGTTAATGTATTCATTTAGGAACACTGCTACCAAATAAATACTTTTGGGGTTACTTTAGCACTATACACTGATTTAACAGTAACAATATGTCTGTGTGTCTAGGTTATTTGATCAAGTACATAAAATTGTACCCATCATATGTATGATTTTTATGTGTTTGTACAATAATGCATAGCCATTTTGTCTTTCAAATGTACCACTTTTACAGAACATTTTTTTAAACTCATAAATATATTTTGGTTACATCCTAAGTGGATCCTAGCTTTTTTATATGATATAATTTAGACTTTAACTGTATTTTACAGAGAGAAAACACATAATGGCAATGACATACCTGACAAAGATTTTGGAGAGTAACAGTGCAGCAGTTCATTTTTGATTTAAAGAAGGACCAAGTAGAAGAAGTGATTAATTGATAAGAATTGAATTTTACAAAGGTCTATTGTTCAAAACGTTGTCAGGTACCACACTTACCTAACCTCTGTAGGTGTGGGTTGGTTTAACTCAAAGGGTGAAACCTGCCTTTGGTTTGTTTTTTCTGTTTTGTTTTTTTTTTCCTAATTGTTGCCGCATCAGTAGAGCTTTGGAAATGTATTGTTTTCTAGTCAGGAGTGAAGGGCCTAGAATAATAATAATTCAAACGGGAGTCTGAAGGAAATAAAAGGATAGTACATTTCAAGGGTAAAAAAATTGTTTGCTTACTTTCTGTGCAGAAGCAAAGCAGTATAGGGGCATTTTAAGGGATGCAAGACAATCGGATAGATTAGGGGAAGAAACAGAATTTTGGAAGAACAGGGAAGATTGTTTTCAATAACTTATCACACCAAGTCTGCATATTGGAGAACACCACAGCTTTGTTTTTGTTGAGAAGGAAGTTACATACAGTATGTACTGAATTGGCACCAAGCTGAAATTACCTTAAAGGGTACATTTTAAATGTATTTGTGCAAATTTTGACTTCTTCAGGTTTGTATGGTTTCCCACTGCAGTATTCTAAACAAACATAACAATGAATTTAACCTTGTACCAGAAGCTAATAAGGATTTTAAGGACTATTGTGCATGTTCTTACTCCCTGTATGGTAAGATCCAAACGTTTGTGTGTGTGTGTATATATATATATATATATATATATATATTTTATATATATATATATATTTTATATATATATATATATATTTTATATATATATATATATATATATATATATATTTTATATATATATATATATATATATATATATATATATATATATATATATATATATATATTTTATATATATATATATATATATATATATATATATATTTTATATACACACACACACAATGTTTATTTGTGTTTTAATAATTTTTTCTGGTTAAACAAAAGGAGTCAAAATACATTTCTCAGCAGTGACTATATTTAGCCAGCTGCAAGTTCATACAATTTGTCAAAAATTAATAAGTAAACTCGGCACATGAGGTAATAGAAAACATTTTATTTAGCACAATTTAATGGGGAACAGGGTAAGATATGAGTAGTAAGCTTGTCACGTGTACTACTGAAAGTATTCTTGATCAGTTCTTAAAGACATCAAAAAACAAAAACCTTGAGAGACAGAAGACAGCAATGTTCTAATTGCATAACAGTACAATAGAAGAAAGCACAACTTTGAAGTTGACTGATTAGTGTTTCAGCAGCTTTCATAGTATACATCGAAGAAGAGCTTAGTTCTTTTTATCGTGCTAATATTTCCAACACATAGCAAACCCATAGCTGATTGTCAGTTTACAGTCTCATCCAATCACATTGCAAAAAATATCCATCTAAATCACACTTCATATAAGCTGTTAAAGGATTACTGTTGTGTTAAAAAAAACTATTTCCAATGATTTCTGTGTTGTGATAAGTGGTGTGTGTTGAAACAGTACTTTCTTTGCAATCAGCTTAACTTCATTATTCCATACAGGGAAATTCAGTTGGTTTGTGCATCAATGTCAGCATTCCAGTTAACTGTTTTCAATTAACAGTCTTGATTGCTGAGGGTACAAGTGGTCTCTTGTATCTGTCAGATTTTATTCAAGTTGTAAGAATCTATTTAATGCCACAGAGCTAAAATTAAATTTGCAGTGTATTTGGGAGTGTGTGATTGAGAATTTAGTGAAGCTTTTTAAGAACCTGGTCCTCCTATAGCTGTTGCACTAATTTTTGTTCCACTCCAAATTACACTACTGGTTGTTTTTAATTGGCACTGGAGTTTGCAGACTAAGCCAAAAGAAAGAGTAGGTAAGTTAAACATGGAGAATGTGACAGTTCACATTAAAGTCAGCCAGTTTATGGAAGAAAAACTGATTTTGCTGTAATTTTGTTTTGTCTTTATCCAAAGCATTTTGATAGAATTTTAATTGGTTATCGGTCTCCATTCCTAATTGCCTGTAGGATTCTACTAGTTCACCATTCATTTCCATACATAGGATCTCTTTCTTTATTATTCTAAAATTGGTTACCATCTTTTTAGTTTTCTTTGCATTTATTTCAAGAACATTTTTAGAGCTCTATTTTAGTAAAGTTTTCTACCAAATACTAACTGGAGTGACAGCTTTTAAGAACCCCACCAGTACCATTTTGTTTGCATGTTTATTAAATGTGCTGGCTGGTGACAAAGCCCGACACACATTTGTAAAATACAGTACAGGAGACAGGACGCTGCCTTGGAGCATTCCAGTATTAATGGTTTATACAGAGGAAATGATGCCATTAAATCTCACATGCTATTCAATGCAGTATCTTAAAGCAGGGGTTTTCAAACTTGGCCCTGGCGACTCGCTATCAATGCAGGTTTTAGTTCCAACCAGCTTCTGTCTTTAGTTGTACTTCTGGGCTAATTAAGTGAACGGTTATTTTCCAGATTCTGTGTTTTTGGAACAATATGGAAATAAGGAAACTAGGTTTGGTTAAAAAAAAAAATACTAAAATGTAAAAATGCAGTTGCATGGGAATATATATATTTTTTTCTTTTTAACAATATTTTGTTTGTTTAATCCATTATTTTCTAATTAGTGGGTCCGACACTAAATCAGTTGCAGCCTTTCATGATTCTGAGTTGTTTGCCTGGATGACTGATCTCCTCATTTTTAATTGTCATTATTAAGATACAATGAAGACCTCAAACTGCACAGAAAAAGAGCAACATTTAATGAAATCAACAAAAGACAGTTCAGCATTTAAATCTATAGCAACAATAGAAATATTTCTAAATGTCTTAGAAATGTAAAAATCATGTGGCTGAGCTTTTCCGAATGTAGAATAAGGGGGCTAATTATCGGTTGTTGTCACTGATTATGAAACTGGCTGGAACAAAAAGCTGCACCCACAGTGGCTCCCTAGGACCGAGTTTGAAAATCCCTGCTTTAAGGCATCAATAATTAAATCCAAATTCAAAATATAAATGTCCAATTTCATCAAAATAGCCTTTGAGATTCAGTCACAAGAATTAATCTGAAATTTAAACCAATTCCCTGCATTTGTGCATGCCCTATCAAAAGCTTAAACAGTGCCATGAAAAAGTTATTTTCTTCCTATTTTCATCTGTTTTTGCAGATTTTGTAACAAAGTTTTCAGGTCTTCAACCAACATCTAATATTAGATAAAGGTCATATGAGTGAACAAATACCACTTTTATGTATGGAACAAAGTTATACTAACTGGCACTGTGTTAAGAAAAATAGATGTATTTCATGAAATCTGCCTAGTTAAAGAGATTATAAGAGCTGTCCCACTAAACACAGCCAACCTCTCTTATTGTGATCCTAACCAAGCTGCCAGCACAAGGATTCGGCAAGCATGAAATGCCACAATCGGAGGAAATTCCTGAAGTGATCACAAAAAAGGTTTTGTATCAGTTTAAAAAAAAAAAAAACACAACTTTTGTATGCTTTGTATGTTTATTAGAAGGCTTGTACTTGTATAAATGGACAAGGATTCAAGAATCAACCACTACTTTTTCATATATTATCAAAATTCATCTTGGTGTTTGTTTCATAGTGAAACTATGGCATGAATCCCCCTCATTTTTAAGACATTATAAATTTCTTATACATTACCCTGTGCAGCAAATCACCAACATGATACAAGTGACTTGAATGCTTACTTAAATTGTGATTTCACATCGTGGGCCCAGGTTTTGTTACCTGCAACAAAGACGAACCTCCTTCATAGTTGATTTCCATCCTGGGATCCACGGGCAATTGCTTAGATATACTGCAAATCACCTAACATGGATTATTTAGTTTTATCCACTAGATGGCAGGCAAGACAGCAAGATAAAGTTGAATCACCATACATTCTCCTTACACTACAGAATTAAGATAATTCAATTTCAAAATTGTTGAAGCCACTGTGCTTCTGGGAACTTTCAAAGCTTCAGAAATGGTTTTACCCCCCTTGACCTAATTTATGCCTCGCTACAGTTTGATTACGGGAGTCTACAGAGACTACCTTGGCTTTCGATGCTTGGTTTGTGTCCAGACATGCAGTGTGAATTGTGGGACCTTTTGTACACTGGTGTGTGTTTTGTGCCACATTTGGGCTCCAGTCAAGTTCTACACCCATCTCAAGGAGAAGTAAAGCGAACAGGGTGTGCCTGAGCAGAACTTGGAGTGCCACAGCAAATGGGTTGAATGCTTAGAGAAATGAGACATTTCAGTTTTTGGGTTGTAAATAAATTTGCAAACTTTTCTGAAAATCTATTTTCACTTTGACATTATAGGTAATTAAGTGTAGATTGATGGGCAAAAATGTCAAATTTATCCATTTGTAATGAAGTTAAATAGACAAATTCAATTTGTTACAACAGTACTGTAATACTATGCACTTGTGGTGTCTTATCACTCAAATTGTTCTGCTTATTTGTGCACGTTTCAGCACTTCATAGCAAAGGCGTGGCCTTTTCTCTTTGAGAAACCTTTTTGTAGATGCCAGAGGTTTATTTTCTTATATGGTCGTGCATACTTGTTGCACAGGAATTTTAAAAAAAGAATCTCTGGTCATTTATTACAAAACCTGTTTGCTCTTGTTTGTTTGTGGGGCTGTCCCAATCTATTCTACTATTTAGGTAAACTGCTGTTATTGTTTATTACATTCATTATTTATTTGAAGATACAACAAAAATATATACATTTTTCCTAAAGGGAATTCCAGTCCAATTCTGTCATTTTAGCATGGATGAATTGGAACAGGATGGTGTAACATTACAACAACAAAAAAAATGTAGGCTGTGAATGTATAGGGAAACCCCTGTTTCTTTGGAGATTATGTCAAATTCATTTTCTTAGGAGGCCATCCCTTGTGCTTTATCTCTGTGGCTTCGGTGCATTTTCATGTCATGTATGCTGTTGTGGCTCATACAGATTTTTTTTCTGCAACATTTTGATGAACTACACAGCTAAATGTAAACACTTTTCAGAAAACAATAGGCTGTTTGCATTAATACTGCCATGTCTTATGCTCCTTTGCCTTGTTTCCCCTTTACTGGTTTATTTATATGCCAATAGAACAGTGTGGGATGACTTCACAGTAGCGTCACTTCCTTCCATATTCTTTTATGTAGGTTCAACAGTCAGGCCATTGCTTCCTAAAATATTGTCTGGAGAACTAGAGCTATTGGCTTTCACTGACATAACATTAGCAACATAGAAGAAATAACTCAGTTTAGGTTATTTTGTAAAATCAAAACATTAAAGTGCAGCTCCATGTTTTTTGGTATTGTTCTTTCTTGAAAGACATAGAAAAAAGACAATAATTCTGTATTCTCATTCTGTGCACCATAAACATTTCACCAAGTCTAAATGGTAAATTTGTGTGCATTTCAAATTACTTAAGAGTGTCTGACAGTTCAGAAAAACTGAAATGGAAATGTTACCTATCATAGCTGCGTTTGATGAGGATTTTAAAATAGTTAAAAAATTGTTCAAATGCAGCTACCAGAAAGATATTCTAGCGCTAATATGGCTCGTTGTACAAAAAGTCCAAGTCTCTTTGTTTTGAAGATTATAATTCGCAGATGAAATAAGGAAATAGGTTGACCATTTATGCAAAAAAAAAAAAAAAAAGAATAGGGAAAAATGGAAAATGTTTATTTTGGTATTCCACCTGACCATACTGTATCAAAAGTGAAGTATATAATTGAAATGCCACTTGCCCTCCAGCCAATATTGTCATTGAATGCCGGTTTCAGCTTTGCAGGCCATGTTCGCTGCATGTTCTCTGAATGCCTACCAAAGAGGCCATGTTGTCGACACCAGTGCATGGGAAATGGAAGCAAAGACAACTGAGGCAAACCTGGTGGCACACTTTTCTGAAAAACATTTGTGCAGTCAACTGCTCACCAAGCTCGATGCTGATTGCTTGGCGCCGCCCATCACAGGAAGAACTACGTCTAAGTAAGTAATTCCACCTGAGGCTTAAGTAGTTTGATTACATTTCTTGAGGTTTCTATATGTTATCTCATATACCGCATAGAAAACTATATGCCCTTAATGACTGCCTAACTAACAGTTCATGTTCCTCTCTAGCTGTATAACTTCAGTCTAAGAGCCATACTATTGTCACACAGAGCTAATATTAAGAACATTCTGTTTCCTTTAACTTAAATGGAGTGGAACAGAATCTTCCATATCTTTGTTAAAGCAACATTATATTCAAGTTCCAACTAAGCAAAAACTTGTGTAAATTTACCATTTACATTAACATAAATGATTTGGCTCTTCCACCTACAATGAACATCTGTAGGGAAAATAGTTATAGTATATTTTATTTTTAAGTTTATAAAATGAAATATTGAAAATTATTCTTGAAAAAATAAGTGTATGTCAGTGTGTCTGTCCAGTTGCTCTGTCTCTATCATTTCAAAAGATGATGTATCAAAAACAATTTTAATAATAAAATACATTACATTTGTCATCCAAATAGATGGCATTTCACAAACATTAACACTTCTTTTATAATTCCATACCAATTAGACATTTAACAGAGACCTATGCATTGCATGGTGCACTGCAAATATTAACGCTGAGGTCTACAATGATTGCTTACATTTCAGCCCAACTTAGATGACTAAACACAGCTAGTTTATCATACAATTATAATACATACTGTCACATCCAAAGATCTTCAAAGTGTTTTGTTAAAATTTGGGGCCCGAGGGCTAGCGGAACAGTAAGACAGCAGACACAGAAGGCATAGTTACAAAAACAAAGGGCTTTAATTGTGCAAAAAAACACAAATCTTAATTTAAAAACAGTCAAAGGTGTACTTTGTTAAAAATTAATAAGAAATACTTTTAAAAAGTGAGTAATAAAAGTGCAACAAAAACAAGAACTTGAAATGTCTTCCAACTACACAAGAAAATCAATTTAAAGGAGCCATAAAGTCTCTTTGCACTTAATGGGCTCATAAAGAAAAATAAACTTAGCCCCAGTTTAAAACTGTCTCTTCCTTGCAACCAAATTCCTCATCATGCTAAGGAGATTGCTAGTACCCATCATGACCATTATTACAGCCATTTATAGGCAATTCTTGTAATTAAGCACAAGGTCTCCAGTCCTGATCCAAACTAAAAACAAATTGCACTTACTTCAGGCAAGGGCTGCCTACTATTAAAACCCCTGAGGTGTGCCACATGACTAAGGCTTTAAGCTGCTCTATTCCAGGTCACATGCACATGCATGCTTTTAGAATGGCAAAGCATCCCAGTCCCAGTGCGTGAGTCTGTTCACACACCATCATCTGAACTGTCAGTAATGTGAAGGCGATAACCTCACAGCAACCTGCAATTATTATTATCTTGCTTTTCACTGATACAAGGTGCTCTAAAACAAAGTGCACAATCATCTATACACACCCATAAAGGATACATATGCTGATGCTGACCCAAGCTAGTATGTAAAAATTGTTGCTTTGAAAGAAAAACTTTCATGAATGACACTTTCAGAGAACTCTTGCATCTTTTTTAGGAGGACAGAGTCAACAATACAGTATTTCACACCTTGCTTATTTTATATTCAATTTGACTGTCTCCTACTTTAGGGGGAGTTAAAAAATAGTCCAAATCGATCACAATTTTCTCCACTTTCTGTATTCTAACTTTAAAAATATTTTCATAAGCAATTGGGCCTTGAGTAAAGAGGATGAACCTTTCACAATAGGTACACAAGATGGATTTTTTGAAAGCACAAGAAGCAAAACCTATATCTTACACCAAGAGTTGCTTGCATTGTTAAAATGAGTTTGCTTTGTAACAACAGTAACCCTGGTTTTGGAAAACTACGCTGGTGTCTTGAGTCTTGTTATGCTGAGCATATCCTATCCATCACACTCCTGGATCAAACCAACTGGTCAATGGAAAAGTGTGTCATTCTATACATGAAACAATCATACAGGTTTGTATAGGGGTTATTCAGCTCTGGTACGGTGTGCAATGGGCACTCTTTAAACCTCAGGAAATTAACCACTACTTTAAAATACAGGCTTTATAGATAAAGTTGTACAGGTGTAGGAAACTGATATAAATGCTTGAATTTTAACCAGACCAAAAGTTAAAGTTGAGTTGACAAAATAAAAAAAATCTGCAAAGAAAAGTTAATTATGTAGCTCCAGATGTCCAAAGCAAAAATGATAACACTATAAAATGATTATAAAGAAAATACATAAAAAGAGATGGGATCCCAGCTGGGAAGAACCCTGATTAACAAAGCTAAGCATGAAAATGGCAGCAATTCAGCTGCATTGTAGTTTCCTTGGCTGAGGTAGTCAAATGACCCTTCACTTCGAGTCTTGTTCACCGTTTTATCTTGACAGACCAGATGGAATGGACTTAAATGCAAGCAGAAGTGATGCCATTGGTCCCATTCTGACTTCATTTGTCCTATCTAAGAAGGAAAGTGGAAGCTCAGTTACTGACAGTGTCCTCTTCTCACAACGCCCGTGTACCTTTGCTTTGAAACCTGTAAAACACTCATCATACTTGTGTGTTTGTCACTACTCAGTAAAAAAGGAATACATTTTGAGGTGCCTGTATGATGCTGTTTTGTGGTATGCAAAGTGAGCGTGGTGAAGGGAAGCATGAGTCTGTCAAGGAGGTTAAGTGCTTTTACTTTTAAGACAATTTCCAAGAATACATTTTTGGTATGGAAACTTTGTTTCCGGGTGGCGCAGTGGGTAGCGCTGCTGCCTCGCAGTTAGGTGACCCGGGTTCGCTTCTCAGGTCCACCCTGTGTCTGCGTGGGTTTCCTCCGGGTACTCCTGTTTCCTCCCACAGTCCAAAGACATGCAGATTAGGTGCATTGCCGATTCTAAATTGTCCCTAGTGTGTATGTGCCCTGTGGTGGGCTGGCGCCCTGCCTGAAGTTTGTTTCCTGCTTTGCGCCCTGTGTTGGCTGGGATTGACTCCAGCAGACCCCCGTGACCCTGTAGTTAGGATATAGCAGGTTGGATAATGGATGGATGGATGGACACTTTGTTTCCTGCACACAGATACTGATGGAAACATAGTAAACAAACACACCTTAAAACCCAATCTTTATTTGAAAGACTACAGCATTGAATTTAACTTTATGAGACATAGGATTCACTCAAAATATAATTATGTTTATCACTTCGTTATAAGGGATGCATTTTCACTTCTCCATTCTTCGTAAATAAAGCAGGCTGTTCATTAATAACATGAATTTCCCTGATAACCTGCTTTTAAATAGCTTTCAGAGGAATTCAGTGAGATGTAGCTTTGCTTCATTTTACAGGTGGTTAGCTCACATTGAAGAGGGTATTTTATTTGATAATTAAAAAAGAATAGAAAAGAGTTTCTAAATAATATTGTGATGTCCTTATAAACTGGGTAAATTATTTCTATTGGTGAGTCAGACAAGATAATGTAGCTTATTTCCCTGGGCAGTGACAAAGGCAAATTCAGTTTGCATTTCAATGTCTGGATCACACATTTAATTTTACTTTTTTTTTTTTTTTTTACCATTTCTCATTTCTAAATCTCCAGTCCCTCTCCTGCTTTTTCCACTCTGTCTGATGAAACCCTTCCAGCATTAGGTTCTCTGCAGTACCCAAAATTTCACAGTACCTGAATTCGCCGTAAGTCACTGTAAAAGTTCCCACATCTTACATAAAACAATTGGACATTTCTCATTACATGGCGGATGTTTGCCAAATGGCTGAGCAACTACTAGTGATACCTGTTAGGTAACCACCCAAATAATAATTTTTTTTGAGCTTTTGTAAAATTGCATTTTCCATTTGGGGACAAATATAAAGTATTATCTATCTATCTAGCTATGAAAAAAGAGAGCCTAGAAGTGACATTACATATTTCTAACCTCACAGAGTTCTATCAAGCAACATAAATGGAGTTAAAAAATGTATTTAACATGTGTAACCAATCACTTTTAATATTGTTAGGGTTTTTCCCCATTCCCACAGCTTCATTATATGTGACAGCAGGAATGAAACAGGTGCTCTCTTCATTTTATCTATGTCTGGCAGTTTGAAATTTATGCACCAAAGTATAAACCAGCCTTTCTGTCAGCAGGGGGCACACCCACCAGCCAGGTCCTCCAGCTGAATGGAAAGGTAGAACCAAACCTCAATGAGTCTCCACTGCTTCATAGCATGGCAAAGTTTACTCCAGTTCAGCCTTGGTCAGTTCAGACGTATCATTTTATCGTTGCCTGGTAACTTGCTTGCCCATGTGTATATTCTCACTCATCAGGGCAACTGTAATGTAACATGAATCACACATCACTGATTCTTGATCTTAAAGTCTAAAACGTAATCAAGAGTTGGCAAGAGAAAACATGAGTCATGTTGTATTTTTGATCTGTTTTTTTTTTTACTTTGTAATTTTCTTTGTTTTTAAATAATATGTATTTTATCATTGTAGTAGTTTATCCTGTGCAAGGTTCTCCATATTCCAAAAATTACAATGAAAAAGAGTGCCCCTTAATTTTCTTAGGGAACGATGGGAAAGGGATCTCTCAATTAAAATTTCAGAAGGGGAATGGAATTCTGGAACATACTTGTTCAATATACACCAAGCATGCCCTTGGTCAACTAAAACTTGTTCACTGATCATGTGATGCCAGAGTTGTCTGCAGCTGGCACACTCCTTTTTGAACCCATGACATTGATAGTCACAGCCAAGGATGGATTGGGCAATGAAGAAAATTATAGTTTAAAGGTCAAGGCACCAGAAAACAAACTTTAAAAAATATCAATAAAGAAAATGACCTAATTTCTCATCTCATTTTCTGAAGCCACTTTTCCTGGTGAAGGTCATGGTGGCATCAGGCCAGCTTAGACTTCCCTTTCCCTAGAATTACCTAGCATTCCTAATTCAACTGAGAGATATAATACTTCCAATGTATGCAGGGTCTGATGCAGGGTCTCCACCCGGGGGAGCAGCTGGTTAGGTATCTTTATGACATACTGAATCTACCTCAATTGGCTCATCTTGATCTGAAGGAGCAGTGACTCTTTACTGAGGCTTTCCTGATTCACTTACCTTCTCACCTTATCACCGAGTGTCTGCCCAGCCATCCTGTAAGGAATCCTCATTTCTACCACTTTTACTCACAATCTCATTCTTTCGGTCATTACCCATAGATCATGGTCATAGGTGAGGACATTGATGTAGATCGACTGGTAAACCAACATTCTTGCATTTAGACTCAGCACTCGCTTCACCACTGCAGACCAGTAGAGTGCCCATAGAACAGCTGCCGTCGCTCCAATCCACTTACCAACCTCATGTTTCCTTCTTCCATCACTCATGAACAAGATCCCGAGATACTTTAACTTCTCCACTTAGGCCAGTTACGTCCCCTTTATCTAAATTCAGACTTGGTGGTGCTGATCCTGATCCCAGTCACTTTCCACTTGGCAGTGAATTGCTCAAAGAAAATAAAAACAAAATCAATAATATTTACAAAATAAAATTTAAGAGATAATGAAAAGATTAAACAAACAGACGCCACATTTGCGACAGGGAGAAAATCCAGGCTGAACCATGGCACTTACTATGCACACATATTTCTGTCCCTTGGAAATGCAGTAAGTAATCCAGACCTAAAACGTTGTGTAAATATTAATCACATATTGCTAATTGAATGCATGATGTAGGAGGCAGCAATAGCTGCACAGATGTACAGTGTATGATGCAAAATATGCTTCTACAAATTCACTTTTTATATGGCACCAGCGTCAACTGTTTCTTTTATTAACACAGATCAAGTTGTGAATTCAATGGTATTTAAAAGAAATACAGGAAATAAGAATTCTCTGTAAAAATATATTTTAAGGTTGGGACAAATGCATGATATTATCAGCTGCAGTGAATGGAGCTGCCATGTGGGCTCACCACCCACTAGCCAAAGGGTGGAGGTGATGTGCAATGTCAAGGTGTCATTATCTATTTAATCTTTATTTCATTATTGTTAATTTCATATTTTCATGATTACTGATATATGTTCTAATTATTTTAGTATCATTGTCTTCCATGATACAGTTGTAGTTTCACTTACAGCAGTGGTGGTTTGGCTGTATGTTACATTCAGCTCTGCTGCTACAGAGCGAATACTGCAGGTCTCCACTGAAATGTTTTATGAGATTTATTTTCTTAGAATTAATAAATGATGGCAGCGTTCACATGGATACCAAGAGCTTTAATTTCTCCTACTTATACATCCGCCCTGTAGCTTTTCTGTTTCACATAAGAAATACAGGGCTGAATTCCAGATAGCCCATAAATATATACTATCTTTCTGAGTATTTCTTTTCAAGAACAATACCAAATGTTGCAGTGATGTCTTTTTTATTACAGTATTGTATAAATCACTCTTAATGAGAATTCAATATTAATTTAAATGACAATAAATTAGTTTGATGGTAAGAGAAGAACCAGGACAAAAAAAGTAACTAGTCAGACAAAGGTGGCGCTAGATGGGCACTCTTCCAATAAATCAAGACTGATCAAATATTTGTGAGTGTGTCTTATTAATAGAAGCAATAACCCAATCAAGTTTTATTATTGAACATCATTTCAATGGACAGTACTACACTTGTTATAATGTTCACAAAGCTTTTCTAGCCACTCGGATACAATATTACGCCTTGGTTCTGCACCTACTCTTCTGTAGCTGCCTTGAGGTCTGGATGCAGTGCGCTCCACACAAACAGCTCCTCAGAGTGTAGGAAAGGTGGTAGTCACATGTGTCCTATTGAAAAAGATGAGTGTGGTGTTTCTTCAGATCCACAGGTGAGGCTAAGTGTATTAGTAACTAATAATTAAAATATGTGGTTTGTAAAATAGCAAATGCTCTAAACTTGCATTTTTCTGAAGTTTCCATGTATGAAAAAGTGGATAACTTGCTAAAAGTGACAGGAGTGATATGGAAATTCTAGAGAGTGAAGTACTGCAGGGATTAGGGAGGCTGAAGTCAAACAAATCACCAGGACCATGTGACAGTGCTTAATGAGGTTAGCGAGTGCATATATAAACCCTTGGTACATATTTTTCAAAAGTCAGTGCATGCTGTAGAGATTCATAAGGACTGGAAGATTGCAAATATTATCCTGTTATATAAAAGGAGTGCTTGGGCAGATCCAAGTAACTATAAGACAGTACTCTTAACATACATCACGATAAATTAATGAAAGCAATTACTGAATTAAGAATAAGACTGAGCATCACATGCTTGTGTTAGTGAGCAGCCAGCATGAGTTTAGATAGGAGAGGTTGATTTTTACTAATATGTTGGAATTGTATGAGAGAGCAAAAGAAGGCTATGAGCAGGGAGATTCAAATGATCTTGCTTGATTTTCAGAGTGCTTTTTATAAGACCCTACATGAAAGGTTAGGAATCAAAATAAAAGACATGGTAATTAGGACTTTAGTGACTATCAAAACTCAACTTGATATCATTTTCGAGAAATTAGGTGAACAGGATTAGCTTTGTTAGGCTTTTTGTATTATATGATTGATATGGTTTACAATTTCAATATAATAAAAACTGTGCACAAGATCTTATGATGTTGCCTTGGATTTTGTAAATTATTATTGTTTGAGATTTGCCATGGCTCCATTGTTTGGTCACAGTGAGGTACAAAATTTCAATGTCTGGTGTGAAACACTTTTTGAATTTCTCCCAGTCAAAATTCATTAATTCAAGATTCACTTTGGAACATTGTATACTGTTCTGCCAGTGGCGAAAGAAAGCAGATGATAATAATGATTATACAGTAAGGGACCAGGAGATGAAGTTAATAGACAGATTGGGAGTGCATGGGGAATCATGAGGTTGCTGGACTGTGATGGAGTATCAGTTACGGCACTACGGCCGTGTGGTGCGATTTCCCTGAGGGTGATCCGGCTCACATGATTCTAACTGTTGAGGATCTGAGCAAGTGGACCAGACCAAGGGGACACCCATGTAACATCTGGCTGCGTGCAGATAGATGGTCATTTCTGGAAGGTGTGACTGGACCACAATATCTGCCTGTGGGGGTTACCAACTGGGATCCCGAGCTGTTTCATCGTGTGGTGGGTATGACAATGCGCAGTACCAGTGCAGGCTCCCCAACCTGACCTGACTTGACGTGGATCAGGAGATGAGATGTAGTCAGAAACCATGACAACTGTCGAAACTGTAATAGCAGGAATGTATTTGCCAAAACAAAAACACTAACCAAAGTTCGACTGACAAGGATGAAGTCTGATATACACAAGAAATATTGAACATGCACACTAAGTCTTTTATGAATTGACCAGTAAGTGCATAGCATTCACATTAACCCTGCACAGTAACACTATGATAACCATTAACAAAAGGTACCCCAAAATGGTGTAAAGTAAGAATATATTTGTGTCACAATAAGATGTGAAATAAGTTTAGCTTCATGAAAAACATTCTAAAGGTGAAATTAAATGTTAAATTTGGTTTCTCCAATATTTAAAATCACAAATTGCAGAAATCCGGAGGAGCTTTTTAGTGCTCCATTATTGCCTGAACAACATTTATTTATATAGCACATGTTCATACAAGAAATGTAAGAACATTGAAATCTTACTCTGTTTTTATGGGATATTTAAAGAATTAGCTATGGAGAATGATATCACTCAGTATATATACACAAGGCACATCTAACCAGAATCATTAGAATAGGTACTTTTCATGAAATATATGTAATTTGATCCTCTGTGATCAGCAATAAAATGGTTATTTTATAATATAGATTAAGGTAATTGCATGTCATGAACCAATTTACTACCCTGCCGGTTATAAAGCATGTGTTTAGTAATTTTTTAATTCATTATTGGTTATAGATTTGTGTAATTTGAAACTTTATTTTGGACTTTCATGTTTGTTAGTAGCAAAAATCTATAGTTTAGGTTTTGTAAATTTATTTGGGCTGTTTCTCATGCAATTTTGTTTATTATGGATGTCAGCATTTTTTTTACCTGCCAACACAGCCATGGTTGCTAGGGGCAGTGTCATGAAGGCTGAGACCCTCATGTTAACTATGCTATGGGTTTAAAGGTCACCTTCTGACACTTCCTTATCCATCTTTATAGATATACTATACTGTATGTCAAACTTTATCCTCTTTGCTAAAATAATCAGTCCTTTTGGAGGTTTGGTTTTGATTTTAGTTTACTTTCTTGGCTAAGATTTGGTTTCACTTTTTGGTTTTGTCATAAGATATTGCGGTTTCCCAGTACTGACTATTGTTTCGCTTTGACTATGTCTCTTCTGATCTGTCTGAAACAATTCCTCCTAAAAATCACAACACTGTCACTGAATAGTACTGTAGTAGTTTGGTAATTTTTCCTCACACTTTTCTGTAGCATTTGTAAGATTTCATTTTTGGCCCTCGTTTTTACTTTCACTTTAATTTTGGGTTTGCTATGTTTCATTACCATCTTGTTTTTGTTGTTATGCAATGCCATTTTGCTTTTTTGTCTTTCTTACATTGTCATGGGTGCCGTACTCAGAGATGTTACTGGCATTTCCAGGGTAAATGGCATTTGCCTATGGAGGAATATCCATCCATCCATTTTCTAACCCGCTGAATCCAAATACAGGGTCACGGGGGTCTGCTGGAGCCAATCCCAGCCAACACAGGGCACAAGGCAGGAACCAATCCTTGGCAGGGTGCCAACCCACCGCAGGACACACACAAACACACCCACACACCAAGCACACACTAGGGCCAATTTAGAATCGCCAATCCACCTAACCTGCATGTCTTTGGATTGTGGGAGGAAACCTACGCAGACACGGGGAGAACATGCAAACTCCACGCAGGGAGGACCCGGGAAGCGAACCCAGGTCTCCTAACTGCTAGGCAGCAGCGCTACCACTGCGCCACCGTGCCGCCCATGGAGGAATATTTTGAACAAAATTAAATAAATAAAACAGTAAACAAATATGCAAATGAACACATTTATTGTGAAGTATGGCAATAAATAAATACAAATATAACACTATGTCAGCATAATTAATGAAATGTGTTATGAAATCTTTTGTTTCTTTTTTCTTTATGTATTTCTTTAATTATTTCTTTATTTAATTATTTCAGTAACAGCATACCCAACATGAATATGGCTTAAAAATTAAAACTGTTATTTTTGCCTAACTATGTTGAAAGTGTGGGCTCTAGTGAGCTCTGTTTTTTGATTGAAAGATTGATCGTCTTTTGTCTGTACACAAATCTAAAAGCAAAAATCATACCAAGGAAATCTAAAGTCAAAGTCAAGCTCTGGGAAGTCTACATAGCAAAACTAATACATGCACTAAGTTGTTTTTTCTTTGAATCCACAAACTCAGATAGTAAAGCATTGGACGTGTCAGTTCTGAACGCTGTTGCACTGATGATGTCATTTAACTTCCAGGATTTTCTAAGGTCTCAGACTCCAGGGTGTGCCAACTGTATTCTGTAAAATGTAAAACAATATTGTTTTGGTTCAGTGAACCAAATCATTGTCTATCTAGGAGCTGAATCTCCTTTTGCTAGAAATCTCTAGAAACAAAGAACTTTGTCAGTCATTTTTCTGACACTTACTGATAGGCACAATGATGAAATAACAAGAATGAATAATGAAAAGGAAATGCAAGCGATATGACGTTAGGCATAAGAAATGAAATATATATATATATATATATATATATATATACTGCTCAAAAGAATTAAAGGAACACTTTTTAATCAGAGTATAGCATAAAGTCAATGAAACTTATGGGATATTAATTTGGTCAGTTAAGTAGCAGAGGGGGTTGTTAATCAGTTTCAGCTGCTTTGCTGTTAATGAAATTAACAACAGATGCACTAGAGGGGCAACAATGAGATGACCCCCAAAACAGGAATGGTTTAACAGGTGGAGGCCACTGACATTTTTCCCTCCTCATCTTTTCTGACTGTTTCTTCACTAGTTTTGCATTTGGCTACAGTCAGTGTCACTACTGGTAGCATGAGGCGATACCTGGACCCTACAGAGGTTGCACAGGTAGTCCAACTTCTCCAGGATGGCACATCAATACGTGTCATTGCCAGAAGGTTTGCTGTGTCTCCCTGCACAGTCTCAAGGGCATGGAGGAGATTCTAGGAGACAAGCAGTTACTCTAGGAGAGCTGGAGAGGGCCATAGAAGGTCCATAACCCATCAGCAGGACCAGTATCTGCTCCTTTGGGCAAGGAGGAACAGGATGAGCACTGCCAGAGCCCTACAAAATGACCTCCAGCAGGCCACTGGTGTGAATGTCTCTGACCAAACAACCAGAAAGACTTCATGAGGGTGACCCAAGGGCCCCATGTCCTCTAATGGGCCCTGAGCTCACTGCCCAGCAGCATGCAGCTCGATTGGCATTCGCCATAGAATACCAGAATTGGCAGATGCACCACTGGTGCCCTGTGCTTTACAGATGAGAGCAGGTTCACCCTGAGCACGTGACAGAAGTGAAAGGGTCTGGAGAAGCCATGGAGAACATTATGCTGCCTGTAACATCATTCAGCATGAGCAGTTTGGTGGTGGGTTAATGATTGTCTGGGGAGGCATATCCATGGAGGGTCACACAGACCGCTACAGGCTTGACAAAGGCACCTTGGCTGCCATTAGGTATCAGGATGAAATCCTTGGACCCATTGTCAGACCCTATGCTGGTACAGTGGCTCCTGGTGCACGACAATTCCTGGCCTCATGTGGTGAGAGTATGCAGGCAGTTCCTGGAGGATGAAGGAATTGATACCATTGACTGGCCACCACACTTTCCTGACCTAAATCCAATAGAACACCTCTGGGACATTATGTTTTGGTCCATCCAATGCCACCAGGTTGCACCTCAGACTGTCCAGGAGCTCAGTGATGCCCTGGTCCAGATCTGGGAGGAGATCCCCCACAACACCATCTGTCATCTCATTAGAAGCATGCACCGATGTTGTCAGGCATGTATAGAAGAACACAGGGGCCATACAAAGTGCTGCGTACAATTTTGAGTTGCTGCAATTACATTTTGGCAAAATGGACTAGCCTGCCACGTCATTTTTTCACTCTGATTTTTGGGGCGTCTTTGAATTCAGGGCTCTGTAGGTTGATCATTTTCATTTCCATCAAGCGATGTGGCATCCTTTCGTTCCTAACACATTACCCAGTCTATATCAGTATAGATATCCAGGAGGATTTCTTTTTCCCATTGAGATCTGATGTGTTTTCAAAGTGTTCCTTTATTTTTTTGAGCAGTGTATATATATATATATATATATATATATATATATATATATATATATATATATATATATATATATATATATATATATATATATATATATATGAAAGACTTGTGTGTGCATGGAACTATTCGCTCTACTCACACTCAACTACAGCCACTAGATGGTGCATGCATGCATTTTTACATTTTTTGGTGCTTGCATGAACCTCACTTTTCACTAGGAAAGACTTGTGTACCACAAATGCTGCTGTGCAACAGTGACATTGTGCTAATGATACAGATGAAAGGACACAACATTGAAACAAAGCAAATGCTGCGCCAGGTGTTTGACAAAGTGTGTTTCTCTAAATGCAATCGCATTGGGAAAATATTCACGCAAAGTTTCCTCAGTTGCTAAGAACATACACAAGCACCATTGGCCTAACAGGCATTTAAATCAGATCGTTTATTTTAAAACGTAAAGAAATGCTGCTGTATTTACTGTTTTAATGTTTCACTGCATTTAAAAAAAAATCATTGTCTACCTGGGGGGTATTTTACGTACGTGGATTACTCGTTTAGCCGGATGTAATAGATTTGGCCTGATCCTGGATCTGTCGGTTTTTCGAAACACTTGCTGGATGTGTTGTCATAGCAGCACATCCAAATCCTCAATGCTCGGAGCAGGTTTGTTTTATGTAAACAACGATTAGCTCACACACTTCAGTGTCCACGCATGGAATTCTTTCAGTTATGGCTTCGCCGTTCATGAATGAGCGACCAATTGCTATCGGTATACAAATTATAAGAAGAGAAAGTTTTGCGCGATCGACAAGATCCTTTATTGCTCCTGGAGGAAATTCTTTTCGAAAGATACCGCTTTAGCCGAGGGGGAATGTTGTACATCAAAGATTTATTAGCACCTTATATTCGAAGTCAAACTCGGCGACCATACAGACAGTATGCATTGCTTTGAGGTTTTCTGCAAGCGGCACTTTTTTATATAATGTAGGCGATGCGGAAAATCTGTCTAAAAGTGCAGTTTGCCAGGCAATTCGTAAAGTCTGTTTGGCTCTGAAATATTTCCTTCGGGTTTTCATAGTGTTTCCTGGACACCTGCGTATGCAAACAATAAAAGAGGCATTTCATGCCATTGCAGGTACAAAGGCAAAACACCCAGAGTTCCGTAAAGAATCTCACAATCTGCCTAACATTCTCATTACCCAGGATTTCCAAATGTGATTGGGGCACATGGGACTGATCAGAGTGGAGTTTGATCAAACATTATTTGGAAAATGTACCTCTCCTCCTGATGAATAATCAGGCACAGTGTCTTCATCAAATATTTGACCTCCGTCAATATCTCGTTGGTCTGACACAAGTTCTAGGGATATGACATTCACTGCAACTGACCCAACAAAAGAAAATGCCCTCAGAAACAGGGCGATGGGTATTTTCCTGGAGAGACAACTCTTCTGCAGGCGTTAGGTGGACCTCCACCTTTTTTTTGCTTGTCTGCCTTCTTATTAGCTTTAAAATTAATGTTTTTTATATTATATATGATTCTTTATGTCAACAATACTTTAAATAGTTTTACAGCAATATTTACCAGTTTGAAGTATATTCTTGTACTTCACTTTAACCTGTTCCCATGTTCTCCTTGTGCTCACGTTTGATCTGGAATTATGACATATTAAATAATAATTCATCTGACACTTAGGAAATGAAATGCTGCATTCAGTAAATACAATGCACACTACTTCGCGTTTAAGTTGTCGGCCACTTTTTGCCAGCCGTCTTTTCTGGTCTGGGCTGCTTTTGCAGTGTTATCCCTTGTGCATATTAAATCTTCAAATTCTTCATATCCTTCGAATAAAAGGTCCTGCTGCAAGAAGAAGAAGAAGAAGAAGAGGATGAAGAAGCGCCCGTTCTTTGGTCATTTTGTGGCAGCCTGTCAAAGACTTGCTGATCATGTTTTCTAGACTCAATATATTTGGGCTTTTCAATCAGCGCGGACGCGCGCATTCATCTCGGATGATTAGGTCCAACTAGACTAATCTACTACATGGCTGCGTTTGAAAAACTGACTTATCCCAGATGAGCTTCACCGGCATTAACACATCCAAGATGAGGCATCAGATCTCGGATGATTTAAGCGACGTACGGAAAATACCCCCAGCAGTTTTGTAATAATAATAAATTATCCCTATGAAATGATGTAACTGCCCAGCTGCACAATTTTATATTTTGTTTGTAAGCTACAGTAACAATGCAAACAAACACTTGCTCGAAATGTCAATTTATATGACTTAACATTCTTAAATTTTTTAAGCAATTGCAACTGTTAATTATGTGTAGTAAAAATGACAGCACACACCACAGTACTTATCATTATTCAAGAAAGAAGTAAAGAAAAAATTTATGTGTACACTTTTTAAGAAATGGATACTGGAACTGCAGTGCCAAAAATGATTCATATTATTTATAAGGGCTTTGAGTTAAAATATTCACATTTGAAAAAAAAAAAATTACTTTTTGGTGTTTGGAAGTTCGTTTATTTATTTATTTATTTATTTTTGGTTTTTGGTTATTTCTCTGATGTAAAAGGAAAGTTTGGTGGGCGTCTAAGAGGCGCTTCTTATGTCTGCAGTCCACTACAATGCTAGTATTGCTATAGAAAGGAAAGAATAACATTTGATATTTTCTAAATATTCCGTTTTAAAATTTGATGGTGGTGTGTCGGATTTACTGGTACATTATATAATGATATAAAAGGCATTTAAGATCAGTGGTTTACCCTGTATACAGTATCAGTGCAGTTTAAGCGTGCAGAACCACCTTGATTGGACCAAACTATAGTATTTATACTTTATAAAACTTGTCATAGTCAATATTTTAGAAAATACTTTAAAATTATATTAATTTTGATATCATGCTGTTTGACTTTGATTGAAGTGTGTGGTTGGTCCTGCTACCTCAGAGTTTGATTTCCAGTATGATCACTTTCTTTGAGGTGTCTACATGTACTTTCCAGTTGTTTTGTGTATTTTCCCCCCATTTTCATCCTATATTCCGAAGCAGCTTTTTTTTAGGGAAGTATGCAACTGAATGCATGTTTGTGAATGCATGCTTCCTGCTTTGTACCTATAGTACTGTAATGCTGTAATACAGTAGGTTATGGCTCTCCGTGATCCTGCAGTAAAGATGACAGATTCAGAAAAGTTGTCAACAGGGTGAACTTGCTAACTTCCTAAATACCCAACACTAATTTATAAATTAGGAATAATCATAGTTGTTTGGAAATATTTGCTTTGCCCTTAGTTTAAGTTTAGCTGGCTTGTAAGAGAAATTCAGATTCTTCTATATTCCCAGCTGCTGGCTATTGTTAATCAATTATAAAACAATAAGACCGAATTGCACTCTTTACTTTTGGTTTGGACTGCTTATGAAAGTAAAACATATTTCAGTTTAATATATTTTTAGATGAGGTAACTCCTGTTTACATGTTCAGAGCACTGTACTGTATACATTGACATATATAGTATTTTTAAACATTTTGATAGAAATGCACATGCTGATTTGAAATTTACATAGTGATTTATTAATAAGCACCACTTTGGGCGCAGTTCTTACTACTACTGCTTTATAGCTGCACTTGGAGTATTTTTTTTTTTTCGTATCCAAGAAATTTTAAGAAGACCTACACCTACACCAGGCTGCTGTCACTATCCTGCTCCACTGACAGACTCAGGAGATCGCTCCTCACCCACACTATGCGACTCTTCAATTCCACCCGGGGGAGTAAACGTTAACATTATTCAAAGTTATTGTCTGTTTTTACATGCATTTTTATTACTCTTTAATTTAATATTGTTTTTTTGTATCAGTATACTGCTGCTGAATAAAGTATCTATCTATCTATCTATCTATCTTTTATAGTTTTAGCATACAAATTTAATTGATGTAACTAGGGCTGGGCATTATATGCAAAATTATATATTGTGATATTTATAAAATATTTGGACAGTAATGGTATATATCAGGATATAGACTTAAAAATGTAAAAATTTGTAAAATGAAGTCCTTCTGACTTCATTTATATCAAAATGATTACTGTAGTCTTTTTAAAATTTGAGATCAGACATCATTTGATTTTATTATATTTGAAAAGTTATGTAAACTTCAACTAAATAAATAAAACCGATAACAAATTTACTAAATCATATTCTTTTGAAATGAAACCTCTCACTCAGCACTGCAAAAATCTCCTAAATAAAAAGTCCACAATGTGCCACCTTGTATTCAAGTTATGTGAAACCATTTTACATAAATTACACAGCTAGCATCAAAGTGCATTTTGTGTTTACTTGTGTTATATTTGACTAATGGTTAAAATGTGTTTGATGATCAGAAACATTTTGCTGGTGTGTTTTGGGTCATTGTCCTGTTGCAGCACCCAAGATCGCTTCAGCTTGAGTTGACGAACAGATGGCCGGACATTCTCCTTCAGGATTTTTTGGTAGACAGTAGAATTCATGGTTCCATCTATCACAGCAAGCCTTCCAGGTCCTTAAGCAGCAAAACAACCCCAGACCATCACACTACCACCACCATATTTTACTGTTGGTATGATGTTCTTTTTCTGAAATGCTGTGTTCCTTTTATGCCAGATGTAACAGGACATTTGCCTTCCAAAAAGTTCAACTTTTGTCTCATCAGTCCACAAGGTATTTTCCCAAAAGTCTTGGCAATCATTGAGATGTTTCTTAGCAAAATTGAGACGAGCCCTAATGTTCTTTTTGCTTAACAGTGGTTTGCGTCTTGGAAATCTGCCATGCAGGCCGTTTTTGCCCAGTCTCTTTCTTATGGTGGAGTCGTGAACACTGACCTTAATTCAGGCAAGTGAGGCCTGCAGTTCTTTAGACGTTGTCCTGGGGTCTTTTGTGACTTCTCGGATGAGTCGTCTCTGCGCTCTTGAGGTAATTTTGGTCGGCCGGCCGGCCACTCCTGGGAAGGTTCACCACTGTTCCGTGTTTTTGCCATTTGTGGATAATGGCTCTCACTGTGGTTCGCTGGAGTCCCAAAGCTTTAGAAATGGCTTTATAACCTTTAGCAGTCTGATAGATCTCAATTACTTCTGTTCTCATTTATTCCTGAATTTCTTTGGATCTTGGCATGATATCTAGCTTTTGAGGTGCTTTTGGTCTACTTCTCTGTGTCAGGCAGCTCCTATTTAAGTGATTTCTTGATTGAAACAGGTGTGGCAGTAATTAGGCCTGTGGGTGGCTACGGAAATTGAACTCAGGTGTGATACACCACAGTTAGGTTATTTTTTAACAAGGGGCAATTACTTTTCACACAGCGCCATGTAGGTTTGGATTTTTGTTCTCCCTAAATAATAAAAACCATAATTTAAAAACTGCATTTTGTGTTTACTTGTGTTATATTTGACTAATGGTTAAATGTGTTTGATGATCAGAAACATTTTGTGTGACAAACATGCAAAAGAATAAGAAATCAGGAAGGGGGCAAATAGTTTTTCACACCACTGTATATATTCAAGTTTTGACTTTATATATTCAGAAACAAGTTTTGACTTTATATATACAGATGCTGACTTTATATAATCAAGTTTTGACTTTATATATTCGGGAATGACTTTATATATACAAGTTTTGACTTTATATAGTTACATTTAGTCATCATTGCATAACTTTTTCTTTACCATAGAAATTTAAAGACTAAATACAACTTCCATTCCTACCAAAGATATTTCTGGCGACTAAATAGAATCTACTTATATCCAAAGTCGAGCTATTGAGCTGTCGCCTGCCTGCCTGAATAAGTCACCCTCGCTTCGCTCTTATTTTTTTACCGCTCATTTAATCATGGCTAGTGGCGGAAAAATTATAAAATGGAATGAGGATTACACTGAGTATGGCTTTACCAAAACAATTATTGATGGCGAATCGATTATTCATAAAGCTTGAATTGGTGATCTGTTTTTCTGTGTTAACCTCATATTTTTTCAAACTTCTTCTCAAACCAAGGGGCTGCGAGGGTAAAATGAATCGGGAAGCGCTGATCAATGTAATTGGTGTACCAGGAAATCATGCATTGACAGAAGTTCCCCTTTGTTTGTAGTGCAAAGTGTGATTAAATGCGTGATTTTTGAACGCATTATGGAGCACATGCATCGAAGCTTCTCAGCTGTACTTGTGCTAAGAAAAGGAAACATTTTAAAAATAACTTAACACGATTGTCAATGTGACCTTTTGTAAGTAGTGCCTGGAGGATTCAGTGTGGAAAAACTCTAGAGACAGCGTGTGTATTAACTTGTGGAGTTTTCTGTGAGTATTTGGTGGCAGCGTCACAAAGTCGCTTCCGTAACACTGCGTTAGCTGCAGAGCTCAGCTCAGAGCGAAATGAGGTGAATGGGAGGGGAGATGATGACGTGACTCCCCCACCCGCCTTAACTGTCAATCCCCCACAAACACAGTCTCTCGGAATTTGCATAAGCACAGCCCTTCACCTGCAATTTTAACTTAGTTACAAAGTGATCAAAACTCTCGTTTATATCCTGTGTCCTCTCATTAAACTTGTATCCCGCATTACCCGTGGGCATGAGAAACGCCAGCGGCAGCCTGTCTATGAACTTAATTTAAACTTTAGGTTTACACCGTGCTTTGTTTCCGAAGTAGCGGCACTTATGAATATGGTTGTATATGTCATTCACTCGCTTCTTATTGTTTCGCTGCCTTCTCAATTATATAATGCATGTTTTCTTCAGCGCTTTTTGGAGGTCTTCCTGGTTTTCTACGTACTGCGTGATTACGTGGGAGGCGTGATGATGTCACACGAAACTCCGCCCCCACGGCATTCAAGCTCATCTCCATTACAGTAAATGGAGAAAAACAGCTTCCAGTTATGACCATTACGCGCAGAATTTCGAAATGAAACCTGCCCAGCTTTTGTAAGGAAGCTGTAAGGAATGAGCCTGCCAAATTTCTGCCTTCTACCTACATGGGAACTTGGAGAATTAGTGATGAGTCAGTGACTGAGTGAGTCAGTCAGTCAGTAAGTCAGTGAGGGCTTTGCCTTTTATTAGTATAGATCTGTCTGTGCGAGTGTGTGTATGTGATTCAGTATGTGTGCCAGCATGTCAGTATAGCTGAACTTAAATCATATTTATTTTATTTAAAAGGCACCTTGTCCAGTTCCCAACCTCTCTCCTCTCATTAATGGCCAAGTAACCACATTCCACCAGTCCTTCCGTTTTTCACAAAGAAAGCCCACTGTTCATTCTTCACTTTCTTTTTCCATTTTCATGGTTGTACTGCCACAGGCCACATTGTGTCAGAAGATAACAGAATGACCACTTCACACAATGCCACTACAACACGTGCATCACTTTTGTGACAAGTAATGAAAACGGCTTCTTGAGGTACAAAACTGCAAAAATGCTACGTGAAAATTTATCACAAGTGACACATTTCTAAAAGTGTCATTTTTTTTCCACCAACAATACACCTAACATTTATTGCAAGTGACAAGTGTCTGTTGTAATCCATTATGGCGTTGACCTCTTTCTTTGGCAAGGCATGTGAGACTTTTTCATAGCCAAAATGAGCTGAAATCACACTTCACAGCAAAACCTTATCTCAGCCAAAGTGAAATGCCTTGGGCAACTAAAGGATGAGTTTCTCTGTGGAGCTGCTAGAATGAAACATTTTCTCAGTAGGCAACATCTTGGGGTCTCCATGTAATAAAGCTATATTAATCAACGTCAATTGACACAAATGCTAACACATCCCAGACACTGAAGCACTTGGTTTTAGCCTGTTTCATCCTCTGGTCAGCAAGAAGATTGACCATAACTCCCCTTTGCCAGCCTCATTGGGCAAACGAATACACTATTCATTAATAATGTTGATTGGTGAAATTTGTATTTTTCATAGTGAAAATGCCGTATTTACCAGTGACCAGGTTAGCCAATATTTTTCTGTAAATTTTCCTTGTGGCAGGCTAAGACTAACCTTTCTTTTCCCACCTCCCAATGATTCTTTGTGAAATCAGCGGGACATCATAGCTAGATCCTTGCTGAGCTGCTTGGGGCGCGTATGATGTCAGGACCCAATCAGTACTTCTGCCCTGCATATGTTTTTACAAAAAAAACTTGCATTAGCTGACCATAATGAGAATATGATATGTAATAACCGATCCCTGTGTGCTGGCAATTCAGCACCACATATCCAAATTTCATACATAATTAGCCATATGCTGCAGCTAAGATGCAAAGCAAGCCTTAATGGAGCCCAGCCCCTCCCCAAGAATGAAAACGCAAGTGACTGTGAAATAATAATAACTAGCAGAATACCCGCGCTTCGCAGCGGAGAAGTAGTGTGTTAAAGAAGTTATGAAAAAGAAAAGGAAAAATTTAAAAAATAACGTAACTTGAGGGCGGCACGGTGGCGCAGTGGTAGCGCTGCTGCCTCGCAGTTAGGAGACCTGGGTTCGCTTCCCGGGTCCTCCCTGCGTGGAGTTTGCATGTTCTCCCCGTGTCTGCGTGGGTTTCCTCCGGGCACTCCGGTTTCCCCACAATCCAAATACATGCAGGTTAGGTGGATTGGCGATTCTAAATTGGCCCTAGTGTGTGCTTGGTGTGTTTGTGTGTGTCCTGCGGTGGGTTGGCACCCGGCCCAGGATTGGTTCCTGCCTTGTGCCCTGTGTTGGCTGGGATTGGCTCCAGCAGACCCCCGTGACCCTGTATTTGGATTCAGCGGGTTAGAAAATGGATGGATGGATGGACGTAACTTGATTGTTAATGTAATTGTTTTGTCATTGATATGAGTGTTGTTGTCATATCTATCTATCTATCTATCTATATATATATATATATATATATATATATATATATATATATATATATAGCAAAATACCTGCTTTCAGCAGAAGTAAAAGAAAAGGAAACATTTTAATAATAGCGTAACATGATTGACAATGTAATTGTTTTGGCATTGTCATGAGTGTTGCTGGCATATATATATATATATATATATATATATATATATACACACAGACACACACATATATAAACATATATATACACATCATATATATATATATATACATATACATACATATATGCATATACACATATACAAATATAGAAATATATATATATACATATATACACATATACACATACTAGCAAAATACCGGCGCTTCGCAGCGGCGAAGTACTGCATTAAAATTTTTATTAAGGAGAAAATTTTACTTTTTTAAACTGAGGAAAAATATGCCAATAATTATTTGTTAAGGATCTCTTTGTATACCATGTTGTCAGTTCGGCCCTCCGGTTGTAATATGACCAAGCTGTGTGCTGAGCTTACTCTTGAGCATGCAACTTACAGTTGGCCATGTGAACAGTAATCTTGTTTCAAATCTCACAGCTTGGATTGCTGCTGTCATAATCGGTTTGAGTTTCATGGCTTGTTTCAATTATGACAGTATTAGCAGGATTTGTTGTATTGAAGTGACATTCGGCATCTGTCAAGCGTTGTAAATAAGGCCATAAATAAGAAAGTTCAACATGGTGGATGTTGTTGACCGTTATGACCATTACGCGTAGAATTTCGAAATGAAACCTGCTTAACTTTTCTAAGTAAGCTGTAAGGAATGAGCCTGCCAAATTTCAGCCTTCTACCTACACGGGAAGTTGGATAACTAGTGATGTTGGAAAATTCAATATGGCGGCTGACAGTGGCATCATACCACCGAAATAAGTACGTACATTGGTTTCGGTTAGCTCAGGGAAGCCACCTACCAAATTTCGTGTAGATGGGACCGTAAATAAGAAAGTTCAATATGGCGGACGTTGTTGACCGTTATGACCGTTACGCATAGAATTTCAAAATGAAACCTGCTTAATTGTTGTAAGTAAGCTGTAAGGAATGGGCCTGCCAAATTTCAGCCTTCTACCTACACTGGAAGTTGGAGAATTAGTGACGTTGGAAAGTTCAATATGACGGCCAACAGTGGTGTCATACTAACGAAATAAGTACGGACATCGGTTTCCATTAAAAGTTCAATATGGCGGCCGACAGTGGCATCATACCACCGAAATAAGTACCAAATTTCAGCCTTCTACCTACACGGAAAGTTGGAGAATTAGTGACGTTGGAAAGTTCAATATGGCGGCTGACAGTGGCGTCATACCACCGAAATAAGTATGTACATTGGTTTCGGTTAGCGCAGGGAAGCCGCCTACCAAATTTCGTGAAGATGGGGCCATGAATAAGAAAGTTCAATATGGCGGACGTTGTTGATCGTTATGACCGTTACGCGTAGAATTTCGAAATGAAACCTGCTTAACTTTTGTAAGTAAGCTGTAAGGAATGGGCCTGCCAAATTTCAGCCTTCTACCTACACGGGAAGTTGGAGAATTAGTGACGTTTGGAAAATTCAATATGGCGGCCGACAGTGGCGTCATACCACCGAAATAAGTACGTACATCGGTTTTGGGTAGCGCAGGGAAGCCACCTACCAAATTTCGTGAAGATGGGGTCAGCCTTCTACCTAAACGGGAAGTTAGAAAATTGGTGACGTTGGAAAGTTCAATATGGCGGCTGACAGTGGCGTCATACCATCGAAATAAGTAAGTACATCGGTTTCGGTTAGCGCAGGGAAGCCGCCTACCAAATTTCGTGAAGATGGGGCCATAAATAAGAAAGTTCAACATGGTGGACGTTGTCAACCGTTATGACCGTTACATGTAGAATTTCGAAATGAAACCTGCTTAACTTTTGTAAGTAAGCTGTAAGGAATAAACCTGCCAAAGTTCAGCCTTCTACCTACATGGGAAGGTGGAGAATTAGTGATGAGTCAGTCAGTCAGTGAGGCCTTTGCCTTTTATTATTATAGATACTGTATATACACAGTTATATATATATATATATACACACACATACATATATATATATATATACACACATACATATATATATATATATATATATATATATATATATATATATATATATATACCCGCTTCACAGCGGAAAAGTAGTGTGTTAAAGAAGCAATGAAAAAGAAAAGGAAACATTTTGAAAATAACGTAACATGATTGTCATCTCAAATAAACTCAAACTTTTAAATAACTTATAATATTTTGCTTTCCATAAAAATATATCCTGTCTAAATTATACAAATTAGAAATAAAGTAAACGTTAAAAGAACAAACATTCAAATTTCTTTACTCTTATGTAATTTTACATAAAAAATAAACTTAAAAAATAAATTTTAAATATCCCAAAAGATTTTGCTCTCCATAAAAATATATCCTGTCAAAATTATACAAATTCAAGTATGAACATGGTGCATAACAAAACCTGGAAATATAAATAAAATGTGTTCTTTTCAGCAATAACAAATCAAATCATTCAGTTGTCTTTGCTCATATGTCATTTTAGAGCTGGACGCCTGGCATCTTTTTTTGGCCACAAGTTCGTTTCTGTTTGGTGTGAGGTTCTGTGTTGTGGAGATTCTCAGGATGGACTGCAGGTGCTCATCAGTGAGGCGACTCCTGTGTGCTGTTTTGTTAGTCTTTATCACTGAGAAGAGCTTCTCACACAGATATGTGCTACCAAACATGCACAAGGTTCGAGCCGCATGTAGACGGAGCTGGAGCATTTCTGCGGGAATGGAGTGAATAAACTGTGCGGGCACTGCAGTATCGTACTTTGCCTTCAGTGTGCCATTACACTGCAGCTCAATCACCTCCATCTGATCTGCACAGATGCAGTTTCCACATCGATTGCAAATGGGTTGCAAAACAACTCAAAATTCTTTTTTTGTTCTTCAAAGCCACCAAAGCGCCGTGCGAACTCAGTGCGCAGTGCGCTCAGTTTATCAGCAAAGTGCATATTTGGGAACACCGTTGTGCCGACTTGGTTCAACATTACTTGGCAACAGGGAAAGTGGGGCAAGTTGCACTGGTGCATTTGTGTCTCCCATAAAAGTAGCTTCACTTGAAATCACTTTGTGATTTTGCATGGGTAAAAACTCTTCTGCTGTCTGTATCTTGTGCATTGCATTCAGGTCTTTCAGGTTATCTTGATGTTTTGTCTCATAGTGCCGTCTTAGATTAAATGCTGTAATTACAGCCACATTAGCTCCACAAATGAGACACACGGGTTTACCGGCAATGTCAGTAAACATATACTCAGCCTCCCATCGGTTTTTAAAGGCTCTATGTTCAGAATCACCTTTTCTCTTCAGCATCGTGTGAGCTAGCTTCGCAATAACTTGCAGCATCATAAGCTAGACTTGATTAACGCGGTAAGTGTTCGGCAAGGCAGCTGAAGCGCTGCATTATGGGATCTGTAGTTTATTGTGTTACCAGCGCTTCATATCCCCGGGCCATTAATAACAATAATATATAAAATGATCTCGGGGCCAGATATAATTACACGCCGGGCCGGATGTGGCCTGGGCCTTGAGTTTGACACATATGGAGTAAATAGAACTTGAAAAGATATATTTTTTCAAATGTGATCGTGCAATTCAGATCGAGTTGACGTGCACTACAGTACATCGAGCCCGTGCGCTATTGTGGTTTTGCCTGCGTGCCTCAATAAGTCATCCTCCCCTCGCTCTTACTTTTTTACCGTTCATCTAATGAATACACTGAGTATGGCTTTACCAAAACAATCATTGATCGCGAATAAAGTATCCATTATTCATAAAGCTTCAATTGGTGATCTGTCTTTCTGCGTTAACTGCATATTTTTTCATACGTCTCAAACCAAGGGGATGCGAGGCTAAAATATATCGAGAAGAGCGCGTACATATTCAGTGCATCCCCTCTCGGGAATCGAACCTCGGAAGCCGGCGCTAGAGGCGAAGCCTCTACTATTGCACCACGGCGTGTGGTTTGTCTATTTGAGCGTAGCAGTGTAATTCATTTTTTTTCAGCACTCTTTGGAACTGTTGCTTTTTGTCTGCGCACTGCGTCAGTTCACGTGAGCCACTGAATATGGTTTTATATGTCACTCGCTCGCTTCTAATTGTTTTGCTGCCTTCTTAATTATATAATGTATGTTTTCTTCAGCGGTTTTTGGAGCTCTTCCTGGTTTTCTACGTACTGCGTGATTACGTGGGAGGCGTGATAATGTCACATGAAACTCTGCCCCCCACGACTTTCGAGCTCAACTCCATTACAGTAAATGGAGAAAAATAGCTTCTAGTTATGACCATTACACATAGAATTTCGAAATGAAACCTGCCCAACTTTTGTAAGTAAGCTGTTAGGAATGAGCCGGCCAAATTTCAGCCTTCTACCTACACGGGAAGTTGGAGAATTAGTGATGAGTCAGTGAGTGAGTGAGTGAGTGAGTGAGTCAGTGAGGGCTTTGCCTTTTATTAGTATAGATAATAATAATGGATGAGTTATTATTCAGAAAGCGCTTCTATCTTCTTCTTGAAATGAAAAGTGCAAAGCATCTGCATAGAGATTAGAAACAAAAAAATGTTCCTGGAGCCACAACTTTAACCAGTGGAATTAGTCGGTGATGGGCCACTGCCTCATGGCTAATGTGTACCCCAAAACTGGAACTCTGTGATCACATTGAGATATTTATGTACGTATATATACTGCTTATATATATGTGTGTGTGTGTGTGTGTGTGTATGTGTACATATTGTGGTCCTCCAGACCGCGCCTCCTCCAGACCGCAAGGGGGCGTCCGTCCTGGTTCTGTTGGGGACCACGGGTAGAGGGCTTGGAAGCCCAGCCCTGTAGGGACCCGTGGCCACCGCCAGGCGGCGCCGATGCCGGTTTATCCCGTGTGGTCGCCGGCCGGGACTGGAGCCTGGCCGGGACGCCTTGGAGGACCAGAGGAGGGCATGTGCCTCCTCCAGACCGAGAGAGGGCGTCCGTCCTGGTTATGCAGGAGGCCTCGGGTAAAGGGCTTGGAAGCCCAGCCCTGTAGGGACCCGTGGCCACCGGCAGGCGACGCCCCAGTGCCTCATTATTCCAGGGTGTGGCGGAAGTGCCGGGGGGAAGACGACAGGGGACACCCGGACGGCTTCCGGGCGCGCAGCCGGCACTTCCGCCACACGGGTGTGTCCGCGGAGATTGCCGGAAGCAGCTGGAGCCCATCCGGTTCCTATAAAAGGGGCCGCCTCCCTCCAGTCATTGACAAGAGTCGGGTGGAAGAGTGGCAACGTCTGGAGGAGGAAGGAGGCGGTGGGAAGAAAAGAGAAAGAGAAAGAGAGAGAAAGAGAGAGAAAAGGAGAAAAGAGAAGGCATTGGATTGGCCTGGACTAAGGAGTTGGGGCTGGTGAGCGGAATTGTAAAAGAATAATGGAAAATAAACCAGTGATTGTGGGTGACATGAACGTGTCTGCCTGTCTGTGTCCGGGGCGAGGTTCACAAAATATAAATATATATATATATATATATATATATATATATATATATATATATATAGATTGTGAAACAGAGCGGCCCGGACACAGGCGGACACCATTTCAGCCATCACCACACGTTTATTTATACATCTAATATATACAAAGTCTATGTGCACCGCCACCCAAACCCCTCCCTGTTCCCCAAAGTCCAGGCTCTCAATAGTTCTTTCTCCACACACAAATCACATGGGCCTCTCCTCGCCTCCTCTGCACCGACCTCGTCTTCTTCCTCATCCGACTCCAGCCTTAATTTGCAGGGCGGTCGCTCCTTAAATAGGCGGCTGATTGTCGACCACACCCAGCCACCTGTGACAATACTCCCCCGCTAGCTGAGACCTCCAGAGACCAGCAGACCATTCCGTGAGGACGTGAACGTCTCGGCAGCAAGCCGACACACTGTAGCCTACGGCCCGAACCTATAAATAAAACAGAAAAACCAGGGACGGGGATGTTGCCCCGACGCAGCTTCTCGGCTCATCTTCTCAGCTGGGCCAACGCTCTCCGCTCCGATCGGCACCCTGATGCTCCCTCCTTTGGCTTCCCCACTCGAGCAGTCCGCGGTCCTCGCCACGGAACCACCTCCCAAGCTGCGGGTTTCTCCTCTGCATCTGCAGAGGACGGCCCTTCGCGGGACGTGCGCACCCAGCGGCACGTCCTCCCCAAGCCGCTTCCTCCGCTTACTTTGGGACGCCACGGCGGTTTGGATCTGCCCATTGTAAGAGGGCAGACCCAGCCCCACTGGCGTCCGGAGCTTCACGGGGTCGGTCTCCCTTACCTTCCCCGCTGTGCCTCTCCGTCCAGGAGCTCCTGCAGAGCGCTGATCTTCTCTTGCCTGCGGCTCTCAATCCAACACCACTGCCATCCCTCCTGATTCCAGCGTCTCTGCCCGAAGGGCACATTGCTTGGCCGGCAGCAACAACACACGGCACAGTTCTTCTTGTAAGTCCTGCAAAATTGCCGCCAAGGAGAGAGAAGCAGCCGGCGGTAGGCTTACCTTAGGAGTAGTTCCACTTATCAACTGCTTTCTATGGGCCTTTCCCTGCGGCCCACTCGGGTTTCTTTGGTGCACGGGACGGACATTCCCTGCTCTCGCCTTCGACCAATCATAGGCGAGAGAACAGGACATGCTGTCCAATCCCGCGTTTGTCACGAAGAGAGACTTCCGGTCGGCCATCTTGCTCTCCTCTCTCACAGGAGAGCGTCTCTCAGGGCAGCCACCTTCCTGGGCTCCGCGTTGGTGAGCCGCCCCTGAACCACAAAGTCCACCAAAGGACCTCCAACGGTCCATGATACACTCCGTTGCTGCGGGGTTGGGTGCACGCCGCCCCTGCGGCACGTGGGTGAGTTCCCCTGTTGTGCCGGGCCTTTCACAGACTTTACCATGACTGCAGGTCCCCATCTTGACCCAGGTGGAGCATCCTGCCGACTACGCCACTGTGAAATAGAGCGGCCCGGACATACACAGGCGGACACCGTTTCAGCCATCACCACACGTTTATTTATACATCTAATATATACAAAGTCTATGTGCACCGCCACCAAACCCCCCCCAGTTCCCCAAAGTCCAGGCTCTCAATAGTCCTTTCTCCACACACAAATTACTTGGGCCTCTCCTCGCCTCCTCTGCACCGACCTCGTCTTCTTCCTCATCCGACTCCAGCCTTGATTGCAGGGCGGTGGCTCCTTAAATAGGCGGCTGATTGTCGACCACACCCAGCCACCTGTGACAATATATATATGTATATATATATATATATATATATATATATATATATATGTTAATTGTCATAGTAAAATCTTTTCTAACAGAAAACTGTATAAACATTTTAATATGAATGGCATATCAAGATCTCCTTTGGTGTCTAATGTTTTCCACGGAAGATGTTCTACATTAACTTTCTTGTTGCCCGTTAAAATTTTACATGTCAGAATTATTCGACCAATTTTGAATTCAACTAATCTTGTCCTATTGCATAACCCATCACTCATACATAAATTATGCAATAACATTACGATACATCCTTCTTTCAACAGTATTTCAGCCGGTGGAAGACCGGATGGTGTTAACGGTTGTAGATATTCTTCGGGATATTGTATGTTGATGTTTTCATCTTCCGCACCATCACCACCAACTGTTTCAGCATAGTCTGTTGATACGCATTTAACCAATTTGCCTTGTAGCCTATCGGCAATTTTCACGTAAATTTGTTTGACTTCGTTTCTTGGTGCTAGAATTACCCGTGTACTCATTTCTTCTGTTGATAATAACCCTTCAGGATGACATTCTTCAATAAGAAAAAAAAGTCTTTTTTTATTGGGAACTTAAAGTGAGGAAAACGTAAAAAATTATAAGAGTTAAGAGCGCAGGAACTGTGTCTGGCGAACGAGAGGTGAGAGGACCGTGGGCCGTTAACCGTAAATGGTTGAGAGGGGGGCGGGACTTGAGAAAATCTCTTGTCAACAGTCTCATCTCAAGATTTATTTTTTTATAATAGAGAGATATCCTTCAGGGATGTCATTCATTGTGCCACCTATGTTTTTCAGAGAATGCACTATTTTCAAAATAAAATGAAGTTTGTTTTGTATTTTAGTAGATAAAAAGTAAGAAATTCTCCAGATATTTACAGCGATATTAGAAACATAAGTTTTGCTTATTTTATCTTTATTTTTACCCATTAACTTTAAGGGTGTCAGTAATTCTGGTGTTGGCTATGTGAGTGTGTGTATATACAGTAATATATACAGTATATCAAAACATATCTTGGCGTTATGAATAAACTGCTGTTCAGTAAAGTGAGTGTGTTTGGGTTACATGCTCAAAACATTAAGTTATCTGCTTGGGAAAACAGGGAAAATAAAGTTGGTTTATATCATCCATTAAACTAAGATTACAGTCGAAATTCATCTTTTTGCTAACCTATTTATTAATGATAATACATGTATATAATCATGCAGTGAAAAACATTGCAGTTTTAATAAATATTCTGGCTAGTTTCAATTTTAACTTTGGCTCACGTGGAACATGGCCTGTCATCCTTTAAACCAGTAAAAATTTTGATTAATGATAGCTGTTATGCACATGTCACCCAGCAATGAATATGCACCATTGATAAATAAATAATACAGTAACAGTTTGAAAAATAGTTTAATTAGTGAGAATTTTTACAATACTGTCATGAAGATACAAAGGCAAAGGCAAATGTTGGAATGGTGAACAGCAGTTAAGGTGGTACATTTGGGAACGTGCTGCTTTTCAAATGTACATAACAAATATGCAACTATTTGCTGCTATTAAAATGCCATTGTGTTCTCAATATAACGTAAAAGATAGTTGCCTTATCATTATACAAGACTTTCATGATTTGTCACTCACAAAGGCAGTTGAGGCACTGTGGGGATGATGCAGAAAAACTTTACATAAGCAAAACAAATTTCAGCTTAATTATGAGCCCTACCCAAAACAAGTAGGCATCTCTTTGACTTCTGGAATGCTCATCATTTCAGATGCAGATTCAAAACAATCTCTGTAGGCCTTTGTTGATGAGATACCACATTGTCTATTGATATAAAGCTCTCAGCAGTAAGGACTTGTAGTGAGACACTGGTGATTAGCATTTCTTTCTCATGGCTTCAGAATTTTGCATTTGAACCCAGGCCCAATAACTTTCTCACCATGTTTAAAAGATGTTTGTGACTCTAAAGCAGGGGTCCCCAACTCTAGTGGCTGCAGGTTTCCATTCTGACTCTTTTCTTAATTAGTGCACTGTTTGTGCTGCAAATTAATTTTAATTCACTTGTTTTTTTTAAGATTTGTTCCCTCTGAATTACTTCATTTCTTTCCTTAAATGGCAACCCAAACAGAAATCAAATGTGAAGTGAGTGAGCCAACAGACGACCAGCTAAGTCCGGGCCTAATTAGGCTCTGATTCTTGTTGTTAATTAAACACGTTTTTTAAATCCATGGGTTGTTGCTGCTCTCATTGTGCAGTAGCATACATTTCAGAAGTTGTTGGTTTTCTCTTTTCTAAGATGACTGTTAAAATGTTTTGGGGACCTGAGCAGATCAGCTTTCCTGAGACCATCATCTTTCTTTATTTTCAGATATTGTATGATGGACACCAGTTGTCTTGGCTCATTTTGTATTTCATTATTGTTTGGCTGCTAATTAAAGAAAAAGAAACATGGGGTCCGAGTCTTCAAGAGCAAGTCAAATAAAATTAATTCCGAAGAAGTTAATTAGCAGCAAAAACAGGTCACTAGTTAAGAAGAGGGTTAGAATGAAAACTTGCAGCCACTGAGGCTCTCCAGGACCGGAGTTGGGGACCCCTGCTCTAAAGTAACTGGACACGTGTGTGTCCTGTGGAGGACTGGTGGTCATCACACTGTCGGTTTCTCCCTTGCGTCCAGTTCTTCTGGGGTAGGTTTCACCCCTTGAGTTCTGATGTTGGAATAAATGGGTGTGAAAAATGAATCATAATTTGGAGCAGTGAAATGTTACACATGAAATAAGGACATAACTCTGTTTACGCTGTGTTGTATTAAAATAAATGTTAATTGCTGCACTGTGTGCTACCCTGTTGAAACAATGGTTTAGACACCCAGTAAACGTCATTAAATAAAGTATTTATCTTGATATTTAATAATAAACAATATTTTATAGTTAAAATGTTTTCAGGGTTTAATGAAATTCATAGAAAATGCAGCATTCTTCCGCTTGGTGTACACAAAATTAACAACCATAACTGTACACTTCACTGCATCTTGTACTCTAAAATTCCACTGTTAAACAAATAAAATCCAATCAAGATCATACTTTGCAAAATGAATTTGTATCTGAACAACTCTAGCAGAATGAAATGCCCCAAAACCGTTTAGGATTTTAAAGTCCTTATTCAGTCTTTTTCACTTTTGCTTCATACAAATGTATTGGGTGGATTTGAATTGATAGGCCAAGCAAGTTTTTTTTCTTTTGCTTCTCTGTCGAATGTGTCATAAATGGCATCTTTAGTTATAGTTTTTGTAGGAGCTGAAATTTCCGAGATCCCAACATAATTTTTTTTGGCCATCCTTGAACTGGTTGTGATGGCATAGGCATTACTTCGGTAGCATTTCATAGATGACATGCAGAAGGTCTCTTTCATGCCACGTCGAAAGTTAGCATTATAAATGGAGTAGAGAATGGGTTTCGATGCTGCAGAACTAAAGGATATCCATGTGACAACTGTGAATAATAGAGAGCTCTGTCTCAAGTCAGTCTCTTTGGGATGCCACAGCTGAGCCACATAAAAAGGAAGCCAGAAAACCATAAACAATGAATTTAGCATCAGAAACATTTTGATGGTTTTCACTTTAGTCCTTGGGACGATATTCATCGTTCTCCTCACTGTCCTTCCATCCGTGCCTATCCTCCAAATGTATTTCACAACTTTCTGATAGAAAAAGATAATAACAACAGATGGGACAAGGAAACCCACAAAAAGGTGGATAACTCCATATAAAATCCCCTTCCAGTTTTCGGGCAGAAAGAAGTTGCAGTGGTTGTCCCCCTGTAAGCCAAAAAAGAAAAGGCTCGGGGAAACAAAGGCCATGTCAAACAACCATGATGCAAGGATCATTTTCTTGGCTTTTTCCCGTGAGACCTTGAAGCTCAGGGGATAGACAATTGTGTAGAAACGATCCATACAGATAGAAAGCAAAACATAAATCTGCACACCAGGTGCCAGATACTGGACATATCTCGCCAGTTTACACATCACACCACTGAGAACCCAGTGTCCTGATGCCACCTGGAGCAGTGTAAAAGGTGAGCTGGTCAAGCTGAGAAGCAAGTCTGCACAAGCCATTGACACAACAAAATAGTTGGTGGTGGATTGAGCCCTCCTGCTGCGGTGAATAATGAGGCACACAAGAGCATTCCCAAAGACTGAAATTAACCACAATATTGTAAATATCAAAGTGGCAATTGCCAACTGCCCAGTCATTAATTCATATGTAAGAACAGACACGTTCATTGTAGGATGATAGCTGTCACCAAAACAGTCTCCCAGGTTTATACTGGCCAGCGTTGTGGCATTTTCTACCAAATGGAGTAGTGAATCTGGTTTAAAATTATCCATCGCTTCAGGAAACACCATGATGAACTTTGTACTTAAACAACACCTGCAACAGAAAAAAATCACATTTCATTACTTTCAATGATATTCACATCTATTTCAGTTATCAAGTTCCACTATAAGGTAATATTTAGAGGGGAATAAATTGCAGTGTCAGCCACATAACTTAAGATTTTGGTAGAAGCCATCTTCATAATGTTTATAGGCTACAACACCAACTCAGACCTGAACAATCGGGAAGACTTATGGTTCCGCACTACAGGATGTGACTTTACTTTGTAAGTTAAACTGCTTTAAATAATATGTTGGATCAGTACCCTGTACTCCTATCCTACAGCACAAAGACTCCTTTTATTACCTTATTTTTTTGCTTAATTTTAAGAATTAATTTATTGTTAACATCGTTTCCTTAACTGCTTAAAAATTAAAAACAAGTAGGCATGTGTGCAAAAACCAACTTGTTTAGAAGTGGAGTCATCGCCCCCTTCATAGTACAGAAACGGCACTTGTTCAAATTACCAATGACCTCCTTATGGCTGCTGATTCTGGTCTAATCACTATTCTCATCCTTCTTGATCTGAGTGCGACCTTTGATACTATTTGTCATAACACTCTCCTTAATAGATTATCTTTGATTGGAATTACCCACACTCCACTTGATTGGTTCAGATCCTACCTCTCAGGCCGCACTCAGTTCATTCAGCTTAAAACCTTCACATCCCAACCCACCGCTGTTACTTCTGGTGTGCCCCAAGGCTCTGTCCTGGGGCCTCTTCTTTTTATTATTTACCTTCTTCCCCTTGGCAATATTTTTCACAAATATAACATTAATTTTCACTGTTATGCTGATGACACCCAGCTCTACCTTGCTGGTAAACCCACCTCCTCTTTTCCACCACCCTCGCTTATTGACTACATTTCTGAAATGAAATCCTGGTTCTCTTCAAATTTTCTTAAATTAAACAGTGATAAAACTGAGGTTCTCCTCATTGGTTCAAAATCATCATTATCCAAAACCCATAATTTTTCTTTTATTATTGATAACTCTGTTGTTTCCCCAATCATCTCAGGTCAAGAGTCTGGGTGTCATCCTCGACAGTACTCTATCTTTCCAATGTCACATTAATAACATCACCCGGTCTGCTTACTTCCACTTACGTAATATTAATCGCATTCGCCCCTCCCTCACTCCTCATACCACTGCCATTCTTGTTCATAGTCTTGTCACTTCTCAGCTGGACTACTGCAATTCTCTCCTCTTTGGTCTCCCTAATAAATCTCTTCACAAGCTTCAGTTAGTCCAGAATTCTGCAGCACGTATCATCATTGGAATCCCATCTTTTCACCATATTACTCCGGTCTTGCAGCAGCTTCATTGGCTCCCGATCAAGTTTCGTACTGATTTTAAGATTCTGCTACTAACATTTAAGGCCATCCATAACCTCGCCCCTCCATATCTGTCTGACCTTCTACATGTTGCCATTCCATCCCGTAACCTTAGATCCTCTTCCTCCACCCATCTGACCGTTCCTCCCTCCCGTCTAACCACCATGGGGAGCAGAGCTTTCAGCCGTTCTGCTCCCAAGCACTGTAACTCATTACCTGCAGATCTCCGAAATATCAAATCATATTCATCTTTCAAATGTAAACTTAAAACACATTTGTTTAAAATGGCTTTTTCTTCTTCCTCCTAATTATAGTGGTTTTGTTTGGTTTTAATTTTTAGATTTTCTGATGTTTTAAGTTGTTTATAATTGTGTCTTTTATTTATTTATTGTTTGTTCGGTGTCCTTGAGTTCTCTGAAAGGAGCCTTGTATAAATAAAATGTATTATTATTTATTATTATTATTATTAATTCATATTTAATTACAATTGTGTGTTCATCATCAAGTGGCTTCTTTAAAAAAACAGTGAATGAGAAAATAAAGAGTATAAACTTAAATATGATTAGGGAAATGAATACTTTAGTGAGTATAAAGCACATTTTTGTACATTTTGTAGAAAACCAAATAAACACAGCTAAGAAATTAAGGTCACAATAAATGTAAAAATAATGAAATAACATGTTTAATTACACTAGATACAGTATATTTCAGACTTGGCTCTTCTAGTCTCACTGCCATTATTTCCGAGGTTGATTTCCTGCAGCAGTGTATATGAGCCCCTCCTTGAGCCGTCACCTTATCGTGGTGGAGGGGTTTGCGTGTCCCAATGATCCTAGGAGCTATGTTGTCCGGGGCTTTATGCCCCTGGTAGGGCCACCCAAGGCAAACTGGTCCTAGGTGAGGGATGAGACAAAGAACGGTTCAACACCTCCAATGAAGAATAAAAACTGTGGACGACGTTTTCCCTTGCCCAGACGCGGGTCACTGGGGCCCCCCTCTGGAGCCAGGCCTGGGGGTGGGGCTCGATGGCGAGCGCCTGGTGGCCGGGCCTGCACCCATGGGGCTCGGCCGGGCACAGCCCAAGAGGTAACGTGGGTCCTCCTTCCCATGGGCTCACCACCTATGGGAGGGGCCAAGGAGGTTGGGTGCAGTGTGAGTTGGGTGGTGGCGGAGGCGGGACCTTGGCGGTCTGATCCTCGGCTACAGAAACTGGCTCTTGGGACGTGGAATGTCACCTCTCTGAAGGGAAGGAGCCTGAGCTAGTGCGCGAGGTCGAGAGGTTCCGGCTAGATATAGTCGGACTCACCTCGACGCACAGCTTGGACTCTGGAACCAATCTCCTTGAGAGTGGCTGGACTCTCTACCACTCTGGAGTTTCCCCCGGTGAGAGGCGCCGAGCAGGTGTGGGCATACTTATTGCCCCCCGACTCGGAGCCTGTGCATTGGGGTTTACCCCGGTGGACGAGAGGGTGGCCTCCCTCCGCCTTCGGGTGGGGGGAAGGGTCCTGACTGTTTTTTGTGCGTATGCACCAAACAGCAGTTTGGAGTATCCACCCTTTTTGGAGTCTCTGGAGGGGGTGCTAGAGGGCATACCTTCTGGGGATTCCCTCGTTTTGCTGGGAGACTTCAATGCTCACGTGGGCAATGACAGTGAGACCTGGAAGGGCGTGATTGGGAGGAATGGCCCCGATCTGAACCCGAGGTGTTTTGTTATTGGACTTCTGTGCTCGCCACGGATTGTCCATAACGAACACCATGTTCAAGCATAAGGGTGTTCATATGTGCACTTGGCACCAGGACACCCTAGGCCTCAGTTCGATGATCGACTTTGTGGTGTGTCGTCGGACTTGCGGCCATATGTCTTGGACACTCGGGTGAAGAGAGGGGCGGAGCTGTCAACTGATCACCACCTGGTGGTGAGTTGGCTTCGATGGTGGGGGAAGATGCCGGTCAGACCTGGTAGGCCCAAACGTGTTGTGAGGGTCTGCTGGGAACGGCTGGCAGAGTCCCCTGTCAGAAGTAGCTTCAACTCCCACCTCGGCAGAACTTCAACCACGTCCCGAGAGAGGTGGGGGACATTGAGTCCAAATGGGCCATGTTCCGTGCCTCTATTGTTGAGGCGGCTGACCGGAGCTGTGGCCGTAAGGTGGTCGGTGTCTGCCGTGGTGGCAATCCCCAAACCCGTTGGTGGACACCGGCGATGAGGGATGCCATCAAGCTGAAGAAGGAGTCCTATAGGACCTTTTTGTCCTGTGGGTCTCTGGAGGCAGCTGATAGGTACCGCAGGCCAAGCGGAATGTGGCTTCGGTTGTTGCTGAGGCAAAAACTCGGGCATGGGAGGAGTTTGGACAGGCCATGGAGAACGACTTTCAGACGGCTTCGAGGAGATTCTGGTCCACCGTCCGGCGTCTCAGGAAGGTTAAGCAGTGCAGTGTCAACACCGTGTATGGTGGGGATGGTGCGCTGCTGACCTCACTTCGGGCGTTGTGGGTCGGTAAGGGAGTACTTCGAAGACCTCCTCAATCCCACTAACATGCCTTCCAATGAGGAAGCAGAGCCTGGGGACTCGGAGGTGGATCACACTCCTCAGCCTCCCTGGAAAAGTCTATTCGGGGGTTCTGGAGAGGAGGGTCCGTCGGATAGTCGAACCTCAGATTCAGGAGGAACAGTGTGGTTTTCGTCCTGGTCGCGGAACAGTGGACCAGCTCTACACCCATAGCAGGATCCTGGAGGGTGCATGGGAGTTTGCCCAACCAGTCTACATGTTCTTTGTGGACTTGGAAAAGGCGTTCGACGGTGTCCCTCAGGGAATCCTGTGGGGGGTGCTCCGGGAGTATGGTGTACCGGACCCCCTGATAAGAGCTGTTCGGTCCCTGTACAACCGGTGTCAGAGCTTGGTCCGCATTGCCGGCAGTAAGTCGAGCCCGTTTTCAGTGAGAGTTGGACTCCGCCAGGGCTAACCTTTGTCACGGATTCTGTTCATAACTTTTATGGACAGAATTTCTAGGCGCAGCCAGGGTGTTGAAGGGGTCCAGTTTGGTGGACTCAGGATTGGGTCACTGCTTTTTGCAGATGATGTTGTCCTGTTTGCTTCATCAGGCCGTGATCTTCAGCTCTCTCTGGATCGGTTCGCAGCTGAGTCTGAAGCGGCTGGGATGAGAATCAACACCTCCAAATCCGAGACCATGGTCCTCAGCCGGAAAAGGGTGGAGTGCCCTCTCAGGGTTGGGGGCGAGATCCTGCCCCATGTGGAGGAGTTTAAGTATCTCGGGGTCTTGTTCATGAGTGAGGGAAGAATGGATTGTGAGATTGACAGGCGGATCGGTGCGGCATCCTCAGTGATGCGGGCTCTGCATCGGTTTGTCGTGGTGAAAAAAGAGCTGAGCCGTAAGGCAAAGCTCTCAATTTACCAGTCGATCTACGTTCCTACCCTCACCTATGGTCATGAGCTATGGGTAGTGACCGAAAGAACGAGATCGCGAATACAAGCGGTTGAAATGAGTTTCCTCCGCAGGGATGTCTGGGCTTTCCCTTAAAGATAGGGTGAGGAGCTCAGTCATCCGGGAGGGGCTCAGAGTAGAGCCGCTGCTCTTCCGCATCGAGAGGAGTCAGATGAGGTGGCTCGGGCATCTGATCAGGATGCCTCCTGGATACCTCCCTGGTGAGGTGTTCCGGGCACGTCCAACCGGGAGGAGGCCCCGGGGAAGACCCAGGACACGCTGGAGGGACTATGTCTCCCGGCTGGCCTGGGAACGCCTTGGGATTCTCCCAAAAGAGCTGGAGGAAGTGGCCAGGGAGAGGGAAGTCTGGGCTTCTCTGCTTAAGCTGCTACCCCCGTGACCCGACCTCGAATAAGCGGAAGAGGATGGATGGATGGATGGATGGATGAATGTATATGAGATTGAGTTTAGAAAATGGATGGAAGGATACTGGATGTTACTTAGGATATAAAAAATGTTAACTAGAGTTTTTTTTTGGTAACTGTATTTATAAACAGGCACAGGTATTTAAAGCAATTGGTGCAAACTGTGCTCCATCAAAAAATAAACTGAATGGAATAAACAGATGATTTAAGAAAATCATAGTTTTAACTAGTATTATTAATTCAAGCATTAAACTTTCCAATTCCTGCAAAAATTAAAAACCCTAATCAAACCTAGATCATTAATAAAAAAAAGTAACAGCAGTTTTTCAACTGCTTGTGTAGGAATGGTATGATGGATTTTCCATTTAATATATGTTTTCATAAGATTACTATTCCTGCATTGCTTTAGTTAAACTGCTTTCCACAACAACCAGTTTAAATCCTTGCTATGCTGGTTTGTGAGTGCACCATTTGTCAGGTGGTACAGTCTGAGCTGGTAACCTTTGGGGCAATGCATTTTAATTCAACAAATTAAAAGAAAAAATTGCATCATTTTTGATTTTGGAGAAATTTTGCATTAGGGTTGTGTGATATGTCTATGACAATATCTTAATTGTTGTTTTTAATGATATGTGAGCTGTCATTATTGAGTATGCCACTCATTTTTCAAAAAACAATCAAAAACATGTCTTGAGAGCCCGCACATTCACTGCGCCATGTACTGTACCTTTGTTTCACTGGGCCAGAAATGGATTACAAATGAGAATATATGCCTGGGGACAACTCGTTAAAAAGTTTCTAGTGAACTGCAGTGAAATCCTGTTCTGCAAAACCTAACATGCACAAGATTTCTTCCTAAATACCCGTCCCCAATTCTTTATTTGTGCATTGTGCATTAAGAGTGCATGGAGTACGCTAGAATAGGAATACATGGCCACTGCTCCACAAGTTAAGCTAGCATAACTAGTTAAAAAAGAGTGCACAGACAGTGCCAGGTGTCAAAATATAGTCACCACCTACCTCATAATCTACATTGTTAGATTTAATTGCATCCTCTCTTGCATGGGGGTGGTTTGGCTTTGAAAAGACATCTTGCACAAAAGATGTCAATCTGCAAACTTTGGAAATTGGTTGCTATTAAAGACAGTTCTCACATAACCCGCGCACATGTCTAGTATCCAATTGTATGGTCAAAATGTGTGCATTTTTTTGCAAAAATAGATTTCAAAGTTATGTCCTGAAAACTTATTGAATGTAAATATGGAAGACATCATTCCCACAATGCTCTGCGTTTGAATGAAAAGACAGGTTTCTTCAAAAGAGAAAGTGTGGGAGAGGCAGATCTTTATTCTTTTCCTAGTGATTGTCAAAGTCAGTCACTACGAAAAGCAGGAATGTTTCACTAATGGGTAATTGTATTTAGCATTTTCAAGAGTAAGCAGCTCTAGTGAACTACAGTATTAATATTAGCCACCAGGGACGTGCGGTCAGGGGAGGCAAGTGAGGCAGAACCTCACCTGTCATCATGGTAACATAAAATGAATTTGTCCACTTGTCTGTACTATAAATTTATTTTCTGTATGATTCCAATATTTTTGATCATTTTATAGTCAAAATTGCTGAATTGGCGCATTTCCTGTTCAAATACTGGGGAGAAATGCGAGGTGCAGAAGCGACGAGCCTCACCTCACCTCGGACTGCACTGTCCCTCACACATAGGGTTGATGCATGCAATTGGTGTGTGCCTGTTGCTGTCAATCTGTATGCTGCCAATATAATGTTTGCAGACATGTTTATTATACATCCTGACATTCCACAGCTTGGCTAATATCTTTAATGAATGTGTGGGACATGTTTAGTCTTGCTGAACAAACATAAAACCGCAGTGAAATGGCACAAGGTGAGGCAGACAGTACCGTGCAGCACTGAAGGGTGGCGCATGTGAGCCCAACAGGAGCTCATTACTGCTGTTCTTCTACACAGAGGCGGCAATAAGTTAGCGATATCAGAAAGTCAGGTGCACTGCAGCGGTCCATTTATTTTTATTTTTTATTGCGACTGACTGCCAAAATGAAAGATTAAGACTTTTAAAACTAAAGGAAAATAAGGAGGACTTTTACAAGAAAGTGGCAGAGATTTTTGTGGAGAAGGATAGGCACATGGACTTCATTTACAAATAAAGGTAAGACCATAAACGGTTTTCAATTTTATAAAAAAGGAATCCAATGTTTAAAAACTAAATTTTGACCTTAAATAAAATATTCTTTTGTTTTTTTCTTGTTATCCTTTTGTTGAACAGTCTGTATTACAATTGATTAAAGCATCAGAATTAAAAGCTTTTGAAAACAACTAAATATTTCAATCAAGGTCAAAATTAAATTCCATTTTTCTTGTATACCGCTCTATACTTGTGTTTGTATTGTATGAGTATGAACTGTGAAATTGCAACAGCAAATTTAGAACACATGGAGGGTGAGGAGCAAATGCACTCTCTCTGCTCTCTCTTGCTGCAATAAATGTAATGTTCTTCCTTAGCCAAATATGCACCTCACCTATTTGTGTGTAATAAATGCTGATGAGGTATGAAACATAACCAGTAGCCATTGTGCAAGCTACCAATTGAATTGTGAATAAGCTACTGTTTTGGGTTCATATATTTGTAAATGTCACTCTGAAGGAGTCAGTACCCCACCAGCCATGAAACTCACTGCACATCACTGTTAGCGACTGGGAACAAAAAAAAAAATATACACAGGGTGAGTCAAAATTATGTTAACATTTGAGCAGCAAAACATACTTCATATTTGCAATATGATTAACAGGAATGTTTCAACCTGTTCGCCATCATGTTTACCACATGTATCACTGTAGCATATAAATTGTCCACAGACATTGTATGTAAGTATATACATAGCAGTACCATTAGTGTTAACATAATTTGGACTCTGTATATACTTGTATGTATATACTGTATCTGTGTGTGTAAATATATATACATGTATGTGTATATGTGTATGTAAATATGTATATGTGTATATGTATGTGTGTGTATATATGTATGTTTATATATATATATACTGTATATATATATATATATATATATTAGTGCTGGGCAACGATTACAAATTTTAATCGTGATTAATCGCAGACAGTCACAACAATCACATTGTTATGTGCAGAATTCAATAATGAACTCAAAAGTAGTATATTGCATGTATTTGGTTTGCAAATAATTTAAACAAATAAGGTGCTTTTTAACAGTAGTATTCCCTTTACATAGTAGCAGTTAAAGTATTTCTTGTAAATCTCAACTTAAACATTAATGCAGCGTTTCTCAAACCTTTAAGTATTTGTGACCCGAGTTTTCATAACAGTTTTAATCGCGCCCCCCTAACATTTTTTTGAAATGTAGATGTATATTTTATTATACCTACTTAACTTTTATCGACATTTATCTAACTCTATATTTATTGTTCTAGTATGAGAATGTAGTTTAAGTTAATTTGTTTTAGTTTCAACAGATATTATTTTCATATTTTTGATTCGTTTTCTTTTTTTCACATCTTCGCGCCCCCCTTTTTGTTATTTCGCGGCTCCCTGGGGGGCCGCCCCACAGGTTGAGAACCACTGCATTAATGTAATCAAATCAAATATAAAACCAAAGCTATTTGCCACTGCCAGGGCATTAACGTTTTATTTAGTTTATTACAGAAAAACAAGTTACCCTCAGAGTCCAGAGCCATAATCACAACATTATAACAGGCACCTTCCGAGCAACAGCAAGTTAAAATTTCTAAATCTGTTTTCTTTTTGTATCAGGACAGATACCAGCAGAAACATTTTCTTTTATCAGGGAGCAGCATAAACAGTCTATGTTCAGTAGCAACTCTTTGAGGGTTAATATTTTTTCCAAAAAACTCAGTTTTCTGAAAAGCGCACAAAGCAATGGTTTGACACATTAATCAACATAAAACCTCTGTTGCTGCCTGTTTTGCCTGCTGTCGGTGTTTGTTTGCAGCAGCAGCAGCGGCTTGACAGCCAGCAGGAATGCACGGTGGGCTGGCTGCCTGGCTGTTTTTGTGAGACGGGTGTGCGTGGGTGGCAGTTGCAGTGAGATACAATATGGTTTGTATCTCTGTCATCGTAAGTGTCTGTCCTCTCACGTGAACATTGCCATAGGTGCATCAGCTACACGAATGTGTTCAGCACCACAATCAGCTGGGGACCGATCAGCTGATGCCAGTACCTCACTTTAGTTTTAGACCTACATCTCCAGATCACTTGCATCAAAATCGGAGTCTGACAAATCAGAGTCCAATTCAGCGATAATATGAAAAAAAGTTTTGCTTTTGAGCATTCACTTTATTATCTCCCCACATGCCATTTTGCTCTTCGGTACTCATGTACACGCAAGGAATCAAGGTCCAATCAATAAAGCTAACTTTCCTTCTAGCAAAGGCGCTGTAACAAGAAGATCACGGATCTCTATTGATCGCTAGCAAGACTGAGGCTTTTAAAATAATAACGCAGTTTTTGTTATTATTGTTAACGCTCGATAAAATAATGGTTGACATTAATTAATGTGTTAACGCAATAATAATGTGTTAACTTGCCTGGACCAGCCTTCCGGTTGCTATATATATATATATATATATATATATATATATATATATATGTATATATGTATGTATGTGTATATATATGTATATATGTATGTGTATATATATATATATATATATATATATATATATATATACTGTATATATATATATATACAGTATATATGTGTGTGTGTGTGTGTATATATACAGTGATACCTTGAGATACGAGTTTAATTCGTTCCGTGACCGAGCTCGTAAGTCAAAATGTTCACATCTCAAATCAATTTTCCCCATTGAAATTAATTGAAAAGAGATTAATTTGTGCCAGCCCCGAAAAACCACCCCAATTTTTTTTTAATGATTTCAATATAAGAAAAATGTATTTATAATGAAGAAATATTGTATACAAACAAAATAAAACCTAATACATAAAAAAGAATCTAAAGAAATAAACAGATGTTGGCGAAGCTGATTAGCGTATTGTTTTTTTCTTTCACTTCACTTTTGCCTAATTTAATTTTCTTCTTCACTAGTTTTTTTTTTTTTTTTTTGCCATGTTTTCGTCACTTTCATTCGCAGGGCGTTTCAATAGAAACTTATCCAAGGAGCTTTGTTTAGTCCTCCCCTTTAGAATGTTTCTGAAATGAAATCATTAAATAGCATGGCTGCGCGATCAGTTGCAACCTTTTCAGGGTGTTTCTTTTCTTTAAAGTTCGAAACGTTTTCCCACATTGCAAACATTTCCTTTATCTCACTTTAAGAGATAACCTCCTCCGCGATCCCGATCTCCTGCAGAACCTCCGTATGTTGCTGCGTCTGTAGTTCCATTAACTTCTCTGTCGTCATTCCTCGGAATGTGTGGCGAAAAGCTCTTTGATGGCTCGTATTTCGAATTCTGGCTCATAACTCAAGGCAAAAAATCGACTTAGTGATGGTTCGTATCTCAAAAAACTCTGTACGTATGTATGGGCACTCGTATCTCAAGGTACCCCTGTAAATATATATGTGTGTATGTGTATATATATATGTGTATATGTGTGTGTATATATATATATATATATATACCTTCACTGTGGCCCTAATATGATTCCGTAGGGCTATACTACAAATAGCATTATAAATGCAAGTTGCAGTTTTATTATTTATGTATATAACTTAGCTTGAAGCAAGGTCCATATTAATGCAATTTTCCTAAATGATGGTTCAGTTGGTAAAGATGTCATCACCAAGTTGCACTTGTTTTATTTTATTTTATTTTTATTTGGTGAATACTGTGTAATGCACCTGGGCTTGAAGTCTTGAAGTAATAGTATTATTACTGGAAGTTGCACTATTATTTGTTTTATTTATTTATTATTTATTGTTATTACTTATTAGTTTAAATATTATGCAGTTTATTGATGGTAAAGTTGTTTGAAAAGTCACTTTAACGTGTCGGTGGACAGAGATTGTTAACATTAACAAAGTGTAGTTGGTTTACAAAAAATATTTACTATTTATTCCTTTTCTAAGACATGTTCAGTGCAATACAACTTTTGACAAGCACCTCTAAATATTTTACTAAGTCTAAATGCCTCTTTGGATGGTTGAAAATATGTCAAAATTATAGTTTAAGTTGTTTGCAAAATTTGTTCAATAAAAAGGTTCTATATTTTGTCTGCAAGTTTCATGAAATGTGATTCCTTCTCTTCATTAGTGCCACCCCCTTGAAAACTATCAGTTTACGGGGCTATGCAAACCTGTATTAATACTTGTGTGCACATTAAAATGTTTTTTTGTACAATGTACAATACTCATGACAGTGGAGTAGGTTATTCTTAGCCAGTCTACTGCAGTAATTGCAGTGGAAAATGTGGTTAACATCCACCGTTGAATACTGTGAAACCGAGATAATTTAGAAAAATATAGAATTTTGGTCATACCGCCCAGCACTAATATATATGTATATGTATGTACGACCTGGCCGGGACACCTTGGAGGACCGGAAGAGGGTGTACGCTCACCTCAGACTACGTGGGGGCGACCACCCTGGTTGCTATGGGGACTGCGGGTACAGAGCTTTGAAGCTCAACCATGTAGGGGCCCATGGTCACCACCAGGGGACGTCCAAATTACCTTGGAGACCCTGGACCTCAGCACTAGGGGAAGAAGAGCAGGGACACCTGGAGTGCTTCCGGGGATGCAGCCAGCACTTCCGCCAAACTGGGGCGTGTTGGTGGAAGATTGCCAGGAAACACCTGGAGCACGTCTAGGTGATTATAAAAGGGGCCGCCTCCCTCCATTCGATGGCTGGAGTCGGGTGGAAGTGGACAAGAGTCTTAGAGGAGAGGAGTGGAGGTGGACCAGAGACCAGAAGAGGCATTGTGAGAAGGTCTGGATTGAGGGGTGATTGGTGCTGCGGCACTGGATTTGTGCTCACTTGTGTAAATAAATGTGTGTGTGGTGAAACATCATGTCTTCCTGTCTGTGTCCGGGCTGTAACCCACAATATGTATGTGTATATATATATATATGTATATGTGTGTATATGTATATGTGTGTATGTATATATGTATATATATGTATATGTGTATATATTTGTGTATATATATATATATATATATATATACATGTATGTATATACCTGTATGTGTATATACAGGGTGGTCGAAATCTAATTATGCAATTATGAAAAGGTGAACACATCGCACCTGCAAAAATAACTTTTTGTGAATTCTCTATGAAATAAACGATAGATCTGGACCATCCTATATATGTGTGTATATACTGTATGTATATGTGTATATATGTATGTGTGTATGTGTATGAACTCTAGAACATGCTACGTAGATTGTCCGTGTGAAAAGCATGGATTGTCGAAATTGATGCCTGCAACTTGTAGTGATTGCCCTTGAGCCTTATTAATTGACATAGCAAAAGCCAAACGAACAGGAATTTGGAGCAGTTTGAAATCAAAGGGTAAATTATTCGGAATCAGCGGTATTCTTGGTATGAAAACATCTGAACGTCTTGCACAACGTGTCATGATAGTTGCTTCAGTATTATTTGGATAGAGACTCTTGACACAAAGGCGAGTGGTATTACACAGTAAGGAACGTCTGTGTTGAACCATGCTGCTATCTAACGGACATTGGCGATGGTAACTACGGAGAGAAGTGACATACAACCGTTGCTGCTTGTGTGGAAAATGGCAGGGGAAAGTTGCCGTCTTTTTAAGTGGAGTCTCTGTTCAAACGTGTACCCGCCGTTGCCTAAGAATCTATAACCAGTGAATTTACCAAATGAAAGAAACAGAACATAGAAATAGAAGAAACAGTTTTCTGATTGACATTTTATCGTAAGTTCCTTCACTATGGATTCTCTGTGCTGTGGTGTTACAGATGCCCTTGAAACAGACTTTCTTGTGGCATCTGAAGCGGACCTTCCAATTCTACGTCTTTTTTTCAGTGCCATGGGTATAGTAGCGAAAAGCAGGACAATTATAATGTGTTACATGGCATTATGTACGGAATAAGCACCACAAGTGAGATGAATTTACGTTATTTACAATAGCGTCGGAAAGCAAACAAATAGCAGCAGTCAGTCAGGAAGAGCAACACTGAAATTGTACTGTACTGTCAGTCGGAAAGCGAGCAAATAGTACCACAAATACGGGAAGCCAGTGAGAAAGAGTAGCACTGAAACCGTACTGGGAAAAATGTCGGGGAAGGGTGCTCTGTTTGTAAGGAGCGTCTGTGTTGAACCGTGATGCCATGTAACGGACGTTAGCAATGGCAAGTACAGAGAGAAGTGACATACAATCGGAGCTGTATTTGGGGAAAATGGTGGGGGAAGGATGCTCTCTTTTTAAGAAGAGTCTCTGTTCAAACGTGGTTTTATATAAACCAATTGATACATACATACACACACACATATATAAACATATATATACATATACATACATATCTACATATATACACACACAGCTATTTCGTATCAGTGCAATACGCTGCTTGTTAAAACGGATGACTCCCGCTCTTACGTGCAAGTCTGCGTGGATATTATGAACTATCGTATTTGTTTAAGTTCTATTTAAATTTTAAATAGAAGTAATTTTTATTTAGTCGACAGAAATATCTTTGGTAGGAATGGTAAAAACAGACAGGAATATTATTCCTGAATAAATCAACTCAAACCTTAAACAACTTATATTTTGCTCTCCATAAAAATATATCCTGTCTAAATTATACAAGTTAGAAATAAAGTAAACGTTAAAAGAACAAACATTCAAATTTCTTTACTCTTATGTAATTTTATAAAAAAAATAAACTTAGATTTTAAATTTCCCAAAAGATTTTGCTCTCCATAAAAATATATCCTGTCAAAATTATACAAATTCAAATATGAACATGATGCATAACAAAACCTGGAAATATACATAAAACGTGTTCCTTTCAGCAATAACAAATCAAATCATTCAGTTGTCTTTGCTCATATGTCATTTTAGAGCTGGACGCCTGGCATCTTTTTTTGGCAACAAATTCGTTTCTGTTTGCTGTGAGGTTCTGTGTTGTGGAGATTCTCAGGATGGATTGCAGGTGCTCATCAGTGAGGCGACTCCTGTGTGCTGTTTTGTTAGTCTTTACATGAAAAAAGTAAAAAACTTGAGATTTTTGCAAATTTATTAAAAATAAAAAAATTGAGAATTTTTTTTATTTTTAATAAATTTGGAAAACCTCAAGTAAACTTTTTTCACGTTGTCATTATGGGGTGTTGTGTGTAGAATTCTGAGGAAAAAAATGAATTTAATCCATTTTGGAATAAGGCTGTAACATAAGAAAATGTGGAAAAAGTGATGCGCTGGGAATACTTTCCGGATGCACTGTATGTATGTGTTGTAATAAATGAATAAGCAAACAGCATAAAGGTTTGGGGTTTCTGGCCCCGTATACTGAATGATTCTCCACAATAAACAAAATTCAGGTCAATACAGAAATTCAAAAAATAATACATATTCACGACACCCAAAGATGGCGTCGGCGGCCATTTTATGAAGGAGGAGCCGGAAGTGGAGGAATGCTGGGAAAGGACCGTGGGGGAAGATGGGATCGATGACGTCAGGAACAATGGAGGAGGAAGGGCGGAAGTAACGTGTTGCGGGAAGAATGAGGCTTATGATGGCGGAGCGTCTTTTTTTCTGTAGGAAAGAAAAGGAGAAAGGTTAGTACCCCGCTACTCCCTGCCGGCGAATGTCTTCCCAAGCGTGTTAAGGTCCGTCTCTGGTCTCCTACTCAAGTGCATGACAATGTATATGTTAGTAAAATAAGAGGGGGCTAAACCATTTAGAGACTTAAAATAATCAATAAAACTTTAAACTCAATTCCATAGTGAGTAGGAAACCAGAGACAAGAAGCAAAAATTGGTGTGATGTGATTGTTTTTGTGTGAATGTTGGTAACCTAGCCACAGTGTTCTACACCAGAAGACGAGCAAGCGATGACTGATTAACTCCAATGTATAATGAGTTGCAATAGTTAAGCTGAGAAGAAATAAAAGTATTAATTAGTTTTTGAAAATCATCTACAAAAAGAAAAGGCCTAACTTGAGCTAGTGCACAGAGCTGATAGAAAAAGGCTTTTACAATGGAGTAACCGTTTACACTCGCTTATAAGTCAGGTCTTGAAACCCAAAAAATCGATCATAAAATCAGACCCCGACTTATATGCCCGTTCAAAAATACGACACTTAATTTTTGTTTTTACATCTTCTTGCCTCCTCCAATCTCGCACCAGTTTCTCAGACACATCAAATTTTGTTGCAGCAATGCACTTACCAATTTCGTTCGCCACTTAAACAACTTTTAATTTAAAACCACTTTCATATTTTCTTCTGATTGAACACTCCATCGTAGATAAGGAATGCTCGTACGATAAAGGTGTATGAGGGCGTGAGATGCAAAAAACACAAAACAGTGCATACATCGCTTCAGAATAATTCGGGTATTACTGTGTGGTCATGTAGGCACAATACATAAAAGCAAAGGCAGCATGTTCCGTGGTTACTCTCTCGGGTGGGCGTCAACATAGCATAATCTCTTCTACCAATAGTGTGAGTTTTCCGTGATTCGACTTATAATAACCGCCATTATAAAATACCAGAAAGTATACGGTAAAATCAAGCCCTGACTTATCTGCGGAGAACTTAAACGCGAGTATATACGGTAATTTGAATATCAAATTTGAGGGTATTATCAAAAATCATGCCAAGATTTTTTGCGAAGGGTTCAGACTAGGTTGTCAAAGGGCCAAGATTATTTGCAAGAGCACAAGTAAGGTCAGAAGGTCCAATACACACAATCTCTTTCTTTTTTGTCATTTAAACTAAGAAGATTTTGTGACATCCATATTTTAACATCTTTTAGACATTCCAATAAGGGTGGTGAATAACTTTAAAAACACAGTAAATCCCTGGCTGTACCCAGAAAGAAGAAGATATGTACAGATTTCTTTTTAATAGATATACCAGCCATCCAATTTCTGAACCTACCTTGTCAATTACACGATTGTGAGGGCATGAAGTTTATTTATCTTGGCAGCATGGCACAAGGCAGGTTCTACTTAAGGATGGGATAGCAGTACACTATAAGGCAGGCATGTGCAACCTACGGCCCGTGGGCCGAATCCGGCCCGCGTACTGATTTTATACGGCCCGCGACGACTTTTCCAAATATCATTGAATCTGGCCCGTTAACCCTCTTGGTGATGCCTGTTTGTTCTTGTGGTATTGTTGGATTATTTTTGATAGTATGATGCGCCAGTGCTTTCTGAAGTACTTTATATTGTGCTTCCCCCACTTTTACGGCACGTCCGGAACTGTCGCATGCTTAAAGTGTGCAAGAGCTCGTAGTCACGCAGTCGTTGACTCTGCTGCATCTCTCTGCTCTGTTGTCGTGCGTAGCATAGCGCAGTCTTTTCATGGTTTTTGCTAGTGCTGTACCTATCTGCATGTTGTTTCGAAGTTTCACGCTATATCGGCCTACATTTCAATACTTTCAATTACTGTACTTGTGAATTTTTGATCAAACCCTAATTAAGATGGCTTCAACAAAGAAGAGAAAAGTGGACGCGGAGAGTCGTACATTTCAAGAGAAATGGACTGATGATTATTTTTTTATAATGCAGAAAGAAAAACCTCTTTGTTTGATATGCTTGGAAACTATTTAAGTTTTAAAGGAATACAATTTACAAAGACACTACAATACAAAACACGCTAATTACAACAGTTACAAAGGTAAACTAAGAACAGACAAGATACAAAATTTGAAAAAATGTGTATCGGCACAGCAAATGTTATTACGCAAAAATACTGATGTAGCTGACAATATTGTTCGTGCAAGTTTTATTGTTAGCGAAAAATTTGTAAGCACTCAAAACCATATTTTGAAGGCGAGTTTGTCAAGGAATGCCTTACTGCAGTCACGAAAGTTCTGTGTCCAGAGAAAAGCCATGAAATGGAAAAGATAAGTCTTTCTCGTTGGACAATAACCCGACGAATCGACGAAATGGCCAGTGACATAAAATTAAGCATTAAAAATATTGCATCAAAATTTGAAGCATTTTCCATTGCTCTTGATGAGAGTACAGATAAGATAAGTCTTGTGAATGCCAGGCTTCACGCTTGGAGGAAACCAGGCACTGCTCATCAGCAGGCCAATACCATCCCTACAGTGAAGCATGGTGGTGGCAGCATCATGCTGTGGGGATGTTAAAGGGAAAGATGAATGCAGCAATGTACAGAGACATCCTGGCTGAAAATCTGCTCCAGAGCGCTCTTGACCTCAGACTGGGGCGACGTTTTATCTTTCAGCAGGACAACGACCCTAAGCACACAGCCAAGATATCAAAGGAGTGGCTTCAGAACAACTCTGTGAATGTCCTTGAGTGGCCCAGTCAGAGCAGAGCCAGACTTGAATCCGATTGAACATCTCTGGAGAGATCTTAAAATGGCTGTGCACCGACGCTTCCCATCCAACCTGATGGAGCTTGAGAGGTTCTACAAAGAGGAATGGGCGAAACTGGCCAAGGACAGGTGTGCCAACCTTGTGGCATCATATTCAAAAAGACTTGAGGCTGTAATTTCTGCCAAAGGCGCATCGACAAAGTATTGAGCGAAGGCTGTGAATACTTATGTACATGTGATTTCTCAGTTTATCTATTTTAATAAATTTGGAAAACCTCAAGTAAACTTTTTACGTTGTCATTATGGGGTGTTGTGTGTAGAATTCTGAGGAAAAAAATGAATTAATCCATTTTGGAATAAGGCTGTAACATAAGAAAATGTGGAAAAAGTGATGCGCTGGGAATACTTTCCGGATGCACTGTATGTATGTGTTGTAATAAATGAATAAGCAAACAGCATAAAGGTTTGGGGTTTCCGGCCCCGTATACTGAATGATTCTCCACAATAAACAAAATTCAGGTCAATACATAAATTCAAAAAATAATACATATTCACGACACCCAAAGATGGCGTCGGCGGCCATTTTATGAAGGAGAAGCCGGAAGTGGAGGAATGCTGGGAAAGGACCGTGGGGGAAGATGACGTCAGGAACAATGGAGGAGGAAGGGCGGAAGTAACGTGTTGCGGGAAGAATGAGGCTTATGATGGCGGAGCGTCTTTTTTTCTGTAGGAAAGAAAAGGAGAAAGGTTAGTACCCCGCTACTCCCTGCCGGCGAATGTCTTCCCAAGCGTGTTAAGGTCCGTCCGCGGTCTCCTACTCGCGCGTGCATGACAATGTATATGTTAGTAAAATAAGAGGGAGCTAAACCATTTAGAGACTTAAAATAATCAATAAAACTTTAAACTCAATTCCATAGTGAGTAGGAAACCAGAGACAAGAAGCTAAAATTGGTGTGATGTGATTGTTTTTGTGTGAATGTTGGTAACCTAGCCACAGTGTTCTACACCAGAAGACGAGCAAGCGATGACTGATTAACTCCAGTGTATAATGAGTTGCAATAGTTCAGCTGAGAAGAGATAAAAGCATTAATTAGTTTTTGAAAATCATCTGCAAAAAGAAAAGGCTCAACTTGAGCTAGTGCACAGAGCTGATAGAAAAATTCTTTTACAATGGAGTTACCGTTTACACTCGCTTATAAGTCAGGTCTTGAAACCCAAAAAATCGATCATAAAATCAGACCCCGACTTATATGCCCGTTCAAAAATACGATACTTAATATTTTTTTTTACATCTTCTTGCCTCCTCCAATCTCGCATCAGTTTCTCAGACACATCAAATTTTGTTGCAGCAATGCACTTACCAATTTCGTTCGCCACTTAAACAACTTTTAATTTAAAACCACTTTCATATTTTCTTCTGATTGAACACTCCATCGTAGATAAGGAATGCTCGTACGATAAAGGTGTATGAGGGTGTGAGATGCAAAAAACACAAAACAGTGCATACATCGCTTCAGAATAATTCGGGTATTACTGTGTGGTCATGTAGGCACAATACATAAAAGCAAAGGCAGTATGTTCCGTGGCTACTCTCTCGGGTGGGCGTCAACATAGCATAATCTCTTCTACCAATAGTGTGAGCTTTCCGCATTCGACTTATACGACCGCCATTATAAAATACCGGAAAGTATACGGTAAAATCAAGCCCTGACTTATCTGCGGGAGAACTTAAACGCGAGTATATACGGTAATTTGAATATCAAATTTGAGGGTATTATCAAAAATCATGCCAAGATTTTTTGCGAAGGGTTCATACTAGGTTGTCAAAGGGCCAAGATTATTTGCAAGAGCACAAGTAAGGTCAGAAGGTCCAATACACGCAATCTCTTTCTTTTTTGTCATTTAAACTTAGAAGATTTTGTGACATCCATATTTTAACATCTTTTAGACATTCCAATAAGGGTGGTGAATAACTTTAAAAACACAGTAAATCCCTGGCTGTACCCAGAAAGAAGAAGATATGTACAGATTTCTTTTTAATAGATATACCAGCCATCCAATTTCTGAACCTACCTTGTCAATTCCACGATTGTGAGGGCATGAAGTTTATTTATCTTGGCAGCATGGCACAAGGCAGGTTCTACTTAAGGATGGGATAGCAGTACACTATAAGGCAGGCATGTGCAACCTACGGCCCGTGGGCCGAATCCGGCCCGCGTACTGATTTTATACGGCCCGCAACGACTTTTCCAAATATCATTGAATCTGGCCCGTTAACCCTCTTGGTGATGCCTGTTTGTTCTTGTGGTATTGTTGGATTATTTTTGATAGTATGATGCGGCCAGTGCTTTCTGAAGTACTTTATATTGTGCTTCCCCCACTTTTACGGCACGTCCGGAACTGTCGCATGTTTAAAGTGTGCAAGAGCTCGTAGTCACGTAGTCGTTGACTCTGCTGCATCTCTCTGCTCTGCTGTCGTGCGTAGCATAGCGCAGTCTTTTCATGGTTTTTGCTAGTGCTGTACCTATCTGCATGTTGTTTCGAGTTTCACGCTATATCGGCCTACATTTCAATACTTTCAATTACTGTACTTGTGAATTTTTGATCAAACCCTAATTAAGATGGCTTCAACAAAGAAGAGAAAAGTGGACGCGGAGAGTCGTACATTTCAAGAGAAATGGACTGATGATTATTTTTTTATAATGCAGAAAGAAAAACCTCTTTGTTTGATATGCTTGGAAACTATTTCAGTTTTAAAGGAATACAAATTTACAAAGACACTACAATACAAAACACGCTAATTACAACAGTTACAAAGGTAAACTAAGAACAGACAAGATACAAAATTTGAAAAAATGTGTATCGGCACAGCAAATGTTATTACGCAAAAATACTGATGTAGCTGACAATATTGTTCGTGCAAGTTTTATTGTTAGCGAAAAAATTGCGAAGCACTCAAAACCATATTTTGAAGGCGAGTTTGTCAAGGAATGCCTTACTGCAGTCACGAAAGTTCTGTGCCCAGAGAAAGCCATGAAATGGAAAAGATAAGTCTTTCTCGTTGGACAATAACCCGACAAATCGACGAAATGGCCAGTGACATAAAATTAAGCATTAAAAATATTGCATCAAAATTTGAAGCATTTTCCATTGCTCTTGATGAGAGTACAGACTCCAACGATACCGCTCAATTGGCTATATTTATTCGCGGAGTTGACGCTAGCTTCAATTGTACGGAAGAATTGCTTGCTCTCCAACCAATGAAGAATACAACAAGGGGTGAAGACATTTTCCAGGAAGTAAAAACTGTTTTTACTGTATTTGATTTAAAGTGGGAAAAGTTATGCGGAATATCCACCGATGCAGCTCGATCGATGATTGAACCAAACATCGGAGCTGTTGCCCAAATAATAACCGAATTGTCAAGTAACAAAATCAATACCGAAGATTTGTTGGTATTGCATTGCATTATACACCAGCAAAACTTATGTGCAAAATCAGTTAAATTTGCACATGTGATGGGCACAATAACTGCATGTATAAACTTCATTAAATCCAGGGCGCTAAATCACCGCCAATTTCAAGAATTTCTGGCTGACGTTCTTTCTGACCATGAAGATCTTACATTTTATTGTGAAGTGCGTTGACTTAGCAAGGGAAAAATGTTGAAACGTTTTTATGATTTGAGAAATGAGGTATCTCTTTTCATGGACATGAAAGGAAAACCTATTCCTGAGCTAGAAAACAAACCCTGGCTGTGTGATCTTGCATTTCTTGTCGACCTAACAACACATCTAAATGAACTTAATGCTAAATTACAAACTCAGCGACAAATGATTCATGAGCTTTATGGACACATAAAATCATTTCAAAATAAGCTTCGACTCTGGGAAAGCCAATTAAAGGAAGGCAATACTTATCGTTTTCCCACACTTGCGAACCACAAAGATTTTGATTGTGAATCGTTTGTGAATGAATTAAATTCATTGAGTGGAGAATTCAACACTAGGTTCCGTGATTTTAAAAATCAAGAAGCAAACTTGCAAATTTTCTCTTGTCCATTTGATGTTGATGTCGAACTAGCTCCACTTTCATTGCAAATGGAATTAATTGAACTACAAGAGAACCTTGTCCTGAAATCAAAATTCAATGATATTGAATTACTTGACTTTTATAAAAACTATTTCCCACGTGACAAGTTTCCAAAGCTGACAGCTTTTGCTCAGAAAAGAATGACTCTATTTGGCAGCACCTATAAATGCGAGCAACTTTTTTCAAGGATGAACTTCATAAAATCCAAAACCAGGACGCGAATTACTGATGAACACCTAGAAAACACGTTGCGAGTTTCCACGTCCACAATATCTCCTAATATTGATAAGCTTGTGTCCACCATGCAATCTCAATCGTCGCATTAATAAACAGTTTTTATTAAATAATATATTAATAAATATTTGTTGTTTTTTTTTTGGCCTTCTTGCATTTTCGATTTTCAGAAATACATATACATCCTGAAGTACTCCGGCCCGCGTAATCTTTCTACTTTGTAATCCGGCCCATAGTCCTGTCAAGGTTGCACATGCCTGCTATAAGGCAATGTATAATTTGTTCTTAAAATATTAGATGTGTTTTTTAAAGAATCAAATATAAAAAATACTTGTAAACAAATGGCGGAGTCTCTCCAGGTTTTCTTTTTTCATTTTGCCAGTCTTTGCCTGTTGTCAGTAGGGAGTTGGAGAGGAAGATGCAAGGCTGCCTGTGTGTTAATTGGTTTAATTGTTTTATTAGATTTGTGTTTGGCATGTACAGTGGGCTCCTGGGTAATAAGAGGACAATTAGCCCAAACAGGGAATTAGCTGTGTGTTCCATCAATTAGAGCTATAGATTCCTCAAAGGAGATGAAGAGTACATGGCTACAGTCTGCTTAGGTTTAATAAGTGAAGGCAAAGGCACTGTGTCTTCAGACACCCAAGAACTTTGCAAAGCTTTCACAAGTTGTTTCTTCTTCATTTAAGGGAGGGTCATTTCCACATTTTTAATTCCTGTAGTTGTTTTCCTGAAAAGTGTTTTGGTAACATTAACTTGACTTGAATGTCACTGTGTTGGTCATATGACAATTTCCATTATATTTTAACATTTTATTACATTATTTGTGGCTAATTCATATTTTTAAATCAACCACTTAATGGTTAAGGCGATTATTGCTATTTTGCACAGTGCTAATTTGGGTAATTTTAAAAACATGGAAAATTAGACTTTAAGTTATTGTCTTAATAACAATAAAAAGAGTAAAATAAGTTAATAAGTAAGAAATAATATATAAGTAAATAAAACACAAGAATTCTCAATTTAAAAAAATTGTAAATTTGAGGTTATGTGTTATACAATTGTAGTTTCTGAACAGCCTGTATGAGACCACATACCATAAATACGTTTTGGTTGTGTCACTATCTGAACACTAAACTATGATGAAATAAAGTATATATAAAAAAAATGTTGTTGTGGGATAAGGTTGGTTTGGAAAATACAAGGTTTATTGGGTGCGAAGGTTGTGTGCAGAGACCCTCATTGTTCAAAACACATTCATGACATTTAGCAGAACAAATCACTGAATAATCGAGGTCTGCACAATAATGAATAAGTAGCGTGGCCAGTTTATCAATTCAAGAAAACTGACAGAAAATCTGTTGAACTTGTTGGCAGCTACTTAATCATACAGTGCACAAGACAATATATACAGTAGATGATATTATATACAATACTAGCTGCATGTGGTCGTAGGGACAAAAAGACAACCCGAAGACTCCCTAGCAGTTCTACTATATTGGTGAACTTGCAGAAGCATCAGCTACGTGGGCCAGAAAAAGTCCGATCTTGTCTGAGATGGATGTGTAGTCGAGTGCAGCTGTAGCACAAATCGAGCGTCACGCGCTGGAATCTGTCTGAGGCAAACGTATGGAAGCTTGTTGTGTGAACATCCAATGTGTACGTACCACAAAGCTGAGTTTGTTGGCTTGGGTTGAATGAGAAGTGAGGTGAAGGCAAACAAGCACCAAAAAAAATGTAAACGTACGTGCATGTGCCATCTCACCAAGTGCAAGTCACACTTGTATAAGCGTCTAGATATTCTGTAGAATTTACAGCACATGAAGTCCCATGGCTATGGTTGAGCGTGAGCAGAGTGGACTGCTCCTTATACACACACATAGGACTTTCATTTATGTATGTCTAATATATTTAAATAGTGTATGTTATTAAATTGATTTATAAAGACAGCTAAAACACCCAAAGTAGGCAGTGAGCAATACTCTAACAAATGAATTAAATAAAAATTAGCCTTCTTCATGTTTAGTTTTCATGGCATAAATATTGAAAAATATTAAGCTTTAAAAGCATTGAAATGGTTTGCGATTTTCATTATGTATTTAATTTTCAAGCAGCAGTGGTGCTCCACCTCTACATTTTCTATGTGTATGAAATGCTGTTTCTGTTCTCTTATTTTCCACCACTGCCAATTCGAATGTAGGATCACAGAGTGCCAGGCTGTATCTGGCAGCATTGTGTTTAAAGGCACAAACTGACTGAAGAAAAGACTACAGTTTGTTACTGGGCACTTCTGAACATTCACTGACTCCTCCAAACTGAGAACTTCAAATGGTCAATCACTTTAACCAGCATGTCTTTGGATGGACAAGAAAAACCGCATGTGAATATAGGAAGGCTTATCTAACTTTATTATTCACTTCAGTTTTTCGATGGCACACACTTTGCACTGACAAACCTAATGACCTGTGCACATCCACAAACACAGTTACAATAAAACACAAAACAGCATTCCTTAAATACACAAAATGGAGGTTGCAGAGCACACTTGTGAATACCTGCACGCCGAGTCAAACTGACATAACTGTCCACACACTCTTCTAAAGGGCCACAGTGAGGGGTGCTTAATTAATATGGAAGCAACAAGTACAGGACAGAAAGCAAACCTACAGTAGATGAGGTGCCAGTCTATCATATGCAATGCGTGCACATGCACCCATACTCTCATTGGGCCAACTATGGGCTGTAGGAGGAAACCCAGACAAGCCAGGGATTTAATGACCAGGGTTTACTTCATAGGTCAAAGCAGTGTGCGGAGTCGGTGATAGAGCTGCCTTTCAATGCTTTTAACTCTGTTTGTCTCAGTTCATTTTGTATATCAACTTCCATCCATCCATTATCCAACCGGGTTACGGGGGTCTGCTGGAGCCAATCCCTGCCAACACAGGGTGCAAGGCAGGAAACAGACCCCGGGCAGGGCGCCAGCCCACTGCAGTATATCAACTTTCACGGTAGATTTGTTTGGAATGATGGACAGATAATGAAAATCACAACAGGGATGTCCAGTTAACTTACAGTGTTTTTTTTTTTTCCTTATTATGTAGGAAACTTTGATTTATCACAATATTTTCAATAGTAATACTGATGAGCTGTAGGTGGTTATCCAGAAACATCTGCAAAGCAGTGGTTAGTGTTTCAAGCTGATCTGCGGAAATAGATAATTACAATTACTTTGACTTGTTTAAAAAATGGTCAAAGTATAATACAACATTAATTTGAACATATGGCACATTTTAGAACCCTGGGACAAAGACACTTCTCTGCCCTCTGCCCCCACATACTGCACCCCACAAACAATTCTGTAGTACGCTAGCACAATTAATGGTATGCCTTGCTGAACACAGGCTTATGAACATTTGACATGCAAGAGAGCCAAAGCTGAAGTGCTGCCATAAGGAATTTCAAAGCACATATTGAGTCAGGTTGTTGTTATATTGCTATAGAGGAAAAGACAAGGATACAGCAATGGAATACTACTTGAACTTTTTTTAAGAAGTTAGTGATTACTTAATAATAATAATAATAATAGTAATAATAATACATTGTATTTTATATAGTGCCTTTTCTGGTCCTTGCATTTGGATGGGGATTTTTAAATTATTCTTCAGTTTACACTGTACTAGATACTTGAAGTAAGTGATCTGGTAAATTTAACACAAATGGATATAAAAAGCAAAGGTGTACTCTAGATCAGTTTTTGTGACTATACTATAAATAATATTATACTCTAAAAGAAAACAAGTGAACAAGTAAATTTGTTGTTTACAAGATAAAGTGGTGGAGAAGTAGTCTGCACCTGATTGAAAATAGGATCCAAATGTGTATATAAATCACAAAATGAAAAGTAGAAGAATGTATCACAGCGTGCAGAACTCGGATTCTCTTTATGGCTGCGTATCTCTCTTTGTCACTACACTGGGTATCTGTGTCATTCAGGATTGACTTTAAAATTCTGCTTATGGTTTATAAAGCCTTAAATAATCTCGCTCCATCTTATATATCGGAATGTCTGACACCTTATATTCCAAATCGTAACCTTAGATCCTCAAATGAGTGTCTCCTTATAATTCTAAAAGCTAAACTTAAAAGAAGTGGTGAGGCGGCCTTCTGCTGTTATGCACCCAAAATCTGGAATAGCCTGCCGATAGGAATTTGCCAGGCTGATACGGTGGAGCACTTTAAAAAACTGCTGAAAACACATTACTTTAACATGGCCTTTTTATAACTTCATTTTAATCGTAATTTAACTTAATCCTGATACTCTGTATGTTCAATTGCCTCATAATAACTACTCATGGTGGCTCTAAAATCCGTACTGACCCCTACTCTCTCTTCTGTTTCTTTTTCCGGTTTCTTTGTGGTGGCGGCCTGCGCCACCACCACCTACTCAAAGCATCATGATGCACCAACATTGATGGACTGAAAGCCAGAAGTCTACGTGACCATCATCATCAGGTCCTTCCATGAAAACCCTAAATACAAAGAGGACTGTTTGATTTATGTTAGGTAGATTGCCCAGAGGGGACTGGGCGGTCTCTTTGTCTGGAACCCCTACAGATTTTATTTTTTTCTCCAGCCTTTGGAGTTTTTTTTTGTTTTTCTGTCCACCCTGGCCATCGGACCTTACTCTTATTCTATGTTAATTAATGTTGACTTATGTTTATTTTTTATTGTGTCTTCTATTTTTCTATTTATTTTGTAAAGCACTTTGAGCTACATTTGTTTTGTATGAATATGTGCTATATAAATAAATGTTGATTGATTGATTGATTTATGGAGCCTGCACATTTTATCTGTGATGGTGTTGAATTTCTAGGGATCTGTACCACACTTTCCTGCTAGTTGCCAAAGACACCCATGTCATGTTAGTTGGCAATTCTTTAAACAAAAATATGATTCATAAACTTTGATACAGTATTTGATGAGTTTATTCAGATAGCATATCTGGAGGCAAAATCTGCAAGCACTCAATGGCACATGACCTTGGATTTTACAATTCGAATGAAACTCTTGTTGCGTGCAGCAGGGATTCAGTTCACATTAGGAGCTATGATACGATCTCACATAAGAGTGGAGTCAGTGTTGTGCAGAACTGCCACATCTGTGCTTGTTGGCTGGAAGTGAGAGGCAACAAAATAATCAGCCTTCCAAACTGTATATTGACGTGTCACAGAGAGTGCTCACAATACACTACAATACTTGTAAGGAGAAAATATGATTGGATGTGCGTACAAGCAAAATGAAATTGCAATGACTTGAGCTAAACTGGGAAAGTTAATTGAAATCCCTAAGCATGGAAAGACGTCAGTAAAGTATATGGACAGATGCTATGATATCTGGATGGAGCTCAGCCTAGAAGTGGAAGCCATCTGTCAGAATCACATAAATTAAGCATACTGACCTTTGAAAAAGAATTCTGTTGAACTACCCACAAGAAGTGTGGCTGCAGAAGGTTTTTAGAATTTGCTTCGTTGAAACATCAATCAGTCACAAAACCCTAGAAAAGAGCATCCAGATGACCAAGTAAATGCTGAACAGAGACAGGATTTTCAGGGTAGATTACAGTTCAGCAGCAGTTACAAGATTTGTGTACCTGTGATAGTTTTGGGGAAATACACTAAACTTAAAAAAAAACTGTTTAAGGTAACAATCCATAAAATTTGGTCCACAAATGTCTACTCGGGCCCAAAAAAGAAAGCTGACTGCTAGGGAGCTCCCTGCAGCAAAGCCCCACTGGATAAGTGTAACACAAAAAAAGAATTTCAGAAAATGGGTTAATTCTATGTGATCGGGACAAGAGACACATACTGTCCTGTGTTCATTAGAGAGCGTACTGAGAGTCTGTTTAACTGATACATCTTTAATAAATTAGTGCTGAATATGCGATGATCTGCTGTTCATCCGGCCAGTAGATGTTGTGATTTTTAAAACTGTAGTTACTGATCAGATATCTTTCTGTTTAACGTGAGTTAGTCCTGTAAACTGAAATGTAGTTAGGTTAGTACTATTGAATAAAAACACAACTAAATAGGCACAGAAAATGTATATACTAATTAAAAAAAAAGTCTGTTGTTCTAATAGCTACTTATGCGGAGAAGCTACTTTGACTCTTTTGCGTTAGGTGAATGCTACGATACTATTAAGACCTTTTAGTTTTTTTGAATAATGATACATGGTTAATTACTTAAAAGTTTCCATAGGCCCCATGATTTATATAGCATGTACAATTTATGTAATACTATCTGAGTTACCCAGCTTTACTCAGAAAAGTCCGTAAAAGAATGGGCCTTAGTTATAGTGGTGCCGGTTAATCGGGGCTAATATGTCACTGGAGCTCCTTCCTCTTGAATGTGCTACATACAGTGACTTATGAGTAAAGCATTTGTGTTGCAGATCAGTTCCTGGTTTTCCCACAAACTGTCTTTGACTTTTATTGATGGTCATTGGATGCAAATGCAATTTTACAGGGTTGGATAAAGGATGGATGGACGGACGGACAGTTATTTTGAATTGTAACAGGTGGTTGGCAAAAGTAATGGAAGTTTTGGGGGTCGCTATAATTTCACCCTATAGCACATCCTGTAAAAATGGTAATGTCAATCAGATTTGAATATTAAATTTGATGTTAAATCTTGTAACATCATAAAGGTTTGGAGGGTTTAGAGCAAAAGCAGTATACACTGAATCACGGTTTACTTTAAGTTATTACACAGAGCATTGATGCTTACATGCTGTTCATTTCCGACCCATGGAAAGTATTGAATGTTTTAAGAATTGTACGGAAAAAAGAAATAATATGGTGCACTATGAACAGTATCCCTGGTGGATCCCTTTACTGAGCTGTATACCTGCTTAAACTTGCCATGGCATGCTGTCGCTCCCTGCTTTTGTTGTTCCCAGGGCTTGAAGTGGGACGATACTCTGTACCGGCACTTCGGTTCTGCTTTGTGAATTGGAGCGTATCAATCAATCAATCAACATTTATTTATATAGCACATATTCATACAAGAAAATGTAGCTCAAAGTGCTTTACAAAATGAAGAATAGAAAAATAGAAGACACAATAAAAAATAAACATAAGTCAACATTAATTAACAAAGAATAAGAGTAAGGTTCGATGGCCAGGGTGGACAGAAAAAAACAAAAAAAAACTCCAAAGGCTGGAGAAAAAAATAAAATCTGTAGGGGTTCCAGACCACGAGACCGCCCAGTCCCCTCTGGGCAATCTACCTAACATAAGTCAAACAGTCCTCTTTGTATTTAGGGTTTTCATGGAAGGACCTGATGATGATGGTCACGTAGACTTCTGGCTTTCAGTCCATCAATGTTGGTGCATCCTGATGCTTTGAGTAGGTGGTGGTGGCGCAGGCCGGTAGCGGCACATCATGGTCTGACCGCCAAGGGAAAACCATTAGTTCTCTGCACTGTGGCATGTATTTCACCACTGACCCGTTGTTCCACAAACCACAATTTATGTTTGTTTGTATTTTATACCGCATTGCTACAAGAAGTAAGAAGAAAGAAACAGGGGGTACTGCATGTACCCAAGTATGCAACCATGTCTTTGAGCTTTGCTGAACTTTCTTCCTTCCACTTTGCTTCTGTTAGGTACTTTCATTCGCATAATGCAACTTATGCTTTGTTAAGCCTGGTCAGCGGTGCGCTTGTGTACGTGACTTTCATTTGCATGAACTGCAAGCCCCATTTCTCTGTGCTGGTAAAGAAAAAGGACATGGTGCCCAAGAATATTACATTTGCTACATCATTAATTACTGACGAATATCGATAATTAAAAATAAATCTGGGGTGATTAATTTTCTATAAGGTTTCCACGTTTTCAATAAAATTGATCAAAGTGTTTTTGATATTTTGAGGTATTTAGTTTTTCTCTTGTGGGGTGGGAGAGGTTTACCCCTAAATACTGATATAGCAAAATATCCTTTCTTGGTGGATACCTACAACCGTAGATGTATCCCCCTGCCAAATTTCAGCTTTTTAGTTAAACAGGATACTCGGTCGGCCCTTTTGATTCACAGGTTTATGATTCATGTATTCGCCTATTTACGGGTTTGTTATCAATAATTAAATGGAAATTTTTTTGCAAGTTTTGAGACCTATTGCAGAAAAACTACAGAAGATTCTGGATCAGCAACGCCTAAATGGACTGCAAATCCCAGCATCCCCAGGAGTACTGTGTCATTGCGCCACTTTGGCGGTTGCTGCAAGGGCTGCTGGGTGAAACAAGATGAGGGTGCTAGCTTTAAAAGTGAGCCATAAGACGCCAGCAGGATTGCACTTGGTGATGTCTTTTTGTTTCAATACTTTACTGCACAATTGGATTACCCAGTTAATCGAATTACAGTCTTCTCCAGGTTTATGTATTTGTCCTATGGCTGCTTATTCATGTGATTTCATCTGGCTTGGAGATTGTCTTGGTGTGGAGAGTGCTCTCGGCTTCTACAAATCTTCACTTAAATTGGCATCACAATTGGACAAACCTTTACATAACTTTCAGCAGGCTGTTCATAGGGGATTTCAGAACTCGACCACCATCAGCTGCATCAGGGAAACTAGACTGGGCTGTCAATGTTTATCGGTTTGTGGATTTCTTTTGTACCTGTAGTATTGATCATTTTAGTTGTTTACTACCACAAAAATACACATTTATTATAATGTGTTACATTTTGTAAAAAGCTACAGTCCACAAAACCACACATTATTGTCTTGGTTGGCAGCCTCACACATGTGATTTGCTTGTGCAGAGGTCATTCAGTCTCACATTTCTTGCATTTTGTTGCATCTTACAGTACAATAATCATGGGCCCAGAACATATTTGGGGATTTTCATATTTGCAGGGGTCCTGTACCCCTAACCCCTGTGAATTGCAAGAGATAACTATATATTTGTGTCTTACATCTGATTGCAGTTTTCTAAAATTAATAATGAGACAGCCTCTGCCATCAGATGGTTTTGTTAGTTAGAAAAACCAACTAAGAGATCAGAGTTCTACTTCATGTTAAAAAGATAATGTGAAGTGCCAGTATTGTAGTAGTAGAGGCATCAGGATTGTTGCTTTGTGTTTATCCTCTGATCTTTCCCAGACGCTAATGATAGGCCCCTTCATCTTCTCAGCCCCTCTGCCTTAGCAATGGTTTTCTGCAGGGCTGTATGCCGAGTCCTCTTCTATTCACCTCCTACCCCTATGACCGCACCCCTGCACACTCCAGCAATGGCATCATCAAATTTACGGATGACACCACTGTAGAGGTGGTTCATTTCTGGGGGAATGAGTCCACATAGATACAACAATCTGTTTCTTAACACGACCAAACCCAAGGAGCTGATCATTGACTTTAGGAGGAAGAAAATGAAAATTCAGCCCCTTTTCGTTGGCGGGGTCTATGCAGAGAGGGCCTAGTACTTCTGATTCCTGGGTGTGCACATAAAAGAAGACTTGACATGGAGCACTAACACCATAAAGCTGGTGAAGAAGGCACAGCCGAGACTTCACTACCTAAAGAACTTCACTCAAAAACTACTTCTGTCCTTCTGTCGTTGCTCTGTAGAGAGCATGTTGACTTGCTGCATCTGTGTACGGTTTGGCAGCTGCACAGTATTAGAGAGGAACGCACTCCAGGGGTCGTGAGTAAGAGCCAGAAGATTAGGCCCTCTCCAATCTCTGGAAGATCTTTATAGTTCCTGTTGCCTTAAAAAGTCCAGGAGCAAACTTAAAGATCCATTCCATCCTGGTCACTTTCTGTTTGAGCTGCTGCCCTTAGGCAGACGTTTGAGGACAATAAAAACACGAACAAACATATTAAAAAAGTTTTTATTCAAAGGTAACTTTGAACTAAACTACTCTAAATGCTAAACATATTGTGAAACCTTAAATTATGTAGTGAATGAATGCCAGCAGAGAATGTGAAAAATGTATGTGTGGCATGTTGGTATATTCTTATAGATTTTATAATCCGTTTTTGCTTTGCACTGACAGGTTGGTATCCAATTTTGTTGTGCATGTGCAAAGATAATAAACACTAAAGATGATGATCGTCAGCTAGACCACTAATGAAACGTTCAATTATATAATAATAATAATAATAATAGATTTTATTTATATCGCGCTTTATATTTAACAATCTCAAAGTGCTACAAAATAAGAATAAAATTAACAAACAAAAAAATCTATAGAAATAATTTAACAAAAAGCCTTTCTAAAAAGATAAGTTTTTAGGTTTCGTTTGAAGGCATCGATCGACTGTGGGGCTCTCAAGTAGTCGGGAGGGAATTCCACAGCCTCGGCGCCACCGAAGAAAAGGCTCTATCACCCATACTGCTAAGTTTAGTTCTGGGAAACTTGAAGAGTGTTGGTATGCACAGAGCGAAGGGTGCGTGAGGAAGTATGAGGGATAAGGAGTTCCTATAAAATACAGGGGAGCAGATCCATAAATGCACTGATGGGTAAGGAGGGAAACATTGTACTCTATTCTAAGTGGTACAGGGAGCCAGTGAAGGGTTTTCAACATAGGAGTGATGTGGCTATGCTTTCGCACCCTCATCAGGATCCTGGCAGCGCTGTTCTGAATGTACTGAAGTCTCTGGATACTCTTGCCAGGAATCCCAATGAGGAGCGCATTACAGTAATCCAGCCTGGACGAGACAAAGGCATGGACAAGCCTCTCTGCATCTGCCAGGGTAATTGTTGGATGGAGTTTAGCAATGTTGGTGAAAAGATGACTTACAGAGATGTTTAATGTGGGTGTCAAAAGTTAGTTGAGAATCCATTTTAACACCCAAGTTTGTAACAAATGTAGAAAGAGGTATCTTTTTTCCAGAAAAAGTGATACTGGTGATGGTAGTGGAACGAAGCTGGTGTGGTGTGCCAACTAAAATGGCTTCTGTTTTAGATCTGCTTAGCTGAAGGAAGTTGAGCCTCATCCATGCCTCTATTTCCTCCAAACAAATAGTCAGTGTAGATGTTGGCAGAGGAGCAGTAGAGGAGGTGGGAGTAGTCCTAAGATAAAGCTGAGTGTCATCAGCATAACAATGAAAAGAAAAATCATGTCTGCTAATGACACTTCCAAGGGGGAGCATATAAATGATGAAAAGGATGGGGCCCAACACAGAGCCCTGTGGAACACCACAGGTAACATTATGGGTGTGAGATTTTGCGCTGCCAAGTGCGACATACTCAGTTCTACCGGTCAAATAAGATGTAAACCAATTTTGAACAGTTCCTGAAAGTCCAAGGGTGTATTGCAGACGGTGAAGAAGAATATCATGATCAATTGTATCAAAGCAGCTGTCAGGTCAAGGAGAATGAGTAAAGAAGGAGAACCAGTATCTGCTGACATCAGAAGGTCATTTGTGACCCTGACCAGGGCTGTTTCGGTGCTATGGCCAAGGCGAAAACCAGACTGAAACTTTTCAAGCAGATTATTCAGTTTGAGATGATCACGAAGTTGTACTGCAACTATTTTTTCCAGAACTTTAGAAAGAAATGGAAGATTAGAGATGGGTCTATAGTTAGACAGAACTTCCGGATCCAGGGTGGGTTTTTTTAGTAGAGGTCTGATGACAGCAGTTTTTAGTGCTGAAGGAATATGGCCAACCAAAAGGGATTGGTTTATAATCCTGGTGATAAGTAGAGAAATAGCAGAAATGTTGGCCTTCAGCAAGGCTGAGGGAAAAGGGTCCAGGGAACTGGTAGACGGTTTCATTTTCCTGATGACGTCCTCCACCTCTTCCCGTGTGGCAACAGAGAAGGAGCAAAGGGGCTGGACAATCTCAGGCAGCGGGTCGACAGTTGAGGATAACAGAAAATCCATGGTAGAGAGGTTTAAGCGCATGTTATAAACCTTTTGTCTGAAAAAATTGATATGCAGATTACACCTCTCATCAGTGGCCTCGGAATGAGCACATGAAGGAGGTTTAAGAAGATGATTTATAGTAGAAAAAAGTTTTTTTTATCCTGATTACCAAAGGTGTCTGCGATGATGCTATGTGAGGTGGTGAAGGTTTTTATACAGCTGCATAAACTACTGCATAGTGGAGCTGCAAACCACAGTATGGTCAAATAACGTAGAACCATCTTGGAAGAATAAAAGGCAAACCAGCTAAGACAGAGAAAAACTGTATAAATTAAAGGTCCATTAAAGATGAACACTCTCAATTTTCAGACAGGTTCTGGCAACCCAAGTTATTCTTTTCGGGCAGAGTTAAGTTTTATACATGACCAAAGTAAAAAAGAAAAATTGAATGAACTGCTTCAAAAGCAAAGTTGACTGGTTACCTGCAAATTTCAATTGTATCTGAGCAGAGGTGTTCAGAGCTAGATGACCTTCTTCTACCCCAGGTATAAAACATTGTCTATCCAAAACAATATACAGTGGCATGCAAAAGTTTGGTTTTTAATAAATGTGCAAAAACCTCAAGTAAACTTTTTTCACGTTGTCATTATGGGGTGTTGTGTGAAGAATTCTGAGGAAAAAAATTAATTTAATCCATTTTGGAATAAGGCTGTAACATAACAAAATGTGGAAAAAGTGATGCGCTGGGAATACTTTCAGGATGCACTGTAATTTAACAAAACTTGTAGGAATAAACTGATTTTGGCAACTAAGAGTGCTTATTGACCACCTCTAATATCCGGCTATTAAAACAATAGTTACACACCATCTGCCCACATGCACGTGGGAGGACATGCATACTGTCCAGGCTAGCAATCAAACCTGAGCTTGTGGCACTGTGTTCTTATTATAATAGTAATTATTTTATTGATGTAGAACCTTTTTAAAGGTCAAAGTGCTTCATAAATAGTCAAAGGAAGACCAAATGACTGTGCTGCAAAGTAAACAGACCAGACAGAGTCACCTCATTTTAATCAGGACTGACAGCCATGTATATACATGTAATGTAATGCTGGCTCCGCTGACTTCACGCTGGCTTCATACTACACAGCTTCTTAAGCTGGCACTGCGGAGGTATTGTCAGCAGACAAGTAATATACGTGTAAAGTTAAACTGCTGAAGTTCCTACCTTCTTTGGCGTATAAAGATAACACTCATGTCCATTCTAAATACTGACTGAATCTGAAGCACAGGGTGACTATTTGATCTTGACAACTCCTCCATGACTCTAATTTTCAAACTCTTTAGCTGTATTTTCCAAAGTAACGTGTTATGTTTTTATTTAAGCCCCTTTTCATTAACGTTGCCTGCCATTTTCTGACCACAGGCCGTCTGTGAATGACAATTATGGCCAATGAAATCCACAGAATAAGTCATTGACAAGTGGTGAGGCTTTGGTATTCATTCTCAGTTGTAGAAGGGAAAGCTGAGTGACGTAAGAAACGACCGATGAAATCTAGAGGCCCGCAGCGAGAGTATGTGCATGAATCAGTGCTGTGTGGTTTGAAATAAGATTTCAGAAATACACTGGCACTGATTACATGTACATTATGCACAAAAAAAATGTATATTACAAAAAACTTTTGTTTTTATCTTCTCATTTTTGTTTAGTTCTAGTTTTCAGACATTTTGTTGTTTTTAGTTTTAATTAGGATTTTGAGGTGTGTTTTGGATCAGTATGCTTTTGCTGAAGCCATCCTCTTTCTGGATGTGTGTTTCCAGAATTTTGAATTAATATTTAATTAAATCCATGCTTCCCTCTACCAGTGAAATGTTCCCCATGCCATTGACTGCAGCACAAGCCCTAACCCTGATCAATTCCCCCAAATACCCCACGCCGCGTAACAGCCGGAGACGTGTTCTTCCATGGAATTCTGTGCCCTTTTTTCTCCAAGCATACTTTTGCAAATCGTGGCCAAAAGGTTCTGTTTCAACTTCATCAGTCCACATGACTTGTTTCCAAAATGCATTGCACTTGTTTATGTGTTCATTGGCAAACGTCTGACTTTGAATTTTGTGTTGCGGAAGCAGGAAATGTTTCCTGGTGATGACGCCTCCATGAAGGTCATATTTGTGTAGGAGAAAAGTGTACCACATCTCCAGAGTCTGCTAAATCTTCTTGAAGGTCTTTCTGTAGTCAAACAGAGGGTTTCCTTTGCCTTTCTAGCAATGCTAAGAGCAGTTCTCTCTGAAATTTTTCTTGGTCTCTTTGGAAATGGCTACCTGAAAACACTTTGTTATCTTTTTAGCCTTCTTCTGCTTTGTGGACATCAATTATTTTATTTTTCAGAGTGCTTGGCAACTGCTTGGAGGAGCTCATGGCAGATGATTGTTGGGACAAGGTTTGATGAGTCAGAGAATTTATACAGCTTTGCAGTTTTCATCACCTGAGGTTTCCTAATGATGACTGTGAACAAGCCATAGCCCTAACAAGCTCTAATTGGGGTCTGAGACCTTGGGAGAAGTTATCCGAGACCTCAGATCTATTGGGGTGCCCAATATTTTGCATGGTGCTCCTTTCCTTTTTTCAATCTACAATTGTATAAAACAAAACTAATATACTAATCTCTGTGGTGGGTTGGCACCCTGCCCCGGGATTGGCTCCAGCAGACCCCCGTGACCCTGCGGGTTGGAAAATGGATGGATGGATATACTAATCTTGCTTAAAATGCTTAAAAATACGCTTCATCTTTAACTTTATGCCTTTTGGAGGTCAGTTAATCTTCTACTCACTTAACTATTAACAATAACAGACATTTTATCCGGGGTGCCAAAACATTTGCATGCCACTGTATTAAAAAGTAGTGCATAAATTCTTAACAACTTAAGACAAAGGAAACCAAAAGACAAAATAAAATAATGGTGCCTTCCTAAACATACAGTATAGCCTCTCTATATTAGCTCGTCTGTATCTGCCCACTTCTCTGTTTCTGTGCGTCTGATCTCTCTTATGAGTTTGTCCTTTTCCTCGACCGGTGGACTGGTGGACTGGTGAAGTTAGTGTCCTCCCTTGGCATCACTCTGATTCTGGCTTGAGGTGGCTTTAAACCCACTCCTATGGTCGATGTCAGCTCGACCCTGAATGTACTCCTGGGGTGTTGCCCTTTTCTGACTACATATTCACCAGGTCATTGCCTACCCTGAGCCTCCAAGGGCACTTTACGCACTAAGTCTCCAAGATAAACACTTTTCTTTTAAAAATAGAGCATTGCCCTGTTTTTCCCCGTGAGACCCTGTACCCTCTCTGAAAATTGTCAACGGCCTCTCATTTAAGATGGCGCCTTGCCCCTACCTTTGCTTGCTAGCTTTTGTATTTCAGTGCTTGGTCTTATCACGTCTCTCTATCTCTAAGTAAAGGGTCAGTTATTATTAGTGCTTGAGCAGCTCTCTAGCGCCATGAAGAAAATACTGGATTTTTATTTCCCTCGGGGTTCAACTGTCTCTCTCTGTCTTGCACTTAAGCCATTGCCCATTGACCTTTCGGGTGAACTGTCTGCCAACATGAGGAGCTCCCATCTGTGTAAGACCTCTGTTTTATTCAAGTTTCCTACGGAACAAACCCTCTGCTACTTTGGTGGTGGTCTTGTCTCCAGCATTCTCTTATATGGCAAAACTGGGACACAATGGAAACTGGCAGATTACAGATCAGAGTAACAACATCAGGGCTCCTGTGATGATGATGATAACCTAAGGGTGCAGAAATGACTGCACGGTAAAACTGTCACAATAGAAGCTCCAAGTATAATTTGAAAATCTTATTAAATAACCTCTGGTTTTTAATACACTTTTGAAGAACACTGCAGTACAACAATTGTATTTGGCTACATGTTGCATGGTGGACCACCCTGTATAATTAAACATTTCACTGTATTCTGCATCTGTGGCAGTTCTACAACTTACAGAATATTATTCTGGTTTCATTTCAGATATTTGTCAAATGTGCTGATGTTGCCTCCTATTGATAGACAATAAGAAATGAGGTGTTAATATAACAAGGAGGGCTGCAGAACGAATACATACAAGGAGTGCCCACTGTACACCACTGACCGGTGACAATATCCTGCTATGTAACTTTTTTTCCCCTCTTGAAACACGTTGCTTAAAAAAATGATTAAAATGTCTCAAAAAGACATGTGCTGTATGTGAAATTGTACACTACAGTATTTGTGAAGATAAAATCCATCCATCCATTTTCTAACCCGCTGAATCCGAATACAGGGTCACGGGGGTCTGCTGGAGCCAATCCCAGCCAACACAGGGCACAAGGCAGGAAACAAACGCCGGGCAGGGTGCCAACCCACCGCAGGACACACACAAACACACCCACATACCCAGCACACACTAGGGCCAATTTAGAATCGCCAATCCACCTAACCTGCAAGTCTTTGGACTGTGGGAGGAAACCCACGCAGACACGGGGAGGACATGCAAAGTCCACGCAGGGAGGACCCGGGAAGCGAACCCGCGTCTCCTAACTACGAGGCGAAGATAAAATGTTAATGATAAAAAGGAAAGATGTTGAAGGGGGCTGTGTATTAACTACTTTACATGAAAATAACCAATTGAACCCGTCATACACCACCGATACTGAATACGGAGTGAGGGTAAGAACTTACATTTGGTTTCCCTACGTTGGTCCGACATTGTTTCAAATGGCTCCGGATGAAGTTCACTAAGGAGTGTTTTATTTTAAAGGAAAAGAGAATGGAAATTCCTACAATGCTGGTCGTTAGTCCTTATCCTGCTGTTCGTTCTTATTGAAGTACAACACCTGAGCTGGTTTGTGGTGCGGTGGGTCCAGCAGTGCACTGCGTCCTCGTGTGCTCCTAACCTCAGCCTCATCAAATCTCAAACCCTCCAGAGAAAGCAAGCAGCACTTTGCATCATTTCATTGATTATTTACTTACTGGTTCATTGTACTTCATTATCTTTTGATTTTTAGGTTATAAAGTCCTAATAAGTGGAAAATTGGTGACACTCAGTTCACGTTAACAATACTTTGATGTATTTCTCTTTCTCTCTCTCTTGATATTGCCCAGCTATTTGCTATTCTGGCTCACATTACAGTTGCATATACTGTAGGACTGGGCAATATGGTCTTAAATTGATATTGCAGCTATTTTAACTCCAAGTGTGATATGCAGTATCACAATAGGCACAAACTTGCTATGTGTTCTCACAATAAAAATATGACATATTAGCAAAGGAAATCGTTTTCCCCAAAATTAATTAATTTCACTCATAGCAATGCCTCACAGAAACAGTTCAAATAACATGTTCTTTCCAACCATTTTTGTTTTAGATCTCCTTTACCTATAAATTGGATGACAAATTGGACTGGACTGCCAATGCTGATGCTCCATGTAAGAAAGGTCAGAGCAGACTATACTTTCTGAGAAGGTTGGCATCCTTCAAATATCTGCAGTAAGATGCTGCAGATGTTCTACCAGACGGTTGTGGCAAGTGCCCTCTTCTACGCGGTGGTGTGCTGGGGTGGCAGCATAAAGATGAAAGATGCATCACGCCAGGACAAACTTGTTAAGAAGGCAGGCTCTATTGTAGGAGTAAAGTTGGACAGTTTAACATCTGTGGCAGAGCGACGGGCACTAAGCAAACTCCTGTCAATTATGAAGAATCCACTACATCTACTGAACAGTGTCATCTCCAGGCAGAGGAGTAGCTTCAGTGACAGACTTTTGTCACTGTCCTGTTCCACTGACAGACTGAGGAGATCGTTCCTCCCCCACACTATTCGACTCTTCAATTCCACCCGGGGGAGTAAATGCTAACATTAATTTTATTTTTATTTTTTTCATTTTTAAATTCTATTTAATGTAATATTGTTTTTTTGTATCAGTATACTGCTGCTGGATTATGTGAATTTCCCCTTGGGATTAATAAAGTATCTATCTATCTATCTATCTATCTATCTATCTATCTATCTATCTATCTATCTATCTATCTACTATATAGTGCCTTTATTATCTATCTATCTATCTATCTATCTATCTATCTATCTATCTATCTATCTATCTATCTATCTAAATTGAGTCTCCATTGTACATACTGCATCACTAGACTATAAAGAAATGACTATGGTGTACAATTTTCATAAGTTTATGCACACATTTATTTTGTGTAGCCCATCAGCTACAATACATTTTTTTTTCCCCTTGAGACGCTAAACACTGGCACTCTGGAGCTCACCTACACCCATGGCTGTAGCATGAAAAACATTTCAGTCTATACAGATTTTATTGCATTGCTTCATTTTAAGTTACTCAATAAATTTGCCTTCCAAAACTATAAATCCATTTCATAAGAAAATACATACTGGTAACCTGACTTGAAAAACTCACTACAAACCTAAAAACACACTGAAATTGTGTTCAACAATCATCCTTCCATTTTATGAAACATCTTTCAAGCATCATGTGGTGAACACTTTTTGGCTTCTTGTCAAGCTAATATTAATGCATGGGGTGGAAGAAGTCATGCAAACCTCACACAAAATGCACTTCAGTTCGATGAGGGTTCAAGGCACCAGTAATGGCTAAATCAGAGTGCCTCCCAAACATGGACAAGTTTGAACAAACAAAACGCCATACCTTCAGACTTCATGAACAAACTGAATTATCTGACGGGGCCAAGACTTCAGATTTCAGACTGATGAACTACTTTGATGCCTGTTCCTAAAGTACTAGCTCTTAATTCCATTAGCATATACGAGAATGTCTAGCTGTGTACAAAAAGAATTTAGTAGCCTACATTCTTACAAGTATATGTACCAATTTGTATGTGATATGGCAAGAAACAAATAAACCCAATTTTGATTATGTTTGTGTACATTAAAACTTGTTACTCAAAAAGTCTGCATTAAGAAACTAGGTGTTCATCACTCTTTTTTTTTAGCTTTTTATGTGACACGTAAACTTGAAATACAATTCTCATAAAACATTTGAGGGTCACAGTAAGCACAATATGGGGGGCTCCCTGCTTGAAGTGAATAATTAAAACTAGGTAATGAGGATTCCCAGCCACAGTGGCTTTTTGCAGAACATTTCAAGTCAAAAGGATTTCCACTAACGTTGGCATATTTTCATACGTGCACATTCTGTGTATGCGAGCACACAAACAACATTTGCTCAAAACAGAAGCCTGGAGTGACATTGGCCATTTATATTTATAGCACTTACTGATTTCAAGTATTATAAACCCTGCAATAAACACCTTTTTATTATTATTTTTAATCAGAAGCGGTTTAACTTGGGTGGATACGTGTTTTAGGTAGTGATTAGTGATGAGCGAGCACCAAAGGTCCGAACACATCTCGATGTTCGCACCCGAGTATAATGTAAGTCAATGGGAGACAACCAGGCACCCCCTGCTCTGAAGAGGGAAGGCTGCCTGGTCCATTGGAAAAGGTGAGAAAGTGACAGAAACACCACCCAAATGGACCGGGAACCGCATGGGGCCGATGTCTGGATGCATCTTGGACTCCCAAGTCGCTGCTGGGAACCAGTTTGTCCGAGTTGTACGCCACTTTTACAGACTGACAAAAACACGCCCAAAACACCCCCAAAAAATCAATTCTACAGGAAAAATGACCCTCTAAAACATTATATGCCAGTGCCTGCAGGTGAGCTGACGCTCTAAAACATTGTCGGGCAACCGGTGTGCCGTGGAATTTTCTAGGGGCGCCGCGAAAAGTTTTGTAAAATATTTAAAATTGCTAGTGTTTTTGAACTTTTGGTTGATTAAAACGATAATGTTTTAAAAAAAATTATGTCGGAAAAACAAATAACGGAACACTTAGGCTACGGAAATGAAGTCTAAGAAACGCGAGAGACTTCAAATGATCGACAAGGAAATGCGCGTCTGTCTTTTGAAAATTGATCCTCGCATCAATCTCATACAGTATGTCCTGAAAAACAACCTCAACGTTCACATTAATTAAATTTAAGATTTATCCTTTGATTCCTTTATTAATAAAATGTCTTTCAAACTTGTAAAATTAACTTTTTATTACCGATTGTCCATAGATTGTGTCGTCACGACATTATTTATGGGCAGTCTCTCAGGTGCGCCGCGAAAGAAAATTTTTGGACTTAATGCGCCGCAACTCTAAAAAGGTTGTCTTTCACTGCTCTAAAACATGATATGGGAGTTCCTGCAGGTCAGCGACGCTCTAAAACATTATATGCGAATGCATGCTGTTTAGCACCCGATGACGTGTTTCGGCCAGCCAATCACTGTAATGCCAGCACCTGACGTGGCTACTGGCATTACAGTAAGGACAGTACTTACCTGCCCTTTGATTGGCTGTCTCCAACCCGCGAAATGTGCGGGGCGGAGGCTCGAGCATGGCGCACGAGCACATGTGGTGCTCGCTCTAGTAGCGCCATGCTCAGAGCAAGCATAGCGCTGCTCCGGCCGAACATGCTCGCTCATCACTATTAGTGATCCTTTATCAATGAAATGTTTTGTTAAATGTGATCTATCCATTAATTTCTTAATGTCTAGATTTGTAGACTAACATTTTAGAGCAGGTACTGGCATCACCCGGGCTTTTCCACAAGCATGCATGATTCATCCAAATAAAAGAGTGAAGTGGGACGTTAGCTGAAAATGGCCAACGAATGTGAAGACTAAGTAAGTTGTGATGTGCATTTTATGGTTATAACGACTAAAGATCAAAGATATGTATGGGTTTTAAGAAGAAGTGAGAACAGAGAAAGAAATTAAAACTGAAGCAGAAGCAACAGGGTGGCCTTGTTATAAGTGAAAATATGTAATTGATAATCAACAAAACAGAGTCTGACCTACAAAGACACTTAAAACACTGACAGCACTAAAAACACACACTAACTAACTGTAGTGTCTACACCAGCATTACTTAATCCAAGTCAAGAAATTAGCCCTGTATTATTGAATACCAGCTTGTTTGTATTGTCACCGTATGTATTCATGCTTATTTATTTATATAATCTCAGTGTAGAGATTACAAGTCACCTAACATACCAGTCTTTTGGATGTAGGATAAAAAAATCACAAATATATGGTGAAAAGTGTAACGTTCACACAGGCAGCATCTGGGTGTGAATTTAAACCCAGGTGTCTGATGACCACTGTGCCCACATGCCAGACTGGCATATCATTCCAGACTCACAGTGAGCTGCACCCCTAGATGTGATGCCAGTCCATCACAGAACATCTCTACATATACAGTATATCCATTCCCACAGTCAAACTTCAGAATTGGCCCCTTTTGGACATTTTTGTCATAATTATGTTTTCTTATTTTCCAGCTTGACTGTTGAAACAAGTGCCTGAGGGAGTGCGGCATCCCAATTATCATTTATTGCTCCGATGTTGTCACTAAAAGAGAAAGCAATGTGGTGCTTGAGCATTGTCTTGTGACCCATACAGAGCTCCGGCTGTGTACTTTGAATTGTTCTGCCATTTAGAAATTGGGTTTTGGTTTTCAGTCCTTTGAGTGTGACAAATTGCTTTTGATTTTATGGTTTCTGTATTTTGGGTTTAAGAGTTTAGGTTTCTGAAAAAGCGTTTGGAATAAATTTAGTTTTAACACTTTAGTGTTATAAATTTGAGAATTCTTTTCTAGATTCAGTTTTGCATTTGGCCTTTAAGTATTTACTTTTATATTTATTATTGCTTTCTTTCTCTTAAACTTTTTATCAGGTACTGTGATATTTTGGGTACTGCGGTGGACCAGCTTGCATCTCTTGTTTCAGATGCTATTTTAATGGTGGACGGTTTTCATCAGACTGAGTTGAAAAAGCAGAAGGGGGACTGAAGAATTGTGTGACTGTTTAATGGTGAAAAAGGGAGCAAAGTACAATATAAAACTAAATTGTGTACTGACATGAGGATTGAATTTGTCCATGTCAATGCCCAGGAAAAGCGTTGCATCATCCTAGCTGACTCAGCCAAAGAAATGCTTTACTATGTGCCAATATCTTAATGATGAATAGTTCTGAATGCTGGTCCAATGTCTATTAGACAGGCTGCATTCATGGACAGTACAAACTGGACCTGCTGTACTCAGATATTAATGACTTTAAAAATACAACCGTGGCACAATGCAAGCAGGTCTCACCTCATTGTACAGCCACCTACAAGCCTGTTATTGACAGCAGCGGCTCTCTGTCATTCAAGCTAGACATTTTATGTATGTTATGTCTATTGTTAATCATCTTTTTTTTTTTGATTTTTAAAGTCCTGATTGTGTTGAAGCCAAGCAATTATGGATGATTTCCCATTTGAAGTCTCAATCATGTCCAATCCTGTGGTATTGTTTCGTAAACTCTACAAAAACGTTGATTTTCCACAATATTCCACTAGAGAATTTTGAGGGTAGGAGGAGGTGGGGATTAGGAGGAAACCTGATAATACTGGTACCAAAAATTCCAAAATGCTGGTACTGTCCCATTTTAAAATGGGAGTTTTTCTGTATTTTTCCAGTACTGGTATACTGCTAATTCCGAATGTACAACGTTGGCATCACCTCTGTGATACGTAAGGAGGGTTGTTTTGTTTCAGTGCTTTGCTCAAAGCGCCAGCGGTATGCCACATTTTCACTGATTGAACTCCATAACTGAAGTATGTTTTTGTAATGAACACTGCATGTCTTCCCTCCAGCACATACACAGGTATAAAGAATGATCAAAACTAATTGAAATGCGCACAAGGATTTCCTGGTAGCTTCACCCAAGCATACTTTATGTTGCCTAAACCAAGGTAAGACTGCCTGCCGTTCATGGGGCTACTTTTCTGTGTTCCATTATACCTGTGAATATGGACTGAGATGGACTGAGCCTGTACTCGAGTATACAGTAGTCTTGTAATTTCATATTGAACTTGTGTAAGGCCTTAATTAAAGTCCTTTTCCAGATTTTTTTTTATTAAATCACTGTATTTTGTCTTAATTAATGGAACAGTTTGACCCCAACGTGTTTGGAGCTTTGCCGAATTTGTATATTTCTTGTTCATTCTAAATTCATAGAAAGCAAGAGTTAAGACAAACAGAATACAAATTCAGGAACTTGGTTACAATGAAAAGCTGTTCCTATTGAACTCCATCATGGTTGGTGCTGATCAGTCAGGCTGTTACAATGCAGTGCTCGTACAATTAAAAGAAAAAGGACACTTTGCAGTGACAGGAGCGAAAACTCACATCTACTTCTCCAAAGTGCGAGGACAAGTGTGAGAACGAGAGCGAGAGTGCTCTGTCCAGGGTCCTGATGCAGGCAATGTGACTTGAACAAGCACATTCTCTTTAAAATCTTACACTATATACTTAAAAGAGCGACTACTTTAATTACAAACGTCTTGAGTGAAGTTATCACTGTGACTTACTTATTCATTATTGTTAAAAGTAACGCCATGGAATTGACTTGGGCCCCCTTTATTTACCTCAGGCCTCTGAACCATCTGTGTAAATAATTAGAGTAATCTCAATTTAGGGCAAATGATCTTTTTGGAAATATTTATTCGCGTACAGTTTTCGGAATTTAGCCCCACCAGCAAAGATTAGTCAAGAATGTATGCCTGCAGAACAACGGCCTGGAGCAAATAACAGTGTATGACTGGCAGATTATAATGGGGGCTACGGGGGTGGGTACGGGACAGAAACCCAGATCATTGGGACCGTTCCTGGTGTTGTGTAGTCACGTTGCCTTGTAGTCTTCGTTTCAAGTGTGTGTCTTTTTTCCCCTTTTAATACGCAAATGGGATACGGCGGTGGGCTTCAGTCTAAAAACGACGCAAAACAACGAACGCGAATATACTACTTGTCTGTCCGCTGCTTTGCCCAGAGGCTGAAAAACCAGTAAAGAAAGGCGATATAAATCCGAAGCCAGAAAAACGCGAGGACAAAACGCTCACCTGTCACTGATGTAGGGGTATCGAGCTCGCCTAGACGCGGTGTTCCAAAAAGGCAGTGGAGGCCGTGGATGCGAAACACAGTTTCAGCCTTTATTCCTCCGTGCCGACAGAGACCGTAGGGCTTACAGCGAAACCTTCGGTGCCAGCTGACATCAAGAACATCTGCATTCTGTTTTTCCATTTCAAACACTTTTGTTAGAAGTGTCACCAATGTCGCCGATACACACAGCAATAAAAATGATATATAACAGGTCGAAAAGCGTATCTCGTCGTTCAAAACATTCCTTTTACCGTGTCGGCGGGACCAAACTTGTTCCCCTCCGTTTAGCCATCCATCGCCTTTTCCGATCTAGTTGTTTCTATCCCAGCTGCCGCTGCGGCTGCTGAGATTGCGGTGTGCTGCTCTTGACGATGAGGAATACTTCCTGTCCTCGAGTCCGGAGTGCGTGTCGAAATAAGAGTCACCGGACCGCAAACGAGAAACTCGTCTGGGCATTTTACCAACATTTGCAACATCATTGCTGTCATTGGTATTTGAGTTATTACTGTTAAAAGAAAAAAGATGGCAAACACGCACACACAAGTTGTAAACGAATACATATACTATGTCTATAGTTGCCCATTTATTTCTGTGATTGATAAACTAAGTTTCGATTCTGTGTAATGCTTCAAATTAAATAAACACGTACAAAATTAAAATAGAAGTTTAGAAATAATCTGGGATGATGAGTGCACATGTTTGTAATTCAATTTATGTTACGTTTTAGGAAATGGCCAGTGGTGCTAGCTTACAAGGCCAGGAGGAGACGGCATTGGAACAGAAAGAACGTACGCAGCGAGAATTGAACTCGTGGCCCGCCCTGAGCTGCAAGACCGCGTGCTAGTTCGCCTCTCACCACGGGTCTAAATGAGAGGCGCTGCTGCATTAATCTCATCATGAATTATTATTTTTTTTTATCTTCTGTTAATTTTTTATGCATAATTTAGGAAATGTTTGTTCAGTTTATGATTATATGATCGTATTCAGACTTTTTACAGCTACATTTTCTGTCTGTAATTCCCTTTACAAATTTCATTCGGATGTCTTGCATCATCTATATTGAGCTGCACCATTTCTTTTACGTTTTAATTTTGTTTACGTTGAAATATATTTGTTTTGCACATAGGTCTCTGTGTTCTTAAATTGAGAGCCTTTTATTTTATAGCAATGTTTTTTAATTTTAATTTATTTCCAAAGCGTTTTTCAATGTTTAACTGCATGGCCCTGCACTGGAAAAGCAACTTGTGGTGGGCACCACATCATACAGATACATTTTTGAGTTAATCTGAGGTGAGTCACTTGTGTATGTATGCTGAGATGCATGTTGAAGCCATTAAACGTGCAGAGGTTTCTAAAAGACTGCTGACTGAGCAGATTAATAAAAAGGCAAGTAAACAAGTGACCTCCGTTCATGCCACTGCACTATCAACATACAAATGATCTTACATGCAGTGTATCGCTCAGGGTTTGATGGCAAATATCATTTTCCTCCAGTTAGGCAATGAACATCAGTCAGTAAATCAGACTTTATTTTCTATGGCATCATTAATAACAACATGCTTTACAGCCTAAATAAGATCACAATACAGTGTCAGTACACACTTTGAGCAGCACTACTGTAGAATTAAAAGATGAAACATGGCAAGTGCACCACTGGCAACCACCTGGAATTGTATCTAAAAGATGGCAGGCATCACTTATCAAAATGAGTGTGATAACAAGTCTTGGGCAGCAATGGCAGAAAATTACAAAACGAGATGTTGTACATCATAGTTAAAACATTAGTGCTTTTTCAAGCCTGACCTTAAGCCTGGCGGACACTATATTAGTTTGTCCTCTTGTTAGGTCCGTGATGATTCCTTTCCCTTCTTGAAGGTGATGATAATTTGCTAAAATTTGTTTCCCATTTACTTTTATCTCCTTTTGAGTGTTTTTTTTTGTTTGTTTTTATAAAGCTTGAGAATTGTGTTTTCTCAGGTTAAAATGTTTTAGTGTCAGCTTGACTAAGTGGAGATCTGATTTAAGATTCAATTGTCTCTCGTTCAGTCCATGGTAGTTCGGCAGTCTTTGGCAGCAGCACAGTTGTGTTGTGCTTCCTTGAAGGACTGCTTGGTGGCGCGGTGCTTAAAGTTGCTGCCTCACAACTCCAGAGTGGCAGGTTTTTGTCCAAGCACAGTCATTCTCTGTGTCACGTTTGCTGGTACCCTCTGTATGTGTGGGGTTTTGGTTTTACAGATGGGCAGGTTAAGTTGAAAGGCCACTCTAAACTGGCCCAGTATGAGTGTGAACTGCAATGGCCTGTTATCTAATCCACAAATTGGTTCTTTTGTGTACACAATGCTGATGAGACCCTGTGTTAGAATGTGTCTTTATTTTGTAAATGGAGACCCCTCTGCATGGATTGTTGACCCCCAGAATTTATACTGTTTAACAGTATTTATTTATCGTTTTCATATTAAGCAGCTTAACAGCATTTGTTTGTTCTGCTTTTATAACTGCCATATCTCTACCCCAGTCCCGATCCCTTTTCTTAACCTGCTCATTCAGTTTCACTGTCAGCATGTACCTTGGTTTGTCTGCCTGTTTAAATTCCATCATGTTACTGTTGAGTTTTTGAGGAGCATCGTGACTTGTGCGGTTCCACATAAACCTTTAAAACCGCTTTTTCTTTGTGTGGCTGTGATTTCATGGCTTCAGGTGCAAGGAAAAAATGTCCTTTAAAAGTGTATCTGATATGAAGCCAAAAGTTGCAAGCAACTAAAGAAATATCATTCCGGTTATGCACGAGATGTACAATGAAAAGAGATTAAAAATGTGTGTTACCTTACAGTCATTCAGCAGTGTCTTGTTAAGTTTCATTTATATCTAACTGTTCTGAATTGGTTATTATGGGGACAGCTGCTCTTGGCATAGCCATATTTAATGGCCAGAAGCACTACAGTGCAGCTCCAGGTACCTGCGTTGTGTTCCCCGTCCAGCCACAGTCAGTTTTCTTGTTCTCCCAGTTCACCTTGGCTCTGTCTTTAGGATGCGTTGGGTCAGTCTCACCTGCAACCCCCAAATCCCGGAGCAATACTTGCAAAAAGTCATGATGGTGAGCAGTTGAGTTGAGAAGTGCACGCCAGTTGTGACTGAGCCTACATTGCTACAAGCTGCTTCTGAAACCTGCCAGTAAGTCAGAATCTGACTGTCATGGGATTACAAGAAGTTCAATGGTAGCACATAACACTACTTCGTTACAAGGAAATGTAATGTGATTACAGCAGCGTGTTTCTTTGATGGTTAAAGGTAATGGAAAACAAAATGGCATCAAAAAAGTACAAATGTTATTTATAATTCAGACCAATAAAAACATACAGAAATCCAGCAGAAAGTTGTGACCCATTTTCCGTAGGGCAGGGTTTGCTTTTCAAATGCCAAAGGTGTAGATAATTTTTGTGAAAACACTGAATATTGTAGTAAAGGCAAGTCCTATAAACGATTGAGTTTTTTTTATATCTTTTCCTTGGCAGCAGACCTGTTTATACTTGCATAATAAAAATAAAGAAAATGCATAAAAATGACCATTATGACAAAGAGAAGTCTCTTGTAGTCAATGTTTAAGTAACTCTGTTGTTAGATTTTTTCATACAGTTTAGTCTCGGCCCTGGTGTTAAAGCGCCAGACGTATTTCTGCATCACCTCGATTACTTTAATGCTCAAATCATTTGAGTGTTTCTCTGACTCTTATCTATCTTTCCACGTACCACACATAGAGAAAGTGTTTGGTGCTACAGGTTTGATTTCCTCACACCCATATAGCCGGTGCTTCATCCTTGGAAGCCTCTCTGTAGTCAAACTGTCAGATCTGACCACGAATCACCAGCACATTCCATTTTAGTTCTCCCCTCTACTCCAGACTCCCTCAATTTTCCTTTGCTTTTTTCCCCATTGGACCAAAACATTTTCCTTAATTCTTTTTCTTGCCAATATTTTTACTGACCTTTTTCTTCCAAACTTGGAAGCTTCTTTTTGCTATCCATCCATTGATTTTGTGAACCTGCTTATCCAGAGCAGAGTCAGTTAAAGTCAGAGCCTATTCTAACAAGCATTAGATGCAAGGCCAGAGCAATACTCACAGAGCTTTTCTCACTACACAAAATGTCCCAATTTCTAAGGAGTCGTAGATTAGTTTTGTTGATGTCAACGATAATTGTATCCTTTTATTCTCTCAACCAGCATGGACACCTCCATAAACCAATTCCTGAATTTTGCACAAACCACATTTTTCTTTCTGTTTTAGCAGACAAATTGATGTACATGCAACATCTTGGTCTATTTGAATGAAGCAAAGTGAGAAAAGAATGAAGGGCCCCTGCTTAATGCCTGATTTACATGCTTACCGTATTGCTAGGTGTACTCACATTAATGACAGCCTGGTATAAACATGTGGGCTCAGTTGTATGCATTTTAAGGTTATCAAGACATCAAGACTACAGACACCTAACTGGAGGCAAAATAAAGTATGGAGTCAAGCAAACATGAGAAGAAACAGAAAAAAGACACAGATAGTGTGAAAGTGAGCTTCAACACCCCATAGCCTGATAAAAACTGCAAAGCCATGGTAGAAGTACAAATTAGAAAGAATTGATTAGATTTTTTTTGTGATTAAATGTGAAATTAACAAATGCAAGATGTGTTGAGATTACAACTGATGTTGAACAACAAACCAAAACTACCCTGCACCTCTAAGCCAGCAAAGGCAGCCATAAGAGAGAGCAGTAACTGCAACTAAAATGACAGGGAGGGAAGATTGAGCATGTCGGTGATGATGTTTTTGGATTGAGAGTAAGGTGAGTTCTTAAAAGTCGAATTCCACGATGGTAGTATGTGAGAGGTCACACTTTTAAAACTCTGTGTTATGTTAAAGACCCATTAGGCAAATAAAATGGTGAGATGATATAGCAAAGCTCAACATTTGTTAAGGACAGAAGGAGGAAGGGGAGGAAGAACAGGAGAAGCTAAACTGCAGCAACTGGCATGTGCGGAGGCCTGAACCATTTACTGAATGTGTATGTTCAAGCATACTGATGGTCTGACAGGAATAAAACAGGAGGAGTGTGGGAGTGCCAGTCTGGACAGGAACCGAGCTGTGCTTTACCGATACCAGGTCCTGAGAGCTTACAAAATAAGAGGAATGAGTTACTGGAGTTGTGACTTCAGTTTTAGAGAAGTCAACTTTGCTGCCCATCTGATTATTTTCGGTTGACCCATCTTTTATAACGGATATTTAGCTTTTTGGTTTGATTTGTAGTAATTATTATTTTATAGCTGGGCATCACAAGACCTTTGTAAGACAGACTTATTTTGGCAACCCTGGGAGGTTATAGCTCAAGGCTAATTTCACAAATAACTGCCACCGTAAATTATAAACGCATCAGATAATACAGACTGAGTTGCATAGGTTTAGAAGATGTTCGTATATTCATTTTGTACTGTGGCAAACTGCTTTGAAGTTCGCTATAATGAGAGAATGTGAGAAAATGAACTTTGTTGAAGTGCTTGTCGCTAAACTTTCTTCTTTGGAGAATCCAGATTATTTTGACAGCATAGAGGGCTTAGGTTTCAAAGAATTAGAACAGAATCAGTAATAATAATTGCTAAAGAAACAACACCGATGTTAGCTCAGGACAAATCTAGCAATGTAGTGAAATTATTAAATTTGTTGAGATAATGCGGCCATGAATGCCGCGGTGGAAAGTTGGGAAAAAGAAATGAGAATCCCGTTTCAAACTGCTAAGGCGTAGAACTGCTAACAGTGATGGAAAAGATTAATTCTAGTAAAAAGGACAACAATATAAGAGAGTATCTCACAGAGAGAAAACACGTACTGTAGTGTCCAATGGCATGGAACATGAGACACTAATCTTGATCTTTACAACATTGAACAGATTAGTCAAAGAGTGCATCGAATAAGTGGAATGCAGAGTATATTTCAAACTTGTGGCCTGCAGTCAAAGCATTGGAAAGTAAATATTCCACACATCAGCATGGTATGCAGCCACAAGTATTCACAACTAAGATTGATGTTGGTGAACCCTTAAATCTACAGGGAACAGAACATCCATCGAGAGGTAAACCTAAAGGCCTAATGCAGAAACAGCATTGCAAAGGCACTTGCTAGAAGAGAGCACTGGTAACAGACTGCACACAGTCATGGCAGGAGCTGTTTAAACATATTAATGGCTTGCAGAGCTCTGTGGTGGTCTTGGTTGGCTCCACCCTACCCGGTTGCTTCCAGGAGTTCTCTTGGACCCGAATCCGTTGATAGTCATCAGCCGAGATGAGCTGGGCAAATAAGGACACACACATTCAGCAAGGGGTTGGTGCAGAAGTGTTTAGTGCTTTTATTAAAACCTAATGAGAGTGTTCAAAATCCAGTGATGTATAAAAATTTTCCTCAATAAATACATAATCCATACAAGCAAAAGTGAAACATGGAGGTTAAAATGTTACAGAAACAGATCCAATTAAAATGAGGTTAAAAAAAATAATAATACTCCGTTGGCCATGTTCTCTTTCTTAGGGGTGCGGGTTAATTTCTTTTCATCCTATTTTTTTTTCTGTAAAAATTGATCTATTTGTATGGAATGATTACAATAAAATTAATAAGATAAAAAAAAAAAAATAAAATGAGGTTAAAATCACACTCAGGTTGTTTCTTTAAAAACTAACAAGCTCTAATGCCTCTGTCTAAAATCTGGTGTCTCTTCAGCTTCTCCCACCAGGACTTTCCAGCGTGAGTAGACACCCACCGACAGGTGCACTCTTCCCTCGATCCAGGGTCCTAATGCCAGCCTGTCAGTGTCACCTGGGAGATGCTGCACAATGGGGCCGCTCCTGCTACTTTCCACAGTTGCTCTAAGGAGCAGCCCTGCTTCAGCTCCCTTCGGGCATACTCCCGACCACCTGCCTCCCTTCCAGACGACACTGGCTTCTCACTGTCCTGCCTCTGTCCTCTCCTGTACCGTCCATTCTCCCTTTTCATTGATGCTCTCTTTGGATTTGCTCACTTCCCTTCTTTACCTTGCAGGCTCCTGTTATACTGCCTGACTGGGTGCCGGTGTTGTCCTTTACTCATTCCGAGGTCTGAAGGAGGCACCGGACTGATTTGTCCACATTTGCATGTAAGTGCATGATCAGCCAATCACTCCAGTCAGCCCCTGAACGTCATACGCACACCCATTCACAGCCTACACACTCCGGGACACTCTTTATTTATTTAAAAGCACCACAGACGTCGTATCACAAGTTCCTCTGTCAGACACAGCCTGCCCATTTAAGTCTAACTAGAGGAGGAGCACCCACCCCAGTCACTAGTTGTCTATCTTGCTGGATAGTGAGGCACTGGGCCAGGGGTGGAAATCTGCCATTTGTAATACCAACTCCACTCTTTCAGAGAGAAAATTAAACAACTTTCAAAAGTTTTTAGGTCTATGAAAAGCAAAAGAGAAAATGCAAAGCGCATTTACATCAGCATGGAGATCGAAAATGTCATCCACTATGAGGTATCCTTGGACATGGTATTCATTTTATTTATTTATTTTTTTTACTGTTTTTCCCATAAGTGTGCAATTTTCTGCACCTTTAAAGCAGTTAAGCAGTCAACTTAAGGCTATAAGTGTGAATATAGTTCATTTGATATATTCAGTTAAAATATAGTTAATTCATCCTTCACTTAGTTTGATGCAGTAATGCAGACTGATCAGCACACTGTGATTTTACAGATCCAGCATACTGCATTCAAATGTTCTCTCTGTGTTAGTTTTTCCCCAACATTCTCAAAGCCGTGTAGCTTTGATTAAATGGTCCCAGAGTGAGTGGTGTTGTGGTAGACCCTGTGATAGACTAGTATCTTGTCCAGAGGCTTTTCCTGCATTTTGCCTGGTGCTGCCAGAGTGACTCTCGCTCCCTGCTCCTCTGGACTAGAGACAGAAGGTTAGAAAATGGCTGACTTTATTAGTTTGCCAGTGAATATATTTGCTTCAAGTTTACCATGAACTGTGGATAAAACCAAAGGACATTTACAGTATTGCTCATAAGTTTACATACCCTGGCAAAATTTGTGAAATATTGGCCATTGTTTGGAAAATATGAGTAATCATGCAGAAAGCTTTCCTTTAAATTAGGGAGTGTGCTCAGATGAATCAACCTAATATCACATAATTGAGTGTGCCCTTTTTAAATCAATAATGATAACTGAAATCACCCAGATGGGCCCGATCAAAAGTTTACATACCCTTGCATATTGGGGCTGATAATATAGACACAGGTTGACGCACACAGGTTCAAATCAAGGGTAACTAAGGGAGAGCGTCCACACCTGTAACTTTTTGGATTGAAATCCGCATCTGTGCATAACAAGTCAATTGAAATTCACGCAGAGCTGCACTGACTGCTGGATACTGAGCCGTGGGGAAAGCATAAGAACTGCCAAAGGACCTGCAAGAGAAGGTTGTTGATTTGTACAAATCAGGAAAAGGATATAAAAAGATCTCCAGAGATCTGAAAATGCCTGTCAGTTGTGTTCAGACTCAGATAAAAACGTGTAAAGTTTGAGGTTCTGTTGTTACCAAGCCATGGTCAGGTAGACCAATTGAGATTTCAGCCATAACTGCCAGGATCATTTGTCAAGATGCAAGAAGACACTTCAGCTGAGATAAAGGCTTCTCTGCAAATAAGTGGTGTTGCTTTTTCAAGATGCACAATAAGGAGGTATTTGAACTAAAACGGATTGCACGGTTGAGTTGCAAAAAAAAAAGCCTTTACTGTGCCAATGCCACAAAACAGCCCACCTACAATATGCCAAACAGCATCTAGACGAGCCTCAAAACCTCTGGAACAAAGTCCTTTGGAGTAATGAGACCAAAAATGAACTTTATGGCCACAACCATAAATGCAAGGCCCAGGACAAAAAGTACACCATCCCTACTGTGAAACAAAGAGGTGGATCACTGATGTTCTGGGGTTGTGTGAGCTACAGTGGCACAGGTAAGATGGCAAGATGGATACAGCACGTTACCGGAAAATATTAGAGGAAAACTTGCATTCGTCAGTTCTAAAACACGAGGCCAAGTTGACCCTTTGGTGGCTACAGCAGAAAAAAGTGAAGGTGCTGGAATGGCCATCACAGTCTCTTGACCTCATTATCACTGAGCCACTTTGGGGAGATCTCAAATGTACAGTTCATGCAAGACAACCCAAGCATTTACAGGACCTGGAGGCTTTTTGCCAAGAAGAATGGGAAGCTCTACCTCCTGAGAAAACCAAGGGCCTCATCCATAACTCTCACAAAAGACTGCTTTCCATCATTGATGCTAAAGGGGCAATAAACAGTATTGAGAACTTAGGGTGTGCAAACTTTTCAACAGGGACCATCTCACTATTTTCCTTATTACTATGTTTTGGTTGTGCTGTTCTGTGATGCCTTATAGCAGGGATGGCCAACTCCGATCCTGGAGCGCAATAATGGCTACAGGTTTTAATTCCGTTTTCTTAATTAGTGACAAGTTTCTGCTACCAGTTAACTTAATTTAATTTACTTGCTATTTAAGTCTCAGACCCTTCAAGTCAGGGCTGAGCAACGTTGGTCCTGGAGAGCTGCAGTGGCTTCAGGTTTTTGTTCCAACCCAATTGCTTCATGACAAGCCATTCATTGCTGATGAAGTTCTTATTGCTCAAGTGACATTTTTCTGCTTAACTTGTTAAGATTTTGAACCTTTAATTTCTTATTTCAGTCCTAAACAGCTGCATTCACTGTTTTAACTGCTCCTTATTAGCAATAAGATGCAAATGACAAAGGGACCAGCAGTTCTACATGTAGCTTGTCTCCATTTCCACCCGTGTGTATTCATCATTCACTGTTTGTTTAATTAAGTGCTCAGAAGAAAACTAAAGAGAAAGTGAAGAACTGAAAGTTACTAAAAAAAAGTTTTAGGCTTCAAATCACTTGGAAAAGGGAATAAAATTTAGGATTTAAGAATAAACTGACATGGTAGAGTTAAAACACTGAGTAGCCATGCAATTAAATAAGATCTGTTATTGGTGAGGATTGGCTTCTAATTAAGCCATTGGGTTGGAACAAAAACCTGCTGCCACTGCGGCTCTCCAGCATTGGAGTTGGCCACCCCGCCTTCTAGTTTTAATTTGGGTTCCATTAAGAGTAAATGAAACCTGTTTTGCCTGATCAGTCATCTTTTCTTTAAAGTACGATACACATCTTAAAAATTCTGACAGGGTAAGTAAACTTATGAGCACAACTGTATAAAAGACCATAAAAGAATATAAAGGTCAATTATGGCATGATAAGGTAAAGCCTACTACAAAGTTCTCTTCTTAACTCTGAAATGTCCTCCTCCTTTGGCCGTGCCACAGTCAATTTCCTAGAAAGTTATCCTTGAGCATTGCTTATCTTTTTGTGTGTCTTTGATTTTACTTTTCTGATTCAGCTGTAAAAGTAGTCAGTCCCCCACAGTCATTTTAAAGAAATTATGAGTGTCTGTAAGTTTAGTTGCAACTGGCAATGGTCAGTTCACCCCATGAAGAGCAGCAAAACTGAGTATGAATTTACTAAACAATCCAAATAAATTTCTTGAATTTTGTGCATTGATTTGAACACAAGAATGTACCTGTTTTTGCTTTTAATTGAACGAAGTTTAGTCGAACAGTAAAGTGCAGTTTAAATACTGGTAATGTGCGCCAGCCACATCGTCGACTCCAGTGGTGCACTTGTGCAGCTCCACCAAACAGCCGATTGCAGAATTCATGCGCTGGTCAGGAGCAACTGCAACATTTGGTGACATCCTGTGAGCTTAACCAAACGTAAATGATGGAAAAAGAAATAATTCCTACCAATTTATATAGGGCAGAATTATAAAATAGTGTTTTTATAGAAGACATTAAATATTCTTGCAACAAGTAAGACATTTCTGTACATATTTATTTGGTAAAGCAATCTGTGTGTATTTAAAATATGAAATTGTGGGAATTACTATATATCTGTAGGCTGAATTTCAAGTCTCTGTTTTGTTAAATTGGACCTCATGAGCACTTACACCTGATCCAGTACAGGAAGGTAATGGCATTTAAAATGGCAAATGAATATTTGGTGATGCTGTATGGAATGGTTAATGCACCTGTGATACTGTACATTAGTGACATATTCTGCTATTGTTTAGGGGTTTATATCCATCCATCCATTTTCTAACCCACTGAATCCGAAGACAGGGTCACGGGGGTCTGCTGGAGCCAATCCCAGCCAACACAGGGCACAAGGCAGGAACCAATCCTGGGCAGGGTGCCAACCCACCGCAGGGCACACACAAACACACCCACACACCAAGCACACACTAGGGCCAATTTAGAATCACCAATCCACCTAACCCGCATGTCTTTGGATTGTGGGAGGAAACCGGAGCGCCCGGAGGAAACCCACGCAGACATGGGGAGAACATGCAAACTCCACGCAGGGAGGACCCGGGAAGCGGTAGGGGTTTATATTTTCTCTTAAAATATTAAAGAGCAAACTCAATTTGTACTAGAGTTTGTGTTGAAGTTAAAATAAATAAACTACTTGCAAAAGTTGAGAAATATGAGTTTATAAGTCAGCAGAATTATTTTTGGGTAGGACTACAACTAACAATTATTTTGCAAATTAATTATTTGGTCAAACACTATTTCAATTAATTTGGGTTTTCTTTGAAAGTACAACATGTGCAAAGTGCAAGTATTTTATTCAGAAATGTTTTATTCTTTGCATACTGCTTTTCTTCATAACAATAATACAAGTGTGTTCTATAATAATATACATGTATATCAAAATGTGTATAGCAACACGTTCCAGGGTCTTGTCAACATCAAGGGGAAGAAGGCCAAAACCATTGTTAAGCATTAGCACAAGTTTCCCAGAGGTTATTGTTTGATTTTATACACTAGATGGCAGCAAAGATCATACTATGAGCTAAGTCGCTTACTCAAAGCCTCCATTTTCTTTACAGTGTGACATCAAATATTTGCTGTCGCAATGATCAAAACAAATACCTCTGCAAAAAAAATGTGTATATTGTTGAAGACTCGGACTGTGTCCTGTCAGACTGCATTTTGATTAGCACGAATACAGCTGTGCTTTGTGCATGTGACAGTAATGACCCTGTAAACCTTAAAACAGTTTTGAACTGCCAGAAGGAATGGACACGGAGAGTGCTGCTGGGTTATCCTCAGCTGGGAGTGAGTGAGTGAGAGTGAGAGTACCATTACACCCATGTGTTTTCATTTCAGGAGCTCACAGTTGTACTCGTGTTCTTGTCAAGTTGCATGTTTACAGATCTCTTTTACCAGATGTAAAATTGAAAGAACTTTTTAGTTCTTTCTCCTTTAACCCTACACCATATTTGCAAGTCTCAAAATGTGATTAATGTTACTTTTGGTAAATGTAATGTGGGAGGTAACTGAAAACAATATTTTACTTATTTTTATTATTGATTATGCTGCAGCCCTTTTTTGGGTAATTAAATGTCACATGTTGACCTCTAGGCAGCAACAATTTTGGTGTGAAGAGAGTCTGAGAGTGTTTAACTAGTTCTGTGGATTTGTAAATGTCTACAGGTATATCATAAAGTATATAACTTCCTGTGTTTCACCTATAACTTTGCTGACATGGAAATCACATCACTTAAAATTAGCTGTCAGACTTTCCTTGTTTCATTGGCTTCACAGAGATGCAGTGTATAGCTCTGCTATGTTAAGAAAATTCCGTACAAATCACCTTCCATGTGGAATTAGTACCTTTTTCTTTGCATATGCATGGAGTATTTCTGCGGGTGCTTTAGCTTTCCTCTCGTGTTTGAAAGATATTAGTGTACGGTTAACTGCTTACTTTGAATTGGCCTAGCATGAGTGACTCTTTCCTGGATTTGCTACCCAGTGCTGTCAGGATAGACTTTGGCTCTCTATGCCCTGAATTCTAAGAGCGAGTAACAAAGTTTTGTCAAAAATTGCATTTTCTCTGGGTGCTCCTTTCTGATTGGTGATCCTAAAGTGGCAGGTTCTGATTTTGTGGGGGTATTATGTATGTGCACATTGCTCTGCAGTAGACTAGGATCTTATTAAGGTTTGATTTTATCTTGCACCCGAGGCTGCTGGTATCATCTCTTGATCACTGTGATTTGGAATTAGATTATGCAGCTTCAGAAATTGGATTGGTCAATGTTTTTTTTTTTTTTTAGAACAATCTAGACGAGAACAGGCCATTTAGCCACATCGAGTTTTGAAAATCCCGAAAGTCTTACTGCCTACCAGACTACTTTGTATCTTATTCCAAGTGTCTATCGTTCTTTGTGTAAAGAAAAACTTTGTAATGTTTGTGTGAAATTTACCCTTAACAAATTTCTAACTGTGTCCCCGTGTTCTTGATGAACTCATTTTAAAGTCACAGTCTCGATCCACTGTACTAATTCCCTTCATAATTTTAAACACTTCAGTCATGTCATCTCCTATTCTCCTTTTCCTTAAACTGTATAGGCTTGAATCTTTTAATCTTTCTTCATAATTCATCCCCTGTAGCCCTGGAATCAGCCTAGTCGCTCTTCTCTGGACCTTTCTAGCACTGCTATGATCTTGTTGTAGCCTGGAGACCAAAACTGCACACAGTACTCCAGATGAGGCCTCACTAGTGTGTTATAAAGCATGAGCAGAACCTCCTTGGACTTGTACTCCACACATCAGGGTGCTATATAACCTTTTTATACTTCTTAACAGTAGACGTACAAGAAAATAATCTTTTTCTTGTGGATTTTCTCAATGATGTTCCCTACATTCTTCTGGTTTTCCTTCCTACTCTAAAGTCTACATCATTAAGCAAGGCTTGGACTGGTTCCTGCTATGCTAGATTTTACGTTTATTGGCAAACTAGAAAATGCGTGTTCAAACACAAAAAAAGAAAGAACAGACATCCATTTAATCATCATTTGACACATGTCAAGTTAGTTTTTATAGCCAAAGGTTAAAAACTGCTGAACACTGCCTGCTGATAAGAGGCCCACAGCGCTGCTTGTTCAGATGATTAATTACAAGCCAGCTGGCAGTTTGTTGGAAATAAGTCGATAACATTTACAAATTAAACATATGCTCTTGCCAATAGTTTACACATTTAGAATACCCGTTTTGAGCATCTGTGTATGGAAGTTAATAATTACTGAATATTTTAGTATATAGTATTTTTTTATAAGTTGTTTTCTTATACCAGTTAAACCTCAGGACTTTTGGTTTACTTCAGTGATATTAATGCTTGTTTGCCTTCCTTTTCTCTGCACTCTTTGTTGGGAACATTGACGGCTTCTTATTTTTTTCTCCTCCTCTCTCATCACCATGTCCACTGTTGCCTTGACTATGTCTTTTGAACAAAAGTGGTTGCTTATTTCTTGATCTGACAGATGTTTAGCAGGAACTACATAAAGAATCGCACAACCTGCATCTTCCATTCCTGTCTGTGCAGTCTGTGAAGTAGTGTTTCTGTTTTTGAAACCATATTGTATGTTTGGGTATTTTTAAAACATACTGTACTGTGATCCCTCCTCGATCGCGAGGGTTGCATTCCAGGACCCCCTGCGAAAGGTGAAAATCCACAAAGTAAAAACCATATGTTCATATGGTTATTCTTATATATTTTAAGCCCTTATAAACTCTCCCACACTCTTATAAACATTTCCCGCACAGTTATACAGCATAAACTATTTGTATTCTCTTAAATATTAGGTAAGATTCATTGAAATTATGTATGTAAATGCACTGTTTATATACAGTAAAACCTAAATATTATTTTAAAGATATCAACCATCTCCGATATCACATATGTTACAGCCATTACGATAGACAGGCCACCAGCAATAAATACGTACAATGCAAGGAAAATTGTATACAGTAAAATGTGTGTACAGTGACACTAAACGTACGTACATGTACTAAGTACTGTATGTAGAAAATTAATTATGGTTACTCACCAACAATGACACGACGACTTGTCTGATAACGATGAGCTTAATTTTACTGTACAACAAAGGAGAGCGTTACAGCTCTTCCAAAGGAGCCACTTCAGGCGATTGTGTAGCACCGCCATTGTTCTTCTTCTGGCAGTCTTCAATCCAAATCCCTAAAGCAGATTCCATCCGGACTACCGCTTTATTCCGTCCACTTACAACTCATTTTGCGCCCTGGTTAAAGGACACTGCGGCTATAAATCTTACATTTTTTTCTCTTTTTTAAATAAAAAGAACTGTGAACTCATTGAGTTAACTCTTCACACAGCAAAACACGTTGATGCTGAATGAGCGAGACGAGACTTCCTGGTTAACGCAGCAGAATTGAATTAGGCACTCCGCCGCTGAGCCAATCAATACACAGGAACTTAACTGCGTGCTCTGATTGGGTAGCTCCTCAGCCATCATCCAATAGCGTCCCTTGTATGAAATCAACTGGGCAAACCAACTGAGGAAGCTTCTACCAGAAATAAAAAGACCCACTGTCCGCAGAAACCCGCGAAGCAGCGAAAAATCTGCGTTATATATTTAGATATGCTTACATATAAAATCCGCGATAGAGTGAAGCCGCAAAAGTCGAAGCATGATATAGTGAGGGATTACTGTAGTAGCAAATCAGAGTTAATGAAGGAAAGGGCCATTTTGGCCACATGAGCACACTGAACTCCCTCACCACCAGTACAGGAGCAGGGAAATAATTTTCAAATTCAATTTTTTTTGGCTTTTTATGCCAGGACAATGGATCTGAAACAAAGCAATACTTATGTGATTGAACTGTAGACTTTCATGTTTAATTGAAGGGGTTTAACAAAAACATTGTGTGAGCCATTTAGGAATGACAGCCATTTTTATATATGGTCCTCCTATTTCAGAAGTATTTGGATAAACTAACATAATCATAAATATAATGATCATTTTCAGTATTTGGTTGAAAGTCCTTTACAGTCAATGACTGCCTGAAGTCTGGAACCCATGGCCGTCACCCAGTGCTGGGTTTCCACCCTAGTGATACTTGGCCAGGCCTTTACTGCAGCTGTCTTTGGTTGCTGCTTGTTCGTTGGACTTTTTGCCATCAGTTTTGTCTTCAGCAAGTGAAATGCACATCCAGTTGGGTTAACGTCAGTTGACTGACTTGGCCTTTGAAGAATATTCCAGCAGTATGGTTTGGCTCATTGTCCGTCTGCACTGTGAAGCGTTGACCTTTCAGTTCTGCAGCATTTGGCTGAATCTGAGCAGATTGTATGGCCCTGTGCAGTTCATAGTTCATCCTGCTACTTCTATCAGCAGTCATATCATCAATAAGCTCTAGTGACTGACGTCCTCTGGCACCCATACATGCCCATGCCATAACACTGCCTCCACCATGTTTCACAGATGATGTGGTATTCATTGGATCATGAGCCGCTTCTTCTCTTCTCAATACTCGTCAGTTTCCAACATTCTGTTTCATATTAGCCTTTGTTTCACTTGTCCAAAGAAAGTTGTTTCAGAACTGAACAGGATTTAAAAAAATGTTTTCTGGCAAAGTCTAATCTGCCATTCATATGCTTGAGGTTGACCAGTGACTTGCACCTTGTGATAAACCCTCTGTGTTTACTTTCTTGAAGTCTTCTATTGATTGTAGACTTTGCCAATGATAGGTCTGTCTCCTGGAGAGTGGTCTTGGTTTGGCTAAATGGTGTGAAGGGGTTCTTCATCACCAGTTCTTCAGTCATCCAGCACAGTTGTCTTCTGATATTTTCCAGACATTATGGTGTTGCCGAATTCACCAGTGAGTTCCTTCTTTTGAAGAATGTACCAAATGGTTGATTTAACAACTCTTGGTGTTTCTGCTATCTCTCTAAGGGCTTTGTTTTGTTTTCTCAGCCTACTGATGGACTGCTTTTACTTGCATGGACAGCTCTTTGGACCTACTATTGAGATTTCACAGTGACCCCTTCCAAATGCAAATTCCACTCTTCGACTTAATTCCAGACCTTTTATCTCCTAATTAGGTAATGAAATAATGAGGGAACTGATCATACCTGGCTGTGGCACAGCTCGTCATTCAAATATCCAAATACTTTTGAGCCTCTGAAAATGGGGGCTATGCAGAAAAATTGTTCATATGATAATTTTGGTAAAACCTCTTGAATTAAAGCTGAACATTTACATTTACACCATCTTGATTGCTTCATTTCAAATCTATTGTGGTGGCACACAGAGCCAAAAATGATGAAAAATGTGTCATTGTCCAAATACTTGTGGACCTGACTGTACATCATCTGTGAAAACCTTCACTACTTTTTATCTGACCAGTCTGTTCTTGCAATTTATAATTAATCATTGCTATGACTTTCTTGTGTTGTGCTTATAGATATTGATTTTCACCAACATTTTCTTTTATATTAAATCCTTCCATCCAGCATTTGTGAAATCTTGCTTAGTCCAGTATGAGGATGCTGGAGCCTGTGGAGTATCAGGTACAGAGCAGGAGCCAAACCTGGATGGAGAGACAGGCCATAAGCTAGAAACTCCCATTGAGCTAATTCAGATTCACCTCTTGACCAAATGTGTACATCTTTGGACCGTGTGAGGAGAACCTGCAAAATCACAGGCAGAACATGCAAACTCCACACGGTGACTGGGCCAAGATTTAAATCTAGTCTTCGGGAACAGCAACAGCCATTTTCTCTTTCTTTTCTAGCCACGCACTTTGCCCGCAGGTTGTTTTTCAGCTTTTTCTACTTATGATACAGAATTTTGTCCCCAACCTAACAACAACAAACCAAGTTAGATAGAACATTCAATCCTCCAGCCCCCATTGCAAGTCTCTGTGAAGTCTGTGAATTTAATTAGTATTAAAATATAACACCGACAAGTGTGAGTCTATCAACCTCAAACTCACTACCCTACAATTTTAACAAAAAACACAAACCTTTAATCTCCCGCTATCTGACAGTGAGTGTAGCAAGATGGCTCGCAGATTGGTGTATCTCACACCCCACAAGCTCCACACTTGCTGTAACAGTAATTAAAAATGTTAAAATTGGCAAAAGTTCACAAGTGTTAAAAAGAAGAATTTAAACAACAGCCCTAAAAGAATGTCGAGTAGCAGGGGCAGGAAGGGGCAGCATATGGCAACTAGTGGTCTTCTCGCCAGTACAGGAGCCATAAGACCATCCACCACACACTGAAGATAAAGTACTAACAATCTGCAACTTCCCAACAAATTAAACAACTTGAAAGAGAATTCCACTGAAACAGAAGATACAAAAACCAGGCAACATTTGAGTTACTGCAGTATGACAGAAAACAACAAAAGACAGTACAGGAGCAGTTTTAGAACCTACTGTACCATCATAACAGGCAAGTGCAGAAACAAGCAAAAGGACTATGATGGGGAAACAAGGTGAGAAAAGGGCACAGCAGCAAGCGGCGCAATGTCAAGTGAAAATTAAGTTAATGATGAGCAGAACATCAGGAATAGAACTCCATCAGTAAACTCTCATGACTCCACATAGTTTGACTTAGATAAAATACAGATGATCACTTCTGCACTCATGGAGCAGACGGGCACACAGTGGAGAGGACGGCTATTATGGAGACTAAATTAACGTGTGCGGTTAACATATTTAAGTAATTGTGACCAATTTTACATAGGCTTCGAATATGCATTACAGGCATGTGAAGTATCCAGACTACACTCTGCTCTTAGATTATGTCACTTTACACACACAGAAAACCATTTTTGTGAAGGGCCATGTTTTCAAGTGATGGCTATGGCATGCCTTTGAGATGTACCATGAGCAGAAAATCAAAACTATTAATAATAAAGCTTACATAGGTACATTAAGTACAAATGGATGTATAGATGCACTTCGAACTTTTAACATCCATTCTAATATATTGCAATATTTATGTATTTTTTATTAAGAGTATAATCCTTATGAATGAGTAATCACACATACTTATATATACAGGGGTGGGCAAAAGTAGGTTTGCAATTGTTCGTATCGAAAAAGACATGCAGGTTATGATTGCTACACTCAAGTGCACTTTAATAATAATAAGAAGAAGAAGAAGAGAAATAGAAATAAATAATAAAATAATTAATAAATAAGTAATAGTACAAGAATTAACTGTTTCGCATACTCACAACTGTAAACCTACATTTGCCCACCCCTGTATGTGTATATACAGGTCTAGGAATAAAATAATTAATGTAATTAATTAAAATAGTTAATAATTAATTAATCACATCTAACATTAAAACATATAATTATGAAATTAATACATAAATCATGAAGTAAATAGACATAAAATCACAAATTTAATGTAGAATCCACTCAGTGGAATGTAAAAAAAATGAATGGCATAGTTTAAGCTTAACCAACGACCTTAAACCTGAACTTTTAACAAATATTACTTGAGCAAGTACAACCTGAATTTGAATGCCTTCCTAAAATGTCAGTGTAAAAGTTAAACAATCGAATGACTGTTGACTTTGAATGCACTGTTGAAAACTGATTTCATTAAAAGAATAAGCATCTCTTAAATGGGCATAGGTTAAAATTTGTGCTAAAACTCCATAGATACTATCCTCAATTGTTCACCACCATTATCCGCCTGAAGATTATAACTCTACACAAGTGTTTTTCAACTGGTGCACCATGGAAATAATAGCATAGTGCCCCTGGGAGAGAGAGAGAGAGACACCCTCTGGTGGTCGAGACCTGTCTGAGGAGGATGGGACCACCTGAAGAAGCCAACATAAAAGCAGCTCTGTGATCGCTGTTTTGCAGACAGTTTAGCATGTGTACAGATTTAATGTTTTTGTGTTTGGTGGAATTGTGCCTTGGGATTTCTTGGGTTACAAAAAGAGTGCCATCACAGAAAAACAGTTGGAAAACACTGCTGTAGTTACACTTTTGCTCCTGGCACATTAAAAGGGATCTCTGTAGCTGCAATCTCACTTAAAAATTGACACTCTGCATTACTTGGAAGGTTTATGTTGGGTTCTTTGCATAATTTTGCGAAGATATTGCAAACTTGAATCATGGGTAGGGGTAATCATTGTACTTCTATTTTGTAGTATTTTGTCATTATATTATGGTAGTCAGCACTGAAGGGGGCTGGCAGACTGGCAAGTTAAATATAGAGGTACTAGAGACTTATTTTGGTTTTAGTGCCACTCAAAGATAACTTATTTAGCAATGTGATAGGACATTGATTTGATCTTCTTACAGAAACATGACATGAAAAAGGAGTGTCATTTTTACCTTAGCAACTTTTATTTAGCATTGCACCAGCACTGCCGTAAACCCCTTTTCCTCCCACTCCTCTACACCTATGTCAGTATGTATAAATCAAGAAAATGAACACCTCTGCTACGTATTGACACGTGGCTTATCATTGTGAACCACGTAATATGAAATGTTAAACCTTTAAATGAAAATTTTATTTCAGAAAAGTTTGTATATAAATATGGCACTGGATCTCTATGTGATTCCTTAGGTACACACTTATTTGTTTCGTAATGTGTAAAAAAAAAAAAGTACATGAACATGCTTCCCTAACCAAACCACTGCCTCAGGCATTTGCCTTGTTGCCGGCCCTGGATGTGACAGCATTTTTTAATGTGTTAAACAGGCCACGTTAAGCACAAAACTTAATGTGTTAACTTTCCCAGGCATAATTATATTTGTATCTCTCTATATGCAAAATCCAACATCTGCCTGTTTGTATGTCTGTGTGCTTTTCACGAGAGAACTACTTAACGGATTTAGATTGGGTTTTTTTCTATAAATTGCTTGAACATTCTGGTTGATTTTGCGACTTCTCTCATTGTGCTAAGTATCATAATTTGCTTAAAGGGCCCTCCTCAGTCACGTGCCACCATCAGGGCGTTACTTACCTCTGCTTAGCTAGCGAACGAGAGAACTACTTAAGATCAGGTTTTTTTTCTATAATTTGCTTGAATATTCTGTTTGATTTTTATTTTTCGCTTGCAGGAGTGATATATTCGCGCTAATCCAAGACAGAGGCCGAGGGGATGGAGAATTGTGACGTCAGTAGGGAGCCAGGAAGGGCCCTCTTCACTGTCCTGTTTCACTACTAGTTTTACACACTACATGGGTGGAGTCGCAGGAGACGGCTAGTATGTGTCTATATATATATATATATATATATATATATATATATATATATATATATATATATATATATATAAATATATATATATAAATATATATATATATAATATAATATACTAGCTGTTCCCTGTGGCTGCGCCCACATAGTAATGAAACAGGAAAAACTTTTAAAATTAGTAGACGCGGGCACTGTATCTGATCGTATTCAACTCTGACGGAAGAGCGTTCCGCATGTGGGGAGAAAAGCACATGGCTGTGGTATCTTTGGCAATCAGCAGCTACCCTCTAAAACACATGGATCTCTGATCTTTCTCTCAAAAACATCAAACGTTACTCCTTAACACTAGAATTACCAGAGCCTACGAAAAAACTCGTAATTCAGTCCCACCTTAAACTGCTTCTTAAATCCCTTCACACCTCTCCGCCAGTGTCCTTTGTCTTCTAAATGTGCTGATAAAGAGAAGCTTGGAGCAGCCGGCTATTCCATCCCCCCACCAATTTAGAACGTACTATAGCTCTGCGTTGTACCACGATGCATACTAACGCCAAACCCCCAACCCCCCCCCCCATCCCGGGTTCTGACACACAAACGCTGGCGAAGCTGCCTTCTTCGTATCTCACTGTCACTTGCTTTTCTTTTTATTCAGTTTTATTGAGTGTTCCTGCCTGTCCCCGCATGTTGCTGTATGCTGTTTCTTTTGTACTCCAGGACATGCAGAGGAAAGAATGGTAAAGAGCAGTAACTTCGGCGCTATATGCAATCATCAGACACTCCCCATCTGCCCGTGTCGTTCAAACACAGGAACATATATTGGTGTAAAAGTATAACAAAAGTGCAAAAGTGCACTTTTTCCATCGCCTTTTTCTGTAAGAAGCAATGTACACACTTCTCTCTATGCTGTGGTTTCTATTACACACCTGAAAGAAAGAGACAATATATGTGAAAATATCCAGCATACAGCAACATGCGGGGACTGGCAGGAACACTCAATAAAACTGAATAAAAAGAAAATCAAGTGACGGTGAGATACGAAGAAGGCAGCTTCGCCAGCGTCTGTGTGTCAGAACCGGGTTGGGGGCTATTTGGCGTTAGTATGCATCGTGGTACACTGCAGAGCTATAGCGCGTCTTTAGTGAAAACAGCCGTGTCAGATGGGGTTGTATGGATTGATTCTGAATGCGACTGCAAGAATGAAAAGTGAATTAAAAAAAAAAAAAGCTAACCTTTACAAGGATCATAAATTACACTGGCCGTTACAGACTGAAATCAAATGTATGCTTTTATTCTAAAACAGTAAGACTAAGAGCAGTTTACTTCTCAAAACGGAGGGGCGCAGGATCGAACTCGTGACCTCTTGATTCCCAAGCAGGGGCTGAATCTATTGAACCATGGAGGCAGTTACAATAAACTGCTGTCAATGTCGCATGTTAAGGCGGCTTTTTGTTTCTGCAGTTATATTTTTGAATAAAAAGGCAATTGTGTTATTCTTGTGAAAATGTTTCTTTGCTATTTGGACTTCAGGCTTCATACATTATATAGTTTATGCCTACATTTTGTCATCTACTCCTAGAATATAAAAACGTTTCTGTTTTAACAATGTGTTGACACAGATTACTGTAGAAACGGAACAGACATGAAATGCGTGTGTTCCAAACAACGATCTATTATTTCCACTCTAAAACTCCACTTCACTCCCAGATACTCAATCAAGGCATGAGCTGGGAGAAGTTCGTGCACGTTCTAAATTGGTGGGGGGATGGAATAGCCGGCTGCTCCTAGCTTCTCTTTATCAGCACATTTAGAAGACAAAGGGCGCTGGCGGAGAGGTGTGAAGGGATTGAAGAAGCGATTTAAGGTGGGACGGAATTACGATTTTTTTCGTAGGCTCTGGTAATTCTAGTGTTAACAATCTCTAGATGATAACGTCTGTTGAACAAACAGGTATCGCTAGCCAAGCGGAGGCAAGGTGCACTCCAACATGTGGTGAGACGTAGACAACTCGAACAGAGGCTGTTGAGTGAATGAGGAAGGCCCCTCCCCCCTGTTCTCGGCCCACAGCCACTCTGTTGGATTTGCATAAATACATCGGTAGTGCAAGCTAACTGTGGTACTTAGTGCGATGAGAGAAGTTGCAAAATCAACCGGAAAGTTCAAGCAAATTATAGAAAACAACCAGATCTAAATCCGTTAAGTAATTCTCTCGTGAAAAGCGCACAGACATATAGACAGAATGCGATTGGACCAAAACATTTTTAAAACTATTTCTTAGCGAGCACCTACGGGCCAAGGGTAACCTACATTCCAAATTTCAAGTCCTCATGGTTCGGGAGATTTCATGATGAGTGAGTCAGTGGTATTTGGCTTTTATATATATATATATATATATATATATATATATATATATATATAACTATATATATATCCTAACTGTGGCAGGATATATGGATTGAGGCATTGCCATGGCAGAAGGGCTTTCATGGTCTAGTGATCCTTGGAGCTATGTTGTTGAGAGCTACATGCTCCTGATAGGGCTTCCCAAGGCAAACAGGTCTGAGATGAAGATCCAGACTAAGTCAATCCTGAGATCCCATATGGCGTTAAACCAAGGATTGGCCTTTCCCTTGCCTGGGAAAGGGTACCTGGGGCCCCACCCTGGATCCAGGCCCAGGGGAGGGGCTGGCCGTCGAGCGCCTGGTGGCTGGACCTTCGACCACAGGGCCCAGCCGGACTCAGCCTGGAGGAGCAACGTGGTTCCGCTCTGTTGTGGGCCCACCACCTGCAAGAGAGGCCATAGGGGTCAGGGGTGGTAGCTGAAGGCGGGAACTCTGGCATTCTGACACTCGGTTGCTGAAACTGGCTCTTGGGACATGGAATGGGAAGGAACCTGAACTGGTGCGATAGGTTGAGAGACACCAGCTAGATATAGTCGGGCTCATCTCTACGCATGGTCTGGACTCTGGAAACCATTCTTCTTGAGAGAGGCTGGACTTTGTTCCACTCTGGAGTTGCTGTGGGTGAGAGCCTTCTTGGAGTCCCTGGAAGAGATGCTGCAAGGCACAGCTCCTGGGGACTGTATTGTTCTGCTGGGAGACTTAAACGCTCACGTTGGCAACGACAGTGAAACCGGAAAAGGTGTGATTGGGAGGAACGGCCTCCCTGATCTAAACTCGAGTGGTGTTCAGTTGTTGGACTTTTGTGCTGGCTATGGATTGTCCATAACGAACACCATGTTCGAGCATAAGGTTGTCCATAAGTGCACTTGGCGCCAGGATGCCCGAGGTTGCAGTTCGATGATCGACTTTGTAATTGTGTCATGGGATCTGCAACCTTGTCTTGGACACTCGGGTGAAAAGAGGGGCTCAGCTGTCAACTGATCAACACATGGTGGTAAGTTGGATCAGATGGCGAGAGAGGCTCCCGGACAGACCAGGCAGAAATCAAATGTATAATGAGGGTCTGCTGGGAACGTCTGGTGGAGGAACCGGTCAGAAAGATCTTTAACTGCCACCTCCGGCAGAACTTCAATCTCATTCCAAGGGAGGCGAAGGACATTGAGTCTGAATGAGCCATGTTCCGAGCTTCCATTGTTGAAGCAGCAGAACTAAGCTGTGGCTGTAAGGTTGTTGGTGCCTCTCGTGGCGGCAATCCATGAACCCGGTGGTGGACACGTAAGGTTCGAGAGGCCGGAAAGCTGAAGAAAGAGTCCTATTGGGTCTGGTTGACCAGTGGGACTCCAGAGGCAGCTGAGGGGTACCGGTGGGCCAAGTGTGTGGCGGCATTGGCTGTTGCAGAGGCAAAAACTCAGGCATGGGAGGAGTTTAGGAAAGCCATGGAAAACAACTTTTGGTCAGCACCGAGAAGGTTCTGGCAAACCGTCAAGTGCCTCAGGAGGAGAAAGCGGGGCTCCACCAACACTGTATACAGTGGAGATGGGGCCCTGCTGACTTCAACTATAGATGTTATTGACCAGTACAAGGAGTACTTTAAGGATCTTCTCAATCCCACCAGCATGTCTTCCTTAGAAGATTAAAGAGTGATTTCTAGTTTTTTGGCAAATTTCTAAATATTAAATATTTAGGGTAGTTTAAACATTTTACACAAATTTACAATGGCAAAAGCCATTTTAACAAAGTCAGCAGTTTCTGAACACTTTACAGTCACAACAAACGGAAAACATTCTTTGTGTCAGTGTGTTGTTGGAGATGATGGTGATAATGCATATAATCAGTAGTTTTACTTTTCAGACAAGTAGGCACCTATAAGAGCATCACATTTAAAAAGACACTTGTAGGGTTTTCACCCAAAAGTGTTAGAAGTTGTACTTGGTAGTGATAAAATAGCTTATATTTTGTGTGCTTTCAGCCAGCATACTACCATTAAATACATTTGTTTGTTTACAAATAGAGGAGTCAGTGATACCATTAAGTGAGAAGATGGAATCAATGGTTTTGTGAACCAGTGACTTGGCAAAAAGAAATGTCTGAAGGTGTCTCTACCAGCATATATTCAATGATTTTGCTGTATGTTGTTGCTGCTTTTAGCATCCATAATAAGTTAGCTCTGAAACAAGAAACAATATAACAACAATAGCTGGAAACTTGCAATTAATACACTGTAGTACATAGGAGCTAATCTTTAAACACTTAAAAAGTCAGGTATTGCTTCAAACCTTATTGCCTGATACAGTCAATTCTCGTTATTCACAGGGCTACTTTCCAGGAAAACCCCATGGATATGGAAATCATGGATACTGACGCATTGATACTATGGGGAAAAATGGGGTTTGTTTTGTTTTTTTTTGCAGGATGTCATCTCAGGGGCAGAAGGGACTGGGTGGACATGCAGGTCTTCTGCTTTTACACTTTGTGGCTCAGTAATGATTTGTCCACTGTTTCATCTACAGGATCCTTGTTACGACTTTTATTTTCCCTATAGTCAAGTTCAGTTATCTTCTAGTCACTCCATCAGTGGTCACGAGTAACTGCAGCAAGGCTGATCTGAGGACCTCACTAAGCAATCCAATTGGTAATAGTGATGAGTGGTGTTTACAAAGGGAAGGTACTTAATCAGTGCAAACTTATGACCAACACTTGCTGGGAATTCTTTATTTATAAGGCCCTGTGCATATCATGAATGGCGTCCAACAGCTTACTCATGCCTCTAAGTGCCAGGTAGACACACACTGATCCATTCAGTGTAATGTGTGTGCAGCCCTAGAGATCTAAGGGCATGACAGACCCGTTTTGTTTGTCCTCATTCTCTGAATCTACTGAATGTTGTTGGTTTTTTTTCCTGTGGCAGCGAGACTAACTCCCTGATGTCTGTCCCCAAATCATCCTGCAGCTCACAATGAGGACCTTATCCTTGAATAGGTGTGATTAGACTTCGGGTGTTTCAAAACCAGGTATATTTTATAATGGTGGACAAGTGAATCTGCTGGTATCAAAGATTTACTGTATATATCACAGATACATGTTTTGACTCACATGTCACCCGTTCCAAAGTCTAGCTTTTATGTAAAATAAACCACTTCTTCAGAATGTAACTTTTTATAGAGGTCTTTCCTTATGGCATTTTTGGTTAAATATTTTGTGCTTTCTTGCACATTTATGTTTTAGCTATACTTTGCAGTGATCTGAGCTTATACAAAAATGAAAGAGAACTATGAAGTGTCCACACTTGCTGTGACAGAGCTGATTGAGGTAAAAATGCATTATTTAACAAAAAATAAGTATAAAAGATCATGAAAGAACAACTTGACAATGAGGAAAAGCAAAAAGAAACACTCTAGAATGTTCAAGTCAAGAAGTCAGACAGATTTTAAAAACCCATAGAATCAGATTTATATATATATATATTTTTTTTACAATAGAATTGATTTAAGTCCTCATTTGCCAGCAAACTCTTGAGAGATGCACCAAGGCTGACAAATTAAATGTTCCTGCAAAATCAACTAGCAGGGACATCATGAAGGGGAGAAGAAGAAAAATACATTCAATTCCAAGGAAAAAAATAAAAAAATCAAAACCAATCAACACAAGATATGCAAAATCAGTCTATATAAAATACAGTATGCCCTTGTGTATTCTTAAATAACAACAATATGTACAGTTTTTCTTTTAAGAAACTACATAAGTTATATACCCCTTAACCAATAAAATCATTTATTAGCTCAAATGCATAACTTGGCACAGTAGAATACTAAAAAGAAATCCATGCAGTAAATACACAATTAATGAAATCAGTAAACGTAACTATAGAATATTAATAACGTACAAGAAAATGACAAAGGATTTACTTGTCACAAGATCATTTTCTTAAAATATTGAAATTGACCTGATTTCAAGTATAACAGTTTTTTTTTCAAAGGAAAGATCATCAACTCAATAAACTCAAATGTATAAATCATCTGGATTTTTTCCTTTTTTTATACAGTTGCTTTTGAGACCTCTACACAGTCATGTATGTTATTGCATTGTTTTTGCATATCTTGTGAAAGAACACACAATCAGTCACCCATGGGCACCCACTTCATGGGCATCAGTGTACAAAAATAGGCACACACAAACATAAGCATATAAAATGAGTTAAGTGCCTTTCAATCATATGCCACAATTGTCACTTGTTTTACCCAAAACACAACTTGAACTACATGGTGCAGCTTTTCAAATAGGAGTGAGGGGTGGGGTAGTTAGGGGGGAGAGAGAGAAAAAGACGGCGGTAAAGTAATAAAAATCATCTTACAAGCATTACTATTTCAAATCATGAAACAAACAAAAACAGGCTTCGTTGTTTTAAATTTTCAAAAAAGGGAGAAATAAAGTAAAACTGAATTTGTCAAACATAACATGGGATACAGTTTCATTAAAATGCCCAGTTCACACCTTGCTAGCACAAACTCTGTGCTGTTATCTGTTTCTCAAAGCAATATTAGGCAGGGTACCAAAGGAAATGAAACATCTTCATGTTGTACTTGTGCCCTGACTAGCTTAGCAAATCTGTACATTCTCCACTCATAAGGGTTGCAGCATAGATTCAGGCCAGACTTGCACTTTCATATTCCCCACTGCCCCACCCCTACCTTAGCCCTGTCTGCTTCACATCAATCCATCAAACTGAGGCAGACCGCTAATTTGAGTGTACAAAAAAGAAAATGGTAAAAAAAAGTAAGTCAAAGTAGAGGTATTTGGCAGCAGATGGTGCTATCCCTTGGATTTTTGCCTTATAAAATATTTTTGTAAGAACTGAACACAAGGAATATTCACACAACAGCAGTCTACTGCTCTGTCCAAGGAATTTTCTTCATTTGATTGTAAAAAGGAGGAGACAAAAAGAGGCAATGTTTCCATTTGTCTCTTCTGCTCTGGTCCTGAACACAGACAGATTGCATCCATTTTGTGACTCGCCCGTCAGATATAAATGATTAACTTCAGGACAAACTAGCTTTAACTGCTGGTTCACCCTTTTCCATGTGAAAAGTAAAACAAGTACTTTTTTTTTTTTTTTCCTCCCCTTTAGCTCCTTGAGGGGAACGAAGACTGTGAGGCACTTCAGAAACAAACCTAGATCATAGTTTCTCTTACAAATAAAACAAGCAGAAGGAAAAAATATCCAATAAAACACCTCGATTACTGCATGTTCTGTTGTTCTATGCAGTGCTAATATGAAAAGTTTTTTCTTCTTTAGCAATCCCACAATCCCTTTCACCTTGCTCAAGGTCCTCCGCAAGGTATTCCTGTGGCTTGTTTTGTTGAGCTTCACTGCCCTTACAACTAAGAAAGGGTATAATGTTGCCATTTGGACTGGGTAGGCTGTTGCCATTAATAATATTAGCAGCTGCATTGTCCATTTCCTCTATAGTCATTTCACAAGCATCTGCAAGTTCTTGCTTAGCCACTTCGATAAAGGAAGGGTCTTGAGCAAAGTGGTTCAGTCCTTCTGAGATGAGAACCTACAAAGGAGACAGCACAGTTTATTTTTGCATCTTTGGCTCTGTACTTCATAAATGGTGTTTACTGTACTGGCCAAACCAAAACACTAAATTCAGTACACGGAGCTTATATCCACCTTATTTGGAAGTGACTCAATGGACAGTGCTATTTATAATCCAATTTTTGTTTGTTTGTTTGCTTTAGTACCTCTGTTTTGAAACTGAATGTTCTGTCAGTCAAAATTACACTTTGGAAATGAGCAATCATCTATCGAAACCCCAGCATTACTTGTCCCGCTGGCAAATATCACAAGACCTGAAAACCAAAAACTCTGAGATCATAGTATACTTAGTAGAAGCCTTTAGAGTCTGATGGTGGAGCATTTCTTTATTTGCTTCCTGGCTGATGGCACCAAATTTAAACAACTCACTAAGGTAGCAGTGTTTCAGTTTAACACTATAGGAAAAAACAGCTAACCAGACAATACACCCACATTTCAATTAACGTCCATAGAATGTGCATGTTGGCAGTGACAGTAACCTGTTTTGCAGCGGTTCCCCATATCCCTCATCCCATACACACTCATTTGGGCTCTTGTTAGTTCTGTTCAGTTTAGTGATGTACTGTATTAAGATGGTGATTAAATTACAATGACAAAGAGTTTGTGGTAAAGCTGTCAAATCACCAACCATAGTTTCTTGGGTAAACTGTACCATTACAGATGTTATTACTCCCATGGGTTAGAAAATGGATGGATGGTTATATTCTGTGTACTGTTAAAAACATAAAACTGACTAAAATAGCTGATGTCCTCCCAAATGATTTTGGAAAACAAGAATGATCCTAATAAATTTGTGAAATTTATTCCCATACCTTCTCCATTTTTATTTCACTATTTTCTTTCTTTGCCTTTTTTAATGTATCCGTTGCCTGAAAACAAACTCATGGAGCTGCTTCTGGTAAAGGTTAGAGATTGCACATAAGGTGGATATAAATATAATAATTGAAAACGGTATAATATAAAAAACACTGCATTAAACATTTGTATGTAAAATGGCTAAACACCCTGTAGAAATGGTTTTGGAAAGTATTTTAAGAACAATAATTTAGATAATCTTCCAATATTTTCATCTATGTAAATGTTACAGAGGTAACAAATTTCAGTGATGGAAAGATGGAGTGGAGTAAGTAATGGCAGCTAGTTAAGGAGTAATAACAGACAGATGCACATGCAGACAACCAGGATAACTGCGGTGACTTGGACGGGGGGCGGGGGAATGGGGATTTGGGGGTACATTTTACAGACACGGTACTAAAAAAAGGATACACACACACACACGGGGAATCAATCAGCATCTCTGCTTACCAATTTTACATCAAAATAAATGGTGCGTTGCCTAAATATTGTATACCTCTTACCTTTCCAAACATACATCACAGCAGCATATAAAAGATGCATTTTTATTTTTAACAAGAATGCTGCTATAACCAAAGGACAGTGCTGTCTCAACAATGCTTATGTAATGAAACAATTTGTTTTCTAAATGATAACAAACAATTCTAATCATTGACAAGTTTGAATTTCTCTTGTAAAGAATAAATACTGTAAGTTCTGATAGCATCAAATGCATTGTAATAATTTGGGAGAAAATATAAGCAGTAGTTACTAAATACAGGTAATTTACAAAATAATGACTTGAGTAGATTGCGGGTTTTAAATTGTACAGGAAGTAGATGCTTCTACACAAATGTGGTAATTATGATACTAAAGTAATTCATATCCCATCAAACTTAAGGACATGTATGAAGTGGCTGGGCAGAACGCAATTTTCATTACTCTTTGCATCAAGAAGAGCAATGGGTTTCCTTAAAGTGTATGGCTAGAGGAATACACATGCATTTCTACCACTTCTCATAAGTCCTGAAAGAACAGTTTTGACCCATCAAGGGTGTGTGAGTGACATAGGAGCTCACTGTATGTGACAAAATCAAATAAACAGAGTGTGCAGATGCTGAGAAATGCCATATACTTCATGTTGAAGATTACACTAAAGTTGCCCATTCGTCAAACCAAACAAAAATGCTGTCTGGTAACTTTGTTCTCTGAACCTCCTCATTGTTATTCTGGGTCCCACCTCTAGCAGCATCATAAATGTAAATAATTTTTAAATAAGATATTTAAAATGCAACAAGCTAAAAAAATATTCTTCAACATAAATAAAAAGTATACCCAGCAGAAACAGGCAAATTCGTAAGGAGCAAAAATAAGTGGGACTGCTGTAAAATGTAACTTTATTCCACTTTTTTTTATCCATTATGAGGTTAAACAAAGCCAAAGTAGAATCCCAGCAGTAACTGGCTATTTAGCTATTAATGTTTTGCAGGGTATACTGAAACACATCTCTTAAATGTAGTATTATTATTAGTAGTAGTCGTAGTAATAGTATTACACTTTTGAAAGGCCCCATATCTCCATTTCATCTTGATTTTAAACTGTGTTTTATGTCAGCCATTTGCTTTTAAAGCTGCTTTGGGGGCTGTAGCTAAGAGTTTCGAAATGTTTCTTAATGTGAACACAGCTCTGGGAATGTGATACAGCATAAAATTCCATTATATTGATTTTATGGAAAACCAGTAAGGCCTGTACAGGCTCTTCTCACTGGTGTAGTGTGTGGTCTATGAGAGAGACTTGATTCTTGTGGCACAAGCTTCAGTGACACTGGTAATGTATATTAATGATGTTAGTGTGAAAGTTGGAGGAGAAAATTTCATTAGCCAGGGGAAACTGTTGACAAAAGTTCCCACTTCATGAGCATAGTGTACTGTATTTGCACCAATCTGGGATGGAAGTAAAAATTGATAAAAATGCCACAAAATACTAAGCAGATGTGGTGAATAAATAGTTTTAAAAGTATCAGTGTTATAGCCTATATACCATAGATTTCCCAGACAACAGATGTCAGCTGTTTTGGCCTTTTTGGGAGATTACGAAGCAGTGCCTGAGTTTTCATATACCAAATGATGGTATTTTTTTAGTGAAAAAATTACATTGTGTCCCTAAGTTCTAGACACTCATAGAATAAATGCCAAAGTGCCCTAAAACTTTGGGTTGTAGTGGCCTAATGCCCTAGTGTATGTACATGTTTTACTTTATTTTGTCAATTACCTGCATTTGAAAATAAACCTATAATGAGAATGCAAAATTAATATACTACTAAGAAATACGGAAGACATTCCCGTAAAATCTAATTGAAGTACCATAATATTCTGATAGGTGTTATTATATATAAATAATTTACCATATATTCATAATTCCAAAAGCAGTAGAATATTACAAAAAATAACATCTTAGAAATTTAAACATTAGGAAAATTACCATGAGTAAACAAATTAGATGGACAAAATCCAGCATTTATATTACATGGGGATAGAAAAATATGTTGTGTTGGCAGTGTGTAGAAATGCCAACTAGAGCATTTTTGCAGAGTTTTCACAATTCTCTAAGGATCGTCTTGCACGTGTAATAAGCAAAGGGACATTTACACATTCAATAACTGCAGACATTCAGGATTCCCAGTGCTCTGGGAGATATGTTCCCAAATTTGACATGACAGACTGATGTACTTTTCAAACGAACAAAATCAATTCACTTGTTTGTTAAAGAATGCAAAACTAGGCATTGAAGCAAATGTACAGATCAGTACAGATCTAAACAAAGATACTTTACAGTTGTCTTTTGAAAATCGTTATAGCAACATTACATGTCATCCAAAAGTTGGGAATGATAATGAGACACAAAAAAACTTTTTGCAATATATCTAAAGATAGTGAAAATGTCTCTACTTTCCTCTTTTTAAAATATTTTCAGATATCTTCTGTTCACAAAGTGCATTTTGATATATTTTATAAAATGTTTACTTGTCACAAACCTTTTAAGTTGTTCTATCAAAAAGTATTATTTATATCATACTGCATTATATATAATAACATGTTTACAAAACAGCAAAAAGAAAGAAAAAAAGAGAAAATATAAAAATTATTTTCATACTGCTTCCACCAGATTGCCCGCGCTGCCATGACACTGTTCTTCCAAGTCCGTGATTTGGTTGGGCAGCATGAGTGTAACTGACTGCAGATTCTGAGAACTGCTGTTTGCGTTGTCTGTGTGTAATGTACCACAGTTTACTGATGGAAGGCTAGTGTTCAACTTAACGTAGGAGCTGGCACTCTCCAGTTGCAAGGTAGGAACAAACTGGTATGGGCAGCCTCTGTTGCAAGGAGAATCTGAAGATGTGGTACAGAGAAGTGGGAGTAATGGTGGTGAATGACTTTGTCTGAAGAGTGGTTTCAATCCTGCTACAGCCAAGGCCTGGACAAAAGAGGAAAGAAATCAACTCCATTATCAACAATGTCTTTTACACACATACAGAATATATTCAGCCATTTTCTGACAGTATTTCATCCAATAAGGGGTAGCAGAAAGCCATTCTCTAGTAACAGTCAAGTGCAGGTTCTGAACAGGTAACTAGCCCCTTAGTATGAGCCACTCATGCACAAATCAAGACTTACTAACACCAAACCTCATGCAGTATGTGTATTTGAGAAAACCACATGGGCATTGAGAGACTTAGCAAATTCAGAAACTATGCTGGGTATTGAATCTTGGTTCCTGGGGTTTAGAGGTAGAAGGGCTAACTCCTGTGCCACCTTACCATCCTAAATTAACAAATTTATATAATATTAAAAACCCTATATGCGGGCAATAATGCCTTTAAAGTAAAATTCTTCCATGTCCCTGTATGCAATTTCAGTGTCAGTCTTACCTGCTGATGTACTAAATTGAGCGGTAATACTGTTCTTTGAGGAACATCTGACACTTGATATTTGTGTCTCCTCAGACATTCCAGATGAAAGGACGATCTTCTGCCTGAACAACAGAAAACAAAGAGCAGGAAGATGAAGACAGGTACAATATTCTACATTATGATGCACGGTAATAATACAGTGTGGAACTGACAACCTGACAAAAATCAGAACCCATCTTTGGAAAGAATGCCAGTCCATTGTAGGACACAATAACAGCCATATATCTGTCCATACTGTACAGTATATTTAAAAAATGTACCCATATTGGGAAATGGTATTTTAATATAGCAAAGCAAACTTGTTTCTTGTGTTATACAGTTGTGCTTGAAAGTTTGTGAACCGTTTAGAATTTTCTAGATTTCTGAATAAATATGACCTAAAACATCCTCAGATTTTCACTCAAGTCCTAAAAGTAGATAAAGAGAAACCAGTTAAACAAATGAGACAAAAATATTATACTTGGTCATTTATTTACTGAGGAAAATGATTGAATATGACAAATTTGTGAGTGTCAAAAGTATGTGAACCTCTAGGATTAGCAGTTAGTTTGAAGGTGAAATTCGAGTGAAGTGTTTTCAATCAATGGGATGGCAATCAGGTGTGAGTGGGCACCCTGTGTTATTTCAAGAACAGCGTTCTATCAAAGTCTGCTCTTCACAACACGTTTGTGGAAGTGTATCATGGCATGAACAAAGGAGATTTCTGAGGACCTCACAAAAAGAGTTATTGATGCTCTACAGGCTGGAAAAGGTTACAAAACCATCTCTAAAGAGTTTGGACTCCACCACTCCACAGTCAGACAGATTGTGTACAAATGGAGGAAATTCAAGACCATTGTTACCCTCCCAGGAGTGGTCAACCAACAAAGATCACTCCAAGAGCAAGGCGTGTAATAGTCAGCGAGGTCACAAAGGACCCCAGGGTAACTTCTAAGCAACTGAAGGCCTCTCTCACATTGGCTAATGTTCATGTTCATGAGTCCACCATCAGGAGAACACTGAACAACAATGGTGTGCATGGCAGGGTTGCAAGGAGAAAGCCACTGCTCCAAAAAACATTGCTGCTCGTCTGCAGTTTGCTAAAGATCACGTGGATAAACCAGAAGGCTATTGGAAGAATGTTTTGTGGACGGATGAGACCAAAATAGAACTTTTTGGTTTAAATGAAAAGCGTTATGTTTGGAGAAAGGAAAACACTGCATTCCAGCATAAGAACCTTATCCCATCTGTGAAACATGGTGGTGGTAGTATCATGGTTTGGGCCTGTTTTGCTGCATCTGGGCCAGGATGGCTTGCCTTCATTGATGGAACAATGAATTCTGAATTATATCAGAGAATTCTAAAGGAAAATGTCAGGACATCTGTCCATGAACTGAATCTCAAGAGAAGGTGGGTCATGCAGCAAGACAACGACACTAGGCACACAAGTTGTTCTACCAAAGAATGTGTAAAGAAGAATAAAGTTCATGTTTTGGAATGGCCAAGTCAAAGTCCTGACCTTAATCCAATTGAAATGTTGTGGAAGGACCTGAAGCGAGCAGTTAATGTTAGGAAACCCACCAACATCCCAGAGTTGAAGCTGTTCTGTACGGAGGAATGGGCTAAAATTCCTCCAAGCCGGTGTGCAGGAATGATCAAAAGTTACGGAAGCGTTTAGTTGCAGTTATTGCTGCAAAGGGGGTCACACCAGATACTGAAAGCAAAGGTTCACATACTTTTGCCACTCACAAATATGTAATATTTGATCATTTTCCTTAATAAATAAATGACCAAGTATAATATTTTTGTCTCATTTGTTTAACTGGTTTCTCTTTATGTACTTTTAGGACTTGAGTGAAAATTTAATGATATTTTAGGTCATATTTATGCAGAAATATAGAAAAATCTAAAGGGTTCACAAACTTTCAAGCACAACTGTACATGAAAAATAATGTAATAATGGAAATACTGTTCCATACTTGGAATTGTTACCCTCTTTTCAATTATAAGTTCACTATGTTGAATAAAATGTACTGAGCAGCTGTATATGTAGGGTTACTGAGTAGGGTTTCACTTTGTAAAGTACTAGTAAGGTTCTTTGCACAAGTTAACAGTGTTAAACACTAGAGATGTCACAAGAACTACAGTAATTATTCTTTATTAAGTTGATACCACAATTTCAAGAAGGCAATGTTGCTAGCTTATTTTTACAGTATCAAAAAGTCAGTACTATACTCATGAATGATTGCAAGTAAACTGATTACTCCAGAAGGCACAATAGTATGTGAGGAAAAAATGTTGAGTGAAAACTACAAAAAAAAAATGGCTTACAGTGGTGATGATACCCCACCTCAACATAAAAAGAGCAGGAAGACATGTTTGGAAAACTGTTGTGTCTGAGGGAAGGTAAAATACACATACACACAGAAGCACACATCATGAATTTTTAAGAGGAGACTAAATGATGGCATACATAGTCACTAAAAAGGAACAGAGCCTTGGCACTCATTTTCTCACTTCAATGAAAGAGTCGGCAGATGTCCATCTAAGCATCCTTCCATTTTCTAACTGGCGTATACAGCTCAGGATCGCAAGGGAAATCTTATGTGCATGCATAGCTATTCATGTAGTAAAATGGGGAAAATCCACACTGGCAATGATGACAACAGTTGTGGCAAGTGAAAAGAGAGACAAGTTTCAGACAAAGTAGCTTTTTGACTTGTTATGCACAATCGATGAAATGAGCTGCTCCATTTATTAATAACAAAATAAAACTTATTTAGTGCTTTGAAGCAATACACATCTCCCTATTAATATAAAATGTACAACATTAAGAGAAATGTTCAATTGCAGAAAAATGCTGTTAGCAAGACAAGCAAAAGAGCATGTTTCATACTTGAATAGCAATCAGCAAATGCTGTTTGGATTGTTAGTTTGTTTCTTTAAGTCAAATTAATATTCATGAGTATTATCACTAAAATGGGATAAACACAGTGAAAGCATATATGTAAATGAAAGGTACATTGAGAATTGTAATGCATTCGAACAATTACAAATTAACTGACAAGAGGTAATGCCAGTCCAGTTAACTTTAGAATTCCAGATCTGTACACAGGCTAAGCACAGTTTAAACAGCACAACAAAAGGTGTTTTACAAGACCTCTGAAATAATGGATTCATGTAAAACTGACAAGACTGATTTTGGAAAGCCTTAAAGTTTGATCTCTCAGTCAGTCATGCTGGAGAGAAAATGTCAGAGAATAAATTTAAAATATGCACATGATAAGATAATGCCAGGCAGTCCGTGATGATATGATCATTTATAAACCCTGTGTTGAAATCTCTTAAAGATAACATTCCATTTGCTTTGTTGTTACACTGGGGGAATCCCCATGTCCATCACACATTAAAATTCCAGCCCTGCATTGTATTTTGGTATTTGCTAATACTAATACTTGCTTACTTAAATGATAGTTGGCTAAGCACTTGATGAAAACACCACTATTCAAAACTGACATTACTTTTAAAATTAAAATATTTTATTTTTTTGTTACAGAAGGAAGCACAATATTGTTTGTTTGAATAATGGGGCTACTTTTTATTAAAGGCCATTACATGGGATTTCTTTCAAACATACTCAAGCAGCAAAAGTAAAAGTACATCTGTAATGTAATGAGAAGGTGTAAGGCTTTGTCTAGAGAACACAGTACATTTAAAAAAATTTTTAAACAGCATTCACAGAACATTTTTGCGGCAGAACAGCATTACAGAATAATGTTTCAGCATGCAAATGCCATCCTGCCTTTGATCATTACATATTTGCTGTCTGTATCATGGTGATGTCCTGAACTGTTGTAGTGGCGAGCATTGATATGACATACACTGTGCCTCCCTTACTGATTTTATATATTGTGGGCAGATGTGGGAATGAAAGTTTAGGACAGCCAAAAAAATTTTGCGGCACCAACCCTGTCGTCCCTTTTTTTGCCTAAAGACAAGAAAATAATAAAGAAAAGAGCATAGTTAATGCTTGTAGGCACATGTCTCTTCAGCGGCTGGGGCAAATTGCCTTGACCTGGCATCTTCTTGACACTGTGGGGAAAGGAGAATACAGCATCAACGGCAATACCCCTCTTGCTCTGAACGGGTTATTACATACCATAGCCCCACTTCAGCTTCAGCCCATTGGGGCAAGCAGGCCTGGCTGTGAGGTCGAAGGCCCAGGAGAGGGCATCGATATCAGCATTGACATGGAGGTGTCCTGCGCCTGTGCAGCACCCTGAATTTGCAAGGCTGGAGGCTCAGGAACCAGCGGATGATAGGTTTGAATTCTGGTATGAACAGAGCCATTGTAAGGGGACGTAGTCTGTCACAAGGTTAAATTCCCAGCCCAGCAAGTAGTGTTGGAGCTGCAAAATGACCCTTTTCATGGCAAGGCCTCTTGCTCAATTGCCATATACCTTGCCTCCTAGTCCAACAGTTTCTCACTGAGGTACATGTTGTGTCCCGCTCCATTGACAACTTGGCCCAACATGGCAACAAGGCCAGGCGTCCATCTGGTGGAGAAAGGGTAGAGAAAATTTATGAGATAACAATTCTGGAGCAGACGTTAGGGCCATTTTCAGGTCACAGATCACGGCATCTGTCGAAGGGGTCCACGTCACTTGTTCCTTGTCATTTCAGTGAGAGGCACGGTTTGCTCAAAGAAGCGGGGCACAAGCCGGCAGTGGTAACCCTCTAAACCCAGGAAAGCCTGTACTTGCTTCTTGGTTTGGAGCCGGGACCCAGGGCCAGTTCCGAATGGCTGCAACCTTGGACCACTGAGGCTTGATCTCGGTCAACCCAAAACACTTCTGGGCATTGATCCACAGGCCAGCATTGCAGATGGTGCAGAGGAGGTTCTTAACGTGCAGTTGCTCCAATGTGCTGGAAAAAATGACATCAAGGTAGAAAGCACTGTAGGTATTGTGGGGCTGCATCAGTCTGTCCACCAGACACTGAATGTGGGGACTCCATGCACCCAAAAAGGTAGGATACGGAACTGTCAGTGGCCACTAGGGATGCTAAATGCGGTCTTTTTTTTTTTTTGCAACGTCTGTCAGGGGAATTTGCCAGTAGTCTTTCATCATGTCAAGTGTGGACACATACAGAACGTTCTCTAGTAGCTTTAGGAGGTCATACACCCTTGGCATCAAACTGGGAGACCTGGATGAGCCAGTGGAAGTCATTGCAAAAATGCCAGCTCTCATCTGGCTTAGGGTTCAATACGATTGGGCTGAACCAAGGGCTGTGACTGGCCTCTATTACCCCCAGCTATAGCATCTAGCATAATCTGAACTCCATCCCTGCCTTGTTGGCCTCTGGAAGAGATGGAATGACTGCTCGCAGATGACCACACCCGGCCGAGGATTGACAACCCTCTTGAGTGATCAGATGACATTTCCCAGTTCCTTCTTTTGTTGAGGTTTGAGGCTATCCCTGTAATTTAGCTGTCCAGTGTCTTTAAAGGGCAACAGTGTAGGAGTGGCCGGGAATCACTAGAGTTGCTGTCAACCCAGGGCTTCAGAAGGTTGCCATGATGCGTGCTCTCTCGGTCACCGGTTGGGTTGGTAGACCAGGTAATCCACCAAACCCTTTCGCTCTCAGACCTTGTACGGTCACTGCCAATCTTCAGCTAGCGTGCTTCCATTAAAATCTGTGTGTATGCATCATGAATTATGTGTTAATACAATGTTTTGAAATAAATGAGACAGACGGTAAGGCCCAAGAGGTACAGACCTGTTCCAGACCACAAAATATATGGATAGTGTTCTCACCAGAAGAAAAATGTCAGTGTGAGGTACTTACTAAAGTTGCTAACAGAATCTCCCCTGGTTGGGTTGCCTTGGCACTAGATTTCTTTTCAAATTAAATCCTCTTAAAAAAACATAAGACATATTCCCCCACTCTTTTGAAAATGTATAGAGAATTACTTCTTTTTAGTGCAAGGACTACTAAAAATCTGTCCATGTATGATGCAGTAGTTCAAGTAGTAATCTAAAGGCTATGAAAACCACATTTTCCAAACCTGATCTTTCCAAGAAAAGAACATGCAGAGTTAAAGGCTTGTGCCGGAAACAACAGGGAAAAATTATATGGGCTTGGATTTTAATTATTTTTTCATCTCGCTACCCTACCCTACAGCTCAGACTTGTGGAGAATAAGCAAAGTGGCTGATATATGTAGGGAGTGGAATAAATTGCTGCAACATATAGTGAAACATGCTAAAGCTTTCAGGCTTTACTTAAACAAAAGCTAAAGTTTCAAAAGATGTTTGTAGACTTATGATATCCACTGTATCTGAGTATCGAGAAGCTTAAGTAAACAGACATTTAACATTAATTAAAGACATATGAAGTATATCTGTAGCACAGCTACCTGTGCAATCCAGCCTAAACTTGAATCGGTGTTAAGTGAGTATCTGATCAAAGAAACAGAGCTTCAGAGAAAAAGTATGACTGTCTAGAATTTTATGTTTTAGTGTGTCGGCAGTATAACAGGGAAGAATGGCCAAAGCAAGCATGGTAAACAACAAAATCAATATTATAGAAATAAACAAAAACCAGACGAGAAAGACAGGCTAATGGAACAGTTGATTTAACTAACAAAGGGAAAAAGGATTGTCTGTACAGGTAGATAAAACTAAAGAGCAATGCACCACCTGTGAGAACTAGTGTGGTAGCTGGTAAGTAACAGCTAAAATGTGTAACTTTTCAAAACAGTTTATTTCCTCATTTATTTTTCTTTACATTTTAAATTATCAACATCATTATTATTTTTCATTTGGCCAACACACTTTTGTACCCCTGTTATATGAAAAAGTACTATTTGTCAAGAAAACACTGTAAAAGTCTTCCACAATGAATGATTCACAGCAGATCAGAACAACAAGCAGATACCGAAAATTACTAAGGCTTTTAGTAATACCCTAAAAAAATAATATTCTTACCTGATGTACATATAAAATTATTTTTCACTGATGGCCAACTTTTCCCCTCTTGCCATCTATTGTCTCTTTCTGTAGGTGCAAGTTGTTTACATTCTTCATCCTTGTGAAGCAGCCTGAAACAAATACCCAATAAGATATTTGCTTTTCACTTCACTTGAGTTACACATATTTAAACCTGCTATGTAAAAATCAGTTCAAACAAGCATTATATAACATCATAAAAACAAGAGTGTCAATACTGAGGACTACTGATATGTTAAGATGTCTTACAATTTCCCTCTTTTGTTGGCCTCCAAACTATCAAACAATCTCTCATAACTGAATCACACCCTTTGGTTCAGTGGAACTAAAAAACACTTAAAACTATTATACTAAAACCTTGATTATCTGTCAGTAGTCAGGACCGAGGCTGTGATGAGTAAGAGAAACGACGGATAACAGAACAGCTACTTTAAATATCATATACAGTAGATTAGTTTTGGGAATAGTCGTATTTAAACTGCTCAAAAAAGTTAAAGGAACACTTTGAAAACACATCAGATCTCAATGGGAAAAAGAAATCCTCCTGGATATCTATACTGATATAGACTGGGTAATGTGTTAGGAACGAAAGGATGCCACATCGTTTGATGGAAATGAAAATGATCAACCTACAGAGCCCTGAATTCAAAGACGCCCCAAAAATCAGAGTGAAAAAATTATGTGGCAGGCTAGTCCATTTTGCCAAAATTTAATTGCAGCAACTCAAAATTGTACGCAGCACTTTGTATGGCCCTGTGTTCTTGTATACATGCCTGACAACATCGGTGCATGCTTCTAATGAGATAACAGATGGTGTTGTGGGGGATCTCCTTCCAGATCTGGACCAGGGCATCACTGAGCTCCTGGACAGTCTGAGGTGCAACCTGGTGGCATTGGATGGACCAAAACATAATGTCCCAGAGGTGTTCTATTGGATTTAGGTCAGGAAAGTGTGGTGGCCAGTCAATGGTATCAATTCCTTCATCCTCCAGGAACTGCCTGCATACTCTCACCACATGAGGCCAGGAATTGTCGTGCACCAGGAGCCACTGTACCAGCATAGGGTCTGACAATGGGTCCAAGGATTTCATCCTGATACCTAATGGCAGCCAAGGTGCCTTTGTCAAGCCTGTAGCGGTCTGTGTGACCCTCCATGGATATGCCTCCCCAGACAATCATTAACCCACCACCAAACTGCTCATGCTGAATGATGTTACAGGCAGCATAATGTTCTCCATGGCTTCTCCAGACCCTTTCACTTCTGTCACGTGCTCAGGGTGAACCTGCTCTCATCTGTAAAAGCACAGGGCACCAGTGGTGCATCTGCCAATTCTGGTATTCTATGGCGATTGCCAATAGAGCTGCATGCTGCTGGGCAGTGAGCTCAGGGCCCATTAGAGGACATGGGGCCCTTGGGTCACCCTCATGAAGTCTTTCTGGTTGTTTGGTCAGAGACATTCACACCAGTGGCCTGCTGGAGGTCATTTTGTAGGGCTCTGGCAGTGCTCATCCTGTTCCTCCTTGCCCAAAGGAGCAGATACTGGTCCTGCTGATGGGTTATGGACCTTCTATGGCCCTCTCCAGCTCTCCTAGAGTAACTGCTTGTCTCCTAGAATCTCCTCCATGCCCTTGAGACTGTGCAGGGAGACACAGCAAACCTTCTGGCAATGACACGTATTGATGTGCCATCCTGGAGAAGTTGGACTACCTGTGCAACCTCTGTAGGGTCCAGGTATCGCCTCATGCTACCAGTAGTGACACTGACTGTAGCCAAATGCAAAACTAGTGAAGAAACAGTCAGAAAAGATGAGGAGGGAAAAATGTCAGTGGCCTCCACCTGTTAAACCATTCCTGTTTTGGGGGTCATCTCATTGTTGCCCCTCTAGTGCATCTGTTGTTAATTTCATTAACACCACAGCAGCTGAAACTGATTAACAACCCCCTCTGCTACTTAACTGACCAGATTAATATCCCATAAGTTTCATTGACTTTATGCTATACTCTGATTAAAAAGTGTTCCTTTAATTCTTTTGAGCAGTATATTTACAAATCAAAACTATATTAACAAAATATAATGTATTTTTAACAAAATGAATTCATATAATATTGTAACAACCAGCGTTATAAGCAAATACAACTCAGAGGTACTGGAGTTTTCTGCGTTTTACATGGAGTCGTTGTTTTGTAACAAATGGTGCCCTGTCTTACACTCCGTTATCTGGGTTATCAAGCACACCTCCAAAACAATAAAAGAAAGCTTCCCTACCAATCAGTTTATCTCCTGTCACTCATGTTCTGCCTTTTTATGAACCGCAAACACTCCTGTTTATTGTCTCCTGGCTCCCTACTCAAAACACCCTTCCGCTGCACCTTCCTTTTTCTCCTAACTTCTCCTGTCATTCATCTCCTAAGAGGTGTGTCCGCTGCTTACAGAACAGAACAGCATTCATTCTACCCTTTTCCTGCACAGCACATCATAAGCTCCTGGCATGTCACAATATATTAACAAAGCATAATATAACAGAATTTAAAATAAAATTGCAATACAGAAGAACATTAATATTAATACAGAATAAGATTACCGTCGGTGGTTCCCATTATCGACATGTTTTTCAATTTTGTCGGCATCATGCTTTACATTATTCACTCTTGTTCTTCCTACTCTGTAAATTGAAGCAATACTTGAAGCAGTTTTGATGTTTCATAAATGTTTAATAATTTTAATTTTTCTGTGATAATCCCAACACCACACACATATGTTGATCAGCCACAACAATGTATAGTAGATTAATAAAAACAAAAGAGAAAAGCTATGAAACACTATTAAAACTGAAGGTATGTGACCAACACTATAATTTCAAAATGTGGCGTGACATGCTGGGGAAGAACACTACACACTGGACAAGGGAGAGTTGTTCCAATGTGCATAGCTCGCTCATACCGCATGGCAGTAGTAGTACCGTAATGGGTAGGCGCCGGCATGCGCAATGTTTTTTGGCCCTAACAGTTAAAGTTACCAAAGACTGACAGTTAATCGAGTGGTGGATAATCAAGGTTTTCCTGAATGTTTTAATATATATTGCATTTTCATTTGTTTGTGAAAAAAGGTACAGTAAACATGAGAACAAGTTTCATTACTTGAGCTGCAAAAGGCATATGTTCATTGGACAGCATAACAAACACAAAATTTAATTCTTGCATACAAAATTAGACATCCATTCATTCTACCAGCATCAGAATTTGCCATATTCATGCAAGTTTTGTTAAATATATAGATATATTTATATGAGCAATTAACTCATCACCTACAGAACGATCAGGTAATGGACCTTTTTCAGTCAGGCTTTAGGCCCAAACACAGCACAGAAACCGCGCATTTACGTGTCCTAAATGACGTCCTTTTAGCATTGGACTCAGGACTCCAGGTGATTATGGTTCTTCTCGACTTATCTGCTGCCCTTGACACAATTGACCACGACATCATGATCTCCCGACTCGAATCCTGGGCTGGTGTATCTAGCTTAGCCCTCGACTGGTTCAGGTCATATTTCTGCAACAGGACTCTCAGAGTCATGCTAGACGATTTTTCATCTGAATCAGTCCCACTCCCATGTGGGGTCCCTCAGGGTTCCATTTTAGGGCCACTACTTTTTTCAATTTATATCCTGCCTTTAGGTACAATTTTTAGAAAACATGCAATTTCATATCACCTATATGCTGACGACTGCCAAATTTATTTTTCCCTCAAGCCAACTGACTCCACCAAACCTCTCCTCGACTGTCTATCTGACATTAAGGACTGGTTGGCTGTAAACTTCCTTCACCTGAACGATTCAAAAACCGAGGTCATTGTTTTTAGTCCCGACTGCAAACAGACTCCACCCCTTGGCCTCGACTCTCTTCCCATTCCAGTAACTTCTTCTATCTCCAATCTTGGAATCAAAATGGATATGGTCCTAAAAAAAACGGATGCTCAAGTCAATAGCACAGTAAAATCCTGCTTTTTCCATCTTAGGCGAATCGCCAAACTCAAGCCTCTTCTGTCTAACCACCTCCTGGAATCAGTAATTCATGCATTCATTACATCCCGGCTCGACTACTCAAATTCCTGCCTATATGGTATCAGTAAGGCCACTCTTTCTAGACTCCAACTGGCTCAAAATGCAGCTGCAAGGCTTCTAACTGGAAGCAGCAGAAGCCAACACATTACGCCAATTTTAAAAACCCTACACTGGCTGCCGGTTAGTTTCAGAATTGATTTTAAGATACTCCTCTTAACCTATAAGGCACTAAACGGTCTAGCCCCCGCATATTTGAGTGTCTTGCTCCATTGTCACAATCCCCCTCGTGTTCTTAGATCCGCAGATCAGTTGCTCCTAACTGTTCCCAAGGCACGTTTTAAAGCTCGTGGTGAAAGGGCTTTTTCTGTCTGTGCACCCAGGCCCTAAAACTCCCTACCTTTAGTGGTTAGAAAAGCCACCTCAGTCGCCTCATTTAAATCACGCCTAAAAACACACTTCTTCACATTGGCTTTTACTTCTTAACCTGTCTCATTTCCACTTGTTTCTTCCTATTTCCCTATTTTATTGGGTCCTCTGGCCTGTTTTTAGTATCTGTTTTAATTTCTCTCTTAATGTTTGTGTTTAATATTTTGTTTTTAGTCTTGCTTCTTTTTAACTGTACAGCGCTTCGGTCAGTTGTAATGCTGTGTTTTTAAGTGCTCAACAAATAAAAATGGTATGGTATGGTATTAGGAAAAGCAAGAACTGATCAAGGGTAGGAATATTTTTTTACAATTGTATATAGAATATTAATGGGCAAGGAGCTCCAGTGAACTAATAATATTAACTCAATAAAAAAAACTACAAATACTGTATACAACAAAAAGAATTGAGTTAGTTGTATAATATTCTGATACATCCAATTAACTAGGGGCACAATAACTGAGGACCACTTGTTTTTGGAAATTTTCTGGGTCAAGCTGAGTAACACAATTAGTTCATTTCTAAATATAACAAATTAATTTATGTTGACTACATATAGCAGTAAACAGCAAAGCTATCTGTTTAGAGAGATTTCACTGGACGCACCTTAGATATCTGGTCAAACATAAATTTGTGAATAGCTACTCTGGATTAAAATGGGTGGCTTTTCTGAGATCCCTTTTTGTTACACACAAGTACTAAAAAATGTAAGCAGACATTGCCATCTGGGTTTCACACTCATGACGTGGTGACCACAGAGCAAAATGAAACCCCTTTATTGTTTGTAACATTACACTTGACCCTATTAAGTCTTTATTTCCTAAATTTATTTACACCATAATTCAAGGTATTTTGACTTATAGACTTCAAAGTAAATGCATGTTTCTGTAGTGTTTGTTCAAGATAAAGAATCCTGCACTGATTGATGGCTTTTTGTTTAATGACCTTTTAGCTATAATTTTTGAAAATAACAGTGACCATTTATTAATTTTCTGAAGTGGAATATGGAGACTGAAACCTACCTCAGCTGCAATTAGTGTAAAGCTAAAAATCAACCCTGGACATTGATGCAGGGCTTACAGAATCTTTCAGAAACAAGTTAAATTTGCCAGTCAATCTAACCTTCATGCCTTTAGGATAAGAAAGTAAAATGGATTACATAGAGAAGATCTAGACAAAAATGTGAAGGGGACAACAGCACCCAGACTGACACGGCTAAACGTTCACACTGCAGCACTGACTACTGAACCATCTTGCCATTGAACTGAATCATTATTAATTTTAAAGATTAAAAAGTGAAAAAAATCATACATTTCTGATGACACCATGCTCATCTCATTGCAGTAATCTGGATCACTTTTGAAATTCTCATACATTCCATCTGGGGACTGCTCATCTTGACAGGGGAAAGGCTGATGATTAACACCAGACTCAGAACTAAGAAAAGAAAAGCACTGTTAAAATAAAATATATCCCTAACTTGGAAAAAACATTTTTTCCAAATGGTTTATAATGTGAAGTTAAAACAATAAATGTACTTGATGTTGTAATTGTGATTGAGAATGCAGTACTTTGAGTGAGTATAACAGTTCTCTTTTGTTTGGTGCCTCTTTCTTTTGAATGAACTAGCATTGTATTTAACTTGGCAAGAAGTCTTCAGATGTAAAGGCTGTGGTTGAACCCATGAGTCATATAGCTGTTTGGAGATGAGAATATAAAATTATCCAATTTATTTTTGTATTTGAGTATGTAATATTTTATTGCACTTTTAGTAGTAGTTTGTAAAATATATTGAATGAGTTTTATGTATAACTTTGCAATTTAAATGTTACTACTGACATACTGCATTTTTGCAGTATTATTTTCTTATCAAAAGTAATCTTACTAATGAAACATTTAAAATTAAGTATTTTACTAATGATAAATGATATTAACTGTAATAATATACATTCTGATTACTAGGTGCATATAATTATGTATATTTCTATATGAAAAATAGGAGGAGAATGTAGCATTTTATGCAGTTTAAAATAGAAAAAATCCATGATTTACTAATCTGCATATAAATTCAATTAAAATAATTATGTAAATCAATACTAACCTTATGTTATGGTGAAGAACGACCAAATCATGCTAAGTGTCTAATTGTAAAATATTAATTAATGTAGCTGTCATGTTAATATTCAATTAGGAATGGCTTGTTACTTTAAATTTGTAATTGATTTTTCAAAAACATAAACATCACCGTAAATGATATGTAAATTCATATCAAAAAAAATTCCAAAATATGCATACTGCAACCAATAGCTAACAAATAAAGGCTTTATAAACTCCACATTTATATAACATATTCTCAAGCCCACGCAGGAAATAGTCTGGGTAAGTTTGTCAGATTGTCGCTGGGCTCATTCACAGCCACACTCACTTTGGGCTAAGCTGACATCTTAATTAACCTGATGTGCACCTATTTGGAGATGTCGGAGAAAACTTGTGCAGATATATGAACTCAGCCAACGTTCAGGTGCAGGATTTAAACTGCAGACACTGAATCCAGGAGACATCAGCTTGGGCAAACGTTTTTTTTTTTTGGAACTCATTTACATTTCCTGCGACCAAAAGACATTAAGACTTTAGGAAGGTGCAGGTCATAAAACTGAAAGCACAAAAGCTACGCCATGTGACATATTCGGCATAAGGGCACCTGTTAAATTATCAATTGAAAGATTAACAGGTAGACAGTAAAATAAGGATCTAAACACATACAGTAAATATTTTCTTAAACTGTGTTCTCCTTAGGTATCACTGATCAGAGAAAGATTGAAAATTAATTATTTACCACTATAAAACCTTTCTTTATCTGGTTGTACATACTGATATTTCCCAGCCTGTTCATCTTCGAATATGACCTAGAGTGAGTTCAACTCTGCAGTTAAGGGGTCTAATAATAATATATTAAAATTAAAGTACAAGTCATAAAAAGTGCAAGAGGCAGAACAAAAACAGATACTTGTTACATTCAACCTTTCAGAAATACCTTTAACCTGTGTGATTTATATCAGACATTCTATTATGAATGGAAACTAAATTATATGCAATCATTTGGTTCTGAATTAAAATGGCAGCGTCTAAAGATTTGCATCATCACGGCTGCTAGTTTTGTATATTAGATTTAGTTTTTCAGAGGCAATGGATATGTTAACCATGTTACAATACCACATTTTAATTATGGTTTGATCTATGTAGAATTCTCCTGATCAGAACCTGCCTAGCATGTCATTTCTGTTGGACCTCTGTGAATAATTCCCAACAGAGATGGCTGGCTGCTTTTGGACACTCAGCCCCACTAACTGCTCCTTCATATGTAAATCTGTGTTATACAGAGACATAACTGAACAAATAGTGAATATGAGTATGCACTACATTAATTAATGCCTTGATCCATTTACGCTGTACTAACCATATTGACTATCCAAGAGAGGTAACATTTTAAAATGTTTCATATCTCTTGCCCTATGTGTACCTTCAGCACATCCTCCTGTGTCGCATATTCACACTTCGTCTTTCAATTGCATCCCAAAAACCAAATTGACCAATCAGATTGCTTGGTGGGACTGAAAACACACAGACCTCTTACCGTTTTATTATATAGTAGATTTTTGTGGCGTGGTGAAATAAATGTGGTTTTTTTTTTGATTTAGTAGGGTGAAGATTACATAGGTCTTTTGCACTATTTGTAAAATATACCAATAAAGCAAAATAGGCTAAAAAAATGAAAGAATATGTTTAAAATAACCATGCATACAAAATTTTGTACTGTGCAGAAAACAATCAATTGAAAGCTTAATCAGATTTGCCCAAGTCTAGAGATTTTGTGAGCAATGCTAAGAAGCCTTGCTAAGAAATTGTGAAAAACGACGTGTAGGGCTTTTCCTCGGTAGCAAGCATTAATTGGCTTGCCTATGCATGTCCGTCTGCAGTGTACATTGAGAAATGCATTTCCATGGCCAGTACACACTGGAATTGATAAAGCAGCATGAAGCACAAATTCAGTGATATTTAACATTGAGTAACTGATATGGCTGAGTATTACAAAGTATTCCTATTACATTAGTATGGCATGAATAGATTGCTACACAGAGAGCACAGCATTTCACCAACTAAAATTATTTAAACAATTTTAACAGATTACCCGTAACATTAACTGCCCACCTATCATTAACTTGCCATAAATAAATTATAAATTAAACTGTTCATAGTTTAAAACCCTTGGATATAATTAAGAAATTAAGATGAAAAGAAAATTACATTGTCTTCCCAAATGACTTAAAAAAATAACTGCAGTTTTACAATGCCTCAAAAAAAAAAAAAAAAGACATAATTCTTAGTTTCTGATACCTGTTTGAAGTAAGCTGCCATGACGTGGTTGGGTGAGGTGTCTTTTTGTCCTCAGTGTTTGCTGCATTGGTAAATCGAAAGATAGCTGTGTTGTTTGCATTGTTGATGTTTGCATTGGAGCTTGTGGAAGAATAGCTGCTGGGAGTAAAAGTGGAGTCTACCAGCTTCTCATGTGATGGAGATTCCAGCTCTCCTGGGCTGCTCCCTGCTTTATTAATGTGAAGAGGACGCTGAGTCGTGAAGGACTGGGGAAAGGTGTTTCGTCCATCACTTGGAAAATAGTTGACATGGTTACCGAACAAGCCACTTGCTCTCTGTCAAAAACATTGTAAATGATAGAAAGAGGTTTGTGGAAACATTAAATAAAAACCAAACATTTGTGGGTTCTTGAAGATAATTGTAAACATTATACATATTATTCTAAAGGAACATCATTCCACTTGTTTTTACTCATTTTAAGAGACTTTGCACATTCAGAAAGACAGACATTAGTGAGATAATCACAACTATGCAACACAGAAAAGAACTGGTTATTGAAATTCACCACACCAAAGAGCCTCTATGCCTGGTCGCTATTCAGGGAGTGGATGTAGAGGTGGTCCACATGAATAACAAGCTGGACTAGTCTCTGAACACAGAGGAGATGTATAAGAAAGGGCAGAGCAGGCTCTTTTTCCTTAGGAGACTGTGTTCTTTAATGTGGGTAGTGACATGGTTCACATTTTGTACAACTCTGATGGCCAGTGCAATTTTTTATGCTGTGGTGTGTTTGGCTGGTAACATCACTTCAAGAGAGACCCACCAAATCAACAGGATAATTAAAAGAGCAGGCTTAGCTATGGAACACATAATGTATTAAAACAAAACTTGGTGTCATTATGAACAATGCTTCATAACCTCTTTCTAACACACCAACACAGAGGATTTATAGACAACAAATTATTCATCAAAAGTGTGTCAATAAACTCTGCGGGGACCTCCTTTACACCAACAACAATATGCTGTGACTGCCAAGTGATTAGTTTTCTTTCTTTTTAATTTTCCTCCTTTTTATTCATTCTGCTGTGTATTCAGATCACAGTGTGGGTGTACATATATTTATCTACTATAGTATTTTTTTATAGTACTTCTGTAAAACCGAAATTTCCCCCTGGGGACAAATAAAGATCTATCTGTCTATCTGGTATTCTGAATCTAAAGGAACTTCCAACTGCATAATGCTGAGCTAAGATTGTTGGTGGCCCTGGTATGGTGAAGACACTGCCTCTTAATTGAAATAAACTTCAGTTATTGAAGAAGGGGCTTATTTTTCAAATAATTATACTTTACCCTAAAGATATCATCCTCTGATGCTGCTGAGGTGGTTTCTTTCATTGCCTTGTCAATTTCTTCCTCAACTGTAAGGTCCCCTGATATCGCTCGACGGATCTCTGGTCCAATTTCATGTAAAGTGCGCAAACCAGCCTGAAATGCATAGCCAATAAGCACTGGCTGTTTAGATTAGATCTTAAATATTTACAGCTAATTGATAACATTTTTAAAAATTACCAGGAACCAAGAACTGGATAAACATTTGGCCTAGGTAAGTTAATGATTTATTTATACTAGGAAGTAAGGACTTTTAATGTATTTAAAAAAAAAATAAAGTAAAGGAGAGGGACACAAATATCAAAAAATGTCTTAAAATCCATTTAACATTCTTTTTGTACACCATAAACATACCTGTAAAGAAAGTGCATTCTTTTGTGAAGATTTACCAACCAGCCCCTGTTCCTTACGCTTTTTGAATTTCCTGAAGTATTCCTGAATTAAAAACGTCGCATAAAACTTCCCTACTGTAACTTCATCATCTACAGGGCAAAAAGAAGTATACAGAAATCAATTTACAGGACATACAAATGCACTTGTATTTTCAATTTTTTTCAAATGCTGCAAAAGTTTGTCAAGCCTACTGAAAATGTTCTTAAAAAATTGAAATCTCTGTACATTAAATAAAAAGGTAATTCATTAAAGTGGTCAAAACATACACAGATTAAAGTGGTTAACAAACATTTCAGAAACACCAACATTACAAAACTGTGTTGCCTAGGTTTTGCTCATCTGTTTTATAATACTGTATGCTGAAACCATACTGATCACATAACAGCATTGAGCTATTAGCTACCATACCTACTTACATAATTAAAATTGAAGTAATACTATTAATTTTGTTAAAAATCATGGCATTGTTTCTTATTTTACTTCTCTTCTTGCTAGTTGTGGCATGTGGTTGAATTGCTTTGAGAACTGCTTCTCAATGTCCGTGGACAGCAGATTAGCCAGTGCCTGACCCAGTGTTAGACAATAAAAGACATTGCAAGATATTCCTGCAATATAATATTCTACATAGTGAAGGCTCTAGGGGCTACATGACAGGAGAACCAATAATCATGGCTCCAGATGTTTCTTTGGGAAATTAGTCGAAGACTAGAATTTTATTATAATCTGTTTTAACTTCTAGCTGTGTCTTAGTTCAAGCAAATAATGTAGTATAAATGTATTAAGTGTAAATGTTAAGATTTGTAAGAACATATTTTGTCCTGTCCAAGGTAGATTCTTTCCCTGAGTGTTTTGCTGTAAAGACTGGGATTAGTACCCTGAGAATCTAAGGGCAGTGTCACATTACATGACTTGAGTCAGAGATGATGTCATGCTTAATGGCAGCAGTTTCTGAATTTTGTTGCACTGAGGATGTTATATGACTAGAGGTTACAGTGTTTGACAAACTACACTGTTCCCTTACTACTCCTCAGTGCAAATTTCCAAAGTATCTCAAGTTGACACATTTTGATAGCCAATTGATGTCTGTCTCTCTACTTTTACCATTTAGTCACCACACCATAATCCGGCAGTAAGCCTTTCTTCTGTTTAAGTGGACTAAAAGAATTGCTTTCCTTATTTCTTTTTGCTTCACTGTGTGCACTATAGCTCCTCTTACTGAGTGCTTATTGGTTGTCAATGCTCACGCACATGTAGGAGGTCACTACTACAACTTAATACAAAATGCAAACCTCTTTAATTTTGCTATGGTGAGATGCAGAGCACTGTGAATGAATCTTGGGGATGTCTCAAAGCACAGCTGGTAGTACCAGGTGCAGACTGCGACTGTCCACAACTCGCTAAGGTTATATAAATGACGGGCATGACTAATAGTCGCTGGGAAAGTCTTATAGCGTACGATTCAGGCCTAATCTGAAATTAACGAATTAAGAAGATGTCTGACTGCTAAAAATAATTTTTGGATAAAATAGCCTATAAATATATTTACATATACTGCTAGCTTATCTACTTGGCCTCAACATTAAGAATGTTAAAATGTAGCATGATGCATGCGTAAAATAAGTAAAAAGCAGATCTGACACTAATGACTTTCTTATCATGGCAAAAAGACATACACTGCCTTAGCATTATTTTGCATCTATTGCTTCTAAGTTTAAGCAGTTGTGAAATTTTGCTGTAAAATTAAATGTAACATTTTGAGAAACAGGTAATTTTTCATGAAAACAATTTGTAGAAAAGTAATAATAATGATCTCAATAGCTGAGTAATAATAGTGAAATGTTAAAGGATGTGTAAAACGTAACACAATTGCAACACACAACTTGATCGCTGAGAGACAAATGAGGGTTCACGGGCAGCGCGCGCACACACACACACATACACACACACACACACCAGAGCAGTGCTCCATGCGGATCCCCACAGAGTGTTCTCCTTCTCAAAAGACTTTTGTTAGTGCAGCTCAAACACGAATCTCATTACATATGGGTCGTTTGCCCTAGATCAAAATTGAATATGACCCTTTTTGTTTCTCATAAAATGAACATTCAGAAAAGAGGTAACAGATTTTAGATTTTATGGTCAATGGTTAATGAGTTAATGAGCAGCAATCGTAAAAATATTTTACTTTTTAATTTCCATAATTGTTGTGGTTATCATAAAGTCCTGAAATTGCAGGGTTTTTTTAAGCAATCATTTTTAATTCTGTTGATGTAAAAGTCACATTACTATCATGTTGTGTTCTGGGAATAGTGAGGTTACAATGTGCAAAGGTCCGATGAAAATGTCTTTTACTGAGATTGTCTCAGTTTTTATTTTTTTCTATGAATTTCAAGCAAATATAAAAATGTATTAGCATAGGTTCAAATTTAGACTATACTGGAAACGACTGCCACGTTTTGTGGTTTACATGTGACAGACAGATAGAAACTCAATTTTGTATATACAGTATGTAGTTGCATATATTTCTATGCAAATTTTATAAGGTGTTGTCATGTTTTATGTCAACTATTATAGTGATAAATTTGTAAGGCTGTCAAGGATTACATATTGCACTGTCTTAAAAATATAAATTGAATTTGGTTTAATTAATATACTGTGCATAATGACCTTAAAACATATAAAACAAAAATGTCCTAGTTGGGAACTAGAGTGTTCAAAGTGCTAAAGGTACAAGAAGATACTTAAGGAAGATTTCTATAATATATTTTTAAAGAAATATAACTTACTACTACAAACACTTCTGGACAGATGTAATGGAATAGCATTGTTAACTAGATAAACATTTAAATTATGCAATGTAAACAAGTAGATTTATTTATAATATTAATGTTTAATACAAAGCAACACCAAGTTCTCATGCTATAGTTAAATGTAGTAAATATTAGGTTGCCCAAAATTATACATATAGGAACAGTAGAGATTAAAGATGCTAGATTTATCTTGTATACAATTTTCCAGTACTGTTTTTCATTTACATGATAACTTGTCTATCCATATATGTTGGTAAAATCTAATAGAAAGCTCTGTTTTTCTGCTCTTACCTCCTGCTGGTGGAACCACTTGATCCAATAGCTTCATGCTGGTCCTTTTCCAGATTTTTTTGATAATGGCTCTTAACTCCTCATTAGCTTGCTCCAAATTACCTAAGAATAATGGTGTTATTAGGTTAATGACAAATCTAAAAAAAGTACATCAAATTATTGATAAAAAGGTCTGCATTTGTTTTTGTGTTTGCTTTATTAATTTCTTTATTTTTGTGTGTGTTTTTTATTTGTTTATTCAGCATTGATCTTATGCTGGCATTTGAGGTTTTCAAGATAGCCATCATCATCATGTTTGTTGTATGTGCAGCAATGTGGCAACCATATGAAAGGGGCTCAGACATAGAGTGCCGCCTTCTTCCATTTGATATTTAAAAATGAATCCAGTTTGAATAGAATACATTCATTTCTGCACCGAGTGGAAAATGACAAGCAGCACTACCAAAGACTAGTAGAAATATCATGTAATGCTGTATGCAATATACACAAAATGTACAGAGATGAAAAAAGCTTACCATTATGCCTACTCATTTAGTAAATTACTGCCTCACCATCACCTTGATTGGGATTAAACAGGTTCAAGAATGTTATACTGCTATTTATTTTTGGTATGTTACATTGTCAGGCAGACTAGTCAGGTCACACAACAAATATAACTTAGTAACAGCTGTAGTCAAGAGAGGACCACAACCTATCAGCATAACACAATAACACAGCACTGTTGAGAACTAACAGTATATTCAGTATTCTTAACTAGCAGTCTGGGCATCTGTACAGATCACCTATGCTAGCACCTTGCCTTTCTTACTTTCATTATTTCTTTGTCTGTACCTTTCAGTTATCTGTGATTAATTTTTTAAATTTTCAGATGATCTATTCTTTTCAGAGAGAAGCCATTTATCCATATTATAAATTCTGTTCTATTTTCTGTCCAGTATCTCACAAGAACTTTGTATCTGACAACTTTGCAGCATAATGTCTAGAATTAAACAGTTGCACTGATGTACAGCATGTGTTGCTATCCATGGGGTAAACATCAAGGTCCCCTTAATTCCCACAAGCAAGACAAGATTTTCGTTATGCTTCTATAATTCTTAGGTATCCTCAAATAAGGTACAGTCACTAATCACCATCCTGCTCATCTTTCTATATCTTTATAAACCTATTCTAAAAAAAAACAGCTTTGCCCCTTCATAAAGGTTTTCTTTTTGAACATCCAGAGATGGGACTGGCGTTAAAGTCCTATTTCACTCAAATTAAGATGAGACAGTAAAGAGAATAAGTGTCTGCGCATCCCAATCTATGTAAGGAGCTAATAAGCTAAAAAAAGCAAATATGATGATTAGGGTCTCAAAATAAATGTAGTTCATCAAGTCAAATGAAATTAGACCAAAGAATTGCCATCAATAATCACAATAGAATATAAGGCAGTATTCAAGTTTTAAATATAAATATTTAAATATTACATTACTATATTTTATCATGAAGTCAAGCATATATCTTAGTATTCTATACTTCCAATGAAGATCATAATGTGAATTTGTCTCTCTGACTAGTGACAGAGGTGGCCAATTTAAGAAGGACAGAGTAATTAGTGAAAGGGTCTGTTTTAGTTACGATGGGTTTTGGGAGACACTCGTAAATTAATGATCTATCTTAGGATAGACTTAATGTTCTTAATGCTATTTTGCTTCTGTTAAACTCCTCTCAGATGTGATTTAACAGTTTGACCCTACACAACGTTATCTGCTAAAACTACCCCTTCTGCATTCTAAAAATGGCAATGATTCCATTCCATTAACTTTTGGTCTCCAGTCCACAATGATGGATCTGCAGGTTTCAATCTGTGACAAAATGATTCAACTCTTACCCTCAAAATGGGAAAACAAAAAGTGAACATATCATTTTCTACATAATTTTATGATCGATAGTCTTTGTGGAACCCAACATGTTCTCGCTTTTCAACATCCTAAGGCATCAATAATATTGTTCACACCTATTTTAGATATTGAAACTGCAGTTGCAGTTTTTCTGGTCATTATCTATTGGACCTGTCAGATCAGTTCAATAACAATATGCAGCAATGATGTATTTATCGCTTCTAGTTTGTTGTGATTTTTGTACTTGTGGCAGTTTGTTTTGTTCAGTAGGTGGCATTCTACATAATGGGATTTTATGTATAATAGACATAAATTTATTTAATGTATATTTAGGTGCTTGCTTGTTTATCCCGAACAATTCAGCTTAGTTCAACATTTACTATAGTGATCTTATGTTGGTCTAAGTTGTTGTTCGCAATAACATGTCTTGAATTGTATGGGCTCAATCTTGCTAGTCATCACAGATATGATCGCAGCAGGAGAACAAGACAGAAAATGCCATGCATTGTACTTACTATACCTGTTTAGGTTGATATTGACACCACATTTGAAGAGTCACTCCCAGAATATACTCTTAGGAGTTAACACCCAGGTGTGTGCAGATTTGTTAGCTTGAAATCACAACTCATCAATTAAAAAAAACACTTTAGTGGCTTACGGTTGCTCCAAAGTTTAAGTCATATGCTAAGCCCTGTGACATAACTAAAATGCTTACTGTTGTCCAAAGGATATTCTTTACCCATTGTATAAGGGTTAAAATACGTTTTGTAACATAATGTAATGTTGTGTAGTGTGTTGATAAATAGGAATATAGGATTATTTATATAACATGTAGCTTTCAAGTGAATGAACTGTGTAAACAATAGTGTAGACCTCATACGAAAAAACTAAAGAGTTTTAAAATGGCCAGGATGACTAAGTGTTTTCCAGGGGAAAGAACTCTGAGGTGTGATGAGATGTATGAAATTACCAAAAAGCATCCTCAGGCGTCCACTTATATTGTGCCAGGTTTACAAGATTCTTTTGAGCTTTAAGCTTAAGATAAAAGAGTGTTCATAGATTTGTAAGAGTGTGCTTGCCATTTTTAGTTGACGTTACTATATTTAAATAAAGTGACAAATTACAATCCCATTGACAAGTTATCATTTGTCTTACTTCAGCTGATGCAGTGTTTAGGCTTTTTACCAGTACTTTTTCAAAGGATTACCTCATGGAGTACTGGATAGAAGAGAGGATTTGGCAGCATTTTCTTCAGCATCATTGTCAGGCTAGCCACTGGAAGAAGAAAATATAGCAAACATGGCGGGAGCACAGCAGAGCCCCAAAGATGACAAGTATATCAGGTGGACCTCCTGAGATGAAGCTTGCTGTGTGGCCATTGATTCAAACTGTACAGGTTGTATTGTTTTTATATATTAACTGCTAGTGTTTGGTTTTCTGCAAGTAAACATAAGATTAGATTAAATTAAATTTGTTATTATGGCACTGAAACAATGTTGTGTTTACTGACACTAGTAATTACCAAAGGGTTGGGGCTTTTTTCCAGTTTAACTCGGGTTCTACAGGGAGATGTCTTTGTTTATTCCTCTCAGTGGGTGAAGTGTGCAGCCTATTGGGGTGTATATGATGGCAAACAATAGGTCAATAAGCTAAAGTATAGTTAGGTGCATTTCTTCTTGTTCGCTGATAAAAAAAATACTGCTAGTGTAATGTCTTTTGTGACAAGATGAAAGTTTTTATGATGAAATATCCACTGCATATACTTAAACATTAGACATTCATGCATTTTCTTAACTAATCTGTCAAACTCTACAGGTAATACAGCTGGTTTCCTTCTGGTATATAGCCTTTATAAGGAGGCCCATTTTGTTTCTCTTGAAGAGTATTCAGATAAGCAGACAACCTAGATGTAGACTGGGATAACATGTGAGGCTGTTTACTAAAGATTTCTGCAAATGGATACCCTTGCTGCACTAGTTTCTTTAGGGCTATTAAATGTCTGGGCTAATACATTATCATTTGATTTTTTGACTAGTGTTAAAAATATAGCTTTCTTTCCATGACTCCTTGTTTTAAGACACTGGAAACCTATATCTGCTGTAGGACTCACATACACCTTTGAGACTTGATTCTTATAGACTTTACTGGCCATAGACAAGAAGTCAGATTGTGGGTTATTTCTAGAAATACATGTCCCATTACTGTTCTAGGTGTTTCACCTCAATACATCAGGATGCTATGTTGTCGGGAGGTTGCTCTGTCTTTGCTCTCTTTTTAAATGTTATTTTTTGTCTGTGTTGTTACTGATAGTTTTCCAAAAGTTTATGACCATCATGTTTGTGCATTTTATAAAGGCACAAGTGAGTGTGCATGTGATATCATGGCGGCCATTTTCTGCTACAAGACTACAAGAGTTTGTGAGGTATTAGAGCATTAGAGCAGGACAGTGTCTCTGTGACATTCTGCCATCCTCTACTATTCTAAGCATTTGTTTAGTTTGTTTGCATGATATTTTCCACATTAGTTTAAGAATGTATTAGAGATTTGTTTTCCTGCTCCTCTATCCAGTGCATTCCGATTTCTGGTTAGGCGAGTAGGTAGGCACACCTATCAGATCATGCAGAGTCAGCAAAAGATTCTGTGCCAGCCAATCATGACAATGTCAGCAGGAAACTTGGACTACAGAGTACAACAAGGACAGTGTTAAAATGTACAGAAACACTAGAAGGGAAAAGCATCCTAGGAAATCTCCACAAGAAAATGAAAGATGAGAACACTAACGGGGATCCCATAATGTGCGTCAACACCTTTGCTCCATTATTGTTTTATTTTATTGTTACCTTCAGTTTTTATGCGTAGTGCTGTTCGTACCAATGCAAAGAGCGTGGCATTAAACATTACGGTGCCATCACTGTTGAGAGGCATGTTCATGGAAACCAGTCTCTGCAAAAATAAATAATAAATTTAAAAAAATAAACAGAATTATAGTCTCACACACACACACACATGCAAAATATATGGATATATGTTTTTATTTAATTTCAAGCCATTTAAGGGCACAGTACCAGATAAAACCATAAAGTGTTATAAACACTGTAGATGTATTATATGCTAATGTACACAACTGAATTCCATCCTTTTCATATATATTTTATTCATTAAAATGTTACTATATAATATGTTATCCTTTTCTAATAATGCTGTACAGTAGTAAGAAAAGAACTTGCTGTTAATGATAAAAAAGGCACTAATTAATTTTACTTGACAATAATATTCATTCTCTAAGAAACTAAAATATATCACAAGTTGTTTTGGAAACATTTTGACATTTTTTCTTCTTTAAGAACTTTCGCAGACATTAGTACTATAAAGTCAATAGACTAATCTACAACATTGCACCGAGGTGCCTCCAAGGTTGAACAATGCATTACCTTATGTTCTATTTTGTGCATACAGTACTTGCAAATCACCAACACAGCAGACAAAAAATTTAAAAGGACACCAAAACGCACAGCTGCCCAAGCGCAGTTGTTGTCTTTGTGAGGTCAGCATGTTGTCCACATACAAAGTGGGTATTACATTCAAGAACACTGAACTAAATGGCTCCTCACCAACCCAAAACCACCTTTACTGGCATTCAAAGTCACTCTATTAAATCAGACCAGTATATAGTTGTAAGTGTTCTGATCCCTGCTCATTTGGGTTTTACACGCTCTCATTGTGTGCACTTTAATTGTGCTCGATTTTGCCTTTTCAGAGAGAGTGTAAAACATTTCAACTTTGTATTAAATATGTATCATCTCAATATTTGGTATAGTCAGAACACAACCCTGTTTTCCAGAACAGCAAGTGAACTATAATAGGAGTTGTAAAATATCCAATAAAATGGATTTAAATGTGTACAGTGAAAGAATAAATTAAACAATTTATCACAAACAGATGACGGTCATTTTAGCTAGCCAAGCTCCAATCAAATGAAGAAAAGTTTTTCCAGTTTTATCAAAAAACTCATAACTTCAAACATGCTACATAGCAAAAGGATACACATTCTTATTGAAAATACGGCATGGCTCCTGAAATAGCAATACTAGGAACAAGTTATCTTTCACCATGGCTGTTAGTGTTGCTGTCATATTGCTCACCCTAAATAAGTTACCATAACAAAGCCAGGAGTACTGTATGTGTGTACTAAAGCACCAAAGATACTATGGCATCCACATGTATGTATAGACATAAGGTGATATTTATATGAATGTGTGTTTGTATATAATACTGTATATACTGCCCACCGTTGATGACTGCAATAATTTGCTGTGTTTCAACCGAAACAAATGCATTTTGATATGATTAACAAAATATACTTTCCATCTTCAGAGGCCTCAGCCACTTTATTATAAAAGGAAAAAAAAGACTGAAAAATCTATCTTGTAAATGTATTCACTCACATCTACTGCATTTGACTTGGTGAGTGACTGTTTAGAGCAGCCTTAGCTTCCTGCCGTAGAGTTTGTATGGGAATCAAGTCAGGTCTTCTTCATAAGCTATTCAAGAGAAGCTTTGGCTTTGTGTTTGAGGTCACTTTCCTGTTGAAATATCTCAACTGAGACATGCTACACACGCTTAAGATTAGTTTTTGATCTATTGACTGCTTTCTCTGACCATTTTTATTCTTGCTTGGCTTGCTGAGGTTGGGGCAGTGTTCTTTTATATTTTTGTTGTTTCTTATCTGATTCATGTCTACCAGCAACACTAATCCTCAGTTCTTCATTTTGCTTTGTGTACAGTGACCAATATAATGATCTCAAACAGCTGTGTTTAAACTTACAAATCCAGGTGAATTCAGTGTATATGGTGGAAGTGGTGTATATGTGTGGATTCTTAGTCTACTTTATTAATCCTAACTGTAACAAGGAGAGACTGTGCTTTTTAATGATACTGAAAGGATAATCACATTTCAATGTTAGACTTTTCAGTGTTGCATTTAGTTTTTTTTTTATTAGTAGAAGTGTCCATCAAAATGTTAAGTTAATCAAATGTTTTGTTAATCAAACAGTAAAATTATTTTGAATTTTTTTTTTAACATTCAGTTATATCATAAAAAATTGTGGTAGCACTTAAAGCATGGGATTGCTTTTTGCACTCTGTGAGGCATATGGTCAGACTTCTGGATGGTTGTGTTTTTATTTTATATCTGTACTTTAATGTAAATTTGAAGGTGTTTAGAAATTGTACCTAATTATGAATATACCATACCTTACAGGCAACTCGGTGAGGACATAGCTTTCCAAATCCTAGTGGAGGCTGGATTCTCCTTAGCAGTGTCACAACATCCAAATGCTTAATTCTCCCCCTGTTAAAAATAAAGTATCACTTTACAGTTAGTCATACAATCTTTTAAGCTACTCATCAAATCCATGTTTTTTTTACAGACAGGCTGGAACGTGGATAAATATCTGCAAAGTCTTATTTGTTGGTGCCACAGTGCATTATTTTTTAGTTTCAAACTGCCATTAAATAACTAATCAGAATACTGTTTTATGTTATTTTTGTTATTACATTTGTAAAATTATTAACCATCAGAATGAAGAGCTGATTCGGTAAAACTGCTGAATTATTTGTTGCCCAGTTATCTGTATTAGGCAAAATAGGTGCACCGTCTATTTAATACTGTAGCTATGTGTGATTTTTTTTTTTATAAAAACATTGAATTATGGGGACTTTTTTTTACACTAAATATCATCCGGAGTTAAAGGAAAAATGTCTAAAATGTAAAATTATTTGAAACTAAGTAATCTGATAGAAAATCTAAATCAAAGGCTGTGTCTCAGTTATTTAGTAGTTCACATGGGGGGACAAGTCTCATAAGCTGAGAAATATGTCAGCATTATGGCCTTTCGTGCTTACTTGGGATGGTAACACTCAAGTGATCAATAAAATAAATGTTTAGTAACTGAATTAGCTCAGAGTTCTTTGATTATTCAAGAATTAAGATAAATAAAAACTAATTTTAACAAATTGTTTACCTAAACAAAACTCCTTAGAAAAATGTAACTATAATCTGTAACGTTACTTTTCCAAGTGAGTAACTCTGTACAATACACACAATGATCATATTTTCATCATTACCTTACTTTAATAATAACTAAATGAAAGTACATATTAGATAAAGTTTGTAATTTGTTGGTTCACTAACCAAATATTAAAAATACATACTTAGCTTCTGGGTCATATTCAGCCCAAATCCTCTTAAATTCATCCAGATGATGTGGCCCAAGAATCGACCAGTCCCTGGTCAAGTAGTCAAAATTGTCCATGATTACAGCTACAAACAGATTGATGATCTGCAAAAATGTGGGAAATGATGCTGAATAGTTGTGATATAAATCTCTTTCTATTGAAATCTATAATAATACAGCATATGTGTATGTATTAGTTAATGCACATTAAACAAGGGTAAATATGTGCTGCGGTAAATAATGCTTTACTTTTTAGGTTTGTTCACATATAATGCAAAAAACACTAATTTTCTTTGTCATGTGTGTCTGTTGAGGTGAATCCATCTTTGTGACCATAGTTAACAAGCTACTTATTATGCATACAGTGAAAAAAGTACTCCTGTCAATCATGAAATATCCACTGCATCCACTGAACAGTGTCATCTCCAGGCAGAGGAGTAGCTTCAGTGACAGACTTTTGTCACCGTCCTGCTCCACTGACAGACTGAGGAGATCGTTCTTCCCCCACACTATGCGACTCTTCAGTTCCACCCGGGGGAGTAAATGCTAACATTATTCATAGTTATTGTCTGTTTTTACATGCATTTTTATTACTCCTTAATTTAATATTGTTTTTTAGTATCAGTATACTGCTTTCTGGATTATGTAAATGTCCCCTTGGGATTAATAAAGTATCTATCTATCTATCTATCTATCTATCTATCTATCTATCTATCTATCTATCTATCTATCTATCTATCTATCTATCTATCTATCTATCTATCTAATATTTGTGTTGAACTGAGAAAACAACTTGACTGCTGCATTATCTGCCAATTACAGTGATGAAGTGGTTCTCTGACTGCATAGTTTATTGGTCATTACAGCCAGTGATTTTACCTTGAGACTTCAGCAGAGATTTTATTACTCCATCAGGTATTTATTTAAAAATACCACATTTAAAAAGTATAAACTACAATTAGCCATAGACTCCCCACAACTATCGGTGAACATAACAATTGGGCATCAGCTGATACAGTTTTAACACAACTTTAGTTGAAATCTATTTTCTATCAAAGTCGTTTCAGTCACGGCAAATCTATTTAGATGTTCGCTATTAAAAATGTATTTATGCACCCTCCTAACACATGGAGTTGCATTCTATTTTCACTTTTACATTATAATCAGTTAAAATATTTAGTAGAAAACAAGTGATATCTGACTCTTTGAAATACCTAAACAGTCTGGTTTTCTCACAAAAAAATGGCACTAGCTTCTGTTGGATTTTAGTATCACCTGTGAAGGTAAATACTACGGTTATTTTTTTGAGGTACGTGGAACCCTTGACACCATTGACTACTATATCCTGTAAAGTAGGCTTAAAATTGATTTTAGGTTCTCAGCAGGCCCCATTATTGCGTGATTTATCAAATTGTTTTCAGTATGAACAGAAGTGTTCTCATTCTAGGACTCTGTTATGTCCTGAAGTTGTATAGAGTCTCCCGCAGGGCTCAGTACTCAGACCTTTGCTGTTTTCACTTTGCATGCTGTTACTGGCAGATATTGTTACAAAACATAATGTTCTCATTCACTCAGGTGCAGATGATACTTACTTATACCTTTAGTTAAGACCAAATGAAGTTTCTTAGGTGTCCTTAGTTAATTGTGTCAGTGATTTAAAATATTGGATAGTTGTCAACTACTGTCTTTAAACATGGATAAGGCAAATACCTTAATTGGCAGAATTATACAAAATGCAATAATATCCTTTCACTTTTTAACTTGGTAGGTCTAAACCATAGCTTTAGTGAATCAGAATAAAACATACTGTAGGTGTTATCTTTGACACTAATCTGTCTTCTAAAACACATACTACAATGTATCTAAGCCCTGTTTTTTCCAGCTTAAAAATATAGAGAAATTAAGTATCTACTGCAATAAGTTATTCATGTCAGTCAAATCTTTCTGTTTGTGGTTTTTAGCAAATTCAAAATGCTGCTGCAAGAATCATTACTAGATCTAGAATTTATAAACACGTACTGTAAGTGCTTACACTGTATTCCTATTTTAGAGCTGATTTCAGAGTTGTTGTTCTTGCATATCAAAACTTTAAACGGAACAGGCCCTACTTAGTTATCTGAATTTTCTATTCTATACAAAGCAGAGCATACATTATGATCAGTTTCCTATTGTTGACTCCAACGATTCATAAAACAACACTAGGAGGTTGGGCTTTTAGCCACAAGGCCACAAAGCTTTGGAATGATCTGCCTTTCTTACATAAGAGATGCCCAATCAGATTCAGTTTTTAAATCCTGGCTGAAGACTCAATACTTCAGTGTAGCCTACCTAAAGAAGAGCTTCTGATTAAATGTTATCAATTTGCACAAAAAAAAATTATATAAGCATTATTTTAAACTGTCATTGACAATTCTCTGTTCTGTTTGTATTATTGATACAGTACCTTGCTATGGCTTTTTGTGCCATTGCTTTACTGCTAAGCTGTTATTGCTGCTCATGGGAAAGACACCAGAGATAATGGAAGCCTTGGAATTAAGTAATGAAATCATTCAGTTTTTTCTTACTTAGACAAATCAGCACAAATGTCAATGATACTACAGAATGCACAGTAGTTTTAGGGTTCAGAATTTTATTTTCTCCAGGAATGCTACTACCTGGGGTTTTTGTTTTCCTTTCCCGTGTTTGTCAACTGGCCATATCTCAACTATAACAGTAACAAACGTAAATTGTCAGGATATGTTTATGTTACTCAGTTTGAGCTTTTCACAATGTGTTTAACTTAACCTGTAATTTTATGTGTGTGCATCATGTAATTTGTGAAATTTGTATTTTAGCTTTAAACTTGTAGCAGCACTCCAAGCCTTCACTTACTAGAAGGCAGCAACATGGGTAATCCACTTTGGACAGGTGGGACCTTGCTGCCTTAAACAGAAAAAGGGCTGTCAAATACATGTTTGGGAAGCCTGTCGATTTTAAAGGACCTTGCTGCCTAAAAGAGGTCATGCATTGACCTGCTGTCTTATACCGTAGCTACAAAGGGTTGCCCTTCATCCAGGACATCAATTCAGCACTTGGCTTCAAGTAGTATCCTTATGGGTTTTACATGTATGGGGAAGAGAGGCCAGAAAATAGAAGGTGGTAAAAGGTGGAAGAGAAAGACTGCCTTCTGAGAAAGGGGCTAAGTGATGGACAGACAGGACCAAAACTGGTGAAGACAAGGTTTACAGTAAAGTTCATTTTCTCTTTGGCTCATGTTGTGTTGTCTCATACATTTTAGTCTGTTGTATGTTTCTTGTTTAAATTATAAAAAAAAAACTTTGCACACTGCATGTTCTTTATTATGTTATTTGAGGGTCCACTACCTTTCAAATATCAACATACACTGTTAAATTTAATAATAACTCCTCCATGGTCATGGAGAGTACCCTTCTTTCTCAGCATACTGTGTGTATTTATAACACAAATCAAAGAAAGTATAAAAAATTATTTTCGTATCATAGAATTATACTCACCAGAAAGGCACATAACATATAGAAACTAACAAAGTAGAAGATTGCAAATTGGCTGCCACAGTTATTCTCAGCTGGATTTTCTGTGTCTGAACCCTTCTCACAGGGCTGTGGGGGAATGCAGGCCAACATAATATCCTGCCAGGCTTCACCTGTAGCACACCTGTGAAACAAAATAATTGAACATTCAGCAACTACCTATAACTTTACAGTCTTCAAAGCTGTATAGAATAATATACAGGATAACAGGTGACATCCCAACTTTTAAATGTTCTGCCATGATCGAAATAATTAGCTGACTTTTTAATGTGTATTACTAAGTCTGTAATTCAGACAACTACATTGAGTAAATATGATACAAAAAGTAGGTAGAAAAAAACTTAATCAAAAGACAAATAATATTAGGTTATATGATTAAGTAAAGATGCTAATATTAACTTACAGAACATTGCATTTTTGCATAGGCTGTTCATCATGATCATAACTCTGATTGGACTTTTTTTTTTAATTTTGCTTACAACAATTTATGCTTGATTGTTACATTACATTGTTACATATTTCTGGAAGCTAATAGCATTTACAAAAAAAACAAAAAACACCATACACAAACACACACACGTACCTCTTTTCCAGATCCTGGCTACTCTATCAGACATATCTTTTCAGGGCCCACGCAGTGTAAACTTTGACAATAGAGAACACTAAACAACACTCAACAGGTTAGGAATGGAATTAAAAATTAGCCTGCGGTGGGCTGGTGCCCTGCCCGGGGCTTGTTTCCTGCCTTGAGCCCTGTGTTGGCTGGGATTGGCTCCAGCAAACTCCTGTGACCCTGTAGTTAGGATATAGCAGGTTGGATACTGGATGGATGGATGGATGGATTAAAAACCAGCTTAAATGTTCACCATATAACTGAACATTACATTATTTTTTAGTTTTTTGGTAACCTCATTTTGTTTAACCTCTTAGAGTTTAATGCTTAATTTTGTACCAGTTCAGGTTATTCATTGGATATAAACTGCTTCAATTTCAGTAAAAAATGGAAACATTAGGGTTTCACCGGTACTGTATATATTTAGCTACAAATAATTATGATAATGGATTGTGACTGTCCGGTTCAGCTCCATGCTACCTGGTCGCTTCCAGGACCCTCTTGAATCAGAAACCATTGATGTTATGCCTGATTGGGTGCAGGTACTGTTCTCTGCCTACTGCAAAGCATGAATGAGGCACCTGACTGGTCCACTTGCATTTGCACATGAATGCGCAATTGGCCAAGCACCCTAATCAACTCCAGAGCAGCATCGGCAGGTGCACACCCGCACCTGCTTGAAGCTTGCATGCCCCGGGAACTAATTATTTATTTAAAGTCACATTGCGTGACTGAGCTCAAATCACAGAAAACAATAATGGCAACAGAAATAGCAGAAATGATTACAATATACATGAATACACACATTAAAGGAAAGGCAGGCTAAATCAAAAACGTGAGGGTGTTGCTGTTTAAGCAAAGGAGAATTTGACTGTGTGTTTATGAGCAACATCTTACTGAGGACATTTCAATTCCATAAAAAAGCTTTAGAGATAGAGGCCTGATATTAGCAGTGTGTTATGGCCAGAGAAAACAATGTAATATGATTGTCTCTCTATTATAAAAGAAAATGTTGAGACAAGACGCGACTATTGCCAAGAGAAGTCCCGCCCTCCTCTCAACCATTCACGGTTAACGGCCCACACCCACGGTCCTCTCACCTCTCATTTTTGTGAATGCTTTTGTCAGGCACAGTTCCTGCACTCTCAGCTCTTATAAATTTTTACATTTTCCTCACTTTACATTTCCAGTAAAAGAAGACTTATTATATCCAAATCTTATTGAAGAATTTCATCCTGAATGGTTATCAACAGAAGAAATCAGTACATGGGCAATCCTAATACCATGAAAATTGTCGATCGGTTACACAGCAAATTGGTTAAATGCGTATCAATAGATTATACTGAAACAGTTGGTGGTGATGGTGCAGAAGATGAAAATACCAGCTTACAATATCCCGTAGAATATCTACAACCATTAACACCGTCCAGTCTTCCACTGGCTGAATTACTGTTGAAAGAAGGATCTATCATAATGTTATTGCGGAATCTATGTAAGTGTGATGGGTTATGCAATAGGACAAGATTAGTTGTAATCAAAATTGGTTGAACAATTCTGACATGTAAAATTATAACTGGTGACAAGAAAGGTAATGTAGTACATCTTCCGCAGACAACATTAGACACCAAAGGAGATCTTGATATGCCATTCGTATTAAAACGTTTACAGTTTCCGTTAGAATAGCTTTTGCTATAACAATTAACAAATCACAGGGACAAACATTCAAAAAACTTGATTTATTTATTAGAGAGAAAGAAACGATATTCACTCACAGGCAGTTATACGTTGCATTGTCACGAAGTCCAATTACGGAATCAAATTCAATGCGATACTGACAAAAAGTTAATTCCAAATATTGTTTTTACTGAAGTTTTATAGTAAAAGTGTAAGTTTAAAAAGTAGTTGCATGTTAATTTCAAAGCCAAACAGAACAAAAACGTATAACGCAACGAGTAGCTCTAACGCAACATGAAACATAGTTTTCTTTCAATTTATTATGTTTTACTATTTTTTTTAACCTTAGTTAATTACTTGCTGTAATGTAAAATAGTTCTATTATGCATATGTAACAATTCCCATGAAAATAACAATCTATTTAAATTGTAAACTACTTCCACTTCCTCATACACAAGTGGGAGTGCCGTTAAGTGGCTAGCGAGTAGCACCTGCCCGGGGGTTGGTGAGCGAAGCGAGCAAGGGGCAGAGCCCCTTAGTTTTAATAATATTAAAAAATGGGGTTTAATTGGGAATACCATACCAATTATGGAAATGTATTTGCTTAGATATTAAGTGGAAAAACCCTACAAAGAGAAAACAACAACAAAATTTCATAGATTAAATCAGTAGCTAACACAGCTGGGTAAAACACTATCTAGGTTTATTATTCTGTAATAAGCAGAATAAAATTCAAGCGTAGAGGAAGAGCTGGGCAATATGGCCTATACATAGTTTCATGATACATGATACACTGTGTTTCTCAGCATGTTGAATTTTTTTCTAAAGTACTTCATAAATGCTTGATTTAATTTTATCATACAAACACACCAATATGATGCTTCTAGTAGTCCCTACAGGCTACAGCATATATCTGCATTAATCATTCTTGTTTATATTCATTAGTGGTTTCTGTTGGAACAATTTTCAACTTTTTTTCAACTCGGGGAGCCTCAACCAAGTTAAATGTAACTAAACAGTATTTATTCAAACCTGGTAATTGCAAGCAAGAAACATTTCAAAAGAACATAAATTAAATTGTACTTTTGTGCATAATGTTTGTGGCAGGTCATTTCTCTGTGACAAATCCCACTGCAGAACAACAGTCACATCACATTAATGGTAATATAATGATAAACCACAATATTTTAACAACAGATTGATACTAAATAGAACAAGCTCTATCACCTTCATTCTCTCAGTTTTCAGCATTTGTCTACCTTCTTTTGTAAGGATCTAATGCCAAAAACTGCTCTTTTGAATGATATGCTTCAAAAGAATGTGTAGTACCATAAGCAATGCACAAGAACACTTCACATGATTTTCACCATCTTCCAATCAATCATCTTCCAATCATTCGGCCAGCATCTCCCTTCCCTGCAGGGTTCTTTTGCCGTCAAGCACCTGACCTTTCTCAGGCCTAGTGCAACCCATGCCGGGGACAGTGACAGGTGGGAAGTTTGACTGGGGTGGTATACGTCTCACACTGTAATGCAGATATCCTAAGGTGAGCTCAGGGAGAAAAGTAACCTCCTGTGGAGCAGAAGGGTAAAAGCTCTCTTTGCCTGCTTGTATTCCTTTGTGCACACTAAGCATCTATTGTTTTGAATTGACCCCATGCTAACGTACAGCTGAAATTCTTTCAAATCTACGAGAAATATAAAACTAACCTGCAGCTAAAAAAATATATATATATGAAATTATGCCTCTTTGGTGGCAAACTGCAAGATTTAGAGCAGAGTAGCGTAAGTTATGATGATAGACGGGTGAGCTGTTATCCCAGCCTTTCAGGTATATGCTGCTATGCAGCTGGCCAAAAAATTGGCCTGTTGTGTTTAAAGGGTTTAAAAAAATTATGAGACAGTTTACTACATCTCACACAGAACAAGCCATGATGCATCGAGTAAGTATGCATGTATCTCCTAGCTCTACATAGAGGAGATCAAACCTTTAGGTTATGCCAACTTCTAAATAACACATTTCACAATGTTCTGGTAAAGAGTCTATTCAAAAACTAAAACAATTTAATTTTTCTAAGACTGATGTTTGTCAAATGTGGCAAAGTTTAAAAAGATCAACAAGGAGACGTTATGTGTCATGACTAGTGTTGATCGACAAAATTCGTCAAATTGATTTTACCAATGAACATGCCGTGTTCACCTAAACTGGGCTGGAATGAAGCAGAGGAGTTGTCCTATCCCATTGGTCCAGGAGTTGCATCATGTAAGCTTGCAAAACATAAAGAAAGGGTAACAAAGAAGCTCTCTCTCTCTCAGATGCCACTATTTAGACTTGCAATTCTGTCTGTTTACACCACTCCTTCCAAGGGCCATGTTGCACTTTAAGAGGTAAGTGAGTAAGTACAATAAGCCCTTGAAGCACATTTTTCAAAATGCACTGCACACCGTGGAAGCTGCTACAGACTGGAACCTAGCAACTGTTGTTCCATTAAATAAAAAAGGTGGCCAGGCCGATTCAGTTAACTACAGGCCAGTAAGCTTGACCTGCACCACGGGTAAACAAGTGCAAGCCATTATTAAGGAAAAGGTCCAGCAGTACATTTCAAGAACAGGGGTGAATTTCCAGACATAGGTTACTCATAGCATGTAACGTACAAGCTACTTTTACATGGGTTTCCCAAAACCACTCTTAATCTGCTTCTTTACAAAGTGAATATAAAGTATAGTACTACTTTTAACCTCACACAAAATTACAAAAAAAAAAGTGGAAGTTCACAGTGCAGTTATGTACAGTAGATATACTGTACTACACAGCACGAGATGGTGATCTACAGATATAGACGTGAGTAAAATACTAAGGAAATATTGGACCCACAAACTCTGAAATGATCTTTTATTATTATATGAAAAATATGATGCATTATTTGTTTTTTAGTGTCACTGTTTTTTACTTTCTCATATACAACGTATAGGGAAAGTATTGGAATCCTCCAAAAACTCCATTTCGAGAATTTGATGAATCTCGACGTTTTAGACAAAGTCTGAAAATACCATTTTTGGAATTATGTCTGTGTGTGTGTACACGATAACTTGAGTACGCTTTCACTTGGGTCAACCAAATTTTGCATACAAGTATTAGGTACAAAACGTAGATTTCTATCAACTTTTGGGCTATTTCTGTTATTCATACAGCTGCAGAGTCTTATTTATTCAACTTTACTTTGATAATAATTGTTCAATATATTATTAATTTGATCAGATTTTTTGTTGATGGTTCTTAATGTACTTCATTTAGAAATACAATCATTGTCTTGCGGTTTACTCCTTAAATATCCATTTGTCTGCTGCATTTTTCTTCCTCTCCCTCAACTACTTTAGGGTAACAATTTCATTGTTTCACTAGAGTACAGGTTTTATCTTAAGAGTATGTCTTTTCTTTTCATCTCGGATTAAATTTAGCCATGTTTCATTTATAAAAGACACTTTTCCCATCTTTATTTTAATCTGGACCCTTTTCTGAGAAATGTATGGGTCCAAAAGGAGTCTGTGCAGTGTTGCCAAACCCTTGAGGAACAATCTGCCTTTCTTTCTACAATCCTTACCCCCAAAAAGAAACTCAACAGTCAAACACCTGTTTTTAGGTAGGTTTCACTATTGTAAAATCACACATGAAATGTAACTTATTTGAAAGAGAACTCAGCTGTCTTAGTTATCATTATCTATTGAGATGTTATATTTGACTAATCTAAAAAGTGAGATTTGGGCATCTGGACAATGGCAGTGTGTTGCACTTGCCTAAGTGTGCGCTATGGTTTACTGTGTATGCCTCACATGGCAATAAATCAGAGATAAAACTGATTACACAACTTTTAACTTTTTTTTTTTTAATTCATTTTACAGCCTTGATTTTGGAAGACACCAACACTGCTGTCCACCTGTATACTGTGATTAAGTTTGCAGTAAGAAAAACAAAGAGGTACAAAAAAAAAAACAAAAAACACACACACACACCCCATAAATGAACTGATGGAGCCAAACTACAATTGAACAGAAAGAAGGGAGATTTTTTTAAATAGCTAATAGAAATGCTGTTTTTCAGAATGTGCTGAGAACAGGATGGTGCTTTTGAGTAAGTAAAAGTAATTAGTAACTTTTTTTTTTTGAGACATTTATTCAAACCCACTTTACACTGAGGCAGTACTAATGAAGACTTTGCAGTTTGTAGCTCTGAATGAATCAACTTTAAATCACCTTTGTAACATTACCGAACACCACTTTAATATGGTGTTCAGCTGCACAAAATGGTAACCAGCTGTACCATACCCTCCCACTGTAGATGCTTTCTACAGTCCATGCTGTATGTACATAGTTCACAGTACTGTGTTATTCCTTTTCACCTGTTTTTTTTCTGTACAATGCTTAAAATATTCCATTTATGAGTCATGTAAATGTGTTGCCTGTAAACGTCATTTCTGTTTGTAATAAGTTAAAGTGAAACAACACGATTCAGTGTTAGAACTTTGTCTGGCTTAGGGTATGGCAAAAAGAAAATTGAACATACTGATGCAAAACAAAAAGAAATGCATGAGTAAACAAATGAAAAAGGTATGCATCTATTAATAATAATATATAATCAAAATTCCTTCTGATTCCTACTGATTACCTGTTTCAATTCAAGAAAGTACAGTTTCGTGCAAAATTTTGTTCTGCAACCATCAACAAAAGCCAATGTCAGTCCAGAGGAAAAAACACAAATTCATCTACAACAGGAATGTTTTACTCATGTACAACTGTATGTAGTATGTTGAGGAGTAAGCAACTCCAGTGAACCAATAATATCAGCTACTGGTTAACTTAGGAACGCTGTATACTGTACTTGGTTACTTACATAGTCAGCATTATAACCAAGGCTTATTGTGTTATCAAATTTAACACAACTAGCAAGCCTATAAATCAAAGACACTCAACCATCACAACTGACTGAGTTATTTTCCTTTTTTTTTGACCTGCAGTTATATTTTCTGCTTCTTTTGATCCGGATTCATATATACTGTAACTGCAGAATTCTTGTAAATTATAAACATGGAAATTTTGACCTTTCCAATTTTTATTCCTTATCAAACCATGCTACTGTTCTTATAAGTTAATTCATTAAAAAATGAATGTGCATAAGAAAAGCAAAATTTCCCAAGAGCAATATTAGGTGAAGGGATGTGATTTAAGAAATATTACTTTATGGTGTGCCCAGTCAATGTTCTGTACTTAACAATTTAAGACTGAAAGTAAATGGTGGCACTTCAAAATATTTCAGTTCCTGGAGGTGGCATGTGTACAAAAATGGGTGAAAACTCCTGGCTTAGAGATGCCATGTGACATTTAATAACATATGTGTCAAGAATCCGCTACGGTTGAGCATCTGTTTTGATTAATAGTCCTACTTTTACACAAAACGATGCAGTGTGACTAATGTGAGCAGTAACCAAGATCCAAAAGCACGCCACACTTCGCTTGCATTGGGTTTATAATTTAGTGAGGAGCTTTGACTTAAAGTTTGGAAACCCCTGATCAAAGTTGTTCAGTGAACGATGACTGAAAAATGAAGGCTTTTGATTTAAAACTCTGCAAGATTTCAATACTTGTAAACTTAAATATCACAGAAGTACAAAATTCTTGGTTTATCAATTAAGAGCAAAACGGTTGCGCACGGTTATATTCCGAATTTGTTTCCTATACAGAAATCTATACGTATTTCTTTTATTATTTGCTTTTTATTTGTTGACAAATTATTTAACACATCTAAGCCTGAAAATCGATCAATGCCTACCAACTTAATAGTCACTTTTGGTGTTCTCGGTCATTTTCATTTATCAAGCACTTAATATGCTGCGGTGGGCTGGCGCCCTGCCCGGGGTTTGTTTCCTGCCTTGCGCCCTATGTTGGCTGGGATTGGCTCCAGCAGACCCCCGTGACCCTGTAGTTAGGATAATGGATGGATGGAAGTACTTAATATGGGTTTGAGGCTCTTCTGACCCCTAAAAAGTGGAGGTGTTTGATTCAACTGATAATATGTATCAACTGCTAAATAATTATTAAACTTAAAGAATGACAAAAAAAACATGAATTTCAATGCATGATCCTTTCAAAATGACTTGATATAGCTACCGGAACAGGAGAAGCACAGCCTGGGGAAAGGTTTGGAAGTTGTTGTTCCTATTAATCTGGCTTCCATCTTTCAGCGCTATCTTTCCAAACATCTGAAAAGAGAAAAAGAGTAATACATCTAAACAAAGTCATCCCAGGCCACTTTCTGACTTCTCAAAAGATGCCATCATGTCTTTACTGCTTTTGCATTTATGCACCTTCACCCCTTTTGATGTCCTTTCCACATCTGTGGGAATGTGAGCCCACAGTTTAGTGTAAAACTAAACAAAAAAAAAATCTTTTTTTTGGCTATGTTATGTTTAAATGTAGATGAAGCCAATGTGAACAAACACATGCTCAATCTTTATGAGAAGTTAAAACCGTAACTAAAAGCAGAAAGTCTATTCATCTATTTTTGGAAATGTCTCCCTTGATTACATAGTCACAGGGAGCCAAAGTTATAGAATCTCAAAGTACTACAGAATTTAGCACCATTTTCCAACTTTAAAAATGTGATACCTAGTGTTGCTTGGTGGGCACAGCTTTTATGTGCAGCATGGGGAGGTTGACCAAATCTGGGGGGTACACTAACTCTTCACATGGCATACATTTTTTACATAATGATATCCAAAGTACAAGCAAACTCCACACATACAGGGAGTCAAACCAGAACTCTAGGAGTCGTGACAGGATTAATAGCCACAAGTCACCAACAGAAGACAAAGGCATTTTGGCTGTCAGTAATCCAGAAATACATTTGCAAACAAGTGTTTTTTTTCTTGTGGTTTGGGCTGTCATGAATTACCCTGTATGTGTTTCCTGATTATGTTTTTCTTTTAGATTTCATCTATGTTCATTGTATGTATGTATTTTTGTTTTCATTGTTCTGTTTACTTGTTATGTACAGTAGTTTCTATGTGGGTGACATTTTTTTCTTGTTTTCCTTGAATCGCCCTTGTGTCACTGCTAAGGGACTGTCCCCAGCCTTGAAAGGCAGACTGGCTCATTGAGTTACTTTGTAGTTCATTGAATTTGCTTGTAAGCATTGTGTCCTTCCACTCAGATTGTTGGATATTTTCTGTGCTGATTTTGGATTTTTATTTGTGGATAGATTATTGGTACATGTTCCACTTTACGATTGCTGTTCAGGCAACTCCTTTTTTTGCTCTTTTGAGCATTTTCCTATATTTGTTTACATTCGTAAAATAAATCCTGATTTTGTTTTTTATAAATGTTCTTGTGGGACTTGTCTCTATAAAAACCAGATTTTTATCTGAGCCCCTCTTGTTATTTTTGAACTTTAAAAACCTGTTCTCTATTATTGGGCCTGGTCAGGACCAAAGCCCTCCATTCACCTAGGGTCAGGCTTGGCTGGGTTAGACCTACAGCATATTGGGGCAGCCCAGTGAGGAATCTGACTTGTTTTCATGGGTCTTTTTTAAGGCTTCACCAGTTTCGCAATTTTGTGGTGCCAGAATCACAACATCAATAAGCTTATGTAGATTTTTGTCCACATGTCTATTTTACTTATTTCCTTTTTTATTTTGATTATTACTTTTTCTTAATTGCTGAAATTAGATTTTGATGACAACTCATTGTACAGTATTTATCACATTTAACTAAAGCACTATAAATGTTTATCTTGGGGGTGTAGGCTAATGTTAGTTTTTATGTTTACCAGTTTGAATCTGATTATTTAATGAGGCATCTTGTTTCAGTCTGGAGTCTGCCCAGACTGCAACCTCTAACCTTTTACTTTTAATATCTTCAGGTTAAATCTGACCTGTTGTTTGTGTTTGAAATTGGTAGAAACACTCTCTAAATTGTCTCTCTTCAGCATGAAACCTTGTACACTTTTCTGTGTACAGCTTCTAAATTATTAACTTGTCTTTTGCGACTGTTTTCACCCACCATTGATTTTCTACTGCATTTAGGGTAGTTTGGATGTTCACCAACCAAAATAACAAAGAAAAAATCCTTTTTGTTAACTGTTCTAAATGTTAGGATAACTAGTACAACATGGTAAGATGGTTAAACAATATACCTGTAAAATAGGTTTGTGGAGAAAAAGTTGATGTCCTGGACACCTAAAAGCGAGTGTCAGAAACATTGTGAGGATTAAAGTACATGTAGAAACAAAAAAGGCAAAATATACTGTGTGCTTATTGTTAGTTTATTTTGACTGTATTTGGTCTTATTCCTTTTTAAAATGTCTGTGTTTCTAGTGAGTATATTCAGTTGAAATGCATACTGTATGTCTCTTATCATGGCCACCTTGTTATTTAAATGCACTGCTCACTGCGGACTGCACGTTAAGTCTGTCGATTTTTAGCTGGAGTTTGCTTGTTCTGCCTGTGTTGTGGGCTGCTCGTCTAAAACACTCCTGCTTCCTCACATGTGCTACTGCAGGATGATTATCAGATTCAGACTGGCCCAGTGTGTTTTTGGGAATGGATTGGCATATGTGCCCAGAGCTTGTTGCAGTCTTGTGCCCAACTCTGACAGAATTAAATACAACTGCGACTGCATGAATGAAATGTTTTTACCAATATGTCCAGTTACTGTATAATTATGAGGTGAGAGAGGTGCTTTACTAAACAGATTCAAGGAAATTTGAGTTAAAAAATTAAACAACTTATGGTCTACAATCAGTCATACAATTATACAACTTGGCTAAATTTCTCTGAAAAGTAAATCATGCACACCAATATGTCTCTGACTTTTCAGGCTAAACGTTAATGAGACAATTCAACAAGTACTGTAATGAAAGGCAAGACGGATTCAAAAACAGTTAATTATAATTAGTGATCTTTATGTAACACCATTAAGTATTGTAACATGCACAATTTAACTGTTCATCTTAAATCTCATTGCACACATTTTTCAGAAACACAGATATGAGCTTTTCAAAACTGAAAGCACTTTAGTTTATTGCTCACCTGCATTCCAATTACAGCATAGATGAAGAACAGCATCACAATAAGGAGAGCTACATAAGGCAAAGCCTGAAATTCAAGAATCAAACAGAGGCTTCTGTAAATTTGGAAAGCATAAGATCAGTAATGCAAAACATTATTTATGGTTTTAAACACCAGTATCGTGTAACATAATTCACTAAAATTGCGTTTAGTCTTCTTGAATGTGGCTTGGAAACGGCTCACAACACATTTTTCATTTTTTTCTGCAGACCTACAAACAGACTATAAATTTTTCCTTTTGCTATAAAAAATGATGTATCTAGTAATTGGATATAGTAACTGACAACAGTATAGTAGCTGATTTTCCATTTTAGAGACTGTAATACAATTTTTTGCAGGTACTGCTAAACTTTTAGCAAACACAGCTGAAGTCTATTTCAGTTGTAGGTAATATTAATGAGGTGCATTTAGAAATGTTGACCTAAAGCACAAATTTGATTAGCTATATATTTCACTGATATTCTTCTCACCATGTAATCACTCAAAATAATCACTAGGTCATCCTTACCTGGAATGATTTAATAAAGGTCCAGAGCAAGGTTCGAATGCCTTCCCCACGAGACAGCAACTTCACAAGTCTCATCACCCGGAACAGACGGAAGAAGGTAATGGAGATTCGAGAGTTCTCGTCCACACTCTGTATCCCCTTGTTTGTATATAGAGTGCTTAGTTACCATCTCATAAATAAAATTTATATTAATACTAACAACACTCTGAAAACAACTCCTGGAGGAAATAGGGCCAAAGATAGCATTAAAAAGCACAAATGAAGAAAACATGAAAGCTAAGAGTTAAACAATTCAGAAATAATTTGCCACAGTATAATTTTTATGGATTTTTCTTTAAAAGTACCCAGTGACCTAAGAGTTAAGAAACAGAATGAAAACTGGATTTGACACGAGGCTAATCTGACAAGTGAAGTCATAACTATAGTGCAGTCAAATGTATCAAAGCCTTAATCCGTAGGGTTTATAATTAGAAATGCAACACTCATATTTTTACTTCTACCTGCAAGATAACTTTAGTATGACTGAGTGACAAACCTGAAGAATCAAAGTAATAAGACTGAAAACAGAGTATGTGGTTTTCTTTACATGGAGTGTAGTATTATGTGAATAATTGTTCAAAAAGCTTATTTGGATTACAGTACAGCACATTTATGTGAAACATTATTGGTACAAACTAATCAAATCAGGGCCACTCTGAATTAAATTCCCAGCTGAAAGTTGGTTAAACTTTTCATAATATAAATGCATATTAGCAGCTTTGAAACATGTAAACTCTACTTTCAGACCATTTACTGTCTCTCAAAGCACAGGTTCCTTCATGCTGTCAATGTGGCAGGACCTGTTCCTCCAACCTGATGGGCGCAAAACCTCAGTATGCCTGCTGTCAGGTAGCTGGTTACGCTCTCGGCTGGCTGCTTCTTCCTCATTTACCATTAGGATAGGTTGTAAGGTTAGCAATTTGACCGTACCTTTGCAGAAGGGATGCACACATTTCAGGACTGTGACTTAGAAGATGCCAGATTTATTGGTCAAAATACAATTAAAACATGCAGGTAGAATTAACAAAAAAAAAAAAACAAGAATGTGCATCACAAGTGGAATTAGTGGCACCTTCTCCTTGCCTTCTTGTGTTTAATTTATTTAGAAGAAGTGCAATATGGAAATTTCTTTCCTCAGTCTAGAGCAGTGAACTCCATAAGCACAAGTTCTCTCTCTTCTGCTTTCATCAAGCACTGTTTTGCCTTGGATGGAGGGCACATGGCCATTAAAAATATGTGTCTCACAAGCTACATTAAAATGGCCCTACACCGCTTACTCTCATGCTAGTGGGCCGTGTCGTTTTGACAGTATACTCATAATGCAGATAATGTGCATAGCTCAAAGTGCACACTTTTGATTTGAAATAATTGGACTGCTTTACATGCATGTCAGAATTGAATCCAATTTCGATACTTTTGAAATGTAAACAAATGAGTAGCTTTATCTAAACTACACATAATTTTGGAGCCTGCAATCAGCTCAGCCTTAATAAAATGAGAATGTATTCTGCATGTAATGCAGAAGTGTCATGACATTTCTTTTTTGATTAAATATTTTAATTAAAAAATAATCTGTTATGCAGTATTTCACAAGAAAAAAAGGGAGCTGAAAATTTTTGAATAGAACATTTGAATCTCTTAAGTTCAGTATTGTACCCAAACAGGCTGGGAGGGGGGACTTGCTGTTCTTTTAAATACATTTTTCTTTCTCTTTCTTTTGTTTCTAAGTCACTGGTTTTTTTAAAAAAGGTTTGAAGCTTTCATATTAAAAACACAGTAAAACACAAGCAAAAGCTATTGAGAACAGGTAAGAAACAACACCAAGAATTAAAAGATTGCTACAACTGAAACAAAGAACAGTGACAAAAACGAACACGGTTAGTCCACAATGTCAGCACGCAGACATTTTCACAAAGCAGCATGCAACTGAATTGCTGTGAAAAGGCAATGGGTGGGGCGAGGATGTGGCTATATATACTAAGGGGCAGAAGGAAAGTTACCATCACTCCATACCATTGGTCTTACCATAGACGTTTGGCTGGACGAGGTGGTGTCACCTGGCTTTAAAGAAAGGCAGATAGACAAAAGCTATAGTAGGGCAAAGTGGCAAGAGACCCTATGATGAATTCATTACAATACCTGCACACTATCTTTTCTAAGTGGTAGGGTGGCACACTAATGTCACTAAGAAAAACATAAAATTGAAAAAGAAAAGAAAAAAAAAATAAAGAAAAAAAATATATATATACAGAGAGAGAAAATATTGTAGAAAATTTATAGAACCTAGTCAAAAGAAATACAAAAAGGCCACATTTTGATGAATACTCTACAAAAGCCGCCATCATCAACAAAACCAATAAAACCATGAAGGTTTCCAAACCTGTATAATAGTAGTATTAGTATTATTATGTGTAAGCAATGGTGGAATTCTTACTTGCATATTCGACCAACATGCATAATGACTCCACATTCTAGTGCCATGATAAATAAGAATGTATTTGAATCAGAAAATAATCACAAAACACAGCTCCTCAAACACGCTTATAATTATGTACTATTTAGGCCAAAACACCTGAAAGTGTAAACCTGTCAATTACAGGTATTTGTTTTGTTAGCACATCTCAACCTTTGATGGCGCCTTTCCATCCTCTCACTTGCTCTACTGGTAGGAAGCCAGTATATATTTTAATAATATCTTGTTGAGTTTTTTGTCTTGTTAAGTCCATTATCTAAACCCCCTCTACTCTAGATGGGAAGCCACGTCATCTCAGAGTACTTCCACTCTCAAAGTAAACAAGTCTTATACTATCAGAATTCACAAACAGAAGGCCTAGCTGCTATAAACAGGAGGTGCACCATTAACTGAAGCCCTGATCGCAGTCACACTTGACACCTCTACAATGCATTGTTCACAGTATGTGCATCCTAATGCATTACTTGTTGTAATGAGAAGGCACCAAAACCTTTACACAGCACTGTGGTAAAACCAACTCAAGGTGGCAGTGCACAATGCTACCAACTGACAGTGTGAACACTCGACAGAGCACCCAGCTAGAAACAAACCAAGTCCAAAGTATTTCAAGACACTAACACTGCCGCATTCACAGATTTGTGCTTCGTGTATTGATTCATGTGGAATATTAGCAGAGAATCATTAGGCTGTAGAATATGAGTGTATCTGACCTTTTCTCACACTGACAGAACAAGTTCAAATTAAATACTTATTCACAAATAGGAGTTTGAATTGGTCATGTGTTACAATTGAATAAAAAGACCACAAAAACAAAACAAAAACAAAAATACAGAAAGATAAGCATAAAACCAGTTAGATAAAATACTGGTAACAATTGTCCTTAAGCTATTCTTCACCATTAAATAGCCTAAGTGGTACTGATTATGATTGGTTGTTTCTAACTTCCACTGCACTACTCTGTCACTTGTCAAAGTACTCAAATGTTATTTGTAATGCACAGGAGATGCAAGATCAATAGGGAGTGTGAGAAGATTTTTGGTATACATCTGTATATATCTATTCAACAGACAATCAAGCTCCAGCACTCTTCTTGCTGTTTTAATTATGCACTACAAATTAGCCTGCCACAGAACTAATATATCCAGTAGCATAGGGCAGACAATGGACAACTTATATAAAGAAAATGCTACCAGTGGAAGGCAGTTTATAGCAACACAAACTGCAGAGTGACTTAAACAATGTTCATGATCTTTCGGGTAACCTATCATATGGTATTTGCATTCTTACTTTGTCTAGTTTCAAAACCTGCAAACAGCTTACAGATATAATTAAGATCTTGGTGGCCTCATTCAGGCATTCTGCTCTTTACAAAGAAAGCCACAGAAGCAATCGGGAGTAGGAACCTGGAGTAAAGCCTAAGAGAAGCTTATAAAAGCAGCAAAATGGAAGAGAGATTTGCAGTATGCTCAGTGGCTCCATGTTAAGGAACATAGAGCAAGCAAATGATTGTTGTTTGGATTAAAGGGTTTCTTGTTATCACAGAAAATAAAAGGATAAGTGTCTGTGTGTCTGTCTGTGTTCCTCCGTTTTCTATGCCCCTGTCATTCCAACAGATGGTGCATTGAAAACATTAACAGTGCCTTTACAAATCCCACACCAAATGGTATATAACACATACTGGTTATATGGTGTTATATGGTGCACTGCAGACATTAACAAGAAGGTCTAGGTCGGTCACTTAGATTTCAACCCATCTTAGGTGGGGAGCACAACTAGTTTACATAAAGTCACAAATTGCCAGGCTCTCTTTACCTTATAGAACATACCAATGCCTGTACTTCAGAAAATTGAGAATGGCATGCCAACTTAAATTCTAAGGATAAATAAAAGTGCTACATGATTACTAAATATCAACATATTATTAATTACCAAAATATACATTTATTCATATCAGGAAATAATGAAAATTCTCAAAACTAAACAAAATATGTAATGCCTAAAATGCCTTAATTCCATTTACCTGCAAATATCCACACCTGTGTATATGAGATTGTTACATAAGCAGTCATCTTGTACTTTCACTTGAACATTAGATCATTTTACCTGACTATTCACCACCACTACTAACTTCGATTTTTTTTTTTTTGCTGTGTGTAAGCATCAACTGTTGCAATACATGGCACTACAGGCGCACAGTTTCAGGAAACAAAGTTGGAATCCCGGCCCAGTCACTCATGTGGAGAATGCACACCTTTGGGAAAGGTGACATAAAGCACCACGAGCATGACAAGCTGCTGCAAATCGTGGTGAAACACGGCCATGGAAACTTTCTGCAAAAGGCAACCATTTTCTTCCTATTATAATTTACTTCAACTTCTCTGACATACAGATGGCAACTTGAAGCTCAACACATGAATGGAGTGCTGTCAATTCAGAAAGCATAGACGAAGGAAGGTGTGAAACAAGTGTTGTATTTTAGGTGGGCTCTGTAGAATTCTGCAGAACCCATTTTAATGTAAGGGCTGCTGCATAAGTAGCAAAATGTTGGACATAGCTTAAAAGAGACATAAACAGAAATATGACTGAATTGCAGAACTTCTGAAGCTTGTTGCATGGCATAAACAGTACAGGCATTAAGAAAAAGGGGCATTCTAGTAATCTGGGTGTAGAGACTGTGAGTGTGCTTATACACTGAGATGAAAATGTATTAGTTAGATAAGTCAATTACAGTAAAACAGCTTGACGCAGTCATAATAATTTGTATGGAGTACCAAACATTAAGGATGACATTTAAGAATTACATTTTTGCTTTAGTACAATATGCTATTTCATCCATTAAACTATTCTTGTAAATCCGGTTTAGAGTTAGGGGCTTAATCTAAACTCAACAACACTGTGCTCAAGGCAGGAACCAGCCCTAGATGAAAACTTGGGTATTATTGTTTATATTCTTGACACCATTTTGCAGACTGAAAATTCTATTGTGGCATTTGGAGACACTGCAATGATTATTTATTGGTTAGGGTTAAACACATCTCGCCCTAAAAATGGGTAAACTGTTGAAGTTTAGAGCCAGTCATCAAAGACTGATAGATTTAGTTGTTAATACCTGCATTTTTTACGTAGAGATCTTATAAGTTACAGTGTGAAACAGGAGCGTGGCCACTATCAACTGCATAGTAAATGCATACTGTACGCAGCAGCGCTGAAGTAGTGAGACTGCAACACACAAAACACCCTTTTGACGAAGGTGATCTCCTTTGGCTTTATTACTTAAGGCAGTTGCATTTTGTCTTTGCAGTGGACAGGAAAAACATTTACATCCCTGGTGCGAACTGGGATCAGCCCTCTTGTGAACGTAAAATTAGTTGGACATTCATTGAAATGCATACTACACTAAAAACGTGTGATAGAATAGTTTACTTTTGTGTAAAGATTTTTAAGGTTTGAGTTTTTTATAATTTAAATGGTCTCAGTGAATCTTTCAGGGGAGCCCTTACCTTATTCAGGCGGGGCTAATGACTGAGTGGATGTATGGAGGTCACATTATCAACTAACATTATTAAAATAACCTCTTATCTAAAGGATTTACCCCAGCATGTGCCACTCAACAGAATGACTTCTTTAAATGTTGCTTTGGCACTGCAGTTGAGCCACCTACTATTTATTTGTGGAACCAACCTGAGTGATTTGGACAGATGGGTATGATAAGCTTTTCTGTACTGTATATCTTGTTAATACAAACAATGTAAGAGTTTCACACAGTCTTTAAGTTTAAGATGATTGACTGTGAGTGATAACACATTTTTAATGCTACCATATAAATACTTAATTGTTAAAGTTTTTCTGTTGCTCTGTGACACCAATTCACATGTTTAGGACTCAATAATTTAAAATTAGTCATGTTAAATAGTACCATTCTTTACAAAAGTATAACTATTTATTTGTAATTATCTTGAACAATCATAATATCACAGTCTCTTCTCCTCCTCCTTTTGTCTGCTCCCGTTAGGGGTCGCCACAGCGGATCATCTTCTTCCATATCTTCCTGTCCTCCACATCTTGTTCTGTCACACCCAACTCCTGCATGTCGTCTCTCACCACATCCATAAACCTTCTCTTAGGCCTTCCTCTTTTCCTCTTCCCTGGCAGCTCTATCTTTAGCATCCTTCTTCCAATATACCAACGCAATCTCACCTCTGCACATGCACATGTCCAAACCAATGCAATCTCACCTCTCTGACTTTGTCTCCCAACCGTCCAACTTGAGCTGACCCTCTAATTTCCTCATTTCTAATCCGGTCCATCCTCGTCACACCCAATGCAAATCTTAGCATCTTTATCTCTGCTACCTCCAGCCCTGTCTCCTGTTTTCTGGTCAGTACCACCGTCTCCAACCCATGTAACATAGCTGGTCTAACTACTGTCCTGTAGACCTTCCCTTTCACTCTTGCTGATATCCGTCTGTCACAAACCACTCCTGTCCTCATTTCTAATGACTCACATAATCTTAACACAATAACACAAGAGGAAGCTGCCCTAGCAGGTCCACGAGTCCACTGCAGAGTCACACTCACAGTTACCATGAATTACAATAAATATACCACTAAAATTCTCTCTAGTACTCACAAGTACTCACAAATAAATAACTCTGTCTTTAGGAAAAATGAAAGGAAATAATTGCAATAGAGTATTGTGCATTGTATACAGCTGAACTCCTACAATTTTTTGATATGCCAGTGGGTCCCAATCCAGGTGGTTTGTTGTGTGGTGGGTGCAGCAATGTGCTGTTGCCACATGCTCCCCACCAATAAAATGGCACTGAGGGTTTTTTTAAAATCCAAAATCTCATTTGAAAAATGTGAAAACATCATATTTTACTTAATACAACTATATAATTAACTTTATGTAAATGGGAAGAAAACTGAACATAAGCATATACTGTGAAAACAAAAATACAAAAATGCAAACACTGAAAATGTAGAGATGGTTGAGCAGATTACATTCCATGAATATTTAGGAGTCCAGTTTGAAATAATATTTCTTTGCCTGCTCTTAAATAAATCAGTTGCAGTATTTTACAAACATATGTACAATACTGAATATGTTTTACAAAGTTTTCTGGCCTTGGTGCTAATGTGTATTTTTGTTTTAAATGTGTGTACTTATGATAAACTGCTATGCACAATTAAAGCATTGAGCAGAATGACAGGGTGAATTCAGAAGTTTGTTCAACAGCTGTATACACGGTATTAATTCCATTTTATCATTCTGTCAAGCGAGACAGAAAAGATCACAAAGAAATATTGCACATGAGATTTATTTTGTTCAATTTTGATCTTACTGTTATACATTTTCTTTCTTTGGTGAGATTTCTTTTGAATACACAATGATGCACATGACTAAAGTACATCACCAAACCTTAAAATGAGAGGTGTGAAAAAAGCCATTGGTTCAAAACTCCACAGCAGAGGGATTCAGAGTCCTGTTCACCTTCCAGTTTTATTACTGGGCAGCAAAAAGCCAAACCAAACACAGCATAAATCTTGTGAGAAGTTTGTAATAGTTGTGTCAATATCTTAGTTCAGAGGTATTCCAGTTAATCACACATTTTCAAATCAACATTACATTTCCTTCTTGACCAGAATGCCCACTTTTTATAATACAGTATGCTAAATGCAGGTTAAACAGACCTTCACAGAGTCTGAATACCTGAAATGTCACTGCATCATCTGAGCAGTTATGCTCTAAACAGCTTTTCACAAAAGTATTTTTTTCATTATATGCAAAGACTACATTGACAAAAGACTTGGTTCCCTACTCATCCTCTCATATCTTTGGCAGAGATGTTACAACAAAGTACCCTCAATAATACAGAAATGATGTCACCCCTCTACCAATACTTTCATAACTAAATCCTCTTATGTAACAAAGACAGAATCTTAAAAATTTCCCAGTGTTACGCCCAGCCTGTTAATTCTGTTTTTTGTACTTACTCCCCTTGGGCACACGTTTGTGTGAAGTCACTGGCTTATACTTTATTAAAGACTATTTACAGAGCACCATTGGGGTTACCAGAGTTCCTCAACGTCTCATGGCCATTTTTTTAAAACACCACCAGATGAAAGCCTTCGCTCCTTGAATAATCTGGTGAAATATATTTTCTTTCACTGCTTGGAATTATCCATCTTCCAATGAAAGATACATTTGCTGGTCTTAGCTTTTAAATCAAGTATGAAAACTCATTAGTCTAGCAGAGAAAACTCGTGCTGGAGCTGTTTGCACTAAATGTTTTCACTAAAGGAGGAAATGACCAAGGACAGTTTCAGTCTCCTTCTCTTCTTAGTATCCTCAGGTGGGGAAATATGCTGCTACCTTTTTGATAATGTTATCCTTCCTGACCATGGAATGGAACCTCTGATGTACAGCAGAAGCACAACTGGCAAACGCAGTATATGTTATTTGTCATATTTTTATAGGACATAAAATGAGCAGCATGGGACTTCGGAGGATTGTGAGTTCAACCCACATTTTTGTTTTTGTCAGGATCTTTGCAAGTTTGACTTTACCTCCTTCACTTTCATTACTGGCTGTTCTGAGTTTAGACTGATCTTTCTTTACTATACAGCATTGGTAAATGTAAGGAGGTTGACACAGAAATAACATGGTTTTATCATCTCTTTGGTATGCACACATACAATACATGTTTCAAATTGAAATAATCTTCAGCACAACTAACAGTAGTACTCCAATGTCAGTATTTCACAAAACTTCATTAACTGTACAAGAACATAATGAAAATATTAAATATTATTCCTGAATGTAAATACAAATTTTAGATTTGCTAATCACCTTCTCAAGTGCTTGGAACTGCAAGAAATTTTATTCTGATGCATGAATGATGTGCTTTATTCATTTTCTCCACTCATTGTTGCTAAATAATTGGAGCACTGGGTAAAAGGCTGCAGAGCACCCGAAATGAACCTGTACAGTATGTGCTTCCTCTTAACTAGCTGTTCTGAAAAAACAAAGATGTCTACCATCAAATAATGATTTGGTTTAAGATGATTTTAATGCATATTAATGAAGAGTAAATGGAATATGATTTGAGAAATCACCTCACTGGAACAAAAATGTGTATGCATTTACCAGTTTAAAATTTAGGAATAATTTACAATATGATGTAATAGTTTTTGATTGATTTTGACCAATGTATGGTCATTGTCTCCTCAAATGACAATGAATTGTTTTACAGGTAGTTATATAATGTGTTACGCTCCAGTGTGTGGTCTAAACATAAAGTATGACAGCCAATTACAAAAGGTGCTGTGGATGCATCGTGTCTGGTGTGCGTATGAAACCCTTTTTTTAGTCCCAAAACTAAAGCCTATTTTTCTGCTGTCCAGGAGGACTAGGAATCTTCAGGTCATGAGTTTATGGCCTGAAGGGGGGAGGACCGTATGGTTTTATGGTAGATACACCAAAACATTTTACTTCAATTAGAATTTGTGGTTTTCTTCTGCTTCACATGCTTATGTCCGTCAACACTAAGACTGAACAGTAAAAGGAAAAAAAGGAAACATAAATTGGTTTTAGAAAACCTTGTGTTGATTCAATCTGAGAACATTTTTGAACTCCCCATTTAAATTGAATTTAATCTGTTTTGGCAGACCTTTATTGGTCAGAAAGGTGGGTTATAAACCAATTCTAATATATTATATTAAACATTCACAAGTTTTTGATCTGAAAGTAGGGTAATCAGATATTACCTGGAATGAACAAAAAAAAAACAGGAGTGGAGGCATGGAGGGGTGTTGTGTGGGATGGTGCTCACTTGTGCAACTCAGTCTCTGTCCACACTAATACATTTTTGTTTTAAAACACAAACATTAATTGCTGTTATCACCTTTTGACTACACTACCCTGGCATTTTTAACACTAGAAAACAGAGACTTTTGAAAATGCTCTCCAGAGCCATATACTTCAGAAAAGGCTGGCTCAGCATTGCGCTGTGTGCATGAACCATTGTAAGTTAATATCTACTTCAGATGTCTTTTTGGTCGTTTCAGTGTGGAGGGAGATACTTTTGTAAACTGAGTGAAAACACTACTGTGGACAGAGACTGTTGTTTAGAAATGTAATTTTTAAATGAAAACATAGCACTGTGAACACATAGCCTTATGGTGCTTATAAAAGGTATTCACCCCCATGGACATTTTCACATTTTATTGTTATACACCATTAAACCGGTGGATTTAACTTGCCTTGTTTGACCTTGATCAACAAAAAAGTGATTACCCTTTTCAAAGTGGTCTAAATTAATTACAAATATAACACAGAAAATAATGTATCTCAGAAATATTCGCTCCCTTTAGTGTGACAAGCCTAAGTCATCACTGATGCAACAAATTGATCAAGGAAACCACAGAATTAGTTTGATGGAGTTCAGCTGTTTGGGGTTTTAATAGGTTGTGTTATAAATGCACGTTATCTGGAAGGGAAAGCTGGTGAGTCAATATGGTGGCAGACCTACACAATGAAGACAAAAGAACACCTGAAGAAACTCTATGAAAAGGCAATCAAAAAGCACAAGGCAGTGAATGGGGGCAAGAAAATATCCAAGCAGCAAATATCCCTTGGAGTCGAGTAAACAAAATCATGAAAAAATGGGAAGAGTATGGTACAGCTGAAAATCTGCCCAGAGCAAGCCACCCACAAAAACTGATCATGCAAGAAGAAGAATGTGACTAGTGATGGAGGTCACCAAGAGACCACTACAGTGGCTCAGATTGGAGAGTCCGGGTAGATGGCAACTGCTACCTAGGTGCTTCACGAGTCACAACTTTAAAGATGAGTGGCAAAGAGATAAACACACAGAACATGTCAGCTAATAGAGATCCTGAAGTCCGCTGAAAGAAGGTTCCATGGTTCTGTGAGCTTTTTGGCCATTAGACTAAACAGCATGTTACACTGCACATGATCACAAACACACTATTTGCTCTGTTAAGCATAGTGATAGTAGTATCAGGCTGAGGGATGTTTCTCTGCAGCAGGCACTGGAAGCCTTATGAGGGTAAAATTAAAGGAGCAAAATACAGGGAAGTCCTGGTAGAAAACCCTCATACAGTTTGTAAGAAACCAGTGCCTTGGAAGATCTGTTTTTCAGCAAGACAACAATGCCAAGCATAAAGTCAAAGCTACATAGGAATGGCATCAAAACAACAGTGCGAATGTCCTGAAGTGACTAAGTCAGTATCCAGATCTGACTATTCATGCACAATTTCCATGCGGCCTGACAGAACTTGAGCAGTTTTGCAAATAAAGAATGGGCAAAGCTGGCAATGTCCAGATGTGCAGAACTGAGAGAGAGATTCCTCAACACACAGACTCAAGGCTGTCATGGCTGATATCTACTTAATATAGACTTAAAGGGGACGAATACTTATGCAATCAGTTAGTTTGTGCTTTAGAGTTGTAGTTAATTCAGACCACTGCAGAGTTGTATAACAATAAAATGGGTAAAGATTTTCATTGGCAGTGTAGAATGGTGCATACGTGTAATTACATTTTTTATTAATACTTTTAAACTTTGTGCTCAGATCCAGAGTATCTGAAAACCCCCCACGCACAAATCTTTTACCCATTTTAAAACTAATTGCTCATACGTTTGACTGCATTGTTAGTACACTGCAATTAAGTACATCATGTACATCAAACCAAAAATGACAACAGAAATAAAAAGCAGCAGATCATTTAATTGAACACAAATTGCTAACTACAAACTAAAACCAGTTAACAGTGTTATTGATCATCATGCTATTTATAATTTACAAAAGCAAATTTTTAAAATATTCTTTCTAAGGTGAAGCTTTGTCCTGCGTTCCAACTGCCTGACTGCTATCATTTTCCCTTGAAATAGTCTCGAACATACGAGCTATCTGAATGGCACAAGTTAACCAATGAGTGAGCTTTGTGATAACGAGCCACTTCAAAAGTTCTTGTCTGTTTTGAATGAAACTAGCTTTAGCTTTAGACCACACCTTCCATTTTCACAAGGCAAAGTTTACAAAAGTTACTGCAACAAGAAATTTGTAATGTATAAAATTAAACATAAAAAATAATAAAAAAGTTATATCATGTACAATATACCAGACACACGGGCCTTGTCCAAGAAAATGGAAGTTGCAGTTATGCTATCTGAAGCTTAGTACTGCAGTTAATTATTTCCCTTGATCAAAGTCAAGGGCATTACAATTCTGTGAAAGTAACAGGAGATGCGTATACCCAAGTAGAAAAAATATCTTCTGAGCATCCAAGTTGGTTATCCAAGTCAAAAACTCCACAAACACCTATACACGTAGAATTTTCCATCTTATGACATTTTATAAAATTAGTGAAAACTAGTACAATAAGAAAATATCAGAAATAACAACTGTTAAATATTCATCTCTGTGTAATATCATTTTAGCCTCACCATTAATGGTTAAAAACTTATTAATGCACACAATTAGCATACTAAAATTTAAATAAATATCCTTATTACAGCTATGAAAATGATCATAGTAAACTGAAGTGACTAATACTGATTATCTCACTACGACGGGGCCTGTTGATGTGGTAGGATATATTAGGCAGCGAGTGAACAGTCAGTTCTTGAAGGTGATATCTGGAAGCAGTAAAAATGCACAAGAATCTCAGTAGCTTTGACATGGACCAAATTGTGATGGATTGATGACTGCTTAAGAGCACCTCCAAAGTGGCAGGTCATGTTGGAAGAGGGGTTCCTGGTATGCAGTGTTACCTACCAAAAGTGGACCAAAGAAAGACTACCGGTGACAAGAGTCATGGGAGCCCAAGAAGGCTACTCCATTTGGTTCAATCCCACAGAACAGCTACTGAAGCACAGATTGTTGCTGGCCATGAGAGCTCTGTACGGGGCTATGTAGCCACTGTATCCAGTAGGGGGCGTTAGTTTCCTTGTTGGAATGAGTTCTTTCGTGATTGCAGCGTGTTACATAACCCATTTTTATATAGATATGATATTAAAAGGTGACACTCCTCCCTTAGTGATACGGCGGTAAGAAATCACATAGGAGAAATAACTGTTTTCTTTAATGATGGCTTACACTGCATAACAGACGAAGGAAGCCAATGGCAAGAACCCAGTTCGGGAGTGGGCGCCCAATGTGTAGAGTCTGCCATTTTCGCCGTTGCGTTGGAGAGATTTTCAGGATCGGATGACATTATCTCCCATCCGTCCATTGGCTTCAGAGGTGAGCCAGGCAATATTCCAAGGCTTTATACTCTTTCTTCATGTGGAGGCCCCCACTTAGGTGAATAATACAATTCCAAACAAGGCAAAGAAGATACTGTTTCATGCTGACTCTGACAGGTGAAAAATAGTGCACGTTTCCATATCTGCCTTTATCTGTCTTGTCTTATGCTTTGCCTAGCAGTTCTAAATGATGAGCCCCTGTGCTAAATGTTTCAACTGTGCATGTGAGTAGAAAGAAAAGTAGATTTATAAAATATATTTGTACAGAGGACAGTGACATATTAAACTTATGTTCTGATTACAGCCACAGACCAGTCAAATTGCCAAAGCTGACCCCTGTCCATCCAATGGGCACATGAGTGTCAGAATTGGACCATGGACCATGGTCTGGTAAATCATCTTTTCTTGTGGGCAGTCAGGTGCGTGTGTGCCTTTTACCTGGGGAACAGATTGCAGCAGGATGCACTATGGGATGTAAAGCCTGTGGAGGCAGTGTGATGTCCTGGGCAATGTTCTGCTGGGAAACCTTGGGTCCTGGTAGTCATGTGGATGTTACTTTGACATGTACTACCTGCCTAAAGATTGTTGCAAACCACATGCACCCCTTTGTGGCAACAGTTGGCAGTGGCCACTTTCAGCAGGATAATGCAATTTGCCACACTGCAAAAATATTTAGGAATGGTTTGAAGAACACCAAAAATAGTTCAGTTGTTTTCTTGGTTGTCAAGTTCCCCAGATCTCAGTCTGATCGAGCATGTATGGAATGTGCTGGAAAAATAAGTCAGTTCCACGGAGACCCCATCTTGCAACTTTAAGGATCTGCTGCAAACAACTTGGTGTCAACATACCACCGAACACCTTCAGAGGTCTTGTGGAGTCCATGCCTCAAAGATGTTGTGGCGGCACAAGGGGGGCCTACGCAATATTAGGCAGGTGGTGTTAATACTAAGACTAAATGGTGTATCAGTATGAGCAGATTTAAAACAATGTTAAAAATCTAATTTTTCACCAATGGAAGACATTTCTAAGCAGCCTTTATCTAGTTTTCCCAGTGTTGCAACCTTTGACACAATATGAAGCTCTTCCAAGGCATTCCTCTGATAAAGTCAACCTAACATTAACACAGCTTAAGACCAGGGGTTCTCAATAATTTTTCATGTTGCACCAGCCAGAGGAACTGAAATGTTTCAAAGAACCACCACAAGTGCTAAAATCGTATTGGGTAAGAATTAAACATTTATTTATCCACCTGAACACCAAACATTATTTGGGGGTGTGGGTGTGCACATGTGTGTAACAAGGTGTTACAGTCTTTGTACATTTGTGCTTGATTTTTTAATTTATGAACAATTGTGTGGTTTAATATCGGTAAAAAAAGAAAGCCTAAAATTTCCTCACTTTTAATTTAAAAAAGTATACAGTTTTGAGCTTGAACTTCATGTGTGGCAGAGAGAGTGGATTGGTTGTTACAATAATGAATATTAGTTGTATTTCAAAACCATAATGAATGACAAATGTAGTGTTTACTGATTCAATTTCAGCAATCAAGAATTTTGTTTTAGCAACCCCACTAACCGTGTATTTCCAGGCTTATGTCCTTCTGTTAGTGTTTTACAGTATGTGTTGTATCATTAGATGTTTATCTCATGCTTCAAAGATTTATAAACAGATCTACACAAACAATATGGATGTTTTAAACACTAACTGAACACATTTCACTTTGGAATAAACATATGGAGCAGCTTAGTTTGCCACTGTTGCAAAGGGGCACATGTGAGGGTACCATCCCATCAACTGGGGCTTTCCTCATGCCCCTAGCAATTTTTAATTGGAGAAGTTGATTATAAAATGAATCAGTGGTTGGACACACAACTGTAACAACTTTCAGTTGGTGATGAATGTCAGGATAAATGTGAAGTAGCTATTCATTTATCACAGACACAGCACGTATGGTGTTGGTTTAATATGGCTACCATTTCAACTTCGTCAATCAAATGAATAAATAATACCACTTGTCATATCATTGCATTCTCAAAGCAAGCACAAATCTGGGATTTTTTAAAAATTTCCGAATCAATTCCATAAATGGATACAGGTGCTAATAATCACAGTCTTTCTGCCTTGAAACCAAAGTTGGATTATAATGATTCTTGAGGTATAACTGCAACTCTAATAACTTCTCTGTGTCTTCTCTGTGTCTCCATCTTTACTCATGTATGCTGCTTCTGACCTTTTTTGTGTTTCCTCACATACCTTTCTATAACTCCTCGTGTACCACTGGTCTAGACTGTGGACTGTCCCATTTATAAATAACACCTAAATTTATCAGATCATCTTTAGACACTTTTAATGGTCTCCCAAAATTTCTTTTTGAATCATTTATTTTCTTTTTCCTGACTCTATGGGATTAACTGCATTTATTTATGTTAATAAATGTTGTTATTTAATAGTATTTAACTGTATGAAGTGCTGATTAAAGGGCAGTGTGTTTAAACAAAAACCTGATTATTAACTCCTTAAATACTGTAACATTATGGACTTTTTTGCACTCAATAGATGATTTTCACTGACCAGGCAGTGCAGTATTTGTTTCTAAAATATTTACATACAGTTAGGTCCATAAATATTTGGACAGAGACAACATTTTTCTAATTTTGGTTCTGTAATTTACCACAGTGAATTTTAAATGAAACAACTCAGATGCAGTTGAAGTGCAGACTTTCAGCTTTAATTCAGTGGGTTGAACAAAACGATTGCATAAAAATGTGAGGCAACTAAAGTATTTTTTGAACACAATCCCTTCATTTCAGGGGCTCAAAAGTAATTGGACAATTGACTCAAAGGCTATTTCATTGGCAGGTGTGGGCAAGTCCGTCGTTATGTCATTATCAATTAAGCAGATAAAAGGCCTGGAGTTGATTTAAGGTGTGGTGCTTGCATGTGAAGGTTTTGCTGTGAACAGACAACATGTGGTCAAAGGAGCTCTCCATGCAGGTGAAAGAAGCCATCCTTAAGCTGCGAAAACAGAAAAACCCATCCAAGAAATTGCTACAATATTACGATTGGCAAAATGTACAGTTTGGTACATCCTGAGAAAGAAAGCAAGCACTGGTGAACTCAGCAACGCAAAAGACCTGGACGTCCACGGAAGACAATAGTGGTGGATGATCGCAGAATGATTTCCATGGTGAAGAGAAACCCCTTCACAACAGCCAACCAAGTGAACAACACTCTCCAGGGGGTTGGCGTATTGATATCCAAGTCTACCATAAAGAGAAGACTGCATGAAAGTAAATACAGAGGGTGTACTACAAGGTGCAAGCATTCATAAGGCTCAAGAATAGAAGGGCTAGATTGGATTTTGCTAAAGAATATCTAAAAACGCCAGCACAGTTCTGGAAAAACATTCTTTGGACAGATGAAACCAAGATCAATCTCTACCAGAATGATGGCAAGAAAAAAGTATGGAGAAGGCGTGGAACAGCTCATTATCCAAAGCATACCACATCATCTGTAAAACACGGTGGAGGCAGGCAGTGTGATGGCTTGGGCGTGCATGGCTGTCAGTGGCACTGGGACACTAGTGTCTATTGATGATGTGACACAGGACAGAAGCAGCCGAATGAATTCTGAGGTGTTCAGAGACATACTGTCTGCTCAAATCCAGCTAAATGCAGTCAAATTGATTGGGCGGCGTTTCATGATACAGATGGACAATGACCCAAAACATACAGCCAAAGCAACCCAGGAGTTTATTAAAGCAAAGAAGTGGAAAATTCTTGAATGGCCAAGTCAGTCACCTGATCTTAACCCAATTGAGCATGCATTTCACTTGTTGAAGACTGAACTTCAGACAGAAAGGCCCACAAACAAACAGCAATTGAAAGCCGCTGCAGTAAAGGCCTGGCAGAGCATTAAAAAGGAGGAAACCCAGCATCTGGTGATGTCCATGAGTTCAAAACTGCAGGCTGTCATTGACAGCAAAGGGTTTTCAACCAAGTATTAGAAATGAACATTTTATTTCCAGTTATTTAGTTTGTCCAATTACTTTTGAGCCTCTGAAATAAAGGGATTGTGTTAAAAAATGCTTTAGTTCCCTCACACTTTTATGTAATCTTTTTGTTCACCCACTGAATTAAAGCTGAAAGTCTGCACTTCAACTGCATCTGAGTTGTTTCATTTAAAATTCATTGTGGTAATGTACAGAACCAAAATTAGAAAAAAGTTGTCTCTGTCCAAATATTTATGGACCTAACTGTATTCCAGGTTAGGTTTACGGTCATGTATACATAGTACAATGAGACTATTCTGACAAAGAAACTCAGATCATAAAACATTTTGTGTGGTTGAGTTTTAAAGACATGGGTGCAAAAAAATACACACTGCAGAGAAGCCCATCTTTCAGTCTCACTCACCTAGTGGTCATATTTAGTGTGAGCTGCCAACATGTTAGAAAGTAAATGGTAAGAAGTCTAAAGTGTACAGACCATTGTGAAACAGTAATGTACACAATGATTTGAAAATCATAGTCATTATCTATAGAAATACGCCACACACAAGGAAATCCTGTTTAGATTCACTGTTTTCATCCTTGTTTATTTTTTTATGTATGTAATGCTAATTTAAAACTGGAATTTCACAGAAAAATAAATGTATTAAGCTGAATGCTAAATGAGAAATGTAATTCAAGCTGATTAGCTTGCAGTGTTAAGCTAAGTGTTGATAGACTGGACTTTTAGGCTTTGGTTATATTCTAGCCTAGTCATCCTTCATATGAATAATCATATTTTAGTTAGTACCATCCACTTTAGGTTTTCAGCAGATTTTATTATTTGTTTAAGTCATATACTGCTAGCTAATATTATTATAAATGAGGATGGTGTTATGAGCAGGATGAAAGTGGCTTATAATGTAACTTTAGCTTAATTATCTCTTTAGTCTTCAACACCTGAGCAATTCTGCACTTTATGCATGACAAATAGTACTGAGTAGTTCTGGATATTGAGTTCCAAGGCCTATCCCAGCAGCATATGCAAAAGGGAGGAACCAACAAGTTCACACATTCGTACACATTTACAGGGCCAATTTAGAGTCACTAGTCACTCTAACCAGCAGGTGTTTGGAATGTGGGAGGAAAACCAGAGAACATGGAGAAAAGCCTACACTGATAAGAGGAGAACGTGCAAACTACACACATTGGCTAGGCCTGCACTGAAACCCAGGACTCTGTTCTCTATTTTCTTAATTATTTAAGAAATTATTTAAAACTTTTCACTTATTTATTATTTTTATTTATGGGTTTGAAAAGGTTATTTTTTTGTTTTAACTAGAATTATTCAGTTATCTTGAGGTTTTACACAATTTGTAATTTTCTTGATATTAATTCCAATTAATCAGCAGTTATTGGGCTGTTTCTAGCTAACTGTTGTATTGCTTGTGACTGTTATGTGAATCACAGACTTTGCTCACTTGTCCTTCAGTCGTATGTCTTTGTGTACTTTTAGTCAGGAGGGTTAAAGCTGACAATTCCAATTGATGGGCATAGTGTATGTGATACTGGAGTGTTAGTATTTATGCTGGACGTGCAGTATATTTTTAGCTGAAAAAATGTATTAGTTTATTTTAACAGTGTCTTTGCAACTTTTAAAAAGCCTAAATTATGGTCTTACATGGGCTTCTCTGATCAAAAATATACAAATGAATTTGTTTTAGCATTTCATGTCAAGACATGATCTTTTACAGTCTGGTGCACATGGTTGCTCTTCTCTGCATGGCTTTCAGTATTTTTACATGTTTCCTGTAGACCCACAACAAAAACTGTACACACAAATCCAAATGTGGTATCACTAGTGTATCAGGGAGTTTAAATTTAACATTTCCAACATGCCCAGCTGAAGACTGTCTGAGGGAGTAGCATCTTCTGTAAATACTGAAAAATGTTTAGAAAGCATGAAGCAAATGAACTAAGAACAGTGCCAGATATTCCAGAAAATTGTCAAGCCTGTGTTGTCGAACATTATAGTCAATACTATCAAAAATTGCGCCTACAGTGGGCAAGTTGAGTGTCAGAAAACTCGGATTTGGAGGCAGGAGTGGCTGCACTCAGGTCCTAATTTGGTGATCCTGCGGTGAGTTGTCGTGTTGTGGGTGTGACAACGTGCTGTAGCAGTGCATGCTCCCAACCTCTCTAGTTCACAAATTAAAAACATGCACCGACTACAGCTGGTATGTCCTTTACAACATCAGTAATAGCCTAAAGAAAAAAATAAACCAAACTAAATCTGTAATTCCATGCTCTTTTTGAAAGTTTACTATCTTTCTGTCAAGTAGGGTTCAAAACTGTTCATGAGCCTGTTAGCTGGAAAGTCAAGAAAGTGTGTATATCACAATTCATAACCTTAATATGTCAAACTAATTTCTAATACCCCACTGTGCAGAAAATCAAAGTGACAGGGGAAATGGTAATTCTTTATATTCTATCTGAAGAACTCAGGAGTCAACCTTAAGTAAGCTGCTTCCAAATGCACCACAGCTTGATGAATGCATCTACTTTTGGTTCTGAATGCCACATTGATGTACGTTACTTTAGTTAAGTTACGAATCTTGCAGGTTCCTGGTCAGTCATATCCAATAAAAGTAGCATATTAGTTAAGCAGGATGTCCAAGTGTAGCTTGAGTATGCATGTGTTGAAATGTACATGGTGTAAACGTTAAAGAACATGGTACTAATGTGAACATTACCAAAATCTATGCAAAGATGAATATAAAAAAGAATGGCTGCTCATGTAAGCTACACACTAAGATTTACAAGGTACATTCTCAATAGGGAATTGTTAACATTGGTTCTTAAAATAACAATAAATATTCCAATTGTTTTTGTTTCTTTCACGTAACTCAGAGATAGAAACAAATCCATATTTTAGCTTTAAGGATGGTTAGCAAGCATGCTTGGATTATTTGAGGGCTCTGCATAGATTGTATGAGGAAAATACAGCGGGCTCTCTGTTATCCTTGACTAAATCATACCACCCCTCCTGTCCAACAAGATCCTCTAATGCCCACCTTTTCCAGCAACTCATTTTGCATCTCTTGGTTAGGGTTCATTAAGTTCTGCCATTAGTACTATCCAAATTCTGTTACTAGGGCTTTCTGGAAACTATCAGTGGACCTTTTCAAATCCCTCCTAAAATACACCTTTCCTTGACAGAATTTTAATCTGTGTTACTTGTTCCATGTTTTTGGATCAAAAATGAACTAGGGCTCATGCTTGAACCATTATGACGTTAAATAGAAACGCTCTGACTGACACTCCAGATTAACATCTATGGATCAATTCCCAAATAAACAACTTTGCATCTGGTTTGGGCACATCCCAAGTAAATGTCCTTTTTAACTGTAGCAATCAAGTCAGATAGGGTTGATGTGTATAGTTTTCATCCCTTCCTAAAACCTTACTAAAGTGTTGCAGGATAATTTAAGTTTAATGAGTTTATTCAATATGTAAAGTAAGCAGCTAACCCCCTGATACAAGCAAAACCTACAGCCATGACATATTTTGAGGGAAATAAAATTTAGCTTGGTTATGAAGCAACTGTTAACATAGAGACTGTATGCAGTAATACTCTTAGAATATTTGCAGCATGGCAAAAAAATGATTGCTCTGTATGTGGTTTTAAGTGTTTTTGTGTGGTAAAGTCATTAAGGATGCTTAATTGTTAAGTACGAGCTCTTATTGGCCATAAACATCTAAAGGGGATGTTTCTTCAATTGCCGTCCCTAATAATGTATTTTGGGTCTTTAACATGTGATTACTGATAGGTTTTTGTTCCTCATTTTACATTTTTCTGCATTAGCCTGACAGTTTCTATAACTGTTAAAATATGATGGCACACATAACAACATTTACCAGACCTAAAAATATTCCAGTGTTGGTGGATTACACTTGACAGAGGGGTTAAGAATGCTAACCTTGGCAGGGCTGCTGTGATCCCCAATCTGAAAACCCTTGCTCTAGTACACTAGATAGGCTACTTGCAAACCTTGGCTCTTAAAGCTCTCTCAGTACAAATGACTTCCCCCCAAAAAAAAAGGTTTACCTGTAACCCCCATGACTGAGACCTTAGTGTGGTCATAAAGATTTTGTACAATATATACAGTAGAGCTATGCTGATTGAAGTCATGTGGCTCCGGATGAAGAAATTAGATATTGGTGAGCCTTGCCAAGACTGGAGTGCCAGGTGCAACTCTTGGAAGGTTAACTGGAGGAGTGGGGGTCTGGGGAATTATGTGTGACAGTCATTGTGTAGCCTGTGTTTCCAGCTTAGATTTATCTCAAAAAAACATATGGAGCAACTTACCAGATAAGATGTTAGGTGGATGAAATGTTGGAAGGAGAATGCATGTATGGCACATTGAAAAATACCATCTATAATCCACTGGACTCACCTCTACAGCCAGAACTTCTCAGTCGAGGGGGGGTGGAGATCTCTCTCCTATTCTGGAATTTTCTTACAGGGAGGCCCTGGGCAGATGTGGGGATACTTATCACTGTCCCTGGTTGGGGGCCACAGAGTTGATGTTTGTGTCAATTTAATGAGAAATTGGCCGCCGTGTGATTCTGAGATACAAAATGGCAAAGTGACGTTAATGTATGGGAAAAGACACTGATAATGTTCTTTGGAGGTTCTGAGAAAACATTCCATTGGAAGCATAGATTAAACTCTCCTAGGCTGTTTTCAAGAACAATGGGGAGATGTTGACCTCAACTGAGTAAGTGTTGTTGAGAAGTCAAAATGGAATTCTGAGAAATTCCTAAAGACAGTAAGAAGGCAGTATTAGTAGATTCAAATGGGACAAAGTTTGCTATTATGGCTAAGGTCTTCTTAAGTGTTGATACAAAGGGGAGAAGGAGATAAGAGAACTGCAAGGCTGTACACATTCTGGATGGAATATACTCATCCAAGCAGGAAAGCAAAATCACTCTGCTGTCAACTTGGGATGTGCACTAAAAGAGCAGTAGTACCTCTCCAGACCGACAGTGTTTAGCAATATTACCTGGCTGAAATGTTTGAAGTTCCTTTAAAGGATCTATTTGCAGCAGTCTGTGGCAATAAAAATAATTTATTGCAGTTCCCAAGAGGGCAGCAGAAGTACATTTGGAAATAACCTTATAAGGGCCTCCACTTCTTCAGTCAGACAATTTGGGTTAGGATAGGCAAAGATGCAAGAGCTCACCAAGTGAGGAGGAAAATGAGACAAGTAAATTGTGGAGAAGATGGGAGGTAGGATGAAGCATTTTCATTCTGCAGACTTCTAGTTGCAGTAGGTCAGATTTATTAAGGAAGGGTCAAAAGGACTTTCCATGTATTATTTTGGTAAATTTGTTTTTTGTTTACTCCTTCCCTTTATCCTCACTTCTATAATTTTGTTGTTCACAAAAACTTTCTTAACCCTTGTCTGAACCAAATTGTTTTTTCACAATGAGTAGTGACAACATTACACAATTCTTATACATTACAATGCCACACTAATACTTGCTTAAAATAAAATCCACACAATATAAAAAACCCCAATTCAATACCAACAGTTTCATGTGGGGTGCAACTGTTCAAACCAGATGATGCTACAATGTAATTACACTGATCATCTGACAAGTCGTTTACAAGTCAGTAATAAATCTCAGTTACTCATTTAGTATAGATCCCTACTCTCATTAAAAGAAGTGCATGAGAATTTGATTTTGCCACTTTTATGAAATGCATTTGTACTGTAGAAGCATTAACAGAGAAGCTATCCACAAAGACTGCATATCATCATGTTTTTAATAATTTTTTAAAATAAACTTGAATATGCTACATTTTAGTCCTGTGTTTTCATTTCTTAAGTTTATCTACAATATCTTACACTATTAATATCTTGAGTTTTAAAGTGTGTTTAAAGTGCCAGATGTACTATATGAAGAAAACCAACTGCTGGTAACTGTTCTTAATAGATGTTTCTCTTTCTGTACTTATGGTCAAACAGTTAATTTACCACGTCACTTTAAGTGCTCAGTCATGTCAAATATTGCCTTTGGTTCGTTTGTTGTAGACCTCTAAACCTCTCAGTATAAACTGGTTCAGTGGCATCGAAGTCTGGCAGAATGTAACAGCATTAGATATTAACACATCTGTCAGATAAATTATATACAGCATATATTTCAACCATTCTATAATCTGCTTCTCGCAACTGAAAGAGGGCACCATGGCGGACGTTAGCTGACTTGCTGACCAACCACAAGCGTTACCTGGTAGGTAATCATCCATACAATCAGATTGTGATTCAGACGACGGATGTAATTATAATAGGAATACTAAATGGTTGTTTTGCATTCAGTAAGAAGTTTCTAATGATTTAATCCAGGAAATTTGTGGTTTATTACTACATGTTATGATGGCTTTTTATTTCATCTGCATTTATGTACACAGAGTGTTGAGCAGTACATGGAACGGTGCTACTGTATATATAAATAATTTGAACTTTTTTCCCTAGTCTTGAGATCCCTAGAATGAAATAAAATTAAATTAGTTAATTAAAGCTGACACGTAACAGTGTTCAGAGAGCTTAGGACTAGACAAGAAGAGAAGATTCCATAGTTAGGGAGAAGAGAGAAAAACCCAAGTTATAAGAGCTGAAAGGGAAAATGTTTTGAAGGTGGTAGAAAACAGGATAAATTATGCCTCCAATAGGCATGATGGGGCCATATGGTTATTCAGGTAGACGCAATGAAAGATACAAGGGTGTATGGTGTTATTAATTTGTGCTTTTCTTATATTCCTCAATTGCTCTTGGTGGGAGAAAAAGAAATTTTGTTAGGCAATTATTCTATAGCAGTGATACAACGGATGCTCCATGGTACTGTACTGTGTACACAGCTATGTTGATTAATGGATGAAGGTGCAATACGTTTTTCTACTTTTAGTATAACTTTAATGTATCCATCGTTTTAAAGAATAATATCCAACTGGACTTAAAAATCATGACTTATGACCTGTTTCTAAATAAAACGTAGATGCCAATTGCACAATCTCTTCACTAAAAGCACTTTAAACTTAAGCTACTGAGATTTAGAGAAACAAAGTCCTGCAAAAACATACACAAAAACACTAACCCACCCAACTCCATGGGCAAAAAGAAATTTTGTTGTTATCCAGTGTGACAGTTCAAATATCCAAAAAAAAAAAAAAAAAAAGGATTTCATTACAATACATCTTAGATGAGAAACAATTTAAGGATATCTGTAATAGAGTTCTGAAGTATTTCTCAGATAGCCAAATGAAGGACCAAACAGGGTCCACATTATACATTTATATATGTATGTATATATATTGTATATACCAAAACACACACACTATATATACAAACATATACATTCTTACAGTATGGCACCAGGCAGATATGCACACCAGATAGGTTGGTGATTATATACCCTTAAAAAAAAAACTTAGTAAAATAAAAAGTGCATTTTTTTAAAGATCAGTAAAACTTAACAGCAAAAATGTTATTAAACAAGACCATGCCCAAAAATAAAATTAAATAATAAGTAAATTAATTAACAAACAAATAAACAAAATCAGTGCAGATAATTAAGAGACTGTATAGCAGGATGAGAAACATAAATGCAAGTGTACTGTTTCTGTTTTTACCCAAATTTCTAAACAATGACAGATTTTTTTTTTTAACTAGGATATTTTTCTTACCACTGAATTATCATTTCACAATATTTCATGCATCCTCCCTACTCGTCCCTCTACATGCCACCATAAATCAACAAATTCCATGATTATAATAATAATATACATTACCTGAGAATTTACTATCACCAGATACATTCTTTTTCTCATAAGGCACATGATTTGAGTTGAGTGCTGTCGTTTTCTAACATTTCATTCATCAGTAAATTTTCTGAACCTTCTTAATCCAAATGTGAAAGGAAGAAACAGATATTTTCAACCTACTTCAATTTGCCATCCATCTATACATCAAATTCAATTTGGCTAATTCAGATGATGTTCCCAGTGCCATGCTATTCCAGTAGCATCAAGCACAAGACGAGACCCAACACTGAAAGGGTACTAGTTCACCTCAAGGCACCTTCTCACACAAAACCACACTCATTTATGCTAAGCTAATGGTGACAGACCAGTGGTACTTGTGCCTCACATCACAAAGACCTTTGAGAAGCTGGTCCTGGCTATTTGAGTGCTCTTGTGCTAGGCCACCTGGACCCACTGGAGGTTGCCTATCAAACAAAGACTGGAGTGGAGAATGCAATTATCCATCTGGGCCACAAGGCTTATTCCCACCTGGACAAAGCTGGCACCACTGTGAGGATTATGTTTTTTGATTCTCCAGTGCCTTTAATGCCATCCAGCCATCCTTTGTTTGTGAGACTCCAGGACTGTGTCTCTGATACTAATGTGAGCAACACTAGAGCACCACAAGGAACAGTCCTATCTCCATTTCACTTCACTCTGTACACCTCAGACTATAAATATAACAGCAGCTCATGTCACTTGCAGAAATTTCTCAGATGATTCTGCACTCACGGGGTGTACTATTAATAGGGATGATGTAGAATAGGAGTCAAGTAGAGATCTTTGAGAATTGTCTGCAAGTTAACATCAGCAAAACCAAGGAACTGTCGCAACAAACAGCCTCTATGTCACAGTTCATTGAGCGGATGTGGAGGTGGTGCACTGCTACAAGTACTTGGGGGTTCATATCAGTGACACGCCGGACTGATCTTGGAGCAAAGAGAAAATGTATAAGAAAGGGCAGAGCAGGGTTTAATCCCTTATAAATTTGTGTTCCTTTAATGTGAGTAATGGCATCCTTCACACAGTCTACAACTCTGTGATGGCCAGTGCAATCTTCTACACTGTGGTGAACTGGGGCAGGTAAAAGGGATTCAAGAGAGGCACACTGAATCAACAAGCTGGTTAAAAAGGTATGCTTGGTTACGGGACACACTCTGGACTGAGTGCCATTATGACCAATGCTGTGCATCCTTTTCTGACACTAACACTGAGGGCTTTCAGCAGAAGTGTGTCAAGAAACAGTACTGGGGCCTGTTTATACCAACAGCAATATGCCCGTATATTGACTCACATTTTCATTTTCTTCCTTTTTAGTCATTCTAGTGTGTGTGTATATATATATATATATATATATATATATATATATATATATATATATATATATATATATATATATATATATATATATATATATATATATATTTTATGTATTTATTATTTAAAGGGCTTCTGTAAAAAGCTAATTTTCCCATTGGGAACAAATAAAGTTTGCTCATTCGATCCAACTATCTGTCTATATAGTGCCTCCCATCTGTCTATCTATAGCTTATAACAATTCTTAAAATCCACATAACATATTTCAGTCATATTTTTGTAATTTATGTATAGTTCCCAAGGTTAATAATACAAGAACTACACTTGTATTTAAATCCAGTTAATTAACAAATTGCCTTTACATTTTCATTTAAATTGCAATTTTGTCAACATTTTTCAGAATAATCATGATTATTACAGCTTTTAAAATAAGATGATTACTTAAATTAACACTGATATTTAAATCATCAAAGCTCTTGTAGAACAAGATACAAGTAAAACAGAACTACACCAATTCTGAAAATTTGGAAAGAATCAAATGTAATTCTTTTGTTATTACATCTCTCCCATGTACCGTTTCTAAAAGGAATGGATTATTAATAAGGAAAGCTGATTATTTTCTGTATTATTGTTTACAAAAATTGACATGAATCACTTTTCAGATTTAAATTGGGTGTTCAGATATTCCTTTGAAGGTAAAATATCATTTGGAATTTTAAACTGGAGTCTTCAGTTCTGGGTAGAACATAACGAAATACAAGAGCTTACTTTGCTCTTACTTTGCTCAACAAAAGTACACTCATCTGTATTTTTAAGATGACATAAATAAAAATTAGTTTAAAATACATATGAAAAAACTGTCCATAACCTTAAACCAAGCTGCCACTTTATGATGTCACAGTACATTTCATACATTTTAGGGGCAGCTCTTTCAATGAAGTAAAGCTCTTCAGCTATGTATGTCAATAAGTGCCTAGCACTGTGCTGAAAGTGTAGGACATTAGTGACATTGTGTTCTTCCATCCATTATCCCACCTGCTATATCCTAACTACAGGGTCACGGGGTCTGCTGGAGCCAATTCCAGCCAACACAGGGCACAAGGCAGGAAACAAACCCCGGGCAGGGCGCCAGCCCACCACTGGGCACACAGGGGAGGGAGGAATCCGGAACACCCAGAGGAAACCCACACAGACACAGGGAGAACATGCAAACTCCACGCAGGGCGCTACCCACTGCGCCACCGTGCCGCCCTATAATATCACATGTAACATTGTTTTAGAATTACCAAAATATACTTCATATACAGTCTATTTATACAATGAAATTTCCAAAGCATCATTTTCAAGGACAACAAAAATATGAGAGCTAACTAGTCAAGCCAAAAGATCTTTAACACAGTCAGATCACTGATCCTCTAATTGCAAATACAATTTTCTACTATGTTGCTTTATAAATGCTTCTGCCCTTATATCTCTTCTAATCTTCTTTATCCAAGCATCTCTGTTAATGTTTTACAACCAGCATTGATGATATTCAATAAACCATAGACATCGCCCAGTCCCAAGAATTTTAAAAATCAGTTTATGGGAACAGGCAAAAGAAAACGCACACTGGAGTCTATCATCATATGGGAAATAAGCATACAGAGTAATTAGACCAGAACCTTTATATATTTAAAAAAAGAGGGAAACTAAATGCAATTATCTCAATTTTGTCAAATATAATTGCACATTGTATGAAAAGCAAAAGATTTGAGCAATCTGCAAATTGAGCAATGTATAACAGTATGTTTTAAGAATCTTAAAGTAGTATATTGCAAACGCTTTGTCACAAATTAGTATTGAACTATTACTAAAAGCTATTACTTTTAGTAAATCTAAAAAAGAGAAAGAAATATCTACTTTCTGTTATACTTTCCATCCATTCATTATCCAACCCGCTATATCCTAACTACAGAGTCACGGGGGTCTGCTGGAGCCGATCCCAGCCAACTCAGGGCACAAGGCAGGAAACAAACCCCGGGCAGGGCGCCAGCCCACCGCAGAGCACGCACACACACACACACACTAGGCACAATTTAGGACTGCCAATCTACCTAACCTGCCATATTCTCTAATATCTAGCACCACATCCAGCTAATTTTTTCTGTGTATAACAATCAAAGTGTATTGGTGCTTTCCCTTGTGTACAACAAGAAATTCAATTTAGTAAATGTCACTCCCATGTACTGAGAATGATGCATAAACATAACCTTTAATAGGTTACTTAAGGAATCTGGACATAACTATGTTGTACATTTCTATCAGGCACTGTAGACACTTAATCACTTTAGGTAATAGCTTGATATAGTATAGTGAATTCATATACAGTACAGTATTTGTAGCACAAACACATTTAATATAATCTCTACTGCAAAATTAACAAAGGTAATTAAACAAGACTCAGTTTTGCTCTTAAGGCAAAATAAAACGTGTTGCTTCTAAAAAGTAATGGTAGGATAAATTCTGCACATTAAGGCATTTTTTGCATAAGGCTTCCATGAGCCCATTCTGATCTATATAAAGGTTCACAAATAGTGCCTTTATTATATCTAGCTTAGTTTTGTCCTATTTGTGTGTGTGTGTGTGTGCACATATGAAGATATATTCACGCATATAAGCACAAACATATGCAGTGCACATAGATGAATCCACTTTCTAACCTGATTATCCACCTCAAAGTCACAGTTTGCCTGCTTATCCTGGGACACTGGGTAGGAATCTTGGAGGGAGCACGGTCCCATCAAAGTACAATCAAATGCATACTCGCACTCACTCATCCTGCTGTAATTCAGAGTCTCCAGTTATTCTAATTAACCACAGATGGGAGGAAAACTTAGAATACACAGAAAACCTCACAGTAACATGGAAAAAAACATGAAAAATCCAGTGTCAAGGCTGGAGCTCTGAAACAGAATTCTGGTGCACTGTGCTGTGCATGGCTTTAAAACACTGGTGAAGATATTATATACATTAGCTTTGATGCATATCATGTTTGCCTGATAGATCCTCAGAGACATATGTTGTCTGGAGCCATGTGCCATTAGCAAAGCAGTTAGACAAATTCTATCCACAAGTAAGAATCTCTTGATGACTCTAAATAAATCCAGTTTAAAACTGCATGACAGAGAGATTCTGTCATGATCCTCATCTATGAAAGAAGTGTGGCATTAATGTAAATAAGTGCCCACCTCTTCTGCTTGTTAGGAGGTGATTGATGCTGTGATGGTATTTAGATTCTACAACAGATTTAATGAAATTAATTTGAAGCACTTTTTGTTGTCCTCAATTTGCAAGAAAACAAGTTTTCAGTTGTTTGAGAGCAGTCCTGCACAATGCTGTGGACTTTGTGGATGCAACGTTTGATAAAGATGTTTTAATGGATATTATGTAAGTCTCAATGATCTTTTCCATTTTGTACATTATCCATTTAAAGACCTTGCAGTGAGAGACACTGCAGTTCCCAAACTAGACAAGGATGCAGCAGGCCAGAAATCTCTTGATGGTGTCCCTGTAGAATGTGGTGAGGCAGACTTGCTTTTCTCAGCCAGCAAAGGAAGTGGATATGCTGCTATGACTTCCTGGCAATGTGGTGCCGTTAAATGACCAAGGAAGGTCATCTGCCAGGTGCACACCTAGGAATTTGGTGCTCCTGACCAATTCCACTGCAACACCTTCAATTTGCAGTGGGGAATAGACAATAGGCGCCTTTCTGAAGTCAACAATCATCTCTTTCGTCTTGTCCACGTTAGGAGACAGATTGCTTCACTTGCACCAGTTGTCTTTCTATTCTGTAAGCTGACTCTTCCCCATTGCTGATGAGACGTGTACAGTTGTGAGTCAGGAGAGTGAACAGAAGTGGATCAAAATTACACTCATTCACATAGGTCCAGAGTTGGGAATATTTTTTTCCTTGCTTTTAAATGTAAAATAAAAAAATATTAACAGTATTATTTCATCATTTTATTATTCTTTTATCCTGTTAATTGTCGGAGCATTTACTGCTCTTCTTTATATTAAGATTCATCTATACTGTATAATCAAACCAAATTAATATATGCAGTGTGATCACAATGTACGGGATGTGTATTTGACTTACATGACCCGAGAGAGAAAGATTGGCATACAGACATAAATAAATAAATAAAATAAAGGGAACGTGTGGAGAGGAGAGTCACCTCATCATATGAGTTTCAGAGCAGTTTTCTTATTTCACATTAATATTTTTCAAGTGTGTTTTGCATCATATTACAGGGAATATCACCTTCCACCAATTAAAAATGTATCTTAGTAAAGGGCAACATGAAATAATTATCCAGCACCGCTGGTCATCTATCATCATACAGACAAAAAACTTATAATTTAATTAATTAATTTTTCATAATAATGGTAAAATTTGTTAGAAAGTTGACACAGAAGGCTATGACAGAAAGTGAAAAAATGCAGATTTGTAAAAAATATATTTGTATGGCTAATGGGTAATTAGAGAAACCTGCTGCTGAGGATTAAGAATAAGCTAAGGGAGTTTAACATTTAAGACACTGAAGGAATTGCTGCTGAAAATGGGATTTTGCAGCCATATGTAAATAATAAATCAAAAACAGTAATTTGAAGCATTCATAGCCATTAGAAACACTACTAATGCCTTGGCCACATTTTCATATCAATTTAATGGAATCCTGGTAATGAAAGGTATCAATTTCTTCTTAAACATAAAACTTTTTGGGTGACCCCAGACTTTTGAACAGTAATAATAATAATAATTCTTTGCATTAATATAGCGTTTTTCTCACTACTCAAAGCGCTCAGCAATTGCAGGTTAAGGGCCTTGCTCAAGGGCCCAACAGAGCAGAGTCCCTTTTGACATTTACGGAATTCGGACCGGCAACCTTCCGATTGCCAGTGCAGATCCCTAGCCTCAGAGTATGTACGTGTGTATTGTCACATATGTGTGCCTTGAGGACAGCTTAAAGGTTCTGGTGGTGGTAATTCTTCATCAGTTAACAATAGGGCAGTGTTTTCTAATGCTTCTTGTGTTCCTCCTTCTACAGACCAGCATGTATAAAGTGCATATGTTGTGTACGCCCATTTCCAAACTCACTTTCAGATGGATAAAAGCTGGGCATAATGCCACGCAGATTTTCATGGCAGCAAGTGCGTATGCACTTTTCTGCTTGGTTTTTCAAACTGTTGGCACTCAGTTTCAAAGCAGTACCATTGTTTCTGTGTCATTTCCATTTCTCTTTTAGATTCACATCCATGAAGTGTGCTGTATCAAATACATTGAAATTAATTGTATATCATTTACAAATTTAAGGCACTTAAATGTACTCATCCTGTAATAATATAAGGGTGCATAGAATGGCCAAACTATTCCAAATATCATAGCTGGTTTAGTGTTGTTACTGTCAGTGCACCAAAGAGAGTATTTTAATCTGTTTATTGTATTTGTGTGTGGTATTACAGCTGCATAGGTTGTGTGATGAGTGCAGAGGATTATCAGGATATAGCTTCCAGCCCTGGAGGACATTTATAGCACATGCTGTCTCAGGAAAGCCACCAGCATTTACATGGATTCTACTTACTGCGATGTCACCTAGCTTAGTTTAAAATATTCAAAGTTGTTCATTATATTTTTGTAAATATTTGGAAACACAATTGAATGGAAAAAATACAAAGTTATATATTAATCTTTTAATAAAGCTATCAATTTGTAGAGCCCTCCTTTTCCCTTTCACCAATGTAGGGAGCTGAGGCCTGCCCTACACAATATTAAGCATCAGTAGGATTCAGCCATGGAATGAGGTGTCAATCATACCATCAAACAGCCCACTGCATACATATAGACAGACAGATCTAGATATAGACCCCCACTACATGGTGCTTTTTTTGAATCGTTGCATTTTTAGTTTTATTACAACTATACTATATTTGTTAATGTTAATAGTACATTAAGCTGAACTAGCCACAAATATGTCCATCTAATTCCAATATAGAAAGCAATATACAGTATACATATAATGTATCCATATCTCTTATTCTTATCTAAATCAAAGAATGTATTTATAGACTGATATCTTTTCACGAACAGCACTCAACTGAACAAAACAAAATAAAATCAGCTTATTGTGTATAATTTTATCTACCTTAAGGAGTGGACAGTTTTTTCAAAATTGACTGCAGGAGCTAGGCTGACAGATTGTACATTATTATACACTCACAAGGACTGTAATCTAAGAATGAAACGTTAACATTTTTGTTCTCTATCTGAGTATCTCATACATATCAAACAACGTAAACTTTTATAAATTATATCTATACAAACTCTACACAGTGGAGACATACACACAAACACACACATTTTATATATATTTATCTCCTGGAAAACACAGTCTCACTTTATAAATTCATGCACTCTCACACTGTGGCATTTCAGCATTTTAATCGTCGCCAATTAATCTTGACCACACAAAGCCTGAGTAAACACGCAAAGGTCCAGACTGTATCTCCTCCTCCACTGTGTTTCCCATCATAATATCTGTAGCATAATACACTACTGGTTAGTTTGTATAAGAGTCTTTTTTGCACCGTGGAACTGTACTTAGGAACACCATACTTTTATAATACATTTCAATTTTGATCTAGGCTTATCAATGATAAAAGATGAGCATTGCTTTGAGAAACATGCCAAATAGTAGCACTAGTATCCTGCTATACAGTTTTACCATGCCAAATGGGACATCAGCATCCCAAAGTAAACAATTTAGAAAACAAAAAATGAAGTTAACATTAGGCAATGCAACAGTCAAAATCCTAACTAGTGTCAGACAGACAGAAACTCAGGAGCAGGCAAGTTCAGAGACAAACACTGTCTACTTACGTTCACTTCGGTGATAGCTATATCAACAATGCTACCAACAACAATTAAGGCATCAAATGTATTCCATGCATCACAAAAATAGTGCTGCATTGGATAAAAAAAATAAGGAAAAAATAAAGAAAAAGGAGAAAACAAAAGGAGAGAAGAGAAAAATAAGAAAAGAAAGAGGTTACATGTGAATATTCAGGAAAAAAAAAAGAAAACAAAAGGAAGATGATAATGCTTATCTGCTTCAGCCATGAGGTGTAGTCCTGGTTAGTCACAGTGTGCTTAGTCAGAGCAAGGTAAAATAAAAAAAAAATAATAAACAAATTTAAACCTTGGTTTCAGACATCCTACCTTTCACCACCCTACCCATATTGCATTTCTTTTTTCTTTTTATATTTATGAACTCTGATTTCAATGGCAGCAAGAAGAAATTTGACTGAAAAGGAAATGCAGAAAAATGCACCACAGCAGCAATAGCAGGAGAGAGAAAGAAAGAAAGAGGGAGAGAAAGAGAAAGTAAGAGAAAGAGACGGAAATGGAAAAAAAAAACAAAAAACAGAAGGGGTATTTGAAGACTGTGAATAGAAAGAAAAATAAAAGACTGACAGACAGACAAAGAGAGGGTGGGAAGGTTGTGGTATACTCACATTGATTTCACTCAGTATGACGTCTATTATGCTGCCAATTACGATCAGGAAGTCAAATACATTCCATGGATCACTAAAGTACCCCTATATCAAATAGAGGGGGCAGGTGAAGGGGGTAAAAAGGCAAGTTAGACAGGCATGATTAATTGTGAGCGTTGTTTCTTTACTGTTAAACCACTTTCCTGTACATATAAAGTAGGGGATTTATGTGTAATGGCCTGTCTTGGTTAATGTGTTCCACAGTAATGTTAACTAGAATGTGTTAGACATATGTGGTTCAAGGAGCAGAAGTCCCTGCAGGCAGTTTGTTGACTTATTGTTGTTCTAACAGTTTCTTCAACCATGCAAGTGCTCTCACCCTTTTCAATAAACGAGGTTAAACATTGTTATATTTATGTTCTGCCCCGATGTTGTACAAATTATGGGCAGTCATGATAAAAATGAAATACTTACATATAAAATGGTGTAGTTTTAATGTTTATTGTAAAGGCGCAGGATGACCACACAGGAAAACTATGGCAACTCTATGTTCTTGTGTTATCCAAAAAGCTCTGCTCTCATATTTTAAGTGCAGAATAATTATGAGAGCATTCAAAACTGGGACAATAAACCTCTGAGTCTTAAAAAATAATACCGTAATTAGTTGACAATGTATTATTTAGTATGAAATGGCAGCAAGAAAATGGATTGTCTAGGGCTATAAAATAAAAAAAATGAAGCATGTAAAACAAGGAATAGAAATGAATCTGTAAACTATTGAATAATTATTGATTACATGTACTTTCTCAAGTTAGGGTCATCATTCATTCATTCATTCGCTTTTGACTAAGGAAGGACATCGTGGCAGCATGTCAAGCTGAACTTACTACAGTGATCCAGGCATCATGTTATCTACACCAACGTGATGCTACAGCAAAGATCAGTTCATTTTTAAATTTGGTGGAAACTACCATATAACCATTTCTTGCTAAATATTTTGAATGGAATAGGAATAGCCAAACATGCACTGGTTTAGCAAGTTTATTTATAAGTTTTAGTTAAGTATGAGCATTAGTAATAACCTAACATATGCTACACCCAAATCTGTTACTATTAAAAAGTATAAATCTTTCCCAAAGGCTAGAGTTAAGAAAGTGTATAGTGTTAACACATATAGTATAATATTATATTCACAAGCATGTTTTTTTCATATTCTTCCAAAGTGACCCACATTATGTTTGGCAATTAAAAAATCCTAATATCAAAGGGATTATTACATTTAAATTTGTAGTAAATGTTATACATTTCATAAAAATATAATTACAGTATAAAGAGAGGATGAGCCTAGTATATATAGTCACCACTCTCAGCAATTCATATTTAGAAGCAATGCAGAGATAATGTTAACCAGAAAAAAAGAAATCTTAAAATGCATTATGAATTTCACCAAAGCTATTCGCCCCATTCTCTGACACACTTGTTTCCTGTGCCTTGATATGTCAAGCTAGAGATTTGCCTGACAGTGAAAAAAGAAAAGAATGGAACACACAGAGGAGGACAGACACTGGGCAAACATTCATAGAAAACACAGAAAAGTTAAAACCTTCTTGATTCCCATTATTACCAGAGCATACAAATGTATTTTTGCACCAATGGAAATAGTACATATTTAAACTTTTACTCAGATAGCTTCCTCACTTTAGAGAATACCTTCCATCTTCCAAAAAGTATAATGACACTCTTGTAAAAACACAGTCATCTCTTCAAATGAACATTTAGACAACCAGATACACACTTTTAAAATACATTATAAACCATGTGTAAGCTGATTCATTTATGTATATAATTTTCATACAAAAAAAACTATACCTTTAAGTTTATTAATAAGTCATCCGAAATGTGTACATATTTAACCATTCACTCATATCTCTTAACATCAATACATAAAGGAGCATTTCATTTTCACTTAATCTTTATACAACATACGATGTAACAGCCTTTTAAGTCATTCCTTCTGGTAACCCACACAAGTGCTGGTGAGTAAGATTAAAATGTTTTCATATGAGTACATTACAAAGCAGAAACACTTTTTGAGAATTAGACATAAACATGGAAAAAACTGTAAATAAATAAACCTGCATTTAGACAAAGGACTAAAGTACAAGAATTGGTACGCTTAAAAAAAAAAGACTCTCTAATTAATATTTTTGTATAGATGATTTAGGAAAGACCGTACTACTGAATGAATGTGTGTTCATATGTTAACATCATTAAAAAGTATTAATATGTGATCTTAAAAATCCACTTAAGCTGTGACAGGTTTTCTATTTTAGTGAACATTTTTATGAACAGTTGAATAATTACCATTGGCAAAACATTACATGCTATTGCACACATTTTCCTTTTATAATTTACTTTATACTGGACATTCTCTGTAATATTTGACTAGTCTGTTCTGCAGGTGACAATTAAAAAGCATCAGCAACGTGTCAATTACTGCTGCACATTCCCTGTGTCCCACTGAATGTACAGGTTGTTGTTTAGTAATGATCTTCACTTGATGCATACCACTGCAAAAGCATTGATGACCATGCTACTTCAATATACTACTTGCACCAGATAAAAAACAACATTGTCCTTTGTTTGCTTTTGTGGGCTGAGAATAAAAATTGTTGCAAAATCCAGCAAGAAATGATGAGTATATAACTTTTATCATAAATGGATAGAGTGAGGAGTGGGTGGAAAACAAAGTTCGTCATTTACACCATTCCTAGATTCAGTCTGCATCTTGCCACAAAGATGAAATTAAAAAATAAACCCATCAATAAATGACTGACAGCATGGCAATATCAATGCCTCTGTTTAAACAGGAGCAATGAGAGGATGGTCTAACTCTTATGAAACATAGGCCTAAAATGTTTACCTCAACCAAAAGAAAGAGTCAGCGTACATTTGTTTTATTTAACTTCACATAAATCATTTCTTCTATGCATTTTCTTTACTCCCATAATCCAGTACAGGATCCCTAAGTGTCGAATTCTATCCTAGCAAAGCTGGATGCAGTTCTTCACAGGGCCGTGCATAATAATAAGTGCAGTTGGAATTCATGATAAACTAGGCATCATATCCGTAGGTATCAGCTTATAATGGAGTAAAGAAATGCATTGGCATTGATTTCTGATACTGTATATTGGACATTTGATACAAAGTGATGACATTTTAAGTATAAGCCACCAAAGTAATACTAGTACTGGACATTGCGTGGCACTGTTTTAATGTTTGACGTCATCTCCCACTATGAATGTCAACAACAACAAAATAGCAATATGCAACACTTTCTCGGTTTGGCTGGAGTTAGATTTATAAAACTGTCTTACAAGATTAGATACCTAGAAGTACATCGCCTAGATAAGCATACTGCCTACTTCAGAGCTAAAAGGGAAAACCTAATTTGTTTGCTCTGTAACCTACAACCCCTTTATCAATTAAATTGTCAGAAGAGAAAGTTAATATTTTTAGTCAAGAAAATCAAAAAGTATTAATCTGATATTATAGCAGCAGTACATCATGTGTGTATTTAACATAATTATGAATTAGCACAAAAATATTTTGTATGTTGCTTTTTTTATTTCTTCCTGAAGGCTAATTGGTAATGGTTGCAAATATTTAAGAAAAAATAACTAGTATAATGTCACATAAGTAATCCCTTCATAGAGAAATTTACTTTCAATTTACACATAAACAAAACTAAAAAAATATAGAAAGTGATGAACATCAATATTGGCTTTAGCAGTGAGACACAGAAAAAGACAGATAATAGGAACTAGCTGGGAACGTGCATATTGGTGTACGTAGGTTAGGCGCACTAGCAACTCAGAATAAGTGGAGATGACAATGAGTTTTTTGTCCAAATATGAGGTTGCAAAAAGGAAGGAAAAGATTTTGTATGCGCTGCATTCAAATGTAAGGTGGGAGCATTGAATCTTTGCATTTTTAAAATCTTGTAGGAAACAGGCCATCTAAAGTACTATTTTTATTAAATCAAACATCTAACTACAGAAATGTAAAATGCTTCTGCCTGTTGCTTCAAAAGTGCAATTGTGTATTTCAACATCTGATTCACAGTGGCGGAATCCTGTTAAGAATTAAATAGTTTTTCCCTCATCTCTTTAAATGTTACATTGTGCCTTTGCTTAAAAAAAAAAAAAAAAAAAAATATATATATATATAAATGAAGAGTGGCACAAATAAGACACTTCTAATAATTTCCTTAGTTATACAATAAATCCCTGCTCTCACGGCATTACCCCATTGAAGGTAAACAGGTCATGCTTTTACATATTTAAAGAGCAGGTAGTCCAGCTCTTTCCGTGTAAACATTCGCGACTATTTGATCTGCTAGCATTTAATAAACAAAGCTCTAGAGCAGTAATTCTCTACCCTTTTGACCTTGGTACCCTGTTTTATCTATTTTTGTTCAATTATGATGCTTAATTAGCAGTAATTTAATGTAAATTAGCCACCATTTCCCCTGAATGGCATACATTAACAAATAACAGTAAATGCATGGGTGTTTAATACTCAAACAAATACAGTCCCCATTTGTGACTGTAATTGGCAATTTTGGCTTGTTTGATATTCACAAGTTTTTCAAAATCAGGGGTAAATGAAGAGAGTAAACTAGCAGTAAATTCACCACTTGCAGTATTAAGAAAATGAAAGTTGTACTGACTTAATACCAATAGACAGTAATATTAATATGGAATTGTGTAACTAAGCAGATAAAATGTCACAAGTAATAATTTTGGTAACATTTTAAATTTCTACTTCTATTTTTACTTTTGCAAAACTAGTAAACTAGTCCATGGACTTTGAGCTGACATGCTGCACCAGGTGGATTCAAAGTCCAATTAGAATGTTTCTTTGTGTGTTTGCACACAAACATACAGAACATACAGAAATACTCACTACTATACAGGTAGCTTACTGGGAACATGATGTGTCTGTTTTCAGGTATACATCTATGTGAAGGAAAATCTGTATTTTATCTTAATCCAAACCTTACCAGCCAGTAATATGCCAAAATTTGAACTTTTAAACCATAGAGTATATTGTTATTTAGGCCTACAGTATTCTCCTGTCTAGGCATTCACTCTTTGAGCTGGTTTCCAGCAAAATGGGCTGCAGTGTGTGTCAATGTGTGTATCTGGATGATTAATTATATGTGAATTTTGTGATTTAGGATTTCTTCCCAAAATTCATCAAGTAAAAGGAGGCAGAAAGGGTTATTTTACAATCGACATTAAAATCTTATCAATTTGGTAAAAACATTCCATAACAATGGAGACTGATAGGTTATACCTTCAAATAAGCGAATGACTTTCACTGTTGTGTACTGATATACACCTGATGCCAATGTTTTACTACATAAACAATTTACACAAACAGGAGTAAGTGCTACGTTTTTAAATACTGAGATCCTGACTGACTTGACTTTGAAACGGTGCAGTAATTAGTAGTTGGATAGTGCTCTGTTTTGAGAGTTTCCCTGACTCTGAATTGAGCCACACAGATGTACAGTGGATGTAGGTAATGTCACCCCAATTAAACAATATGTTTATCACATGAATTCTGGTAAACTAGAAGCACTGCTGATGACATAAAGTACTTTACTATTTATTATTTAATAGAACACAGTTTAGTTCAGAAAGGAAGTCCATGAAATGAATTCCGAAACTTCACCAGCCACTGCCCGTGTTGTTTATCCATTTTTTTTACAAAAAAAGCTATTAGACAAAATAAGGGCACAAACAATGCTATGTAGGGATGAAGAAATTTTTCTGTAAGGATTGTAAAGGATACAAATCAGCCATCATCTCTTTTTGTACCTGTAAAAAAAGTTCTAATTTCATGTGATACAAAGCTATTATTCATAACACTAATAATAATTGACCGTTGACAATCTGTGAACTAAAACGTTTGTAAAGATTTTAGAAAAGATATGTGTTTTCTTGATTTAGCTTGCTCTTAAGTTTTGTGTTTTCCACTGCAGCCAACATCCTGTAACACTGCCACATTCTTGCTTTTCAAATAGTTATCGCAAAGGCAGGTAGCGTGACACCCTCTTTATTTTCTTACTGTTATGTAAAACATACAGTTTACAATGCCCTTCAGGACAAGTTCTTGCATTACAGAAATTTCTCAGCAACTGAATATGTAAAAGTTCAAGCTGAAAAGACTTGATGTGTCTTTAATCTACAAATTACCCAAAGATTTCCATTATTATTATAAACAATGTTTTCCAAATCACAATAAAACTGCAACATTTTTGGAATTTTATTTGTTTCTTTTCTATTTGATTTATTCAGGTACCAGTGTGGACTATTTGAATTTGAGCTATTTTTCTGCCACTCAGAAAATAATTAACTTGCATTATTTTACCATTATGATTGTACCTCTACCTCTACAGAAGCGTGCAAATGTGGAATCAAGCAATTGTAACGGGCCTGATTTAAGTTAGTGCAGGTTTAGTTGCATAGAAGTGAAAAGGTTGAAAGAAAGAGATCTAGAGAAAGCCATGTTTGCCTCAACTGAGGGCCAGTTGGAGGGGGAGATTTGATAGGATTCTAACCAGCACGAAACAAATTTAAGCGTGACTGCTCAATGATAAAGTTCTAGATCTGGTTAGGCAATCCTGCCATTTGTTTATTATGGATCATTAAGGCAATGTGGCATAGTGGTTAAGGCTTTGGACTTCAAGCCCAGAGGTTATGGGTTTGATTCCTGCTACTGACACAGAGTAACCATGATCAAGTCCCATCAATTGCCTGTGTGCCAACTGGAAAAATCAAAAACAAGAAATTAAACCATTTGTATTTCAAATTGTTTAAGTCATCTCGTTAGCCAAATAACTAAATGTAAATGGATCAAAGTGACATCTTCAATGGAAGGTTTTTGCCATTCAAAAAATATGAGGATGAGAGATACCTGACTTAATTTCAAAATTTAGTGGAAGGGGAAGAAGGAGCATTTCACTAATGAAATCAAACTGATGGGAAAAGTTCATTTTAATAACAGATAATCTGAACCAAATGAAAAGGGGCATATGCCCAGGAGGAAAGAGAATTTTTACCACTTTAAAAAATGCTGTTGTAATTTTAAAAGGCATTATCATGCAATATATGTACTTAAATATGTCTTAGATATTGAAAGTGTAAAGGCTAGCGAGGTACCAACTGAAAACTAGGCCCTTTTAGGGGAAGAAGAGCAGACTGGGCACTATCTCACAGGAGTTAAATAAGTTCAGAATGTGTGAGAGGCAAGAAGGGGTGTCGCCAAGGAAAAGTTGTATTCTGTCACGATGCAGCAAGATTTTGTGGTGACCGGCACTGAAAATGATAGGACTGACTTTTAGACAGCAATGGCTAGAAGCTCAAGAAAGCGATTCAGAAGATAAGGGAGGAGTGGACAACCTATCCGACCCCATCAAAAAACTGGAAAGGCAGTAATGTAATTGAGTCAGGGAATCATGTGGGGGTTGCTCCAGTAGTATGGGGTACCAGAGACCCCGATAAGAGCTGTTCGGTCCCTGTACAACCGGTGTCATTGCCGGCAGTAAGTCGAGCCCGTTTTCATTGAGAGTTGGACTCCGCCAGGGCTGCCCTTTGTCACTGATTCTGTTCATAACTTTTATGGACAGAATTTCTAGGCGCAGCCAGGGTGTTGAGGTGATCCAGTTTGGTGGACTCAGGATTGGGTCACTGCTTTTTGCAGATTATGTTGTCCTGTCTGCTTCATCAGGCCGTGATCTTCAGCACTCTCTCGCAGCTGAATCAGCACCTCCAAATCTGAGACCATGGTCTTCAGCCAGAAAAGGATGGAGTGCCCTCTCAGGGTTGGGGGAGAGATCCTGCCCCAAGTGGAGGAGTATCTTGGGGTCTTGTTCACGAGTGAGGGAAGAATGGAGCGTGAGATCGACAGTTGGATCGGTGTGGCGTCTGCAGTGATGCGGGCTCTGCATCGGTCTGTCGTGGTGAAAAAGGAGCTGAGCTGTAAGGCAAAGCTCACAATTTACCAGTCGATCTACGTTCCTACCCTCACCTATGGTCACGAGCTGTGGATAGTGACCGAAAGACCGAGATCGCAAATACAAGCGGCTGAAATGAGTGTCCTCCGCAGGGTGTCTGGGCTTTCCCTTAAAGATAGGGTGAGAAGCTCAGTCATCCGGGAGGGGCTCAGAGTAGAGCCGCTGCTCCTCCGCATCGAGAGGAGTCAGATGAGGTGGCTCGGGCATCTGATCAGGATACCTCCTGGACGCCTCCCTGGTGAGGTGTTCCGGGCACGTCCAACCGGGAGGAGGCCCCAGGGAAGACCCAGGACACGCTGGAGGGACTATGTGGGATTCTCCCGGAAGTGCCAAAAGAAGTGGCCTGAGAGAGGGAAGTCTGGGCCTCTCTGCTCAAGCTGCTGCCTCCGTGACCCGACCTCGGATAAGTGGAAGAGGATTGATGGATTAATGGAAAATAACTGCAGAAGGAGATGAATAAAGCATCTTGATTAATGTAATTATTACTAAAATTCTATTTGATGCATGGCCTACCAGTTGAACACCTTTGCTGTAATCTAAAAGCTGGGCAACAAGGAAGGTTAGGTGCTGTAACAACAACATGGTGATCATGTCTCATATTATCCAATGCCATTTAAGCACAAATAAAGCACATGAAGATGGCTTGGCAAAAGCAGTTCAGCATCAGAATTTATCAAAGAGATAAGACGATAGCTTCAAAATCAATGGGCTCTTCTCCTTGTGTAACAATAGAGTGGCCAGACCTGTGTCATTGATTGTAATGAAATTGACTGCAAAATTCAACATCTGAAAGCAAAAGGCTGTTTCAAAACAATGAATAAAGGTTTAGTGCAGTTCCTCTGAGTTGGATAACAGTAATAGAAAATTGAGGCTTCATCTTCATAAAGCTTAGGTAAAGTCTGATTAATAATGGAGAAGTCAGTATTACAGTTGGAATAGGCAGAAAATAAGTTGGAGAAGAATTCAAAAAGTCTATTCACCTCATTAGTAAGAAGTAAGAACACCTGCTTTATTTCAAAATATAGTGATAGAAGGTCATAGCTTAGATTTACACGGCCCAGAGCCCTGCAATTTACTGGGCCTAGCCCTGGTGACATAATATCTGGCCTGTGTGTAATGAATATCAAATTCTCACTTTTGGAGGAAAATTGAATTCTGCTTTGTTCTTAAACTTGAATTTAAAGATTCATAATCAGGGTTAAGGTGGAATGAACAGCAGAGATGCCACCCATGGGTTCTCAAACTAGATTTCCTCTAAATTTGGGCTGCACCTTGATTTGATATCTATGAAAATCAAGAGACATGAGGCAAGATGCATCCTTGGACCAGTCAAACACTGTTACTAAACAGTTAAGAATTAATAATTGGTATTTGAACACTAAACAGCACATACCCATACTCTTAAAGCATCTTCCACAAAATACCATTGGAGACATGGTCCTATGTTTTTTCCAAGGCAGGAACAATCTCTGGATAGGGCGCAGACCCATGACAGAAAAGGTAAACATAATAGTTGCAAAAGTACAGTATCATATAATAAATATAGCATTATTCTATGATCACATGTTGCATAAGAATGTTATTGTATTTTGTCCTAATTTGGGTTGAAACTTTCTTCGATTTTATCTAAAAGGCATACTTTGTCTAATATCTACAATAGTTTTCTATTAATGACAATGTGTCCTTGAAATGTGAACTTGAAGTTCAAAGGCAAGTCTGGTTTTATTAAATAATACAGTTTAATTAGCTTATTGTTTATTATCTACCACTGCCCCCACATTGATTTAATGAGAAGGGTATTGTTGTATTTGCCAGTCAAAATGGATCATTTCTTTGTTACTATATTTCCGATGCTGGTAATTCATTGGGACAAAGTCACACTTAACTGTAGTTCCATCACTAGAACTGGATTATGATTTTGTTGATAGCAAAGATTAAAATTACATCTATAATATATGGCAGGTTTTGCTGCCAGGTCTCATATGACATCATTTGCCAGAAAAAATCAGGGACTTTATTCTGGATTATTACAGCTGCTTCCGTTTTAGAGTCACTTCTGGAACAGTAACATCCGTATTTCATTGACTGGAGAAGGGCATAGTCACTGGGTGTACTGTGTCAGTAATTCTATTCGCCTTGGCCATGAATATCCTCATTAGATCAATCAACACAGATGGCATATAGAGGTCTACTCACTAGGTCCGGTGTGTGGCAGCCCCCTGTTGGAGTGTTCAAGGACGATCTGACAGTGACTACAACATCAGTACTGGGCTGCAGATGGATCCTCTAAGGCCTTGAATGCCTCATCAATTGAGCCCAGATGGCCTTTAAGCTAACCAAGTCCTGAACCCTAGCCATGAGTAAGGAGAATTTAATGGACAAATACCATCAATCACCGAGATGCCAGATAAAAGCCTGGGAAGGGTCTTTAACAGCACATTGAGGGACACAGGTGCACTCCAAGAAACCAGCAGAGAGTTGGGAACCTGGCTTGTAGTGGTGGACAAGTCAGGTCTGCCAGGAAAGTGCAAAGCCTGAATTTATCAGCATGGCATCCTGACATAACTCCTGTGGCTGTTACTCCATTTTTCATTAGAATAGTGTTTAAATTAATCTGATATGTTTGTTACAAAAGTGTAAAAATTTAAGAAGTTGTATTGTCAGCTGAAAATGGCAGTAATTAATATTGTAATTAAAATATTATTTTGTTCTTCCAAATTGCACTTTTTTGTTAACAAGAGGCAAAAGTAAAAAGATAAAGTAATACAAATTGGTTAAAACGTTGTGTTTCATAATGTTAAAATCTTCAATTATAAAATGTAACAATTCTAAGTCAACAGAGCTGTAATATTGAAGTAGTCCAGAGATGTACCTCATAATGTAATGTGCAAGAAAATAAGCCACACTTGAAGTCATTTTAAGATCACCTCTGGTGTGCTCTTTTCTTTAAAACCTCATTGAAGTAGCAGCACTATGTAGTACTTTTAAACAACCAACACAAATAATGATTAGAAACCCCATTGTTACTTTTGATGCAAGTCATGACAATATTTGTATGTAAATTGTATTTTACTATTAATTGCATTTTTAATTAATTGCATATTTGAATAAGACTTTTTTAAAAACATTAGTAAGATACAAAATGTCTTGTAATTGAGGATCTGCCAGTAAAATAAAAGACACTCATTATTAAAATAGGCCAGTTATGGTCTGGTACTCAGAAAGATGATTTTCATGCAGATATTTTTGGTTACATTCACTGCATAAAAAGTCAGGTTGCTTTCAAAAACCCTGTAGGAATCATCTGTGGTGTGCCCATTCCTAGAAAATCTGATGAATAACATTTAAATAAAACTCTAAACTTTTCAAAGCTATCCCATAATACACAACGCATCCTATCAGTTTCACACTTAAAGTCATAGATACTCAATCTGTAGATGTTGAAATCTCCTTTGTCTCTTCTAGAGCCATGAGAGATGTTATCAACGATCTGTTTCCAGGGCTGCCTAAGCATCCATGACTATGGATTGCTTAAGCTCCGCTTGAGTTAACAAGAAAAACTTTGCAATCGTGTAACCAACTGGCCCTTGACTGGAAAACCAAATACTGGACCCAGATGAGAGAAGTTGATTTTGCATATATCTGTTATTCCAGTTCTCCATACATGTTAATCAGGGGAGGAATGTTGATTAGACAAGAATACAGACTTGATCTTGCAGGTTTTGGGCAGGAGATATGGAAGGACGGAATGAGTCTGAAATGAGCAGGCAGAGGCAAGTGATGGGACCAATCTTCTTAATGATTTTGTAAGACTTAATAAACCTTGGGGTTAATTTCCAGCAGAACTCCTCAACCAAAGACAGTGAACCACACATTCTGTTAAAGTTTATAATTTGGAGGAATCTTATATTTCCTATCAACACAAATCTTGACAGAGGCTCAGGTAGTCAATGGACACTAACCAGTCTCAGCTCAACCCACCTGAAAATTCTGCTGAAAACTTGAGAGACCAAATGCCACTGATGATGTGGAAGGTGTTCTAACACAGGGTTTAAAACTAAATAGACATTTGAAAGGTGGTATTTACGTTGATTGTGAACAGTGAAAATATCCCTGAATGACTACAGTGATCATATTTACCATATTAGATGTACATATCACCATCAACATGAATAATGGCACACCAAAAATGTTCATTTGTTTTAAAAACTCAAGGATGACCAGAAATTGGAGAATCCCACCCCATTACAGATTATTTTGAGAAGTATAGTAACTCATCTGGAATCCTTTCAGAGAAGCATCATTCACTTGAACCATAAATCTTTCCGAGGGAATTTTAAATTCTGTATTTTACTCTGAACCAGTTATTTCACTTTGGGTTGAATGGCCAGGAGACTTTTCGTTTTCACCTCTGTTTCTGTTTTATTGTACAAAGTTAAATTGGCTAAAGAAGAATTCCTATCCAGCTTAACACACATTCAACTCTTTCATGGAAACTAAATTCGATTTTTATTGCTGTGTAAATAATAAAATGCTGTTCAGTTCTCTGACACCAATAGCATTTCTCTTCCAATGCTAATTTTATGGTTATTAACTTCCTGTACCTAATATCATAATTCTTTTCAGGTAATCTCTAAGAAGCTCTTGAATGCCATGTTTTGGCAGCAGTGTGAAAGTATTGTTGTAGCTCTCACACTATAAGCATCTACATTTGAATCAAACAGTAAAAAAATATTTGGGTGCTGAATAACAGGGGTCTCATTTATAAAACTTTGTAAAGATTCAAGCATGAAAATATGCTCACAGGAAAAAAGAAGAAAATGTGTAAAAAAGGAAAAATCAGATATATAAAACTTATTGAAGGCACATGTCTCCACAATAGAACCTTTATAAATTTCAATCTCTTTGTAAAGGTGGAACGCAGCTTTGAAATATCAGTATATGGAGCAAGCTAATCAAACTCATACGTATGCAGTCACGATGTTGAAGAACTTCATTGCCTGGTAAAGCAGCCTCCCATCTGTCACAGCGACCAACTTGCCTTAAATATACACGTTCCCCTGTCAAGTTTTCCTTCATAAATATCAACATTTGTGCAGGAAGCTGCGTACGTACATTTTGAGACATTTATTGCATCCAGAAGAGATATAAACTAAGCCCCAGTTGCTGCAGGGAAGATAATCTTTATAGTCTTGGTTATGGGTAAGATGATTGTGCTAAAGTTATTAATTAATCTCCAATAATATTTGGCAAAACCCTCAAAGTGTTCTATCTGCTAGAGTTTGCAATTGGCCATTTCCTTATAGCCATATTTTTGTTAAATCCATACTCAATCTGGTAGGTGCGCTTTGATAACCTAAGAATAAGACATACGTTTGAGGGAATGCATTTTTTTGTCAACGTAGCCAATGGAACAGACAAAAATGTTTGTTATTGTCAATTGAAACAAAGTTGCAAGAAACACTTTATAGATTTCTGCAGTAATTAAATCTTCAACTAACTCTCAATAATTGAAACGGTCTGCTTAAACTAATAACACACAAACAATTGTACTTCTTGTCATTACTGAACACATTGTTTAAAATCCACTGTCATTGCTGAAAAAGTTTTTAAAAGATAACTGCAGTCAGGTGTTCTAATAAAGGACCTGTGCTTGGATGTGCCCTGCATTATGGAAAAGATACAAAAAGTTTGGTTTGTAACAGAGTCGACTCTTCTCAAAACAAAAATTCTCAGTTTTTCAGTGCAGTCCAATATAGAGCATCAGTGTGTTTCTAGTTTAAGATATTTTTTAGTTTTAGTTTTCATTTAGTTTTTGATTTTATTTTCTCATTTACTTTCAGTTTTTCACCATTTTCTACTTTTACTTTTTATTTAGTTTTAGCATTTTAGAAATTAACTTTTACATTTTGTCACATTTTATTAGTTTTGCTTTACTTACCGAAAATGTCCATGTGGACACTATTTTGCAAGTTTGAAAGCACAGTTTTCTTTATTATTGTCAAATGTTATAAAATGAATGTTGTACCTGTCTACTTAATTCATATATTTTTTCTGTCAGTGACAGAACTCAGTTTTCTCCTAATAATGTTACAGTCTGAGGCTTCCACTATAAACAGAAAATGAAAGAATCAAAAAGTGTGCTCTGATATCAGTTTTTACTCTAACCTGCTAAAAGTTTACGCATATGGTCATTTATTTTCATAAACAGTTTCATTTTTATTTTTGAGATTCCCTTTGTGAGAAGTAAAATTACTGGACACAAGCACTTTGATTTTATCTTTAATTTTGATATTTGCTGATGTTGACTTTATAATCTGCTAATTCCAAATTTTAAAAGTGTTTTTTTTTTCACGGAACTCTTAGCTTGGTTATTTTTTTTAAATACTGTTGAAGTCACTGATTGAATTGTGTTACTAAAACCACAACTATTAGCAGAAATGGAGATGAAAGTTTTACAGGAATATTATTTACATGAAATACTGACATCTCAGATAATTCACTTAATAAGCAACAGGCAAAACCTGAGGAGATCTTCTGACCCTAAATGGAGGATGTAATTTAAACAAACATGTAGAAATCAAAATAATGTGGCAATTGAAAGTGCTTAATAATACACTTGTAATATCCAGCTATAAAACAATATTGAAGTTATACACACTTAGTCCACATACACATGGGTAAAACATGCAAACGTCATACATACTCTGACCAGGCTATCAATCAAACCTGAACTCATGGCACTATATACTAAAAATAATAATAAGAAGAATAATAATAAATGTGTTTATATACCTCCTTTCCCATTATCAAAGGGATTCACAAATATTCAAAGGAATACAATAGAAATAAAAAGCAAAGATGACAGTAATAACACAGAATACAAACTAATATCAAACATTAAACACCAAATAAAAGATAAGTACATGAATGTCAAAGTTCTAATTTAGTTAAAGAAACAAAGAGAAAATGAAACCTATGAACAAATGACACAATGCCTGTACGCTTACATGTAAGAATATAAATGTAGACGTTGCAATCACCCACAACAATAAGGTACAGTGAAGATGATAAGACATGATTTTAAATAAATAAATAAATTCTTTGCATTTATATAGCGCTTTTCTTACTACTCAAAGCACTCAGCAATTGAAGTTTAACACTAGAATTACCAGAGCCTACAAGAAAACTCGAAAATCTGGCCCATCTTAAATCCGTTTGCACCTCTCCCTCAGCGTCTTTTGTCCTGTAAATGTGCCAGTTAAGACAAGCAGCAAGCAGCCAGCTATTCCATCCCCCCACCCACCACCACAGTTCAATTTGCAAAGACGTTTCTCAGTGCTCAGTGTTTATCTTCGAGTGAAGTGCTGGAGCTTTATTGGGTAAAAAAGTACATCGTCATTTAGAATACATACATTTCATGTGTGTTCAGTGTCATCAACAATCTCTGTAAAAACGTTGTTAACACATAAACGTTTTTCATGTATTACTAATACTTGACAAAATGTAGACATGAAATGTATAATGTGTGAAACCTGAAATACAAATATGAAATAAACACTTTCAAAAAAGGTACAAGTATAACAAAACAAGTGCCCTTTTTTTCAAGAATTTAACCGAAGAAAAAAGAAAGCAGGTTACGGTAGGTGCTTGATATGACAGCTTGCATGGTGCAATGTTAAGAACTGCTGCCTTTCAATGAAGAGGTCGCAGTTTCGATATCAGCTGCTTCCCAAATTTACCATTTTGAGTAGTGAGCTATTGTTATTGTTTATGTCATACAATAAAAACATACATTTGATTTGCGTCTGTAAATTTATAGTACTTGTCGATTTTTTTTTAAGTTTTATTCTGTCACGTTCAAGCTTCCACACATTGTGACACCTTTTTCAGATAAAGACCGGTAGGTACAAACTTATTTTGTTATACCCCCTCTTTATTTAAAAACTGTGTCAGATCTTGTTGTGTGTTGTGCATGACTGAGAATGACTGTGGATGTGAATTGTTTTTATTCAGTTTTATTTTGAGTGTTCCTGCTCACGCTGAATTAGTATGCACCTTCTGATCCATGATGTCAAAGCTGCTCTGACAAAAGAAGAGAGATTTAGATATATATCACATTTGGAATAATCATTTTATGACCTGTATTGTACATTTCCGAAAACGTTGTTGCACTAATGTAACATTATATTCATTTGCATACCTTCATGCGGTTGTAGTCATGACGTGAATGTGGTTTTTTTTTTGTTTTCTTTTGATCTTGGCCAGTGTCCACATGTTGCTGCATGTTGGTATTTCTTTTCAACTCCAGGAGATGCAGAGGACAGAATAGTACAGACAGGTCAATTCCGCGCTATATACAATCATCAGATTCAAATGTTAACAGTTCCCACACACACCCAAGAACCGTCCTTCTTACATTTACGACATGTGTATAAGGTGTGAAGAATGAAGTCCAAATATCAAAGAAACACTTTCACAAAGGGTGCAAATATAACAGAACAAGTGCGCTTCTATTCAAGAATATAACTGCAGAAAAACAACCCGCGTTAGGGTGCGACATTGACACATTGACATTGACGCTTTGGTGGTGCAACGGTATCAGCTGTTGACTGGTAATCTAAACTTCACCGGTTTGATCCCCAACGAGTCCATTCTGAGAAGTGAGCTGCACATATTTTTACTATTTTAGAATAAAAACATACATTTGATTCCAGTCTGTAACAGCCAGTGTAATTTATGATACTTGTAAAAGTTAGCTTTGTTTTTTTTTTTTTATTCAGTTTTATTCTCTAAGCCACGTTTCAGAATATCTATTCTAAAATATTAAGAATAAAAGCAGTTGACTTCTCAAAACAGATCAAACCCGTTAAGTTTTGATTACCAGTCAACTGTTGATACCGTTGCACCACCGAAGCAGTCATAGCAAATGCGTGTCAATGTCACACCCTAATGCGTGTTGTTTATCTTCAGTTATATTTTTGAATAAAAGCGCACTTGTTCTGTTGTATTTGTACCTTTTGTGAAAGTGTTTCTTTGATATTTGGACTTCAGGCTTCACACATTATAAACTTCATGTCTACGTTTTGTCAATTATTACTAAAGTATGAAAAACGTTTCTGTTTTAACGATGTGTTTACATAGATTGCTGTAGACACTGAACACACATGAAATGCATGTGTTCCAAATAACAATATAGTATTTATAAAAGGTGTAATTTTACTTGACTTCTCACTCTATACAACTCCAAGCAACTGACACACAGGTAAACAGACTTGAGCTGAGAAAACTGTGCGCCGGTGGGGGATGTGATAGCAAACTGCTTGCTGCTTATCAACACATTTAAAGGACAAAAGACACTGATGGAGAGGTGAGAAGCAATTTAAGGTGGGACAGATCTACGAGTTTTTTCATAGGCTCTGGTAATTCTAGTGTAAAGGGCCTTGCTCAAGTGTCCAACAGAGCAGAGTCCCTTTTTTGGCATTTGAACCGGCAACCTTCCGATTGCTAGTGCAGATCCCTAGCCTCAGAGCCACCACTCCGCCTAACTCCATAGCTAACCACTGAAAAGACATCAGACATTCAAAAGCTATCAATTGGACGTTCATTTAACATCTAACAGTCAGAATATGACCAGAGCTGCATACCACTGCAAAATAAACAGACTGTCTCACATAGAGATACAAACTCCTCATTTTTTTTCTTTGTTTGCACGACATATTAAGATTGCAGTCTGCAATGAATAAGACTGCATTAGTGTTTTACCATTGATGCTGCATGTTAAGTACAGCAGTATTAGATGAGGAAAAGTTGTTGCACTTAGACCCATCTATGGAGTGTATTTTAGTATAGCTCAGGTTTGATACATTACTCTTGTTTAAATAAACCCTAAACAGGATGGCATAGTTCACAATTAATTAAGGGTGGTGATGAGCTCCCAAGCACAACCTGTTGACATCACAAGCCTCTGTTAAAAACTTTGCAATACTGTGGCATTCCAAATATATTTACATGGAGAGGTTAATTTACAGCAGTGTTACAGGAACTCACCCTGTGCCATTACAACACCCACATTGAAACATCAGTAATAATAACCCAATTAAAACTAAAAGTATATGTGTAACGTCAACTCAGTTGATAGTATTGGTTGCATGCTATGTGTTTGATTTTTCAAACTACTTAGCTGTATCTCCCAAAGTAACAAAAGTAACTTCAAGATAGATATTACTGTCAATATCACCTTTATAATACAGTCTTATACAGTATTTTCATCTATGGAATAAGCTCAGCACTGGAAACTTTAGAGATATATACAGTGACTGTATATATATATATATTGTCACGCATGCGCACATAGGGAGCCACGTAAACACCCGACGAGCAACATAACATGCCCCGGGACAAAGGCGGGGTACTAAGCTTTCTCTCTTTTATTCCTACAGAAAGACACAAACAACGCCCGTAACTTTGACCGGTTTCCCTAAACTATGCACCACCACTTCTGCATTCCATCCCTTCCTCTGGTCCCATCTTGGTGACGTCATGGCTCCCATACAGCACCTCCGCTCCTTCCCAGCATTCCATTCATCTGTTTCCGGTCCCACCCCATAAATGGTCCCTTCACTATATCCAAAATGTCTGTTGTGATGATAGGATGTCATATGACTGACCATATTATTTATTTTCTGGAAATCTGTACCCCAAACCTTTATGAGAGTTTCTGTATTAATTACAGTGGCGTAGTCGGCAGGATACTTTTGTCTGAAAATGTTTGAAGGACAGGACCTCAACACCGTGTTAACAAGTCTGGCGGGCCAACTCCAGGTGTTGCAGTTGGAGCAGGCAGCCACAAAGCGGGAGCTAGCGGAGAACAAGACATGGCTTGCAGCAGCAGAAGCGGCTAGACTGGAGCCCACACGGCCTCCACCTCCCCCGATCGTTCTGCTTTCCGACTTTGAGTCATTTGCTGACCTTCGAGAGGACCTTGTCTTGGAATCAGTGGCCGCGGGCGTTCACACTGGTGCTGTACTTGAAGGGAATCACGCAGAAGGCCTATCATGACCTCCCCTTTGAGGAAGCCACTGATTATGATCTTCTGAGGGCCAAGATCTCAAGCCGCTATGGCGTCATGTCGGACGAACAGGCGAGCGAGTGGAGGCTCTTGAAATTCGACCCCGATTGCCCTGCCTGGGCCCAGGCCTTTGAGTTCTGGGCAAAATGGGGCGCTGGCTGAGATCTGACATCAACCAGGCTCACCAGGTACTGGAACAAGTGGCTTGTGAGGTGTTCGTTAACTTGATGCCAGAGTATCTGGCCCAGCAGGTCCGGCGGCATCCTTTTAAGGATATTAAAAGCCTTCTGGAGGTACTAGGGCGCCCAACTCGCGGTGAACTGAGTCAAGAGGTCCGTTCGCGGACCCCGACAGGGACATCTCGCTATTCCTGAGCCACTCTGTTGCACTGTTGAAGCTCCACGTAAGCCAAAAGAGAGAACCCCGGCTCCGCCGCGCTATTTCAAGTGCGGCAAAGTCGGACAAACCTTGCCCGCCTGCCCTCAGAACGTGAAAGCGATGGACTGCACCTGGGTCAAAGAAGAGAGGTACTGTGCTGTCTAATCCCCTGGCTGTCCCGAACACAGGAGTGGTCTTAGTTAATGGGCATTCGGCTGTGGCATTATTTGATTCCGGGAGTAACATTACCATTATTGCTCGCCGTTTTGTACTACCACGACAGTGGGCACCCCGGCATGTGAATGTAACCTGTGTGCATGGAGAGACCAAGTTGTACAGGTCTTCTAACTGTTACATAACCTGAAAGGGTGAACTGAGATATCTGTTGGTGGCCATGCTGCCCGAACTGTTCTTTCCAGTTATTCTGGGACAAGACTGGTCTGAAAGCGACTGTGGTAGAAAAAGCGCCACTCCTATTGCCGAGTTAGGTCTAGTTATGGATGGACAGGGCACCGTCCTCGCGGCTCCCACGCCGTGCAGCCAGGCAACCAATGATAACATAGAGAGCCTGGGGGAAGACTTTCTGGCGACGGACCTTGACCCGGAAGTGCAACTGGATGAGGGTCTGGGTCAGGCTGACAACAACCCCCGGCTCCACCAGACCCTTTGAGCAGCATGGACTATCAGTTTAAGTCCACGCCAGCATCATTTAAAAGAAAACAGTGGAATGATGATTCCCTAAAGTTTGCCCGGAATGCTATTGTTTCTGTTGACAGCAATATGCCTGACACTCCCATACCACCGGGACCCTACTTTGTACTGGATAACGATCTGTTGTATCGAGTCGTGGATCATGAAGGCGAGGTATGGAATTTTCTGTTAGTGCTGCGGACCTACCAGCAGGAGGTCTGTGAACTGGCTCATGCTCACCTCCTTGGCGCCTATCTAGGGGCCGAAAAAACGCTGGAGAGAATAAAATTCCGGTTCTACTGGCCCGGGATTAACACGGAGGTCCGTCGTTTCTGTCAGTCATGTCCGGCTTGTTAGTTACGTCAGATACCTAGGAGGGACCGTGCTCCTCTCGTTCCAATTCACCGTATTAATGTCCCCTTCGACAGGATCGGAGTCGATTTTGTAGGACCCCTGGAGCCTTCAACTTGTGGCCATAAATACATTTTGGTCATGGTAGACTACGCAACTAGATACCCAGAGGTGGTTCCGTTGCACTCCGCTACTACAAAAAATATCGCACGGGAATAGGTAGCCCTTTTCTCCTGAGTGGGAATATCTAAAGAAGTTCTCACGGATCAAGGTATGCCCTTTACTTTTGATACGTTCAAGGAAGTTGCCAAGTTACTCCGTATTAACCATCTCAAAATGTCTGTGTATCACCCTCAGACGGATGGGTTAGTGGAAAGTTTTAACCAAACCCTTAAACAGATGCTCCGCAAGGTAGGACGGTAGGAACTGGGACCAACTTTTACCTCTTGTCCTTTTTGCTTATCGGGAGGTGTCACAAACCTTCATGGGCTTTTCCCTTTTTGAACTTGTATACAGCCGCCAGCCCCGAGGTATTTTGGACATTCTCATAGAAGGATGGGAAGAGGAGGCTCTTCCCTCCACCAATATTTTGGAATATATCACGCAACTATGCGATATGTTAGAAAAGATTCGACCTCTTCCAAAGGAACATATGCCGAGAGCTCAAGCTGCGCAGGCACAGAATTATATTTGAAACACCTCCCCCTGGGAATTCCAGCCTGGGACTGTGTGATGGTGCTCGTGCCTACTTCCCACTCCAAATTCTTAGCCCATTGGCAGGGCCCAAACGAGGTAAAAGAGAGGAAAGGGCTTGTCGACTATTTGGTGAAATAGGAAGGGTTGTTTTTGCTGTATTTTGTGCTTCTGGAACTGTGTTGGACCTGTGGGACACGGGGAAGTCGTGCCCCACGGCTGAAGAGAAAAATAAAAGTCTGTTTGTTTTACACGTGCCTCTGTGTAAGTCTGTGCCGGGTCGGGCGCTATATAGCGCCTTTAACTATATATATATATATATATATATATATACACAGTATATCTCAATGGAGCAACTAAGCTACAAATATATCTTTCCTTGAAAACATTTTTTACTATAAGCAAGTTAGAGGTTTTGATAAAAGAAAACAGCTTATCTATCCCACCCACAAATTATTACTAGCAAAAAAAATTATTTTCTAATTCTAAATAAGATACATTATACTGTACACAAAGCACAAGGTACTCTGATTTTCATGGAAATCTGTACTTTTCACACCACTGACAGCATAAGCCACAACGTTGGAAACAGCTGTGGATGGGTTGTTGGTCTATCACAGAAATGCATAAATTATCAATTTGTAGTTGCTGATTGAAAATAGTGTAATGATTTTAGTGTTTCGTTTTACCAAGGTTGTCAGGGAGGGAATTCAGCAAGAGGGATAACTAGGAACATCTATCCATCCCTCCTTTGTGTAAGTTGCAGATAAATAACAAATAAATAAATATTCAGGTAAACACATATCAAGGCCACAGGACTCTGTGTCCTTATTCTGGTGTGGACAATCTTCACATTTTTAACTGTAAACTAAATTTTAATAATTTTGCTCAAATGAATCAAGATGAATTGAATTTACAGGACTTACGGGCGTTGTGAGCATCCTTTATATTGTACTAGTAATTTATGCATTTGTTCCAGTCAGATTAATTTTCAATTACTTTATTACCTACTGTAAGTACATACCACAGAGCATGTTTCAATTAATTTATAACTTACAAACGGATGGGTGCTGTATTATTACTAAGAATTACCAAATTACGTTAAAACTAAGCACACCTTTTTTCTTGTGAAATTCCCAATAAGTTTGATGTGTCACATGACCCTTTTCTTATTGAAAAAACAAAAGTTGGATCCAAAATGGCCGACTTCAAAATGGCCACCATGGTCACCACCCATCTTGAAAAGTTTCCCCCCTCACATATACTAATGTGCCACAAACAGGAAGTTAATATCACCAACCATTCCCATTTTATTAAGGTGTATCCATATAAATGGCCCACCCTGTATATAGATAAACTGGTCAAAATTATAACAGATATTTGACCATTTGTGCATTGCGAAGGGCTAGTATATACGTCTTGTGTATCAAGAAAAGGTAGACATTTCAATTAGTGTTAACAAAAACCAAACTACATGTGTAAAAAATGAAAAAAAAAACGAACAAAAAAATGCGGTTTATGTTAATACTTAAAAAAAAAATGAACAAGTGTATAATGGATGGATATTTAACAGTAATAAAAATAATGGACCCACTCATGACAAATTTTGGCCATTATTTTATGAAATCCTGGGGCCAATACTGAATGCATACTAAAGTACTCCTGCCTATCGTTTTTCCAACCTGCTTATGCATTGCAAGGCCAGCAAAGGGCTAATGCTCATTGTGTGCAACAACACTGGAGAAGGAACTGGATACTGTAATTGTTAGCCCTAAAGTTGGCCTTATGTGAGTAAGTGTCCCCAATGATCGACTGGCTATGCACACTAGTCTTTGGTTATAGATTGTACCTACACTTTTATATCTGTTCTTGAAGACATGACTCATGCATGTGTGTGACATAGATTAATATTTAACATTTTAATTGATTGTATGTTATGTTATTTTTTTTTGTTGCAAAAGTTAGTCTTGATCATATGGAATGTTATTTTCTTCAAATAAAATAATATAAATATTTAACATTTTGATAATTGTTTGTAAATTATCATTTAAGAATTATTTAGTAAAATAGCTTTCTTTAGGGAAGTCATTGTGAACTCCCCAAAGTTGTAGGACTGATAGGAATCTATTTGTTAAGTGCAGCTTTGGGAATGTAAGTGGGGGTTCGAACATCCCCCTATCTCCTTGTAACCAGTTTTGCAAAACTGCTTTGATATAATGCTGTGCAAGTAACTCTATAAGTCAAGTACAGCATAAACTGGCCAGCTAGTTGGAGATGAAAGGGCAATGTAGCTGAATGGAAAGGTATTCAGCCATGATTCTTCCTCAAATAAGTGCTGATGTGTAGCAGGGCCTGAAGGACTCGGGTCTGGCTCTTTAGGATTTTCCATTGAATCAGACTGACACTCTGTACCACAAAGCCCCATTGGTCTGTGATGTGTGACAGGATCTGGTACAGTTTCGGTCTCACTCTGCCATTGGGTACCCATGGAGGAGGAGGCCAACTCCATTCAAGAGTCATGCCAGACCAGGCTGGACCAAAGACAGAGACCACTTTGCATTTTTAAACATATCAGATGCTTACCATGAACTAATTTGCATTATTATTTAACCAACACTCATTTGTACTCTGCTTATAATTAGGGCATATTATCTGTAATATATATTCAAACCTGAAGCCTCTTATGCCTGTTCTTTTACTCTGTCTAATTTCTTGGGGATTACAGATATAAAAAAGAAGTGGGGGAGTGTGGAACTACAGTACTGGACAGAGTGGTAACAGTATGGGATTTGAGACATTTTCTTAAGATCTACATAATAAGAGTATAAAGGGAAAAATACAGTCACCCTAGCATCCCACAGAACAAAACAATGTGAAATGCCACCAACAGTAAGCAAGCAATGTAATAGCTAAAGACTTGGACAAAGTTGTGGGTAGCATTGTGGCTTGTCAATATGCAAATTCCAGTCTGGCTTTTTTATGTTTTTTTCCCTGGGCCTTCTCCCATTGAACCCTCTGTCACTCAAAAAGCAGTGGATGGTACGATCAGACACTGATGGATGTTAATCTTGGAGTTCATCTTGGCTTTTTCTCTACAATTCTCATTATCCTTCTGCCTGTTTGGGGTTGATTTTCCTCTTGCAGCCGGCTACATAGATCTTAAACTTCATAATAATATTTGCAACTGTTTTCTGAGGAACTTCAAGCTGCTTGGAGATGGTCTTGTAGCCTGTACCTATAACATGCTTATCTATAATTTTCTTTTTGATCTCCTCAGACAATTCCCCACAGCACTTTTTCAATCAACAGTTCGGGTACCAACAAATTAGTTTGCATCTATAAGTAATGCATAATTTTCATGAAAATACGCAATTACTATAGGCACTATATGTATTACATGCATTGTGGGGCTAAGACTCTGTACTAAACAGCTATAAATATCCTATATAAATTGTTCCTTAAGGTTTTATAGTCTGAAATGTAGAAGGCAAATCCTCTTTTAATTGTCCCCAAATATATTTATGCTATGGTCAAAGCTAGGTGAAATAAGATGATAATGCAGTTGCTGTGTGCTGTCTTCATTTCAGATCACACTTTGTCTGGAGTGTATGGTAGTTGCAGAGGGGTGCAGTGCCATGGGTTCCAATTTCACACCCAGCTTGAATCTGTTTGGAACTTGTAAGGTATTTCTCTGTACATCTGAGGTTTCCATCTTTATGTGCATTAGGTTAATTTGTTACTCAGAATGTGTACCATGTGGTTGTGTGCATTATTGTCCTATGATATGGATTATCACCCTGTCTGTATTCCTGCAACACATCCAGTCCTGTCAAGGTAGGCAGCATAGACATTTACTGTAACTACATTAAACTAAAATTGTTGTGAATGCGTGTGTGTATTAGGTAGCTCAGCATTTATTGTACAGAAAAGGATCATGGGAGAATATTCTCTTATTTAGTGTACAGAGGGTCTGTTCTATTTAGGATGCACTCACTTGGGTGAGGTCATTAAAAACAAGTCAGTCAAGTTTCTTTGTTACTTCAGCGCAGATTCAGCACAGAAAAATGTAACAGTTCGAAGGGTTTTTTAAACAGTATTTAGTTGAGAAATGCAATACAAGTTAACAAGCTCAATAACTATAATTAGCAGCTACAGAAGAAGGAAAATTGCTAAGTCCAGCCACTGGTCAGTATGCTCATTGATCCTTGTACAGGAGAGGAACATCTTCATTTTTTAAACTGCAGAATGCTTATATTAATTTTTATATTTTTGCTCAAACAACCCAGGATAAACAATTTACAGAACTCTAAAAATAAATTTAATTACAGAAGCAATTCACCATGGAAGTGAATCTTCTTCATACATCCAGTATTGCGCTAGTAAATTGTAAATGTAGTGCATCTGTTTCAGTTGGTCTATAACTGTGTCTGTTTCAGTTAGTTGAAGTATAGACACCACAGAAATGTCAGCTGTTCCAACTAGTTTATTACCTGGGAAAAGAAAAATACTATGGACACTGTAGGACTAAGATCTGTTTTAATTAGTTTATAACGTGGTAAAGGAAAGCAGTATGGAATTGTGTAAAAATATCAAACACTTTGAAAAAAAGTATTCATCACAAGAACAAGATAGCCAATCAAATGTGTATAATGTCATATGTCCCGAAATCCCAAATGTCCATTTTAACATAAATATGGCTTGTCTGAGGGACCAAAAGAAGGGAAACAACATAGGAAGTGACGTCTGAGATCAAGAGATGAGAGTAACTGATTTGGGCATCAGAAAATGTAACTTATGAATACCAATGATCAGTAAATCAGATGCTGCCCAGGACAAAATCCACTCCTTGACATTTCTTATTTTCAGAAAGCTTTTCTTATCCGTTTTATTGTTTATTATATGTTCTTATTTTTGGTATTGTTATACACTAATAAATATCATGTTGGTTTGATATTGCCTATACTTTGTCTTTTACCTGGAGTAATTAAAATAATAAAGGGGCACCTAGTGTGGAAAGATTGCTGCTTTCTTGGCCACAGGGTTAATCAAGGCTGCAAGGTTGCTCCTCGATAGATAGATAGATAGATAGATAGATAGATAGATAGATAGATAGATAGATAGATAGATAGATAGATAGATAGATAGATAGATAGATACTTTATTAATCCCAAGGGAAAATTCACATGCTCCAGCAGCACCATACTGATAAAAAACAATATTAAATTAAATAAAATAAATGAACAAAATGAAATAAAATTAGAACAACTATGGTAAAAGTAAGACATTGTTTGATTGGTAAGCGACACATAACTACAAGTTCTGGGCTTTTATGTGTGTCACGAGGACACTCATATATTTGTTAGTACTGGTAATAGCAGGTCCCTGTGTAAAGAATCCTATGTGGAATATTGTGGAGTAACTGGCACATCTAGAGGCTTTGCCTGGATAGGATCTGTGTATGTGTGTGTGTGTTAATCTTCAAGAGCTAGAAAAGGTGAACCTAGTAAATGTACCTGGTAAGTCACACAAATTCCACAATAACACATTCTTCTTACTTAAAAACAAACTCACGTTTGCTTTATTATATTCTATAGGAGGCCTGCAGCTCATCCCTCAAAGACTGTCTTTTCACTATGTGATAGACTGGCACTCCGTCAGCCATGTGCCTAGTGCCTAGTGAACAACTGAACCAACAAATTATTTCAGTAATAATTCAGATTTACATTTTTTTTTATTCCACTCAATTTTTTTTTTGGACACTCTCTAATACAGTATAAGGACAGCTATCCCATGGCATCAAAGGTAAATCTGGGCTAAAATCCATTGTTGGGCACATCTACTTATGAACATACACACCAACACAGCACTACTTTACTTGAAAGCACAATAAAGCAGTACAAATAGGAAATAAACTTTAATTTTTCAACAACCGTTCACAATCACGCTATGCAGAACGAGAACAAATAACTGTTCCGCTTTGTACACATCTTTGTGCAAAAACCTACCAATACGCAAGGAGGACACACAAAGTCCACAGGCAAAAAGTGTCTATAGGATTTCAACCTACAAATGTGGAGATATGAAATAACAGTGCTAACCAGTGTACATCCTATTTTATAATGTTTTCAATAAATGTTTTTGTCATGTACTGTTATATCTATTTTAAATCACGAAACTCTATGATTAACTTCCATACAGGTTAAAGAGATTATAATGGAGTTGGAGGCTAATGTAAAATGCCCATTTTAATTGATTTGGAGACAATATGATACATGGGAAAATAGAGAAGAAACAGAGAAAATTGGCAAATCTCTCAAACACAGTTCTCTGACATAGAACTGAATCCATCCATCTGTGTAAATTAAAATATAATTTCATTAAGAAAGAAAAGCTAAACAACTATATTTTCACAGAAGGATTTTAAAGTGCACATGCTTAGATTTGTTTGGGATAACTTTACCTGGTAGAAAGAAGTGTGGTACATTAAAACAAACCTCTTGTTGTTATTAAGTAATATACTTCCCTAAAATTAATCATAAAAGACAATAACTTGATGTTTCGCTCTTTTCAAGACTCTTGAACAAATCAATATGGATTTGTACAACAAAAGGATCGTGCTGTTTATGCATTATGCTGTGAAAGTGTTGTGTGTCGTATGCCAAGTGTGCAAAGACATTATCAAACTAAACATCAGCCCACTTTTAAAAGCTCTGATGAGTAAAGTGAATCAAAAAAGAAGAAACAAACTACTTATTCTAGTCGAATAATTGGAACCAAAAATAAAGCCAACAAATGTAGTTATAAAAAAAATTTGAGAAAACATTCTTTTCACATATGATCCTATGTATTTTAAATTTTTATATGAGCGTAAATATAAGATCTGGTTATAATGGGCTTCAAAAGTATATACTTTTGAAGGCCATTATAACCAGATCATATATTAATACTACATATAACAAAATTGGCAGAATTATGTCGGCATGTGGAATAACATTGTAACATATGGTGGGCACGACACCACTGAAAGTTTGCCGACCCGTTCTAGCCTTTTCACAAAGACTACTGATTTAATACAGTCAGATAACTCATTTTCTCAACCATACAGTAAGCAGTTCTTTGTTCAGTTCTCAACCCCAGATTTACATGCTCCTGTAAAAGAGGTAAACTCATTTGAGAGCTTGTGTTTTTTTCACTCACACCCTTGCTTCGAAAACATTGTAAAAAATTCTGAAGAATGGTTTATTTGCTTGTGTTTATTTAGCCATCTCTAAACAATATTTTACCTGTATGCCCTTTAACAGACCATGTTCCTGAGCAGGTATAAATTCTAAATGTTATTAATTCTTCCAGCATCTCTGAAATGGATAAACCTTATTTTTTTGGGTCACATTGAATTTAGAGCAATACAGTACAGTACATACCTAATGCATTTACAATATATACTCAAAGATGTGTTTAGCTTATTCGTAGGCTAGAGCTAAAGTATTTTAAAGGTTATTCAGTGTGAGCATATGAAAAGGACCTGAAATCCCTACTGTATATGGAAAGTAATGATGATAAATGGTACATGTTAGTAGAAGTAGTAATAATACCAAAGAGCTATCAAACAATATGAAACCAGCTTTTCCTAATAAACAAATCTATTGAACAGTCAAGAAAGTGTATAAAATACCTAGTCAGAGACTGGACAAAGGATTTACAAAGAATGTCTCATCATAGTGCAAACTTCACAGTAGAGCACAAGCTCTGCATAATACATACTGTATTGTGAGACATCTCATATCAGATATGGAGAACCCCCACAAAGATATCTCCACCACACTCCAAAAAGTACAGTATAAAAGAACCTGACAGCATCTTTCAATACGCACTTTCTGAACCAGCAGCCAGGCGATTTTCTATTTAGGGGCACCGACTCTCTGTCTTTTTATAGAAGATCAGGGTTAGAAGTTGGCTGGTACTCAATGGTACAGCACTCTGGCTTTATTCTGCTTTTTGCTGCTGTATACCAGCAGTAATTAGTTGAGTACTAGCATCTCTTAGTCTGACCTTGAAGGGGACCACCAACCCAAAAGCTGTCCAATCCAATGTACATGTATCACAGTGATCAAAACTTTGAGGGGGGCCATTCACTAAGAAATCATTTAAAATCTGCAATGCATTTGGGAGGAGGACCAAAAAGCTCACAAAAAGAGAGAGTACTGGCACTTAATGCATTTGTTTCCCCTTCAGGCACTGATGAAGATTAATGATTAAAATATGCTGGTCCATATTTTTCTGTTTTTATATTACACAAAATAAATATTTCCATGTTTTGCTTGTAGCGCTGAGTTAAATATATTTCATTCAGTATTACGGTATTATTCTGTCCAAATATAAATACAAAATATGGTTTCCATATTATTTGATGGCATTTCTATAGTTTTTCAAGTCCATAACAATCTGTTTGATGGATGTGGAATTCATTTTGTAAAATTACTGGCAGTACTAATGGTACTGCAATCAAACAAAGTACTATAAAATATGACAAATTATTAGAGCTTGTCATGTGCCAGTAGTGTTGGGGAACATGACTTTTAAAAGTCACTTAGCTACATCACTTGTTACATGCAAACAAAAAAGTAACAAAATATATTATACTATGGTGGTGTAAGAATAGGAACGGAAAACGGTGAGAAAGGAATTCAGTATAACAAAGGCTTAGGAAACCACCGTTGCAGTATAACGAAAATAGCAAGGAGCGAAACCAATACCAATGGTCGAGAGAGTACCTTCCTGTAGCAGGTTACAGAAAACATAGACATATATAGATAGACGCCGCATTCACTGTGTTGCCCAGTCAACACGATAAGTGAGTGCGTCTGCCCTATTGAGAGTGGTAAAAGTGCCATTTAAACTAATACAGGTAGACGTGGCAACCGGCTTTCTGATGAAAAAACAATAACGTTTTAAACAGTATCATTTACATACAACAGATTTTGGCAAATCGTTTACATGCAATTATTTATATCCATTTATACACTAAACTTAGAGTTGGTGGGCGGGGCTCTCTGTCTTGCCTGCACTCTCTGTCTTGCTTGCCCTTAGTTAGAGTTGGCGAGCGGGGCTCTGTGAGTTGCCGATCGTGGCTCTCTGTCTTGCGTGCGGTATAAAGTCAACGTGGCTCAGAGGTGCATGTGGACTTTTGCACAGACGAAAGCGACTGAGGCTGTGTTTGGTGAGTTGTTGCGTGCCTCGACAGCGACTCTGGACTCGGGAGGACGGTTACAGTTGGCATATGTGGCTCTGTCATGCGTATCCCATGACGCGGTAGGAGGGTTAGAGTTGGCGGGTAGGACTCTGTTGAACGTATCCCATGGTCTTAGAGTTGGTGGGCGGGGCTCTGTCTTGCTTGCGCTCACTGTCTTGCGTGCCCTTAGTGAATTATATATATAGATAGTTACCTAGTACAATAGGTAACGTGTTGCAAATGGTGTAATACTTTTTTTTCTTCAGGCTAAGCATGCCCTAAAATGGGAAAAATGGCCTTTTAAATTCTAAATTTCTTAAATGTCACAAAATATTTATAAATTCCTCTTAACGGACAGAAACTGTGATAGACTTTAGCTTGATGAGAAAAACTGAGACCAAAAAATTTTATAAATCAAATATTTATTTAAAAAGAAAAAGTAAAAAAGTGCATGCTGCAGGGCTTAAGCAATCAAGTCCCAAAAAAAAACAAAATCCATAGACAGAAATAATGATAAAAATACAGTAAATTAAAATAAAAAGAAATACTTATACAAATTCGAGACACACAGATAGGAAGATAGACACTTGGGTCAGCATTTGTATAGCACTCCGGAGCAACTGCAGGCTAAAGGCCTTTATAAGGGCCCAACAGACTAGTATTACTTCTGGCACTGCTGGGATTTAAACCAGCAACCTTCCAGTTAACAGTACAGATTCATTATCCAGGGAGCCACCACTCTGACAGACTCCTCACATACTCAACACACCTCTCCCTGAGATACTCTTTTCTGGGCCTTAAGTGGCCAGAGTGAGGTTTCAGAAGACACATGGGGGTAAAAACCACGGAGCACAAGAGACATAGAACAATACATCACAGATATAGAAATAAAACATAAACATAATAATATTAAGAAAAGTTGCATAAATAAATGAACCACAGTTTAAAATAAACAAAAAAGAAAGAAAGGAACTTAAACCTAAGCCAGATAAAACACAACATACCTCCAAAAAAAAAAATCTAAGGACAGACATATTTGTCACCATCTACCTGTACTTCTTGCTGAATGGTGTTTTGCAATTTGTGCCTGCCGTTGGCCATTTTAACGAGCTGCGCTGTGTATATGCACTCTGCACTTAATGGTATTTTCTACGATTCAGTAACCAGTGACTTTTAATAAGTATGGGATCTAAACGTGTTTTCAGCTGCCTGGAAGGTGATGGCTTTGTCAGGGAAAATGTCACTACTGGATATGATAAAAGCAGAACATTCCTTTGAGTGTATGGGAAGTAGATATAATTCCACTGTTCATTGTTTAATAAGAAAGAAAATTTGCAAAGGTGGTGTGCTGAGTGGATGATAAGGATGTAGGTAAAATTAAAGAACCCTCACATTTGGAATGAGGGTCTAACAAGATAATGAGTATATTGCAAAATGACATTCCCTTACTCATTTCCAAATACCATCATGGGGTATACCATGACATTGGGCATAATGCAAGAAACCCTCCTGTATGTAACATCAGTGGGTACCCACACTCACACAGATGTAATGTGAATTGCCAGGTCATTTATTGTGCACCTCTTTGGGATGTGGGGGAAACTGGAGGTACCAGGGAAAACTAATGCAGACGCAACATGTAAACTCCACACAGAGACCTGGTCCAGGATTTTGAAAAATGAACTTCTACAGGTACAGCAATATCCATCCTCACTGGCAGCATAATGTTTTGCTATGTATAGCACCTAATTGACTCCAAAGTCTTCTATTTAAGACATGTATAAAACTCACCATCTTCGAAAGACAAACAGTATAATTAAAAACTTCAGTCATGTTGTATGGCCACTGTTTTTTAATCCTTTTCTGGTAAACTGTAAACTGATTGGGGCACTTGAAAGACTGAGTGAGGAGTCTGAGTTCCTAGGCTTGCGAGCGACTTGGATAAAAACCAAGATCCAGGCCTTTAATGACCTCTTAGGCACATTCATCAGCAGTATGTCTGTCTGTGGAGAGAGTGTCAACCTTGCTGAGAGGTTTATTTACCTCAGCAGTGACATTCATGTCTCTGGTGACTATTCCTATAAAGTCAGTAAGTGGATTGGGAGAGCATGGGGGGTCATGAGGTCGCTGGAAAGGGGTGTGTGACACTCTTGATATCTATGCAAAAGGATGAAGGTTCAAATCTTTAGAGTGATGATGCTCCTTGTTTTGCTATATAGTTGAGAGACATGAACGATATACAGTGACCTGAGACGAAGACGGGACTCCTTTGGTACTGTGTCTCTTTGGAGAATCCTTGGGTACCGCTGGTTTGAGTTTGTGGCGAATGAACAGTTGCTCATGGAGTCCCAAATGAGGCATATTGCCTACATTGTGAGGGAGTGTCAGTTATGGCACTATCCACATGTTGTATGGTTTATGAGCTGCCAATCACAGGAATTCAAATATATACTACCAGTTAACACTAGAATTCCTGAAGCCTCCGAAAAAAACTGGCCCTGGCCCACTTTAAATCCCTTTGCACCTCTCCGTCAGCACAAGCAGCCTGCTTTCCCATCCCCTGCCTTGACGGAGCTCAGCTCCAGCAAAAACTTCTCCTGGCTCAAGCCAAGGCTCCTTATCTGCGTGTGAAGTTCCTGGAGTTGTACTGGGTAAATAATACAGTATATCATTATTTGGAATACATGCATTTCATGTGTGTTTCGTGTCTACAAAGATCTGGGTAAGAGTAGGATGAAAGGAAATGCGAGAAAAGCAAGAAATGCTGAACACATACTTTAAGCAGAAACTTTTTGCATGTTATACTAATAATGATGTGAAGTGTATAATGTGTGAAGACTTTAGTCCAAATGTCAAATAAACATGTGCACTTTTATTCAAGAATACAACAAAAAAAAATAAAAAAGCATTTGATTTACATGTGGCTGTCAATGAGTTAAAAACCCAAACTCAAATGTCAATTGACAGGGAGTTGATACGTGTTCTTGAATGGTGCAGAGGTAAGAACTGCTGCCTTATAACCTGAAGGTCCCAGGTTTGAGACTGAGCGCTCTGCGTTTTCAGTAGTGAGGTGCTATTATTATTTTTATTATTACTATAATATAATAAAAACATACACTTGATTTGCGTCTGTAACACCTGTTGTAAATTGTGGCTACTTGTAAAAGTTAGCGCTTGTTATTTTATTATTCAGTTTTATTCTCTCAGTGACGTTCACATGATACAACAAACTTGCCTCTCCCTCTCTGAGTTGATGGCATTTATTCCCCATTCTTTTCACAAGAGCAGTGCTGTGGCTGATGCCTGCTCAGAACTATTTGTTGTATTGGTAATCAAAGATATGATGTCCCGTGACCACTATCAGACTGGACAAAGGCAGGACCGTAGCAACAGACAGCTTCTTCACATGTTTATTTGATATTTGGACTAAAGTCTTCATATATTATACACTTCATGTCATTATTAGTATAATATGGAAAAAGTTTCTGCTTTACGTATGTGTTCAACATTTCTTCCATTTCCTTTCATCCTACACTTAACCAGATCTTGGTTGACACGGAACACACATGAAATGCATGTATTCCAAATAATGATATACTGTATTATTTACCTTATACAACTTCAGGCACATCACACACAGATAAGGAGCCTTGGCTTAAGCTGGGAGAAGTTTTTGCCTGAACTCAGCTCGGTCAAGGCGGGGGATGGGACAGCAGGCTGTTTGCTGCTTGTGCTGATCGACGCATTTACAAAACAAAAAGACGCTGATGGTGAGGTGCGAAGGGATTTAAGGTGGGTTGGGATTGTGAGTTTTTTCATAGGCTTCAGGAATTCTAGCGTTAAAAGTTTTAGAACAAAGCCATTTTTTCAGCTTTTATTGAAATTTAAGCAGTTCTAGTCCAGTGAATAACCTGAAATGGTACAAAAGTAAGCAGTGAACTGCCAGAGGGTAAAAAAAATTTTAGGTTACTAGAAACTGAAAAACAATGTAATTTTCAAGAGTTATACTTTTTTAGGGAACAAGAAATGGATTAACAACGTACAGCTTTTCTGCAGCAATGGAAGTTAAAAAAAGTCTTAAATATTGATGCAAACAATGCCTACAGGTGTCAGGACCTTTATAGATTACTTACACACCCTCTGTAAAAGCAGCGTTGGAACAAACAGTGTTGCTTAACATTTTGAAACATTATTTGGACAATATTACACAGTACATTGCTATCATAATATTGAGAAAAAACCCCAACTTACAATGGAAGACTGACTAATATGACTCTTCAAAGTGTCCTTTATAAAAATTGCAAAGAAAAAAAAGGTGTCAGTGAGCACAGTTTCCTACACCATTGAAAAGAACTTGGAAAATGGAGGAACCTCTGGCAGACCCAATGCCACAACAGAATGAGAAGCCAAGTTTTGGAGAGACAACAGTTTATGTGATAAACATCTCACATGACTTTATGATGACCCATCATCCTGACACGCACGTCTTTTTGAAGTTTCATTGAGTGAAATATTCTAATACTGGTAGACATGCTTGCAACTCATTCAGTACCACTTAAGTTTTTATCATTGTTTTGATACATCAAAACCACTGAAATGTGTAGTACATTTTTATAGTCTGAATTCATGGATATGCATGCTGGTAGGTATTACTTAGTAGTCTCAGCCCACAACAAAAAAAAATGCAATTTTTTCTGCTTTTATTTGGTGCAAGTTGTAAGCAGCATGATCTGTTAAATATCAACATGCACTTGCAGAGTCTGTGACACAGCCAGTCATTAGCAATGAAAAGCTCTGAGAAAAAGAAAAAAGAGGGAAGAAAAACTTCAACTGACTCTCTTAATTCTGTTGGCAGATGTAATTCTTTATTGAAGGGACAAATCTTGCTTATCTGCATTGATTACTTATGTTTGTACATCTGCTTGAACCTGGTACATCAGTACAGGGCTAGTTGTCGTTGCTTCAAATTGACATTGATAAATTGTTGGCAGGGGAATGACTGTAGTAGGTAATAAAAAGGTAATAAAAGCTGTGCAAGCTAGAATATTAGGTATTGACAGTTCAAAGCACCAGATCACTCATGTGGATTTTTACTTACAGCAGTTAAGAAAATTACCTTATGGTACCTTAAGGCAAAACATTGCTTAAAGAAATCTTGTGCAAATACTCTTTGAATAAAATTGTGGTATTAAAAATGTATTTGATTTTTCTAATGTGTTGCTTTACTTTACGTTAATGAACGCAACAAAAGTTAACTAATGACAAAATCAAGAGGAAATTGGTCTCTATGCCTCTAATCAATATGTAGATTTGTGTTGTGCAGTTTAACTTTGGCAATACAGTATACTGTACATATAGACATTTAATGTTCTAAAATTTATAATCACTAAAAAATCTAATTAAATATCATACTGTATATCAACACATTTTGTTAGACTAGTAAGAGATTCCATAGTGGAAATGCGGCTACTGTCAAGGCAAACCACTTGTTATCAGGCTTTATTATCTACTTAATAATAATAACAATAATATACATTTTATTTATATATGTACACTTTGTTTTGGGAGTAGTAAGATTTAAAGAAAAGGTATTCAATTCAGGGAACTAAAAATATCAGTGGTTCTTAACAGGCGACCAATTCCTGTCTGTAAATTAAATCTTGTGGAGAATGAACACATTCTTAATACTATTACTGTTATCACACAGATTAAAGAGTTTAAAAAACTACTTTAATGACAGTGAATATATTAGCTGAATTGTGGAAACAGAAAACAATCTTTTGGACTGAAATCAATGACTCAATGTCCCATGAATTGGAAATATAAAATCTCGGCAAAGAAAATTAATAAGATAGATCAATTAGAATCTAGAAAACAGACTGATTGCAACGTAAACCTTCTGCCTTCATTGCCCAAAAAGCCACAGTTCAATAGCTCTAAAGTAAAGTATTCAAGAACCTGCAGCGAGTAATGGTTCTTAGGACCCTTTCAGCTGCCCTCCACAATGAAGCTTGCGTAACTTAATAAGATGGACAACTGACATTACACCTCCATGGAAACCATAAATCAGCACCTTTGACTAAGAGTAACCCCCCAATGTGTACTGACTTAAGCAGAGAGAAGGTCATTTTTTTATCTGGTTGTGAAATCAGCAAAAATATTTTGATTCATTTTTTTGCAGATGGTTGTGAGCTGAAGTCATAGTTTAAACTGAAATGCATCAGAAAGTATTTCTGTGTGAACTACTTCATTCAAACTACTTTACTGCTGTTAATTTTTATTTTGTACCTCTTTAAAACTTGAGGAATTAACAGACTTCTGGCCAAATTGTAACAAAGTATTTTTTAGCTTACAATCTTTGAACACATTCCAGACACAATGTCATTTTACCCTAAAGAAAGTCAAATAAACAGAGTTCTATAAATGATGATGCCCTGTGTTTGCATGAAAGCTGCAAACCTACGAAAGAATTAGAAGGAGAAAGAGTCAAAGGAGAGCATCAATCATAATAATGATACTTACGCGAGGCTTAAAGGCAATTAGTTTGAGGATCATTTCAACAGTAAAGAGTCCAGTGAACAGCATGTTGAGCACATTCATGGCTTCATGGAAAGAATGTGACTGACCTTGATGCTGTTTAAATAAAAATAATATTATGTACAGGTATACATATGTTGTTGGACCATTACATAGTAGCTTGAAAAAAAAAAAATCCCTTATTTTCCTCTTGAAAAGTGGCACACAAACACATGACGTTATATGGCTTTGAACTAATATTCTCTTGGTATTAATAAAATGAGGAATTCATTCTGATAATGAATTGAGGCTATAATTATTTTATTAATTATACCAATGTTGTTTACTCATAATAACTACAATTTCTCATTTTGTTTAATCAAGACCTATTGCCACTCCACCTGTAGCATAGCCTAACAAAATTATTTCTACTTCAGCACCACCTAAACTCAGTTGTAAGCATATACAGCCTATACAGCTTCATATGTTTCGAGATGCAAAATGTCTTTTCGGTGTCTAGCCTGAATAGGCCTTACAAGTCTTGAGAAACAGGTTTATTTGCTACACTTTCATCAGCTCCTATTCTCCACCTACATTGCAGGTTCTCCTCTGCTATAGTGCTAGGGTTTTACTTTGTCAATAATTGATAAATCACTTGATGTACATTTTTGTATAACAGGGGTGTAAACTGTTTGCAACACCCCTCTGTATATTAAATTTAGTAACAGCAAGTAACTTGATCTTTAAACCTGTGACCCATAATCATTAGTATAACTAAAACATGTATTAACTGCAACATTAGAAAAAGAAGATACAGATGTGTACTGTACAATAGTTTTTAAATAATAATTAAAAAAAACACAAGTCTTAAATTTAAAAAGCCTTGGGCATTAAAATCCTGTGATTCTTTTTTAATGGCCAACTTGCTTTTTAGCTAAAACAAACATTTTTTGAATATTCATGAAAAGTGTAATTAATACATTAACAAAACTTTAATTGCTTTTAATTGAAAATGTTTCACTCTATTCTGCTATCAATTGATTTAAGAAATCTATAGTAATAAAAGCTCACTGTTGACTGTACTGGAGGGAAATCACAAACATTGCCAGTCTTAAACAAAAGGATTGAAGTTTAAAATCATGCCCAAACATTTCCCTGTGTCAGTTTTAACTTACGGTCTTACCTGCATTGCCAGGCAGATGGTGTTAAGAAGAATAAGGACAAACATGAGGTATTCAAAGTATGTGGAGTTCACAACATACCACACTTTGTACTGGTAATGATTCTTTGGAATGTAACGTCGCAGTGGACGTGCCTTCAGTGCATACTCCACACACTGCCGCTAAGGAAGAAAATGAGAGAAATGAGAGGTCATTGACAACTTACAGCCATACAGTATGCAGCATGATAACATTCCCTTATGTTGCAAAATCAAAAATGCATGATCAAGAAAAGCTGTAGTAAAATAACTACTTTTTACATGCTTAAACATTTCAGTTAATCATTTATGTCATACTGTATTCCTTAGGTATAATTGCCTAAGAAGATCTCTGGACATGAAATAGTGTTTAGACATTTTAATAGCAGATGATCAAACCTTGCTGCATGCTCATGACTGCATTTTACAGCAAAATGGCACAACAGTATGATATATAAAGATGACTAGTTGCACCAGATCCAGTTTTGTGTTAATTGCCTATTTTATAATCATTACACAATAAACAGTGCAAATATATACAGTATGAGCATTGCACAAAAAGTCTTAATTATTTCTACCGTAACATTTAATTTACATTTCACAGGCGTTAAAGCAAGGAAAATTTTTAAGCCTGAAAATCTGGACAGGGATTTAGTCTGGATGATATTGCAGAAATTACAAAAACTGAAAGTGAAAAACATCTTTATCATATACTGTTAGTAATGTAAGCATTGAATACATGTGCAGTGCTTCCATTTGAAGGGCTAAACACATTTCAAATTACACATTCAATCATCATATTTCAAGATTTCCTTTTGCTGTGACAAATGAATACATACTACTGCAATAACTAAATATGAAAACTTGCAAACAATGAACAACTTTAATGTGCCTGCTTTTCTTGTCACAACTATGAAAACACAAAAAGAGTGGCACATAAATGAAAATTAGTGAAACACAGATTACTGACAGATAAAGAATAATCAAAGTAAGTAATGAAAATAACCACAAAACAAAGTAGCATTTATGCTCTTTAAGAAGAGAAGGGCACAGCCTATTATTTACACTCTCTTTTAGGATTCAAAAATAAATTCTGCAGTCAAACTTGAAAGCACATTTTGGTCCTCTGACAGCTTTAAACAGAAGTCAATGAATGGCTGAGTTATTCAGAATGACTGCTCATGCTCTGCAATAAATGTGTTAGTACAATTTTTTAGTTGCATACATTGTGATAGACGTAGTGCCAGCATTGGTGGCTGTTGCTCCTGGCAATGTTCATGCCCTATCAGTGCCTTTTCTCCACTTAAGTTACAATGTTGCTATCCATGTGCTATGGGACAGAAAGGAAATACAAATTTCCTGGTTGGAAATTTACCGTTAATGCCCTACAATGTGAGAGATCCCAGTGGGACAATCCGGTGAAAATGGTACTATCCAAATTCAACTGTTGTGAGATAATGTTCATTTTCATCTCTTTCAGTAGAATAAAAGAACTAAAACGATACAGTAAGGTCAGTAAAAATGAGTTTTTTTAGTCTAATTGTATTTGAAACTATGTGATACATGCTTAATGTGTTTAGTTTTGTTGAAGAAATAAGGCTTTATTTCTTAATTTCATGCTGTGTGAATCAAGTTGCAAGTCAGAAGCAATATCCCCAAAGCTTAACCAAAATTCTCAATTATGAAATTTCTGTACAATGCAGGAACAAATACCAGGTTAATTTAATTTGTGACACTAAGTACCAAGATGTGGTTCTTCACCCCCTCCCTTTTCCTTCAACCAAGCCCACCATCACTACTTTCTTAACACCTACAGTATATCTAATGCAGTTGTCTTCTCAGTTTCAGCCGATTTCTATATCATCTTGAGTGGAGAGCTTGAGTCACAGAAAGCAGCCAGCTGATGATTGATTAACAGACTAACCGGCTCACATTCCACTGGTAATTGCAAGAATACTACTACATGACTTGCTTTTCACATGGCTGTTGCTGTTTTAATAAGTTTACTATTGCACAGTAAATATTTTTATGAATCTAAATAGGACAAACACCAGAAATCCAACATTCATTGTGTCATGGTGGTCTTTTGGTGTTTTAGATGTTTCTAGAACACCTTTGATTATAAACATGAAAATTATTGAAACACAGATTACTGACAGATAAAGAATAATCAAAGTAAATAATGAAAATAACCACTAAACAAAGTAGCATTTATGCGCTTTAAGAAGATAAGGGCACAGTCTATTATTTCCACTCTTTTTTAGGATTGCAAAAATAAATTCTGCAGTCAAACTTGAAAGCACATTTTGGGCCTCTGACAGCTTTTTACAGAAGTCAATGAATGGCTGAGTTATTCAGAATGACTGCTCATGCTCTGCAATAAATGTGTTAGTACAATTTTTTAGTTGCATACATGCATTGGTGGCTGTTGCACCTGGCAATGTTCATGCCCTATCAGTGCCTTTTTAATAAAAATTATAATGGCTAGTTGAGGAAACAGTAGATCTTCAAGGAGTATTCTTAATTTGACTCAAGAAAAATAAATTGGTTAAGACAATTATTGTCAAATAATCCTATAGTGTATCAGTATTTTCATTAAGTGAAAATAGTTAACCACTTATTCATGATGTGTCCTGCTGGCAGGACACGGCCATATTTAAAAGCTGTTTGCGTACATTGCAGTAAACCCACAAGTCGTCAAAAGCAATAATAGTATACCCCAGGGTATCTACTCTCAAATAAGTCTTAAATTTCCATGTTATCTGCTCTCTTTCATTATTAAAATATGTGATTTGCACTTGTATACCATGAGGCAAGCAGTGCACCACAACTAAATGAATCTGCTTTTATCAAAGATCTCACCTACTTCAAGCCACAGTGGAAGACTCTTTACCATTAGAATGCTGAGTTTTAGCCCATTCTAATGATATATAGATGCCTATCACCGATCATTTACAGTATATTAAACATCACAGCTGTACGTAAAAGGCTGAAAATAAAGGGCTTCTGCAGCAGCTCATCGATGCATCATTATGCACTGTGGCACGCGGCTGGGGGTGGTACCCAGCCGGGACGCCCAGGAGGACTAGAGGAGGGCTTGTGCCTCCTCCAGACCATGAGGGGGCGACTGCCCTGGTTGTGTTGGGGGCCACGGGTAGAGGGCTTGGAAGCCCAACCCTGGTCACCGCCAGGGAGCCTTGGGAGCCCTGGACCTCAGCCCTTCCGCCACACCAGGATGTGCTGGGGGGAAGAGGATCAGGGACACCTGTAGGGCTTCCGGCTACAGCACCTGGAGCCCATTTGGGGGTGTATAAAAGAGGCCGCCTCCCTCCATTCGATGGCTGGACTTGGGTGGAAGAGGACGGAGCTCAGAGGAGAGGAGTGGAGGTGGTCTGAAGACTGTGAAAGGCATTGTGTTGGCCAGGACTTAAAGGGGTGATTGGTGCTGTGGCACTGGGAATGTGCACTGAACTATTGTAAATAATAGCTGTAAATAAACATGTGTGTGGACAAAGATCATGTCTACCTGTCTGTGTCCGGGCTGTACACCAAAGCGCAAAACTCAAGTTAGAATCTGATCACAGTTTTAAATTTATTGAGACATGTTTGATGAAGGACTTGATGTTATACTTGATTTGTAAGTACTGCTTTTAAAGTTAAAATAATTGTTAAGGATAAAATAGGTGTTCAAAAATGTATTTGATTTAAATTTTGGTCTTCCCATGCATCTACCTGTTTCTCTTTCTGGGGAGAAGGGTCAATTGTACATGCAGTATAACATATTGTGTGATGCCCTAACCATGAATTTTCATGACCTGTTTCTATTTCCCACCAGCTGTAGCCCCACAAAATGTGTAGCAAAACCTTGTATGGCAATATTTCATGTGCTACTTACGCGCTTGGCAAGCCAAAATGACTGAAAGATGGCACTTGTGATGCATCATCTGAAAAGTTGGAGATAACATGTGTCAGCTATTTCACTACAGTTACTATGTAAATGAGCTCTGAACTTTCTTTAACAAACTGCTGTCACAAAGGATTGGTGTTTGTTAATGTGGAGACAACAGTTTTAATTGAGGGTGCTGATGAGTTTCAGTTCACACTGCCATTAAAAGTTAGGCTGAATACAAATGGCAAGTCTGTGGTGTTGAAAATAAAACACGTAGCTAACAAAAAATTATTATTTTTGAAGGTAAATGTTTAAGATGCTCTTCACAATTCACATTTTGCCTTATATTCAATCTAAAACTCTTACAATTGTGTTTACTTTGCATCTTAGTGCTTCTGTCTCTCATCTAAACTATGATAAACATTAATCATAAATAAAGTTGGCCATATGGATAGAAATATACAATAAAAAATGTGAATAAATAGTATGCTCAATACAAGCGAGAGGATAAGCGAGAAGATAAGTGAGAAGCCACGGCGAGAGCTGCAAGAGCTGCGGCAGGATAATAAATACTCGGAGCAACGCGTATATAATCGCTTTGAGGTGGCCTTTAAATGTATGCTGGAAAAAATTGAGGAGCACATTCAGGAAAATGCGTTTAAACTGAGCACACTTGCCGATCAGCTGGAGGATGTTAAACAGACATTCACGACTCGAATTGAAACAGCCGAAAATCTAGCATTCACTTCTGATGGAAAAGCAACAGCTGCCAATTCTGAATGCAAAAAACACGGAGACAGACTTGCTGCTCTGGAAAATGGATACAGAAGGAATAATATTAGAATTGAAGGTCTACCTGAAAATCGCAAAAGTCCAAACCCAGTGAAATTTGCAGCTGAACTATTCTCCAAAATATTTGGAGAAGACTTTAAATCAGACACTGAGATAGCTGAAGCTTATCGCATACGGGGATCAAACGACTCCAAACCTAGGACTTTTATTGTGCGCTTTGAGAAGTTACAGTTTAAATTAAATGTAATGTCACTTCTCAGGCAGAAACAAGATAATATATTTAAAAATAGGGGAGAAAGTGGGAGAAAAATAAATTTACAATAGATACAAAAATACTAAATTTCTCACACATTTTGAAAGGCTGCATCTCTATATATATTAAGAGAAAAGGTCCATCACATTGTTTAGCTAACTGTATGAAGAGGATGAAGAATGGGAAGGCCGTTGGTCCAGATGATATACCTATGGAAGCATGGAGGTGTTTAGGAGAGATGGCAGTGGAGTTTTTAACCAGATTGTTTAATGTAATCTTGGAAAGTGAGAGGATGCCTGAGGAGTGGAGAAGAAGTGCACTGGTGCCGATATTTAAAAATAAGGGGGATGTGCAGGACTGTAATAACTACAGGGGAATAAAATTGATGAGCCACAGCATGAAGTTATGGGAAAGAGTAGTGGAAGCTAGGTTAAGTGATGATTAGTAGGGTTTCATGCCAAGAAAGAGCATCACGGAAGCAATGTTTGCTCTCAGGGTGTTGATGGAGAAGTTTAGAGAAGCCCAGAAGGAGCTGCATTGAGTCTTTGTGGAACTGGAGAAAGCATATGACAAGATGCCTCAAGAGGAGTTGTGGTATTGCATGAAGAAGTCGGGAGTGGCAGAGAAGTACCTAAGAGTTGTACAGGATATATACAAGGGAAGTGTGACAGTGGTGAGAACTGCAGTAGGATTGACAGATGCATTCAACGTGGAGGTGGGATTACATCAGGGATCAGCTCTGAGCCCTTTCTTATTTGCAATGGTGATGGGCAGGTTGACAGACAAGATTAGACAGGAGTCCCTGTGAACTAAGTTTGCTGTGTTTGCTGATGACATTGTTATCTGTAGCGATAATAGAGAGCAGGTTGAGGAGACCCTGGAGAGGTGGAGATATGCTCTAGAGGGGAGAGGAATGAAGGTCAGTAGGCACAAGACAGAATACATGTGTGTAAATGAGAGGGAGGTCAGTGGAATGGTGAGGATGCAGGGAGTAGAGTTGGCGAAGGTGGATGAGTTTAAATACTTGGGATCAACAGTACAGAGTAATGGGGATTGTGGAAGAGAGGTGAAAAAGAGAGTGCAGGCAGGGTGAAATGGGTGGAGAAAAGTGTCAGGAGTGATTTGTGACAGACAGGTATCAGCAAGAGTGAATGGGAAGGACAGGAGTGAGACCAAATTATTTTATATAGGTTGGAGATGATGGCACTGACCAGAAAGCAGGAGACAGAGCTGGAGGTGGCAGAGTTAAAGATGCTAAGATTTGCATTGGGTGTGACGAAGATGGGTAGGATTAGAAACGAGTACATTAGAAGGTCAGCTCAAGTTGGACGGTTGGGAGACAAAGTAAGACAGGCAAGATTGTGTTGGTTGGGACATGTGCAGAGGAGAGATGCTGGGTATATTGGGAGAAGGATGCTAAGGATAGAGCTGACTGGGAAGAGGAAAAGAGGAAGGCCTAAGAGAAGGTTTATGGATGTGGTGAGAGAGGAAATGCAGGTGATGGGTGTGACAGAACAAGATGCAGAGGACAGAAAGATATGGAAGAAAATGATCTGCTGTGGCAACCCCTAACAGGAGCAGCTGAAAGTAGAAGAAGAAGAAACAATTGTGTAACTAGTTGCAATAATTTTTAAGTGAAAGAAGTTGGATAAAGCATTCTTTTTGCTATCTCCATGGTTTCATAAATAAGAATAATAAAGAGAGTGCCAGTTTTATGACATAATTGCATCCTTTCTTTCATATTTGATTGAACTTCGAAAAATTGCTGGACTTTGGGTCTGGGTTAAGTCTGCCTGAGCTGTTTAATTGGTAAATACTGCACCCCACCACTCCAAAGCAGCTGAACTGAACTGGGAGGGGGCTATGCCTGATCTGTTTCATTAGTAAGAGAGGCAAAGGAATGTAGTCTGTCTTTGCCATTAACCATCCATGAAGGAAGCCAAATCATCGCTCACTTCAGTTAGGAGCCATGCTGGATTTGACCAAAGACTAATCAAAGAGAAAGCAGCCTGGTAGATTATTAGGTTGTATTATTATTTAACCAACACGGATGCCATGAAGGACCAGAAGAGGGCGTGCGCCCACCTGGGATCACGTGGGGGCTGCCACCCTGGTGTCTTTGGGGGCCAAGGGTAGAGGGCTTGGAAGCCCAGCCCTGTATGGGCCCGTGGTCACCGCCAGGGGGCGCCCCGATGCCTTTGGAGCTCTGGACCTCAGCACTTCCGCCACACCAGAATGTAATGGGGGGAAGAGAAGCAAGGACACCCGGAGTGCTTCTGGGAGTACAGCCGGCACTTCCGCCACACTGGGGCGTGTCGGCGGGTCATTGCCGGGGAGCACCTGGAGCACATCTGGTTGTGGATAAAAGGGGCCGCCTCCCTTCATTCGAGGCTTGAGTCGGGTGGAAGCAGGACGAAGCAGAAGAGAGGGTGGAGGCGGCCCGAAGAAGAAGGCATTGTGTAGCCAGGACTTTGTGGAGGTTTGTGTGCACTTGACTTTTGTAAATAGCAATTGTAAATAAACGTGTGGTGGTGGAAAAGCAACATGTCTGCCTGTCTGTGCCCGGGTAACGTTCACAAGGTGTAAAAGAAACTGGGGGGCGAATGGGGGTGGGAGGAGTGCTGAAATACAGTAAGTGAGAGTGTGGTTTAAAGTATGGGATTTTAGGCATTTTAAGGTATACATAATAAAGACTATAATACAGAATATATTCTACAGTATATGGTCAGTCTTGTACCTCCTCCCTAGTCAGAATCTTTCCTTTAAATCTTTTTACTTTATCCATTCACCTCTACTTTGACTTCCTCAACTTTCTTTCCCTTATATTTCCATATCCATCATTTTTTTGCCCACATATTTATTATCTCTTCTCATCACATGTCCATACTGCTTCAGACACATTTTATGTACTTTCTTATGTATCTCTCTTACTTTTGGCTGTACCTCTGATGGTCTTATTTCTTATTCCATCTACATTTCTATTAGGAAGTCAATTTGGTTAACTATAACCAAATCAGATGCCATGGCAAAATCTACTATCCTTTCCCTACTTCCAATCCTACATATACCCTATCCATCATCGCTCTCTACTCTTTCTGAAGCACTCATTTAGATCAATGCCAACAATCACCTTTTCTCCCTCTTGTACTGCCTACGCTAGAATCCCTGACGTCTACGAAATAACTCATAATCCCAGGCCACCTTAAATTCCTTTGATTCTCTCCATCAGCGTCTTTTGTTTTGCAAATACTGTATATGAAATAGCACAAGCATCAGGCAGCCTGATCGGTACTGATCGATACATTTGCAAAGCAAAAGATGCCGATGAGGAGATGTGAGGGAATTTAAGGTGGCCCGGGATTACAAGTTTTTTCGTAGGCTTCAGGGATTCTTCTATTAAGTTGTTCATACATTTATGCCCAGAACGTCTCCCTTTCCTGTTCCTTACAGCCCACTTGTGAAGCATATGCACAAATTACATTAACATTAGTCTCATCAAAGACCAGTTTGACACTATCACCCTATCATTCTTCTGATTCACACTGACAAGATTATCTTTTAGTTTTTTGAATACTATTATTTCTCCCTTGATCACTGGCTCCACTGTACTTTCTTCCTTTCCTAGTCATTGCCTAAACATTCAGTGTCCCCACCATTACCCTCAACCTACCTTTCTCCTTCTCCATCTTATTTTTCTGAACTAACTACTTTAACCAGGTCAACACTTGGCTGGGTGGCCCTCATTCAGTTCCCCAAGGCAGGTCCAAGCCCCTGCATGTCATCTATTTTGTATGCCCTAACATTTTCTGAGGCTGATTGGACCGATTCCATCATTAGTTTTACAGCCAGATGTGCTTCCTGACATTAACCTACTATATTCTGAATTATGACTTGATCTGGATATCCACATTTTGGATTTCTTGTTTAAAAAATCCCTGGTGATCTGATCTTACAACTACCACATGTAAGTGTGATTCTGGATCAAATCTTACAACAACATCCAATACAAGACTAAACAACTGTCAAATAACACGCACGTTTCTTAATATTCTAGGTAGCTGATTACGTTCTTTTAAAGTTTTGTAACTTATTTGTTGTAATACTCATCTTCAAATCCTTCCGTGTGAACCCTAAATCCAAAGAGAACTGTTTCATTTATGTTAGGTAGAATGCCCAGAGGGGACTGGGCAGTCTAATGGTCTGGAATCCCTACAGATTTTATTTTTTTCTCCAGCCGTCTGGAGTTTTTTTTCTGTCCACCCTGGCCATTGGACCTTACTCTTATTCTATGTGAATTAATGTTGACTTATTTTATTTTCTTACTGTGTCTTTTATTTTTCTATTCTTCATTATGTAAAGCACTTTGAGCTACTGTTTGCATGAAAATGTGCTATATAAATAAATGTTGTTGTTGATAAGTAATCTATGCATTACAACATACTTTGTATATCCCCCTTTTCTTACTGCCCCTTTAGTGAAAGATGATTGCTTTAACTTAAAGTGAGTGAAGGAATTTCAATTTCCATGTGGCATACAACACACAAATCATTTTACTCAGAACACCAGGCAACAATGATTTTAATTTCTGAACACTTTTGGATTTATCACCTCTATTTTTTTCTATCATGTACTGTTTCATTGCTAAGGCTTATTTTTGCGATTTCTTCTCATATCGTAAGCATACACATACAATGAATCAAATACAACTTGAACATCTGTGGTGAGATACTTTTTACATAAGTGTACTGAATAAGTATGTTAGAAAGATGGATGGATGGATATACCACTCCTTCTACTTCAGTAATTTTAACTATCAGACCCTAATAAAATTAACAGATCTAATTACAAGGCAATGTTTCTGAGATTCATTGGATTTCCTAGAAATTGTACTAGGTAAGACTCATGTAGCCCCACTGCATGTAGAACAAAGAAATTGACTCACAGCACAATTATATGGTTTGATGTTTACTCAAATCAGACTCTAAGCTATATAAATCAGCCTATAGTGCTTCAGGAAGTGATGCACAAAGACAAGAAGGCAATCTGAAAAATCCTGCAATGTTACATACAATTACTAGAAAAGAACTACACTGATAGGAGATCATGCAAATATAAACTGTAAATACAATGCATGAGAATATACTAGAAATATGAATACAAAAATTTGCAAAACCATATACATTAGGACATTAGCCCCTGCCACCTCCCCTTCCCCTTACCACCAATCACAATGCACTTTACGGAGAAAACAAGCTTCCTTATCAAACTGCAGGTCAATTATATAGATCAGATTTGCAAAACTGAATTAAATCAGGTGTTGCAAAAGATGAATCTCTGGCAGACCCTCTAAAACAGGTTTCAGAACCCTTCCTCGCAAGTCCGTTTTTCTTGTGTGAAATGATGGCACACTTAATCAGAATTTAATACAATAAGCTTTCCTGCACTGGCAGTTACCATTTTAAAAGACAGTCATGGAAGTAGCAGTGAGGTTATAGTCAAGCAGCAAGCAAACAAAGTCTGAGATTTGTTATAATTCTATTATAAGATTTGTTCTAAGATTTGTTATAATTCTATTTAAACAACACAACTGTAAGTGGCAATCACCTAATTATTCCTGCCTGGTTATTGTGGCTGACAAACAGAGAACCAAACACCAGTAGTTTGGTTTATCTCAGTGTTTAAGGGTTGCATTAGATGAGAGGTTAAAGTCTGTTGAATGGTCAAGTATAATAATCTGAAAAAAGTTGCTTACTGAAAGACCTCTTGCTAAAAAAGAAGAAATGTATATTGTGAAAAAAAGTAAATACGGTATGCCCTTCTAAAAGACTTAATTCCATCAAGTAACAAAGTTGTTAGTGAAGAAAGCCTTTTCCTGGATAGATACTAACACTTCAGGGTGGGATAACCAAATCAAAGAAAGTTTGTTCTGTCTCTCTCTTAGCTTTTAATTAAAGTTTACTCCTGTCATCCTTGACATGCCTCTTGAACTAGTGAGCTCTATTCGTATCATTTCATCTAAACCACTAGCCTACATTCCACCACACCTGGCCTTTCATCTCAGCCACGTTTGATCCCCCAGACTGTCCTCCTTGCAAAGGGTTCAGATTCTCCCTGTTCAACTAAATTCACATTCTTGTGTCACAAATAGAGTATCAAAGCAGGAGCGTCACAATCGATGGGTATGTGGGTTATGGCAAAGCACTCTTGTACAATTAGTTAAAACTACATTGATGCAAAGCCTTCATCCGCCCCAGTCTGGCACTGGCCAGTTAGTTGCTGTTTGTTCTGATTTGGTATTTCCGGCTATTAGTGCTAAACACAAGTCTTATCTGATCTTCCGTCATAAATATGCCTGATTAATGACTAGCTTATACAGTATTACTGCCAGGTTAAACATTTTTAAAATTAAAAGTAAAAAAGTGTGTCTCAAACATATGCAGCAAACTACAAAATATATATCACCATATATGCTAGATAATACTAGCTTTTTGCTCTCAATCTTTTGATATCAACCTAGAATGAAACATAAAGTCCCAATTAGGTGTGCCTGCACTTTAATGAATAAAATGAGGCCGGCTATTTTGGTTTAATGTACATTTAGTTTTTTTTTTTATTTTTGCAACAATGGTGTGGTGCATTAGCAAGTAGCACAGCTACACAAAAAGACTCCAAATTACGGTTTCCCTTAGGAGAACACTGCGCTGCCACACAAGAAAGGCAGTGGATTTGAAAAGGAGGCCGCAAGGAGCCAAAGGAAGATACATGCATATATCCATTCCTTCAGCTACAGCAGTTCCTCTGTCTCACTAGTTTATGGATTAAAATTGCAACATGTCTCAAGATTTACAGTTTTTTCAGGATTTGTGTGAACTTTATCCAGAGTTTTTGTTGTGTTACGGCACTCCTTTTATTACAGGATTTCAATAGCCAGAGACACTGTATGGTAGAAAAATATACAGTACATATCTTTTCCAAAGGGTTGTTCGCGTGAGTATTTATTCGTCATCTCTGCTCCGGCTGGTAATTTGAACTGTGTTTGAGTGTGTGTAATTGTTTATTATTTATCATTTTTGTGGGATCGTAAGGGTTGGATTTTGTTCATAGACATTTATACTGTTTGTCTCTTAGCACTTAGTTGTCACTGTTTGGGTTAATTCAGGTGGGTTATTGCTTTGTATTTGTTTTGTTACCCTTTACCATTTCTTTAATATATTTTTATATTAAACATATCAATTCTTCATTGTCTCCGAGGGTAGGTGGGTGTGCGGGTTTAGCCAGGCTGGATGCATTCCTGGTGCCCTATAATAATATTGAAAAAAATACTGTTTTAAATGGTGTGCATCTGAGTCTGCAGGGGCTGCTACAATTTTGAATAGTATACGGAAATTAAATTCACACTCTTAGAAGTGTTTCATCTGTATGTTTGCATTATAAATGATAAATCTAGGCCTTTTCACTAAAGGACAGGGTCCTACATGAGGCCGTCAGACCTCTGTTGTCAAAAAGGGTGCTGATTTATATAAATATGTCTTGTTTCATGGTGAATAGATTCAAGATGGGTGGTGTGCCTGGAAAACCAAACATAATATGCAAGTTATGTTGTTGAATATTGTAGTTATGTCAACCTAATTATTTAAAAAACATCCATTTGTTTAATATTTTTTTTGTAATTTATCCACAAATACATAATAAACCATCATTCAACTGATGGATCTTCTCAAACAAAGAATATATAATTTTTTAAAGAAAATACAAATCAAAATGTAATTCACAAAAATATGAAAATTAACCATACTTAATATGAGAATTTTTAATAAAATAAAATAAAACATTATTAATTAATGCATCTATTGATGTTTAATTTTTCTGCATGGCTAATTAGAAGGTTAAACCCATGCTCCTTAATTGTATTACATGGGTTTCAAAAAGTCAAGACATGTATTTTAAAAATTGTGGGGAAATGTTTCTGACCTGGTTTTTATCCAGCTCACAGTTCTTATATTCTTGTTCACCCTGTTCCTGGAAGGTGACAATGACAAAACCAACAAAGATGTTCATCATGAAGAAGGCAATGATAATAATATAGATAATGAAGAAAATAGAGATCTCCACACGATAGTTATAAATTGGTCCAACATCTTCACCATGGGAATCTATGGCTTTGTAAAGTAACCTACAAGTGAGATAGACATGATTATAGTTAGCTGGAGATTAATTAGTATTGTTAAATAAATACATAAAATAATTTAAAGATTTCATGTACAGTATATATTCATTAAAATTAAATTAAGTTTAGCTTTAATTATTTATTACAATTTTTTTTCTATAGAGAAATTTCATTAAATAACATTAAATTAAATGATGGCAATATTAATATACAAAGTCAAAAATGTACTACTACAGTATCACAATTCAGAAGTACTATGGGCCAATTCCAAGCTCATCAGTAATATGACACAAACAGATGCTACAATCTAGGCAGATATGATACCCTGAAAATTTTCAGATGTGTTTCAGATGAATGACATACTCTGGCCATCCCTCAAAAGTGGAGACAGTAAAGAGGGCCATCATTCCCACGAGCACATCATCAAAGTTGAACTTGCTGTTTTCCCACTTGCGCTCCTCTCTCTCTGGCTGGTTCACATTTCCGTCTTTGTAGGTAATAAAGTGGCCCCTGCAAACATGTTGTGAGAAGATAAGAAAAACAATGATTGAATATTAAAGGATATGTCAATGTACCATCACTCATATAATTTATATAATATAGTAGATATTTTTAGTAGACATGGATGCTAGAACCTCATTGTATTGTATGCACTTTAGAGTAAACTTAAAAATAAAGGAAAAAACCTGTAGTCTTTCCGCAGCAATAATAATGCTGAAAAACTATAAATACTGAACAGGAGGCAAAAATAAAGTTTAAGCTTAAAAGAACAAGAGAAAACAAAGTAAAGCAAAAATCTAGATGGTCAAATCCCTTGGTCAAGCTAGCAGAAAACTTAAACCTCTGTTAAACAGATGCAGTGGCTCAGCCTCTTTTACTCATGTCAATGTTTCTCAGCAATCCAGTGAACTCCACAATTAAATTAACCAACTTCAAAAATATGTTAATCATATTTTAAATATCATCTGTGCACTAAGCCACAAAATCATTGCGGGAGTGATGAACAATCCTCTTTGGCTAGAAGGACACTAGACAAGAATTATCTTAGTGTCCCTATACCTCAAGCCCTAATGAACAATTTAAGGATCTGGTCTCCAAAGCAACCTACTATCTATCAACTGTGCCAGCCATTTAAAAGAGGCAAAAGGGCTGTATTCAAGTATTGGCAACGCCATCACATAAAGTATGATATAAAAATTTTATATGTAGAAATAACTGGGAATCATGGCATGTACCACTGCATACCAAAGTTTGCATTATACCAAGACTAACCTATTAATGCCACTGTACCTTAAGGATGTTGCTGTGGTGTGTGATTAAAGAACTTTTAAACCCAAGGGACAGGCCTAAGAAAATAAATCATGAATTAAATTATTTGAGTAATGTATTTTTTTTTTATACTATAAACTATTCTAGAATACTAGATACTAGAAGCATCATTACACATATTAAAATTAATTAGGCAAAGAACAAACAACATTTCAGTAACATTTCTGTATCATATTTAATCAAATCAAATCTCTTTCAGTTACCTTTTTTTACCAGATTCATTATTTTGAGAAGAAAAAGACCAATCACTCCTTATCATAATAAATTAAAAGAGAAAGTTGTGTTTATTTCAAAATAACATTAATGAAATCTTGCCAAATCCTAATACTTCTTTTAAGTATAATAAGAAGCTATTTTCCCAGGGTGAACTAAGAAAAGACCACATTCCCTGCAACAATTAATGGGAAAGGAATCTTGCCCAGTACTGATCTCCTTTCACTGTTTGAGATTTCAATTAAAAGGTACCACTCCCAACGTTATCTTAAAGATAATATAGATTTAAACTAAGGTCTTAAAGTCTGGAAATGTTGTCTATATCTTAATCATGGCTAAATAGTATCATTTCAACCACAGATATCAAGGACGTTTTAAGAAAGTTGGGCAGCAACTTTCAACAAACTTTGTAATTTGTGTATGATAAAAACAATGTGCTTTTGGAAGCATAAGTTGTTCAAATGATACAATATATGGTCGATGAAGATGTCTCTAAACATCTAAATACCAAGAAACTTCCACGACTTAAACACTGTATAGATTAAGGAAGGTTCAGATAAAGCTGTCATTGTGCAGGGGAGCAATTGGTAATATAATATTTGCTTTAAAGTGTTGCCTACATTGGTATCATATTTTGAGCAAATGTTTCACTACAACATTACTGATAAATCTAAAATAAGTGCAAGAGTATAAAGCAAGCAATATTACAGAGAGGCTGAAGAAAATGGCCTTACATCATTACTCTGAATAAAACTTTAATCTTTTCAGAAAGGTAAGGAGTATTAAGTCATCAAATAATGTTCACTGAAGATATACACAAAAAATCTTGAATCTGATTGTGCCAGTAACATAATGTTCAGTTTCATCAGTGCCATTAGTGGACTCTATGATGGGCTGGCCATTCTTTCCACACTTTAGTGCTTCGTAAGACAACTACAATTAAAGCTGATACTGTCTATTTCGTGTAGAAGGTGTATGTCTGGGCAATTTTATTGAGATCCGGTGTCTCTGTGTTAACTGGTTAACTCGTTGGTTGATGCTCTGTGTGATAGCTGCTGGAGCCCATCTTCTACATGTATACAACAAGGAAGGTATGTCTTGGTGTTCTGATGTTCTTCAATGGGTATCAATGGTCGTAATGTGTACCAGGAAAACATTCCCCACACCATAACAATGACCCTCACTGGCCTGTGCTGATGACAGCAAATAGGATTGTCTTGTGTGCTGGAAAACTTTGTGGTATCTTCTGTCACCTGTTCAGTCTGTCCATAAGGCTCCAGAAAGTGCTGATCTTAAGGAAAATATTTGCTGCATTGTTCCTGTTCCAAAGGAAGGTGCCTCTTCACCTAATGACTACGGACCAGTGGCACTTATGTTTCATTTAATTAAGACCTTTGGGTGCCTGGTGCTGGACTATACAGGTCATCTTGCGTAAGACCACTTGGGCCCACTGCAGTTTACCCATTAGACAAAGATTTAACTGGAGGATGCAATTATCTATTTGCTCCAAAAGCTTATTCTCACTTGGACTAACCATGGAAGCATTGTGAGGATTATGTTTAAATAGTTAATTAGCAACAAAAACTGGTCACTAATTAAGAAAAAGTGTTAGAATGTAAACTTGCAGCCACAGTAGCTCTCCATGACTGGAGTTGGAGACCCCTGCTCTATAGCCATTTTTTGGTCCAAATGTCAAATTATTAAAAGGGATTAGGTCTAAAGTACATTAATAATTTTTTTAAGCACTGAATACCCCCTAATGGTCATTTCAGTCCAATGTAAACAAACGGAAAAATATGAAGCTAAAGCTACACTGTCTAGATCAGGCTTTACAGTATATGTGAACTTCACTACTGGACCACTAAGGGAACCAGAAATGGTACAATAAGACCAGCTGAGATGGTATATGAGTCAGTGGAGATAGTGACTGCAATTAAAATTGGTGTTTTTGGATATCGCAAAGTCATTCCAAAACAAGGCCTTAATGGTGGAAGAAGTCTTAATATCTTTGTCTTCAGAGTATTTGCAATATATTCCCTAGAAGATACAACAGATATTATGAGAGGTGAAAAATACCGTTGTCTGATGAAACTAAAGTGCAAAGTGGTATGTTTAGAGCAAATCTTATAAAGCACATAATTCAGGTTGCAGAATATACATTGTAACATTTGATGGTGGTATCAAAATTATGGAGATAGCTTTTAGCAAAACAGACTGGATTGTGAAAAACATGCAGAAGAATACTAGATAAACATTTGTTGTCCACCGCCAGCATACTGTAACTAGGAAGTATATAGTGATTCTGGGGAAATCTGGTCAAAAATACATTGGCAGAGCAAGACTGTTGTTGATTAAACTAAGAAAATAGATATTCGAGTGTCAAAGTCAGTACCCTGGACTTAACTACCCTTATAATTATACACACACACACACTTATCTATAAACACACACACTTTTTATCTATATATAAAATCCAATGTCTTTCTGTCTGTCTGCTTTTCACGAGTGAACTACTTAACAGATTTAGATATTTTTTTTCTATAATATGCTTGAACATTCTGGTTGATTTTGCAACTTATCTTATTGCTTATGTATCACAGTTCGCTTGCAGGAGAGATATATTCTCACTAATCCGAAACAAAGGCTGTGGGCCGAGGGAAGAGGGAAGCGTGACATCAGAAGTGTGGAGCCAGGCAGGGCCTTTCTCACTATCCTTTTTCACTAATACATGGGCAGAGCCACGGGGCACGGCTAGTGTATATATATATGTGTGTGTATATATATATATATATATATATATATATTGTGAAGCCTGGCCCCGGCACAGACAGACGGACAACATTCTTTCACCCAACACACTTTTTATTTTCTATATTATTTACAATACGTGCTCACGTGCACCCCCAGTGCCTCCTCGCACCGATCTCCCCAAGTCCAGGCCCACAGTCTCTTGTGCCTTCCTGGCGCCTCCAGTCCTTCCTCTTGCTCAGTCCACTTCCACCCGACTTCCACCAATCACTGGAGGGAGGCGGCCCTTAAATAATGCCCGGATGAGCCCCAGGTGCTTCCGCCTCTAGCCACGCCAAGCGTGGCGGAAGTGTCGGCTGTCTTCCTGGCAGCTCTCCGGGTGCCACACAAAGTCTTCCCCGCACTTCCTGGTGTGGCGGAAGTGCCGGCTCCCGGGATAATTAGGCACCGGGGCGCCGCCTGGCGGTGGCCACGGGTCCCTACAGGGCTGGGCTTCAAAGCCCTGTACCCGAGGCCCTGCCTAACCAGGACGGACGCCCCCACTCCGTCTGGAGGAGGCACTCGCCCTCCTCCGGTCCTCCAAGCGCCCGGCCGGGCTCCAGCCCCAACCGGCAACCGCGGGATAAACCGGCATCGGGCGCCGCCTGGCGGTGACCACGGGCCCCTACAGGAAGGGCTTCCATGCCCTCAACCCGTGGCCCCAACAGAACCAGGACGGACGCCTCGCGGTCTGGAGGAGGCACAAGCCCTCCTCACGCCCTCCTGCGTCCCGGCCGGCTCCAGCCCGGCGGGGCCACATATATATATATATATATATATATATATATATATATATATATATATATATATATATATATATATATATATATATATATATGTGTGTGTATACATATACCTGTGTATGTATATATATATATATATATATATATACACACTGCTCACAAAAATTAAAGGAACACTTTAAAGAAACACATTAGATACATCAGATCTCAATATGAAGTTGGATATCTATACAAATAACGACAGGGCAATGTCTTAGGAACAAAAGGATGCCAAGTCTTTTAATGGAAATAAAAGTTTTCTGCCTACAGAGGGCTCAATTGTGTAGACACCTAAAATCAGAGTGAAATGAAGATGTGGCAGGCTAGTCCATTTTTCAAAAACTTAATTTCTGCTACTCAAAATGCTTTTCAGTATCTTGTGTGGCCCCACGAGCTTGTATGCATGCTTGACAACGTCGGGCATGCTCCTAATGAGACGACGGATGGTGTCTTGTGGCATTTCCTCCCAGATCTGTATGAGGGCATCCCTGAGCTGTTGTACAGTCTGAGGAGCAACCTGGCGGCGCCTAATGGACCAAAACATAATGTCCCACAGATGTTCTATTGGGTTTAAGTCAGGGGATCGTGAAGGCCATTCAATTGTTTCAATTCCTTCATCCTCCAGGTACTGCCTGCATACTCTTGCCACATGAGGCCGGGCATTGTCGTGCATTAGGAGGAAACCAGGACCTACTGCACCAGCGTAGGGTCTGACAATGGGTTCAAGGATTTCATCTCGATACCTTATGGCAGTCAGAGCACCATTTCCTATGCAGTAGATGTCTGTGCGACCCTCCATGGATATGCCTCCCCAGACCATCACTGACCCACCACCAAACCTGTCATGTTGAACGACGTTGCAGGCAGCATATCGTTCTTGTCTTCTCCAGACTCTTTCACGTCTATCACAGCTGCTCAGGGTGAACCTGCTCTCGTCTGTAAAAAGTACAGGGCGCCAGTGGCGGACTTGCCAATTCTGGTGTTCTTGAGCAAATGCCAGTCGAGCTCCACGTGCTGGGCAGTGAGCACAGGGCCCACTACAGGACGTGGGCCCTCAGGCCATCTTCATGAAGTCTGTTCCTGATTGTTTGGGTAGAGACATTCACACCAGTGGCCCTCTGGAGGTCATTCTGTAGGGCACGAGCAGTGCTCAGCCTGTTCCACCTTGCACAAAGGAGCAGGTATCGGTCCTGCTGATGGGTTGAGGACCTTCTACGGCCCTGTCCAGCTCTCCGAGAATAACAGCCAGTCTCCTGAAATCTCCTCCATGTTCTGGAGATTGTGCTGGGAGACACATTAAACCTTCTTGCTGCAGCACGTGTGGATGTGCCATCCTGGAGAAGTTGGACAACCTGTGCAACTTCTGTAGGGTTAAGGAATCGCCTCATACTGCCAGTAGAGATAATTACTCAAGCCAAAACTAGCACAGTGGAAAACCAGCCAAAAAGATCAAGAGGGAGAAACTTGAAATGACCTCCACATGTAAAACCAGTCCTGTTTTGAGGGTTTTCTAATTGTTGCCACTTTAGTGCACCTGTCGTTAAGTCCATGAACACCAATACAGCTGAAAGTGATTAACAATGACCTCAGCTGCTTAACCAACCAGAAAATTATCAGACAGGTTTAATTGATTTCATGCCAGGCCCAATAAAAAAGTGTTCCTTTAATTTTTGTGAGCAGTATATATATATATATATATATATATATATATATATATATATATATATATATATATATATATATATATATATATAAAGATTCGGGCGGCCTGCCCCGAGAGGGAAGTCTTCCTCCAAGAGGACGCGTCATCCGGGCTCTGACTGCGTTGTCCCTGTCCTCGATTGGGGATTATGTATTGCTTCCATTCATTATTAATTATCACCAAATGATCCACCCTCCTTAAAGAAACGTAGCCATTTTAATGTCACAAACAGCTGGATACGCATAAAAATGAGGCGCCATGCCTTCGGTCTGTCTTCTGCCTCCGCGATTGGATGGACATCCATCATGTGTTAATTTAAAAGATTATTCAGTACATTAATACCTCGTCGGTGGCGTCCTCCTCCGAAATCTCTCCAGGCCAGTAACATCTTTGTGAAATGATATCAGCAGTTTTATAAATTCCAGAATGTACACCGATAGCACTGGCATGAACTTCCTTACAAGTATCCTTTGTTACCTAAACTGAACAAATAACTTTCATATTCCTCCTGTTGCCCTGCTTGTCTTTTTTGACAATAGTAAAGGTCATCCCCTTGAAAAAATGATATTCACGCATCCAATTAATAATATGGTTATAATGTAAAACACTTCAAACAAACCTGCAAAATATACATTTTCTTTGTTTTAGTTGACTTCTTCAATTCACTTACAACATGGGGCATTACAACACACATACACAAATATCTTTTAGTATTTTTTAAATAGCCTTGAAAATTGTTAATCTGTCCTCTATCCAAGCCACCCATTTACAAAAGAGATTTACAGGCTTGGGCCACAAGACAAAAAATGAGACGTAAAGAAATGCCAGTCTAGTGCTTGCCACATTGACACTCGCTCATACTACTACAATTTAAAAGTGCCACCCAACCTGATGCCCCTTTCAGATGGGTAATGAAACCCGGAAAATGTATTAATGGACACAGGAAAAAAGTTAAAAGACTTATTCTGACAGTGACCAAGTTGGGCATTGTTGATCTGTGAAGTGGCAGTAAAAATAAAAACAAATATTTTAAAAATCTGATTACAAAATATATCAAGAAACCTCAAAAGGTATATAATGATTAATTTATGACAACTCCATAGAATACTTTCTAATGCATGTTTTTCCTTCAAAAGTCATGCTAATGTCAGAATTTGTGTGTTTTATCACCTATACTTTGTGCACATATTGATGCTGTTTTATGGAAAACGCAAGCACATGTGTAAATACTTGTCAGTGGTTACAATTTAAATGTATATTTGCAGTATATACTGTATCATGAAATGCCAAATTAGAAATGAGAAGATGATGAAAAGTTATTTTTTGCTAAATATACTTTAAACAAACTGGTCACAAAATTTCCTAATCAGTTTGACTTTGTTGGTAGCCTAGAGTGGCACATATCTTGGAAGAAGTCCTATCAGGTTTATTTGGATTTAAAAAACCTAAATAATAATAATTAATAATAATAATAATATCTTACATTTATATAGCATTTTTCTGGCTACTCACAGCGATTTTCATAGACATACTTAAAAAAAGACAGTGTAAGCGCTTGATTTTTTTTTAATTAGTGGATGAGTAAGGACATAGTAGACAAAAAAGTGATATAGAAGACTTCCTTCAATCTCTTTAAATAAACTGTGGACAGTTTTGTAATTCCAGTATTAATTTACAAGCAGAAGACAGGAGGCACACGTCTCTACAGCATAGACCAAGCAGTGGAAATAAGTGTCTCCTCTGCTAGAAGGGATTAAGAGACACACTCGATATGAAAGTGCTATAAAAGACTGTCTGATAGGCTTATTAAAGAAACTGCACAATTTTAACTGCCTGGTGTTCATTTTGTAAGGGACCACAGCAGATGAGGAATGCCACAGGCTGCTACAAGTGCACAGAACTCCTATGTGTTTTATAGGATAATTGCACCTGCTGTGAAAATGAGATCCCTCTCCAATGTACAGGGGTGAAAGGGTGGTTGTGATAGGAAATGTATTTATTTATTTATATAGAACTATATTTAATTTCAATAGTTTTAATGACTCACATGGCGGAAGTGAAATTTTAGTTCAACAACAAAGCCTTTCCCGTGAATTTTTTGTTCTCCTTTTTTATCCCCAGGAAAAACCACCTGTGTAAATGTTTAAGAGCAAGCTATCACTTCTAGCATGACAATGGATTACTACATTTATTTTAACAAGCTGTCTTTTAAATGTCTTTGTAAAGTGTTACTGGGTGTCAAGCAATGTATTATTATTACTGATATTTTACTAAATCTTACTATCCAAATTTCTTTGTTGATGAGCCCCGTTGAAGAATTTTTTGGTAACAGAATAGCAAACACGCCAAAACGACTGAAAATACAACTGACGACTGGTATTTTTCCGATATCATTTTAACAAAGTTTACTGTCCGCTGTCAATCACAGTGCGCCCCAGTAAAATGTCAATAGTGTTTAATATACCTGCAGCCTTAGAATGTAGACATCAGGACATCGCTGCGCGTGCATGTTTACTAACAGATATGACAGCATTTTGCAAGGAGCATGCATTGACAAATTGATTAAGATCAGCGATTTTCAACGGTTCACATGTTTGTCGTAAATTTTTTAAAGAAAAAAAAACTTATTTGAAGAAAAATGACACAAAATAAGTCTACTACGCAGATTCTATAACGTTTTATATGATTTTTATATCATTATTTTAATAATATACATACACTATATGAGGACTATAAAGCAATACATGTATAATTTTGTGCATTTTATCCAGTTTACATCTCTCAACTTGTTAAAAATTTGTATATAATCAATTTAGATGAACCTTTACTTCAGTAATATATACATTATGTTTGTATTGCATGCGCACCTTGTTGTGTAATTATTTCAATGAACTTGTGGTATTGTTGAGCACATAGTGTCCCTATTTATACCCCACTATGCAGCGGCTGAATTTGATTATGCATAATAATAATAATAATAATTCCTTATGTTTTTATAGCGCCTTTCTTACTACTCAAAGCAATTTGTAAAAATAAATAAATAAATAAAATAACAGAAAGGAAGTCCCCGGACACAAACCAGTGATCATTTAACTGCGAGTCAGCATTTTACTCCTACCACCACCTTTTCCTGTTAGATACGGCACATTATAATTTTGAGCACTACTTTTTTATTTTAAACTGTCATAAATAAATTATATTAAAAAGGTTTTTTAAAAAGCCAATTCGAAGCAAAGAGGGTAAGTAATAACTATTTTCTTTTGTAAGTAAATCAAAAATGCTTAAGCCTAAAAAAAACATTGTCCTGTCAAAATAAGAGACTCTTTCGCCTTATTGACGTGAAACATCTTTAAATGAAATGCTGGAATAATAGAATTCACCGCGCTGCTTTCTAACTTTGACGAACTAAAGTTTTATTGGATGAAAAAAATGATCGCCTGTGACAGACACACTTAATCAGTAGTGTGTGCGACCTATGATTTGTGACTTTGAGTGTTTGTGTTGTGTGCGTGTGTGTGGTTTTATCAGTTTTACAATAAAAACAGACATCAGTTATTTGTGAAGCATGAATATTCTGATCCCTGATCACTGATAAACACTCAGAAGAAACAGTGCTATTCCAGTGTTTTCTTCCATAACATCCTTTCAGCAAACAGGACTAATGTCCTTGCTGAAACAGATCGCCCTTTAATGAAATAACAGAAATCACCTGGCGGCTTTCGGTTAATGATAAACCAGCGCCTCTTGATGATCGCCCCTGACACATACACTTAATCAGTAGTATGTGGGACCCACGATTTGTGAGTTTGAGTGTGTGTGTGCGTGTGTATGTTTGTGGTTTTGTCAGTTTTACTATAAAAACAGTTAAACATCAGTTATTTGTGAAGCAGGAATATTCTGGTCATTTTGATCCCTGATCAACATTTAAAAGAAGCAGAGTAACTCTAGTGTTTTCCTCTATAACATCCTTTCAGCTAATGGGACTAAGTTCCTTGCTGAAGCAGATCGCCCTTTAATGAAATGCTGCCAATGGGGAATAACAGATATCACCGGGCGGCTTTCGGTCACTGATAAACCAGCGTCTCATGAGGTGATAAAATGTGATGTACTGCGATTGCGATCAATGCTTTTGAGAAGAATCTGTCATGGGAGGGACAAGAGGGAGTGAGTGAGGCGGGTACAATGAGCCGGGGCGGGACGTAGCAGGGCGAGGAGGCAGGTATCTGTGCGAGTGTTTTAAATAATGAAAGGAAAAAAAGTGCTTTGAAATCGAGGACCACCAACCAAGAGGGCTTACGAAACAAATCGCGACAGACAGGCATATGCTACTTGTAGAAAATATGCACAATAATTACAACAGTGTTGAAGCAATGATGAAGCGAAAGGGAGATGCTAAACATGGGTGGCCGCGTTGTGCTCGCCCATAAATCCAAACCAATGTATATATCTGAACGGATGTATCTAAACCGATATATATATTTAAACAAACCAAAATATATATATATATATATATATATATATATATATATATATATCTAAACCAATGTATATAAACCAATATATATATATCTCAACCAATGTATATATTTGAACGGATGTATTCAAACCAATGTATATATCTGAACGGATGTATCAAAAACCAATGTATATATATCAGAACGGATCTATGCAAACCAATTTATATATATCTCAACCAATGTATCTAAACCAATGTATATATCTGACCGGATGTATTCAAACCGATGTATATATCTGAACCAATGTATCACAACCAATGTATATATCTGAACCGATATATATATCTGAACGGATGTATTAAAATCAATGTATATATTCAAACCAATGTATCTGAGCCGATATATATATCTGAACCAATGTATATATTTACGAACCAATCTTTTTTTCCTGAACGGCCCCTCATAATATATGTGTATATACAGTATATATATATATGTGTGTGTAGCAATATATATGTTGGCAGGTGGCCGGAATCCTTACCCGGCCATGATGCCCTAAATGTGGGAGGACTGGCGAAGAGAGTATATGTGGGATAGTTGCTCCTCCGGGCCGATAAAGGGCAGTCCCCTTGGTTTCCAGTGGGGCCACGGGTTATGAGCATGGGAGCGCGACCCTGTTGCAACCCGTGGCCACCACCATATATATATATATACATACACACACATACATATATTTATATATACATATTGCCCCGGCCGGGACGCCCAGGAGGACCAGAGGAGGGCTTGTACCTCCTCCAGACCATGAGGGGGTGTCCGCCCTGGGTATGTTGGTGGCCTCGGGTAAAGGGCATGGAAGCCCAGCCCTGTAGGGGCCCGTGGCCACCGCCAGGCAGTGCCCCGCTGCCTGAACAGCCCTGGAGCCAGCACTTCCACCACACCAGGAAGTGCTGGGGGGAAGATGACAGGGGACATCCGGACGGCTTCCAGGTGCGCAGCCGGCACTTCCGCCACACAAGGGCGTGTCTGCGGAGGAGTGCCGGGAAGCAGCTGGAGCCCATCCGGGTTCCCATAAAAGGGGCCGCCTCCCAGCAGTTGCGGCGAGAGTCGGGAGGAAGCAAGACGGAGTTGGAGTGAGGACTGGAGGCGGCCAGGAGAGAAAGACAAAAGGACTGTGTGGCCTGGACTTTGGGGGATCGGTGCAGGAGGCACTGGGGTTGGTAGTGCACGAAAACTGTAAATATTGTATATAATAAAGGGTGAGTGGTGAAACTATGTTGTCCGTCTGCCTGTGTCCGGGCCAGCGTTCACACACATACACATACATATTTTTTTTATACATCTTTTATATATAAAATCTGAAGCAGCAAACATGGACTGATATTGGTCCATTACAAACTATGATGTGCAAAGGTTTAATAAAGACTAATGTAAAAAGTACTGACTTGACAGAATGGATACCCCACAAAAAAGCAGCTCATTAAATTAAAAAACAAAAACATTAATGGTTGTGATTTTATGTCTGTGCAGTTTGCTATTAAATGTAATACTTTTTAAAAACATTTTAATATTGAGAATTACAAACGCTGTCCAGAGTGTTGTAACATGAACATCAGTCTCCTGCTCCTGGCTTATTTAGTTAAAAAAAATGTTCTGGAGTGCAAAATCTGCATTTTTGTGTCTATATTTTCATTATATTTTGTTCAAGCCAAACAAAATGAATTTAAAGAGACTTGCATGGGTAGTTTTAACATTAAAGCATCCTGTTTTCTTGAATTGTATTGGTAATCAAAGCATAGTGACATCTGTTTTAGGACTAAATTGGTTTACAGCTTGGGAAGGGAAGACATACAGATGCTTTGAGTTGTATCTGATTACTTTATAAATGGCTAACAGAAGGAGAGGCTGTAGGACTAGAAATTGCCAAATCAGTTTACAGCTTGGGAAAGAAAGACTTTTAAAACATCAAAAACTGCATTGTTTGGGAAATGACCATGATCAGATTAAAGAGTCAGAGCAAATTCATTAATCATATTGACATCCAGTGTACGTAACAATTACATGTTGTGAAACTCCTGTGGAATTTTAAAACAATTAATATGATGGACTAAAAAATAAGAAGGGAGTGACACCAGAAGAGGGCGAGAGCGATGTCCAAAGGAGAAGACTGAGCGATGTCAGGAGAGGGCACAAGCAACATTGCAACTGTTTTCATCTGATCGTAAGATAACGCATTCCATGAATATCGATTGCTAAACCAACACCACCCTGGGGCATTCATCTTTGACATCTTCAACTTTTCGTAAATTTTTTATAAAGACTATCTATATATCCAGACTTTGCTATCCACATTTTCTTTTATGCTTTTTTTTCTACTGGTATTATTGTTGTTTAATAAATACCACAGCTTTTAACTTTCTATACTTTGTCTTTATATCTAGACTGATTGAAGTAATAAAGTAGATAACAAGAGCATCTGGAGCAGTCTGAAGTTTGCCATACTCTCCGATCTGCAAGGTTTATTAAGGCTGAGGATGAAAGCTCCATCCAATATTAGGGAACAGTACTTAAAGTAAGGCATTTTTGGTTGATAAATGACCTATAACCTTGGATGTTAAATCTTTGCACGTTTAAATATATTCCTAGAGACTAAAGTAATATTTAGGTCTGAGATACATTTAAAACATTGTATGTTGTTTGTATCAATATAAGTAAGTCTCTTGGAGCACTAGGGAAAGCAGACTGTACATGTGTTATTCATATGATACTTGTGTGGGTTAATGTGCTAAAGTGTAATTAACCTGTATCAATACAATGGCCCAGGGAATAGCCATAGTATTCCAAATACCATAACTGCTTTAACGTTGTTACTCTCACTGCACCTTCTTTTTCTTCTTTCAGCTGCCCCCTTTAAGGGTTGCCACAGCGGATCATCTTTTTCCATTAGTCTCACTGCACCACTCGGAGTATTTATATCACTGTATCTGAGTGGGGAATCACAGCAGCAGCTTATCGGAAAGACAATTATCGGTAGACAGCATCAAGCATACGGTGCCTCAGCCACGGCAAAACATTTCAAAGCCTTTCCTGTATGGACCTCGCGGTTCAGAAACAGTTTCATCCCAAGAACTATAAACGCACTCAATCAATTGCTCCTTGTAGAACTGTTTGTACTTATAAGTAAAATTACCCCACTGTAAACTTGCACTACAGTTATAATATTGTACAACCTGCGCCACTTTATAAAGCTCGTATATACATATGATGATGATATCATTTTTAAGATGAAATGCAGCAAAATATGTTGATTATATTATACAGATAAAACTTTAACTTCATTTAAATAATCTATATTGTTAATAATTAAACGTGAGGACACGGAGCCACAGCGCTAGCAAGTTCAAGTATTGTTCCTGCCTTGCACTGTATATTTACTGAGGCTGGCGTGACACTGGAAGGATAGATGGATAGAATAATTAAACACGTACTATGAAGATATTTCAATGTTCCTTAAAAGTTTTGAAGAATCATTGTTGTAAGCTTACAGATGGCTTAACATCTATTATAGAGCTGATTGTGTGGCGATTGGGTATTTGGGGAAAGAAAAGTAAGGACAGGAATTGGAGGTTAGTATGTTTTAAAGAGACAGTACTGCTACAATAAATTATTTCATCGAAGATCACGCAAGGAGCTGCGGCATCTTGTGTGAGACAGGATCACTGCGCAATCATGTTCCCATGTTTAATAACATGCTTTCATTTCAATCATCATGAAAATTAGATCACGTATACATCTCAGCATTTTATTTATTTAGAGAGCTGTAATATCACAAATGTAATGGATTCTGTGTCCTGTCGGAGAAAGAGAAAGAACAGAAGCACGTAGTGATTCACACACATAGAGCACATTTAAGATCAAATACAAAACAAAGCATTTAACATGCTACTTTAGTTACGATGGAATTTGAGAAACTAGTAAATTAAATGATTTTAAGATGAAGTTTATTATGTTATACTTTAATGACAAAATAAACTACATGATTAAAGTGGAAAATTCAATATTAAAGTTTTTTTTTGTCTGTACCCTAATAAGCTCAGACGGTGGGCTACAACTTGCCTTTTAATGGCAATTTTGATATGTGACTTCTTTTTTATTTTGGCACTGTGTGACTTTGTGAACTTGAGCTTTTGAGTTTTTCTGACATGCTATGTCACTCGATCAACTTCCTTTTGTTGATTATACCATGGTTTAAATCAACAAATAGTATGTTTTTCCTTTGCCTCCACTCGGTAATCGCTGAAATTCTTAGATTTTCCGCCGTACTTTTCCCATTGTCTTTTCACAGAATGCTGAGCTTAATGGCTATTTATATTGATTTGCATATTCAAAGAGGCGTAATTCTGGGTGGAGTTGGGTCGGGACAGAAGGCACGTGCACGAGTGTTACTTTTCATGCTGACCGGGATTTATGGAGCGGAAGAACGTGGAAGTTGGAGTACGCACAAATTCCTGCATCTGGATTTTTCTGTGCGTAAGCACATTTCGGCTTTTCTGCTTACGTCATGTTATAGTGCAAATTCTACACATGGCGTTATGCATGAGGCCCCTGATGAGTACATTTATCCCTGAAGAAAATAGGTAAAGGGTAAGTAGGGGGAAATATCATGATAATACAGATACATATTAAAAAAAAAAAAAAAATTATCGAAACAGCGAGAAAACTTACCACATACTTCATATTTTAATACTAGTCAGATCCAAAAGACATTGAAGCTGTTTTGATTCAATGATGCTAAGAATTTGAAATCTTTGGGTCCCCTAACATTTACTATATAGTCTACACAACACACTGCAGGCAGATGACATTTTTCTCAAATTACACAAAATTAATACATTTAGTACTGGCATAAGTAAAATGACTCCAAGTTATAAAATACCACTATATATAGAATGTATGGCTGACAAAGATGCATATTATACTGTATATCAAGAAACTCCAATGGTAAATCCTAGCTATATATGTATATAGTTAAAAAAACTTTTTACCTGCACTCAGTTTCTGTATGCTTTGATCCATCTGAACAGCTGTAGAATTTCCCCTAAAAGGAAGATACTTCATTACATAAATATTGACACTTGGCTAAAGACAACAACAAATTCTTGAAGAAGGATTTTACTGTGATTTTTATATGTACAGTCTAATGATAGGAGTAAAAGTGATGACTATACACAATAAATATTTTAGAACAATTTCATGTTGGTGATGCTTTGCTTCTTGCTTTTTACTTGATATAAAAATTGACCTTCCCAGTTGTCAAACTTTTTAATTTTTTTACAAAAAAAAGTCAACAAATGAACTCTATACTAATAAATTCAGGGAGTTATCCTGCATATTATCTTTACTAAGCAAAGTAATTTTCTATTAATGCCTTTTGCTGTCTTACCTTGAACAGCTGGACACCAATGCAGGCAAACATGAACTGTAGTAACGTGGTAACGATCACAATATTTCCAATGGTCCTGATTGCCACAAAAACACACTGGACAACATGCTATGGAAGAGAAAGCATGCAGCAAGAACACTCTTTAATTTAAAATTCTTATTTGAAAGAATAGTATCATAATTAGAATTAAGAACCAGTAACATTGTGCATACTCGTTACCATTAATTTCTGGATAAGATAATGAAGTTAATGGAAACGTTGTGATTTGGTTTGCACTGATGCATATGTATTTTAGATGGGCAATCACAGTTAATCTTGACACAGATTCTTTACAACAAATGTTACTTGATGTCATAAATATGCAATTTAAAAATTTATGAATATACTGAATACTGGAATACAGGCCTACTGAAGAGACTCGGGCATTTACTCTTAAGCTTCAAGGGTACATAGTATATATCTTCAGCTTCTGTATTACAGTTAAAGCAACTCATAACAAACAGAAAAACCGTAATGCCACAATTCTTGCAAAACTTACATTACTCTCATTAGACATTGTTGGTTGTCTGCTTAAAAGGAAACTGAACGTCAGAAAATACATAGAAATTACTTAGACAAAGGAGGTGATATGAATTTTAATCATGGAACACTAGGTATAAGACAGCATTCTGTAAAAGATCATAAACATAACCTGATGAAAATTGAGTGACTGAACTTTGTCCATATGCCTCCATAATTGCAGTAATATTGAAAATGTATAGGACCACATGCATGTGTGGACTGACACATTATAAGGCAGTAAAAAAAATCTTGATGAGCATCTGGTGAGTGCAGAATCCTTTATATCAAAAGAGCTAGCAATCAAATGTGTGTATTACTCAGTAACATCCATTTCTACTTCTAGACACTGCTGTCAGAATGAAAAACATTAAATGTTCAACACACTTTTACACTTCTGGTGAACAACATAGCTAAACAAGTACTTGTAAAACTATCATTCAACTTTTTATCCCATGCTTTGTGCAGGTTCCTCACTAGCACTTCAGTAATCTCTACTATATTTAAAGCTTGCATGAAAACACTCTATTACATTTTTGCATTTTAGACATGTCTTCCCATTATTGTATTAATTTAAACACTCACAGTTAAACACCTAACATCCTGAGGCTGACTTTATGGTTTTAAAACTGTGGCTTTCAATTAATCATGGTTTTTACTAAAATAAAATACTGGCAGATAACCTTAGTATATCCCTGATTAAATACATGGTTCTTGTGTAGTGCTTAATCAGTACAAAAAATTTGACTTTGGTATTGAAACCAGCTTTCGAACCTCAGTATTAGTACCAAAATGATACAGAACTAAATAACTGATACCCACCTGCCCACAAACACACATGTTTTCGTGTTCAGCTGCACTCCATAAATCATTTCGAGAAGAATTGGGGGAAGAGGTGCAGCAGTTTCCCAATTTTAGTTTCCAGCGTGCTTATATAAATATATTTGCTCAAAGTTTTCTTGGTTTGGATTGGTCTAAATGTAATATGTATATTACGTTGGAGAGAGGATATGGGAGGAGGGATTTGGGTGCCCTTGGAGTTCCAATCATACTAAATAATGACTGAGCATGAGGTGTTTGAAAACTAAAACTTACTTCTCATACCAAAATTAACAAGCTGCTGGTACCATATCATTTTAACAGTTGGATTTTTAAAAAACTTTTTTTAGTACTAGTAAACCATGTAACCCTATTCCTGTGTGACAGATTTTTGCACCCAGTTGTTGTGATAGGCTGTTGTGACCCTACATTGAATTATGAGGATTTAAAAATGATGCAGTATGGTAAATATGCGGTATTACAGTAAAACGTCTATAATGGTGCCTATTAAACACGGCACCTAAAATAAACAGAGTGCTGTAGTGGTATCTTTTTGTAGTCGATAACACTAATACAACACTGTTTTCAGGAACTCAATTTCTGTTACACATTCTCTCCCCATTTAATAGCAAATGCGTCCTTACTCTAAAGGATGCATTAGTAGGGACACAATAAGAAAGCTTGAATATTCTATTTTCTGAACTAGTACATCCGTTATTAATTGTGTTCTAAGCATCTAACAAAAACTGCAGAAAGGTATTAACTTACTTAGAAAATACTTCATTTTATAATTTAAAGTTCTTATCAGCTGAACCCACTCTGGAAACATCACTGCAATAATGCATCTTAAACTTAACCTTTTCAAATATACTAGTAAACTTTAAGGAATCTTTTAAAAATATATTTTAATTTAATTTAATCTTTCTGACCATATATTATGCAACTAGTAGTTGATCAGTGAATTTTGCCAATGAGTTTTCACAGTGAATGTGCTGTGTTCGCCAGTGACCTTGTTCACAGAGTTATTTTCCTGGAAATTCACCAAGCTTCTGGCTTAGGCAAACATTTTTTTCTAAGTACACCATGATGCTTTGCGAGGCCACGGTGACATCACAAATGTATATTAGCCATTTTCAGAACTTTCACGCATGCCTACCGTAACGTCGTTGCTGACTTGGCCATCTCTGTATCGCAAGCACAAGGAAAGAAAAAAAAAGCCATTTCAGCTACTGAAATGTACTAAAAATGCCCCTCCAAACCGTACATGTAACCGTGCTGCAAAATATCTTTCACGTGTCTAACCTCATTTGTTTCTTCTTCTTATGGTTGTTTCAAACCCAGGGGCTTTCTAATTTCCATATGGAGGTTTTCAGTGAACTTAAAAAGCTAAAAATGTGTCCCAATGCCACACAGGTTGCGAAACACTGCCAGATTTACATTCCACAAGCGTTTCTTTTTTTTTTAAATGTAGTATTACTAGTATTGCCAAAGGCTGTATAAATAACACTGATCACTGAGGCCTGGCAACACAGCAGCGCAAGGCTAATTATACATGTAAATGAGCCATGTGCTCCGCACGCTCTTAAAACAAGCCTAAAAGTAGCCCTCCCCTCATAAGAAAACACTAGTCACGCTGTTAAATAATAAAAACAAAAGATTTATCACTATTTACAAGATGTTCTTTATTCACACAGATACATGGGAAACAAAAAAAAGACTTTCCCACTACACCTGGAGTGGCGACTTCAGACAGTGGTGCCTGTCGAACGCTACTGCTTCGGGTCTTTGCTAATTTGTGCCCCATGACTGGCACTCTATTGGCGCAATGATTTATATTTTATTTCCTTATTGCTAATTTGTGGCCATTTGTTGTATTTTATTTGTGGTATTTGTTCCATCTGCAGTTTTTGTTGTTTGAGGCATAGTGGATCAGTAGTTAGTTTAAATATTTGCCCAATAATAATCGGTTCAGAATTGTTGGCAGACATTTCCCTAGCCTTCAGGTACACTTAAAATACCATCACATTATTATAATCCACTCAGAGTTAGTTCAGGTCCTCCTTCCCTATTGACCTCAATGCATTTTGCAGAGTTCTGTGAAATCTGCAAACATTTGCATGATTTTGCTGAACTCAAGGCAAAGCGAATCCATCAAGGTTCACACATCACTAGCAACTAGCCGTGCTATCTGTCAAAGAAAAGTTGAAATCCAAGTAATTATTGTTTGCAATGCACCATCTATTGGAATGAATTTTGCAGTGCATGTAGTAATAAAAGAACAGATCACTGATTGAGACCACGGAACTGTAGGTGTGATGAGAAAATATAAAATCTGGAGAACATGACACAAAGGGTGCTCTGCTTTAAGGTTTGCCAATGAACTCTTTTAATGTGACTTTCATTCAGTTCCTAATACAACAAAAATGGGACTACATAAAACTACATATCATTACTATGTTGTACCTGTCACTTCAATGCTAATGCTGGCTAGAGTTTAGCGTCATGAAAGCTAACAAATGTATTAACATTAACATTCTCAACTTAATTTAATTTTAAGTCACAAGGGGCCAGAGTTTATCACAGGACTTGGCATAAGGCAAGAAAAAGGTCCTGGAGAAGGCATCAGGCCATATTCATGGACACAGCCACACTCACCCTCTCATTCATAGTCACATGGAGCCAGTTTAGAATCACCAATGAACCTAACTACACGTTCTTCAGTGCTTTCATCTTATTAACATGTAATTTCTGGTAAAACTGAACAGAAAGTAATAACCCGTAGGCTGGGAAGATTCTTAGAACTTGTACATTCTTCTTTTAGTAAACTGAGTAGGAAACATGGAAGTGCAAGATTCATTCATACGAGTCTGATGCTGCAGCTGCAATCCACAAGACTACCTGTGATATTGCAGAAACAGACATAGAAACAGGATGACGTAGCAAGAGAGAAAGAAAGCTAATCTAAATTGCAACAAGCTGGAAGCACTAAAAGTTCACCAGTTTTACTGTAATTCTATTCAATAGCTAGATTATGAATTTTTTGAAATGGATTTAATTCTTTGAAAAAAAATCAAAAAGGAAAAGAACTCCTTAACAAACAAAGAGCCATAATTAATCAAACGTGATCTATGTTTTTGTGTATTTCCTATTGTGTGCTTATATAATAAATCAATTCTAAATAATCCTTGCACTGTTAATAAGTTGTATTATTTTGTTCCTTAAAACAAAACACAGTTGTTAGCACTTCTGCCTCATACCACCAGAATTGTGGGTTTAAATTCCATGTCTATATTACCCCAGTTCTTGCACTAGGCTTTTATCCAGGGTTTTGTTTTTCATCCCAGATATTAAAGATGGGCAAGACAGGTTATCCAGGAACTCTAAACTGGTCCAATGTGAGTGAATGTCTGTGTGTGCATGAACATGTCCTGCGATGGACCAGCACAACACTGAGGGCTACAGTACATATACTGGTTACTCATTACTATGATGTGAATAAACAGGACAGAAAACTGTTTTTTTTTTTTTTATTTGAGACATTTCAATTGTCTCCTGAAACAACCAGTAGCAACACAGACACTAGTAAGGTTATGTACGATAGACTGGAAGTATCTATTTTGCCAGTCTAGAAACCAAATCCTGCCTTAGAGAAGTGTTGCCACACACTCTTATTGCTAGCTAAAAAGTTTCAGTTTGCCTGAATGGGATTCACTTTGCTGTGATGCTGTGACGATGCAGGTTCGGCTCAACGCTCCCATCTGATATTTGGTAGCCCTTGAACCCAACACCGTCAATAATGTCACCGAGTGAGCTAGACAGTGGAGGCAACAACATAGCAACATAGCAAGGGGATGGTATAAAAAGGTGCATAGTGCTTTTATTTAAAAGACAATCAAAAACAGTGTTCAAAAAAAGTGCAGTGCTTTCCAAAGTCTTATAAATAAATAATCCATAAAAATGTGGGGGTTAAAACCAATAGAAAACACAATCCTTTTAAAACGAGGTTAAAACGTTTCATGCGGAAGCAGTCTTTAAAAACAACAAGCTCGGTGCTTCTTCCCGGTTAGCGTCTCACCTGCTTCTCCCGCTTGGGAATAGCAGCAGGCGAGACGCACTCTGCAGCTGCCCTTTACTCCTACATCCATTCACACGAGACTGGAGATCTCCCGATCCCTGGCTTCGGTCTGGTACTCATCCCAGTCCCGAGACTTGGTTTAATCCAACGGCCAGGACGCTCACGTTGGATACTCCCCGACCAAGCCTCACGACTCCCGCTGCCTTTCCGGCCTTCCGCGGCCAGTCGCATTCCCCTGGTCACTCCCACTACCTGGTCGCTCAACTCCATTACCTGGGTGTAGGCCTAACACCCAGCTTCCTCGCAGTTGCCCACGAGCGCTCATTCGCTCTCCCACACGCTCCACGTGTCTCTGTCTCTCTCATGCACCGCCTTGCTTCCTCGCTCCCTGTAACCTCTGTCCTTTCTTCCTTTTCTCTCTCGTTCTTTCCTTTTTTCTTTTTTTTTTCCCTTCTCAACCGACTCGCGCTTCTTTTATACAGCGAGGGGCCATAGCAGCTGCAGCACATTAGCCACGTAAACAATCACGGGTGTGGGCAGTTCCCCAACTGTGCACTCGGTGAGAAACGCCCACACCGCAGATTGCCCTATGGCTTGCTACGTCCACTACGCCCCCTCATGAAGCCGCCGCGAGAGCGGTGATTATTTATTTAAAAAAACGGACTTTACTAAGCGAGCTGTGGACCCATAACACCACAGATGCATGTGGCCATATCTGATAAGATGATTGATACTAGACCATGTCTCTCAGGCTTGAAAAAAGACCAAGTTCTCAACAAAGACTCATAAGTTAAGCATGAGTAACAATGATGGAAAGAACTTTGCACCAGTGGTCAACCAAAAGAATGGGCATATGTGCACCCAAGAAGCTAATGCCAAGACCTCTATTTCTCCCTATAACCTTTGTAGCAAACTAACTAATGGTTCTTCTTTCACTGCACTACAGCTTGATCTCACAATAATTTGGCTGCCCATATTAATAATAATAATCGGTGTAACTGTAACTAAAGATAATATCCTTCACAAGATTAAGCTCTGGCTATTATGAGTTTCACAAGCTAAATCCAGTAAGAAAGGGCAGAGCAACCACCTCACACATGCATGCACCCACACATTGAGAGAATGAACTTGGGTGTGGTAGGCATTAATCAAAGCCAGAGCAAAGGCCCGCTGCTAACCATCTTAACATCCTGAATTGAAAAATTAAGATTCACAAGTTGTATACCTTTCCTTATAAGAGAAGAATATTCTACCAAAGCCAAGTGAAAGAATTGATAAGTTACATGCCTTTTTCTTTCTGAGAAGGTTGGCATCCTTCAACATCTGCAGTAAGATGCTGCAGATGTTCTACCAGACGGTTGTGGCGAGTGCCCTCTTCTACGCGGTGGTGTGCTGGGGTGGCAGCATAAAGATGAAAGACGCCTCACGCCTGGACAAACTTGTTAAGAAGGCAGGCTCCATTGTAGGATTAAAGTTGGACAGTTTAACATCTGTGGCAGAGCAACGGGCACTAAGCAAACTCCTGTCAATCATGAAGAATCCACTGCATCCACTGAACAGTGTCATTTCCACGCAGAGGAGCAGCTTCAGCGACAGACTGAGGAGATTGTTCCTCCCCCACACTATGCGACTCTTCAATTCCACCCGGGGGAGTAAATGCTAACATTAATTTTATTTTAATTTTTTTCATTTTTATTACTATTTAATTTAATATTGTTTCTTTGTATCAGTATACTGCTGCTCGATTATGTGAATTTCCCCTTGGGATTAATAAAGTATCTATCTATCTATCTATCTATCTATCTATAGTGGAGAAAAAAATAAGTTTGAGCCTTTTTTCCATATATATCTATATAAAAACTGTACATATCTATATATTTGCATACATCCATTTTCTATTATCTGTATATTATAAATAAGTGGCAAGCATGTCTGGGTTATTTGTAAAAGTAAGTCTTCGGCCCAGTTTCGAATCACAAAATGTAGACTTTTGACGATCTATGAACCTCATTTTTAAATTGAACAGATCCTTTCTTATTTCTAGTGTCCCAGGCGGAAAGTGAAACAGAGATCCTACAACTCATTACCTATATTAATCTGCTGCCCCTGCGGCGGACTATTTGAAATTAATTTTCACTTTTCCTACAGTTACACTCACCTAAAGGATTATTAGGAACACCATACTAATAAGGTGTTTGACCCCCTTTCGCATTCAGAACTGCCTTAATTCTACGTGGCATTGATTCAACAAGGTGCTGAAAGCATTTTTTTAGAAATGTTGGCCCATATTGATAGGATAGCATCTTGCAGTTGATGGAGATTTGTGGGATGCACATCCAGGGCACGAAGCTCCCGTTCCACCACATCCCAAAGATGCTCTATTGGGTTGAGATCTGGTGACTGTGGGGGCCATTTTAGTACAGTGAACTCATTGTTATGTTCAAGAAACCAATTTGAAATGATTCGAGCTTTGTGACATGGTGCATTATCCTGCAGAAAGTAGCCATCAGAGGATGGGTACATGGTGGTCATGAAGGGATGGACATGGTCAGAAACAATGCTGAGGTAGCCCGTGGCATTTAAACGATGCCCAATTGGCACTAAGGGGCCTAAAGTGTGCCAAGAAAACATCCCCCACACCATTACACCACCACCACCAGCCTGCACAGTGGTAACAAGGCATGATGGATCCATGTTCTCATTCTGTTTACGCCAAATTCTGACTCTGCCATTTGAATGTCTCAACAGAAATCGAGACTCATCAGACCAGGCAACATTTTTCCAGTCTTCAACTGTCCAATTTTGGTGAGCTCGTGCAAATTGTAGCCTCTTTTTCCTATTTGTAGTGGAGATGAGTGGTACCCGGTGGGGTCTTCTGCTGTTGTAGCCCATCGGCCTCAAGGTTGTGCGTGTTGTGGCTTCACAAATGCTTTGCTGCATACCTCGGTTGTAACGAGTGGTTATTTCAGTGAAAGTTGCTCTTCTATCAGGTTGAATCAGTCGGCCCATTCTCCTCTGACCTCTAGTATCAACAAGGCATTTTCGCCCACAGGACTGCCGCATACTGGATGTTTTTCCCTTTTCACACCATTCTTTGTAAACCCTAGAAATGGTTGTGCGTGAAAATCCCAGTAACAGAGCAGATTGTGAAATACTCAGATCGGCCCGTCTGGCACCAACAACCATGCCACGCTCAGAATTGCTTAAATCACCTTTCTTTCCCATTCTGACATTCAGTTTGGAGTTCAGGAGATTGTCTTGACCACGACCACACCCCTAAATGCATTGAAGCAACTGCCATGTGATTGGTTGATTAGATAATTGCATTAATGAGAAATTGAACAGGTGTTCCTAATAATCCTTTAGGTGAATGTATATAGGTATCTTGCCCAAACACACAAACTGAAAATTCACATCTTAGTTTGCATCTGAGTTATCACATATCTTGCACTGTACAGTATGTGTGACATTAATATTACCAGCACAGCAGCGCATCATGAAAAGTGTATCTAAAGAAATCATTAGTGAACTTGCCAGAAGTGCCAAAACAAACAGAATAACCAAACGAAATGCCCAAAATATTGAAAATGACGAAATCAGGGCAGAAACTGTTTAAAAATACAACCAAAATCACCCTAAGCCCAACCATGATGATAAAGCAATTAATAGTGAGTGCACATATCTTTGACAGTAATAGACAAAACAGTGGGCTTTAAAGTCTATTCTCAAACAAAAGAGACTATAACAGACATAGAAGCATTAGATAGGGAGTTGGTCTCATCTATTTCGGGAGATGGATGTCTGAGGTGGAATTCCGTTAGCAGCGGCATTATTTTATCTTTCTTTTCTTTTTTTACAGTATCATCCCGAGGTATCCTGTATTTACTCAACTGAAGTGGCTTTAATTTCAGTATATGCAAGTGTATACAAGCATGAGCAGCGGAAAAAAGATGCAGAGGGAAATGGAAGAGACAGCTAAAGCTTCACCTAAGTCTAAAGTTTAAAGTATGGCCTGCCAGAGACTGACCTGAAACAGATAGGTGAAAGAACAGATCTCCGAGGACCTGATGCTACAGCATCGGCTCCAGCCAAGACAGAAGTGGGAGCAAAACTGCAAGTGAGTTGGGCCAGATGAACTCGTTGATTCCACTTGGTTCACTGTAACTGAGCATGGCCTTACTATCTGTGCTGTCAACTATCCCCTGCGAGTTGGTGGCACTGGTGACATGGAGATGACCAAAATGAACAGTCTCTGGGGGGGTTGGTTGAGGGGACATAAAGGAGCAAAACAGTACTATAAAGGAGCTAAAGAGTAATATAAAGACAGTTACTAATGACACAAATGATATAAGGAAAATATATAAATGACATACAGTAAACATGATAAATGAGAGGCTGCTGCAGGATATAAAAGACCAGGAGAAATGTTTAAATAATCGCTCTGAAGCAACTTTTAAAGGCATGCTAGAAAAGAGAGAAAAAAATACAGGAAAATGCAAGTTTTAATATTAGAGCGCTTGGTGATCAGGTTGAAGACATTAAGCAAATGTTCATGACTGGTTTTGAAATGGTTGAACAATTGGCATCCACCATATTGAAAAAGCAACAGCTACAAAATCTAAAAACAAAGTTCGTCGAGACTGACTAACTGTGCTGGAAGAATTGAAGGTCTTTCTGAAAACTGTGAAACTCCAAATCCACTGAAACTATTCTCTAAAATAACTGGAGAGGATTTTGAATCAGACACCAAGATATTAGCTTACCACATATGTGGATCGAATGCCTCAAAACCCAGAAGCCTTACTGTTCATTTCGACAAATTATAATCTAAAGTAAATTTGATGTCACTTCTCAAAGTTAAACAAGAGATTACATTTGAAAATAATCATATCCACATCCACTGCAGCTATACAAAGAAAACTAGAGGTGTGGGAATTTTAATAAACGGAACTATTTCATTTGTTGTATCAGATATAGTGTCTGACCCTGAAGGGCAATATGTGACCATGATAAACAATTTATTTAATTGTAAAGTGATTTTGATATATGTCTACTCGCCCAATGTGGATGATTGAAACTTCATCCAAAATGTATTGGCATCCATTCCTGAACATATAATGGCCAGAGACTTTAATTGTGTTTTAAATCCAGACCTTTATTGGTCTTCAGCTACAGGGGCGATAACATCTAATACGTATTGCAAAAAACAAGTTTGTAATTGATCATAACCATAATCATAAATAAGTTACTATACCCCATATACTCATCTCGAAGGTGGCGTCTCAACCCCCTTGTTATTAGCTGACAAGAACTGTACAGAATTTATATCCAGGTTTCTGCAGGTACACTCTGGGAAATTTTGAAGGCATATTTAAGAGGACAGATTATTTAATATCTCTTCCACACAAATAAACTGGAAACCAAAAAGGCGTCAGATTTAATCAGTGGAATTACCAGAATAGACCAAGAACATGCCAGGTCTGCAAATGAGGCACTTTATAGGAAAAGTCAGGCTTTGCAATCAGGACTCAACCTCGATAAAAAGAAACAGAACAACTCATTTTTAAATCACAACATCATTACTGTAAACATGGAGAGAAGACTAATACGATTTTAGCTCAATAAATCCACAAGCAAGAATCTCGGAATGCAATATTAGTAATTACCAAAACAGGCAGAGTTAAAATCATTGACCATGAAAATATAATTCACACATTTATATTCTACTCAGTTTAAAGAAGACAAGACACAATCTAATGCATTACAGATACCACAGCTACAGCTAGATATTCTCATTGCAGAGGAATTGGCTAAACCTCTGTCACTCTCAAAATTACTAGATGCTATAAACTCACTTCAGAGTGGGAAAGCAGCAGGCTCTGATGGCTACTTTGATGAATTTCATAAAAAAAAAATAATAATTAAGTTAGCTCCCTTTTCATTAGCAACATTTCTAGAAGCCAAAGACAATGAAATTGTACCTCAAACTTTTCAGCATGCATTAATTACCATCTTTCCTAAGCAAAATAAGAACTTATTGCAATGTATCATACAGACCAGTCTCACTTCTGAATAATGATGTTACGATACTCTCCAAAGTTCTAGCTAGTAGGACTGAGAAAGTGTTTCCTTCAGTAATATCATAAGACCAAAGCGGAATTATTAAAGTCAGACACTTGGCTTCCAATGTACGACGTCTGTTTAATGTAATATATTCACCCATAAAGACTAACCCCCAGAAGATCTTATTATCTTTGGATGCAGAAAAAGCATGTGATATGGTTGAATGGGGCACCTATTCACTACATTGTACAAATCTGGGTTTGACCCGAACATATGTGTATTGATCAAACTACCATATACCAATTCAAGAAGCTTCAGTTTTTATTAACAACATTACTTCAGACTACTTCAAACTAGAACGTGATACTAGACAAGGATGCCCTTGTCACCACTGCTATATGCAATCGCCATTGAGCCATTGGCAGTTCACTTTTGAAATGCATCTGAGAAAAAGGGAATTATCAGAGATGGACTTGAAGAGAAAATATCATTATATGCAGATGTTATGGTACTATATATTTCAGACACACAAAATTATATTCCTGCCGTCTTAACACCACTAGATAGATAGATAGATAGATAGATAGATAGATAGATAGATAGATAGATAGATACTTTATTAATCCCAAGGAGCAGAACTTCAAAAAGTATCTGGAGTTAAAATTAATTTGAAAAAAGTGTGCTTTTTCCAGTGAACTCTTTAGCATGCAACATTAGATTGGACACCTTCCCTATAATTATCACAGATCAGTTAAATGACTAGGGAGGGGTAAACATCACAAGAAAATATAAAGCTCTTTTTCAACAAATGTTGCTGTCTGCATGGAAAAACAAGATGTGGACAGATGGGGGGAGATGTGTCCAGAGGCAGGAGGAGAGGAGGAAAGTAAAGAGAGTGGAACTGAGGGTAGGAATTTTGAATGTAGGCAGTATGACTGGTAAGGGAAGAGAGTTAGCAGATAAGATGGAGAGAAGGAAGATTGATATATTGTAAGTACAACAGACTAAATGGAAGGGGAGTAAGGCCAGGTGAATTGGAGGTGGATTCAAATTGCATAAAGCTCTATTTCAACAAATGTTGCTGTCTGCATGGAAAAACAAGATGTGGACAGATGGTCTACTCTACATCTCAATTTAGCAGGGAAAATTAACACTCTCAAGATGAATATCCTTCCTAGGCTTCTTTTTCTATTTCAAAGCATGCTAATATATATTAACAAATAATTTTTTAAGAAATTAGATTCACTCATAACCCAATTTATTTGAAATTCAAAATATCTACGCATCCAAAGGGCAACCCTTCCATGACCTAATGCAGAAGGTGGCATGGCTCTACCCAACTTCAATTTTATTAATAAGCTATAAAAACCTTAACATTGACACAAACAGATGAACACATACAAGCTTGGTCTGCAATAAAAATAAAATCCTGCAGTACTTCTTTATATTCCTTGCTTTGTACCCCAGTAAATACAAGTTATCGCCAATATACTAAAAACTCAATTGTCCTTCATTCACTCAGAAAATAGAACCAATGTAGGAAGTACTTCAAGACAGAGAAGCTTTTATCTGTTGCACCTCTACACAATAACCACCTTCTTCCACCCTCTCAAACTTACACAGTTTTTAACATTTGGAAAACTTGCAGGATTAAATCATTTAGAGATTAGTATATAGATAATGTCTTTGCATCCTACGAGCAATTACACTCCAAATTTAGCTTCCCATCAAGACAATTTTTCCACTATCTCTAAATTAGTAACTTTGCTAAATGAAATCTGCCCAATTTTCCTACATCCAACCTATTTGTATTCCAGAAGAAATACTGATCAGTCTTGAAGAATCAAAACATTTTCTATTATATAAAACCATTTTAAAGTCCCTTCCTTTCAAAGATCCCAGAATACAGTGGGGAAAAAGATCTCTTACTCAAGTGGAGTGGAAGGCAGCCACACACAGAATTCACATTAGCTGCATATGTGCAAAGCATACACTTATTCAACTTGAAATATTTTTATTGAACACATCTATCTCATTTAAATTGTCCAAAATATTTGCAGGACAAGATCCAACCTGCAAACGTTGCAGTCGAGCTCCAGCCTCACTGGGCCACATGTTTTGGGTGTGTACCAAATTAACATCTGGACTAAAATCTCTTAACATCAGAATGCCTGAAGCTTACAAAAAAATTTGTAACGCCGGGCCACCTTAAATTCCTTCGTACCTCGTCATTAGCGTCTTTGTTTTGCAAATGTGTAAAAGCACAGGCAGCAAGTTTTTTTCATAGGCTTCAGGGATTCTAGTGTTAGTTCAATTTTAGTTCAGTTCAGTTTTAATTGTAGACACGGAAAACACATGAAATATGGGCATTCTAAATAACAATATATTATTTATCCCTGTACCAGTGCATACTCCCCAGCCTGACATGATACAATTCCAGGCACCTCACACCCCGATAAATATGCTTCAACTAGGAGAACTTCAGCTGCATCGGTAGGGGGGATGGGAAAGCAGGCTGCATATGCTGATTGACACATTTGCAAAACAAAGACATTGATGAAAAGGTGCAAAGGAATTTAAGGTTGCCTGGCATTACAACTTTTTTGCAGGCTCCAGGGATTCTAGTGTAAAATGCCTACAGAGAGCCTTGGTGTCACAATCACTCCTACTCCATTAACAGCTGTGTTTGGTGTACTCCCAGGTGGGCTTAAAATGGAGAATTAAACTGTAATTGCCTTTACTTCACTAATGGCACATAGACTTATCGTGCTCAATTGGAAGAATGCTAGACCACCTCTTATAAGTCAGTGGGTAACTGATGTTCTATACTAATTGAAATTGGAAAACATTCTCACATTTAGAAGATCTGTTCAAAACTTTCTTAAAACCTGGCAGAATCTAATCTATATCATTTTAGAATAAACATTTATATTGGGGAAAATCATTCTAACCTAGCCACAGGGGATGCACAAACCAGTGTGTTTCTTCGTGCCAGTCCCATGCCTGTATAAATGGGGAGGGTTACATCAGGAAGGGAATCCGGTGTGCCAAATCAATATGCGGACAAAAATGCAAATTTAACAAAGACCGCCACCAGTACTGTTAGCCAACAGGGTGCTGGCGGAAATTGGGCGACTGTTGGCCGAAGGAGAACAAGGAGAAGAAGATGGGGGGAGATGTGTCCAGAGGCAGGAGGAGAGGAGGAAAGTAAAGAGAGTGGAACTGAGGGTAGGAATTTTGAATGTAGGCAGTATGACTGGTAAGGGAAGAGAGTTAGCAGATAAGATGGAGAGAAGGAAGATTGATATATTGTAAGTACAACAGACTAAATGGAAGGGGAGTAAGGCCAGGTGAATTGGAGGTGGATTCAAATTGTTCTATCATGGTGTGGATGGGAGGAGAAATGGGGTAGGAGTTATTCTGAAGGAACAGTATGTCAAGAGTGTTTTGGAGGTGAAAACAGTGTCAGGCAGAGTAATGATTATGAAGCTGGAAAATGGAGGTGTAATGATGAATGTTGTTAGTGCAAATGCACAACAAGTTGGGTGTGCAATGGGTGAGAAGGAAGCTTTTTGGAGTGAGTTGGATGAAGTGATGAACAGTGTACCAAAGGGACAGAAAGCGGTGATTGGAGTGGATTTCAATGGGCATGTTGGTGAAGGGAACAGTGGAGATGAGGAGGTGATGGGTAGGTATGGTGTCAAGGAGAGGAATGAAGAAGGTCAGAGGATAGTGGATTTTGCCAAAACATTGGACATGGCTGTGGTGAATGTGTATTTTAAGAAGAGGGAGGAACATAGGGTTACGTACAAGAGTGGAAGAAGATGCACACAGGTAGATTACATCCTATGCAGAAGATCTGAAGGAGATTGAAGACTGAAAAGTGGTGGCACTAGAAAGTGAAGTTAAGCAGCATAGGATGGTGGTCTGTAGGATGACGTTGGAGATCAAGAAGAGGAAGAGAGTGAGGGCAGAGCCAAGGATCAAATGGTGGAAGTTGAAAAAGGAAGACTGCAAGGTTAAGTTTAGGGAGGAGGTGAGAGTTACCAGACAGCTGGGAAACTACAGCAGATCTAGTAAGGGTGACAGCAAGAAGAGTACTTAGCGTGACATCTGGAAAGAGGAAGCAGGAAAAGAAAACCTGGTTGTGGAATGAGGAAATACAGGAGAGTATACAGAGGAAGAGGATAGCAAAGAAGAAGTGGGATAGTCAGAGAGATGCAGAAAGTAGACAAGAGTACAAGGAAATAAGGCGCAAGGTGAAGAGAGAGGTGGTGAAGGCTAAGGAAAAAGCGTATGATGAGTTGAATGAGAGGTTGGACACTAAGGAGGGAGTAAAGGACCTGTACCGATTGGCTAGACGGAGGGAGCGAGCTGGGAAAGATGTGCAGCAAGTTAGGGTAATAAAGGATAAACATGGAAAAATACTCACAAGTGAGGAGACTGTGTTGAGCAGATGGAAAGTACTTTGAGAGGCTGATGAATGAAGAGAACGAGAGAGAGAAGAGATTGGATGATGTGGAGATACTGAATCAGGAAGTGCAACAGATTAGCAAGGAGGAAGTAAGGATAGCTATAAAGAGAATGAGAAATGGAAAGGCCGTTGGTCCGGATGACATACTTGTGGAAGCATGAAGGTGTTTAGGAGAGATGGTAGTGGAGTTTTTCACCAGATTGTTTAATGTAATCTTGAAAAGTGAGAGGATGCCTGAGGAGTGGAGAAGAAGTGTACTGGTGCCAATATTTAAGAATAAGGGGGATGTGCAGGACTGCAGTAACTACAGGGAAATAAAATTGATGAGCCATAGCATGAAGTTATGGGAAAGAGTAGTGTAAGCTAGGTTAAGAAGAAAGGTGATGATTAGTGAGCAGCAGTATGGTTTCATGCCAAGAAAGAGCACCACGGATGCAATATTTGCTCTGATGATGTTGATGGAGAAGTTTAAAGAAGGCCAGAAGGAGTTGCATTGTGTCTTTGTGGACCTGGAGAAAGCATATGACAGGGTGCCTCGAGAGGAGCTTTGGTATTGTATGAAGAAATCGGGAGTGGCAGAGAAGTACGTAAGAGTTGTACAGGATATGTACGAGGGAAGTGTGACCGTGGTGAGGTCTGCGGTTGGAGCGACAGATGCATTCAACATGGTGGTGGGATTACATCAGGGATCGGCTCTGAGCCCCTTCTTATTTGCAATGGTGATGGACATGTTGACAGACAAGATTAGACAGGAGTCCCAGTGGACTATGATGTGCATTGTAAAAGTTACATTTCTGTACAAAATGTTAACATCAAGGTGTGTTACTGGCCTAAAAGGACAATAAAGAACAGGTGATTAGAACGTAGTTTTATTCAAATATATAAACAGGGGACATGCAGGTTAATGTCAAAAAGTGTACCAGATAAAGAAAGGCAACTGTAGCCACCACAGTATTAGATGAAGACTTAGAAACAATATGTTGTAAAGTCCTTTTATAGGCGAAGCATTACAGTTCTATGGTAGTTATCAAAAAGCAGTAGAAAATCTTTTCAGGTTCTCTTCCCGGGTCCTCCCTGCATGGAGTTTGCATGTTCTCCCTGTGTCTGCATGGGTTTCCTCCCACAGTCCAAAGACATGCAGGTTAGGTGCATTGGCGATCCTAAATTGTCCCTAGTGTGTGGTTGGTGTGTGTGTGTGTATGTGCCATGCGGTGGGCTGGCGCCCTGCCTGGGGTTTGTTTCCTGCCTTGAGCCCAGTGTTGGCTGGGATTGGCTCCAGCAGACCCCTGTGACCCTGTAGTTAGGATATAGCGGGTTGGATAATGGATGGATGGAGTTTCATTAAGTGCAGATTATTATAGAGTTTGGAACAATGAAATTAGCAAACTCACACAGATCAATGGGTTATAATTATTTTTTATTAAGGAAGCTAAATTGATATGTGCAAAGAAATATAATTAATGGTAACTGGCAATGTCCCTTATTTGCCGTATTAGAGAATATTTTGCGACAATTTTCAATATTTTTTAAAATAATTGTAAATTATAGGTCAGTAACTTGAATTAGCACTGTATTAGTTATTTAAGAGACTAGTCACCACTAAACATGCTAATAATTAAATGAACATATAATGGAAAATTTTATATAATAATCTACAAATGACTTGACTATATTAACTTTAAAAGTCATGCTGCTAATTTTACCTAATACGTGACACGGTCTTTGTGAAATATTGCACTGGAATTGACTAAATTATAAGAAGTTAAAATAAGTACACCATGCTGATACATGATCATGAATGATGAGATTAAATACTATGAATGGCACAAAATGTTTACACTCAACTTACAAATAAGAAAAATCATTTATAGTCAGAAAGTGAACAAAGATAATTGTAGGAACATTCTTACCTTTAACCCCTTAGCTCTGTTGATAGCTCTCAAAGGTCTGAGCACTCTTAGCACACGCAGAATCTTCACAACATTAATCGCACTTGACCTGCCAAACACAACACAGAAAGCATGATTTTCATCTATTAATAACATGATATTCCAGTGATAATAGGCTTTAAGTTTGAATATGCTGTCTTTTAAATGGTGAGAATACGTTCTAAACATTTACAGTGGAATACACATTGTATGTAACAACACGGTGTGTGTTTTTTTTAAATAAAACTGCTGGATACTCATGTGGAACTGTGGCCTTCCTGGATTGTAAAGAGTTTGTATCATCTTGGATTTAAGAATGCCTGGAGTTTTATCCAGTTCCACTAAGTATAATGCATCAAGTTGGAACATTTATTTTTATCAAAGAAGTCTTACATTCATAATTTCATAACATTTCGATAAGTATACAATCCTTCAGTATACATTAAAAATGTTATTTATTTCTGTAGTTTTTCATTTTAGTAAAAATGCATTATCCATTTTTAAAATTGTGATCCAAAATTCCTTCTTTCATATTTATTGAGCTAAAATCTTATTAGCCTTTTTCCCATGTTCATAATGAGAATGGCATTTGATTTAAAATTCGCTTCTCTTGTTCCTTTGCAGTCAACATATACAACATACCAAGGAGCAGTGTGGATTACATTTATATGGTTTATTCAAGAAAATAAGCTAACTGGAAAAGTTTAAAAAGATTAAATGTTTGCTGCATTTAAGCAATCCAAGCTGTTTATTTCATCATCTTATACAGAAGTTTGTGGATAAATTAAATGTAACAGGGTATAATAAATGTAAATTTTGTTATCAGTATTGTTAGATGTGGCACATAAAATCAACATCATAAGATAAAAACAAATCTGTGATTGGATAATTGCATTAAAAACATTGACATAGAAAAAATATTAAGGAAAAAAATCCAAATGCAGTATAATTACTAGTAATCAGGTAAATTAGATATTATTTGATAAAATACTTTGTGCATTAATACAATTTGTTTCCTTTAACTGCTTCACAGTCTTAATTATGTACAGTAACAATTTAAACACCTTTTCCCATTTAACTTAGGCAACTTATAGAAAGTGCTAGAAAAAGACATTACTCAGTTGGTCATATGTTTATCTTGCAATAGCTAGGAGAATTAGTTACTATAGCTCCTCAGAAATCTAAAACAGATGATGCGGGCGCTATACGGGACATGTTGCTGCTTTTGTTGCAAATGTACTAAAGGGTTGCAAATAAAAATATTAAGAGACTAACTTTAAAGAAATTAACTTGTGCTGAATTGGAAAGTGACGATGAGAAGTAATGCCACAACATCCCAGTGTATGCTTTAGTAGCACTCAGCACTCACACTGAATAAGTGCCAATGCACGAGACACTTTATGACTAAGATGTTACTGTAAATTATACCCCCACCATCCCTAAAGCACACAAAAGTTAACAAACGGAATGAGTATGGCATTGGGACTGTTACAGATTTTCATATTAACCATTTATTTGCTTCTTTTGAACAACTGTGTCCCAAAGATTACATTTCATTAAAACAATAAATTTACTAAATGGAAGTTTGAGACTTTGCCACATGAAACCTGCCCAACTTTAATAACCTTGCCAAAGTAGTAACTGTAGAAACTATATATCTCTGATAAAGGTTAGCATAGGAAAGGCACTATAGAAATAAACTATTATTGTTAGTAGTAGCATTTAGAAGCTACTCTAGAGCACGTATAGGTGTACATTGCTAGTGATTTAGAGGCAGTATTGGGAATAGGACCTTTGAAGTAGATTTTAAGATTATCGATGGAAGTCAGTCCTCAATAAAATACACTGTCAGTTTTCCTAAGCATGGCCTAATTTGATTCAAAATTATACACTGCATGCATTTCTCTCGCTAGACTCAGATTATCCGAAATACACCTTGTGTCAAGACACCTACCTTATTGGGTCATATATGTTTTGAGGATAGTCCTTACTGGAAATATTGGGTCTTACTGGAATAAAAATGTTACTTCTGCCCAAGAGTGTTGGTTCCACAATAATAATACTGTGTAATGTGTAATAATACTGCATAGGTTAACACTGATTGAATTTTTCCACTTAACAAATGACCTGTTACAATTACCAATTGGCCTTATGTTACTCAAATTGAAGAATCCCTAATTTGCCTACCCTACTACTGTGAGAAAAGGCTATCCTCACATTTAAACTAAAATAGTTAAAGAAATGATAAAAATAAAATAAATTTCACTTTATGAAAACCTATCCAAAGGTTCTTTAGAACATAGCAGTTTTTTAGTAAAATGCTGCTGCCAGAGACTCTTATTGCCTGCTAAAAAGTCTCAGTTTAAATGGCGGGCCCCTCGCCAGAATGCAGCCTTCTCGCTTTATCTGATAAGATGTTTGAAACAAGACTATGGACCATCACAGGGACACCACTCAGAGGCATGAGCTGGATATCCATGTCTGAACAAAGGGCTATAACTTAAGGATGAGTAACACTGATATACAGAACTTTGCATCAATGGCCAGCCAAAAGGATTGTCTTGTGTGAGCCCAAGTACTCTGTGCAAGATCTTTATTTCTTCCTTTAAAGACCTGAAACACATCCTAACTCATTGTTTGCCTCTATCAGCTCATTGTTCAAAATAACTATAACTTCTGCTGTTCAGCAGAGATGCTAGTGCTTAGAGAGTGTGTCGGTAATGAAGCTGTTGTAATCCCATTATCCCATTTACTACAAGAGTAACCAGGGCTGAAAAAATGGAAGACTGCTTGTAACAGATGATGGAAGAGGGGTGCCATTAATCAAAACTTACTGAAGATAGCAAGGGCACGGACAGAGGAAGAGCGCATACGTAAAAGCCATGCATTCACGTTGCCAACAACGGGGAATTGACTGATCACCAGTTGACCCAGCAGGCATAATTTTGCTAGCAACAAGAGAACCTAAGTGGTGTGTTTGAAACTTGAGAAGTTCTTCAAAGTCACCAAAGCGCCGTGCAAACTCAGTGCGCTCAGTTTATCAGCAAAGTGCGTATTTGGGAACACCGTAGTGCCGACTTGGTTCAACATTACTTGGCAACAGGGAAAGTGATGTAAGTTGCACTGGTGCATTTGTGTCTCCCATAAAAGCAGCTTCACTTGAAATCACTTTGTGATTGTGCACGGGTAAAAACGTCCGCTGAAGTGTCAGATTCTTATTTAATTCTTCTGCTTTCTGTATCTTCTGCATTGCATTCAGGTCTTTCAGGTTACCCTGATGTTTTGTCTCATAGTGCCGTCTTAGATTAAATTCTGTAATTACAGCCACATTAGCTCCACAAATGAGACACACGGGTTTACCGGCAATGTCAGTAAACATATACTCAGCCTCCCATCGGTTTTTAAAGGCTCTATTTTCAGAATCACCATTTCTCTTCAGCATCGTGTGAGCTAGCTTCGCAATAACTTGCAGCATCATAAGGTAGACTTGATTAACGCGGTAAGTGTTCGGCAAGGCAGCTGAAGCGCTGCATTATGGGATCTGTAGTTTATTGTGTTACCAGCGCTTCATATACCCGGGCCATTAATAACAATAATACAGTATATAAAATGATCTCGGGCGGATATAATTACGCCGGGCGGATGTGGCCCGCCCTTGAGTTTGACACATATGGACTAAATAGAACTTGAAAAGATATATTTTTTCAAATGTGATCGTGCAATTCAGATAGAGTTGACGCACTACAGCCTGCATGCCTCAATAAGTCATCCTCCCTCGCTCTTACTTTTTTACCGTTCATCTAATGAATACACTGAGTATGGCTTTACCAAAACAATCATTGATGGCGAATAAAGTATCCATTATTCGAGTATGTAGATCGGGATATATATATACCCGCGTATCACAGCGGAGAAGTAGTGTGTTAAAAAAGCTAGAAAAAGAAAAGGGAACATTTTAAAAATAACGTAACATGACTGTCAATATACAGTATTTGTTTTGTGAGTGTTACTGAGTGTTGCTGTCATCAAGGATTTGATTATCATTATTTCTTTCAATCAGGTTCGTATTTGTAGGATGTGTTGTGTTCAAGTTACATTCCGTGTTTGTCAATCGTTGTAAAGATGACAGGTTTCATTCATCGATTCGTTTCTTACTGCATCAATAAACAGCTCGTCTTCTTCTTTATCTGAGACCTGACACACTGCATGCACAGGTTTTTTACACTGTCTTCCTTTAGCAGGACATTGACTTTTTCCACCGTGTGCTTTGTTTCCGCAGTAGCTGGATTTATGAATATGCTTGTATGTATCAGACGCTTCATATTTTTGCTGCCTTTTCAATTGTGTAATTGTGTTTTGTTCAGCGCTCTTTGGAACTGTTGCTTTTTGTCTGTGCACTGCGTCAGTTCCTGTGAGCTTCTCGGTGTACATGCATCGAAGGTTCCCAGCTGTGCTGGTGCCATCTCGTGCTATGTCCATGGCTGTATTTAATGTTACCTTAGTCCTGGCACTTAAAACTTTCTCTCACAGTTTCGCTGAGTTTGTGCCAAACACCACCCTGACCATCTCATCTTCCTCTGCATAAGCACAGTCCTTCACCCGTGAATATTTAGTGGCAGTTTGCTATTGGATTGCCGCTGACGGACGGCCTTATATGGGCAGGCACTAAATTACAAACGCCAGCGGCAGCCTGTCTATGAACTTAATTTAAGGTGTAGGTTTGCATCGTGCTTTGTTTCCGAAGTAGCAGAACTCATGAATATGGTTGTATATGTCACTCGCTCGCTTCTTATTGTTTCGCTGCCTTCTCAATTATATAATGCATGTTTTCTTCAGCGCTTTTTGTAGGTCTTCTTGGTTTTCTATGTACTGCGTGATTACGTGGGAGGCGTGATGATGTCACACAAAACTCCGCCCCCACGGCGTTCAAGCTCATCTCCATTACAGTAAATGGAGAAAAACAGCTTCCAGTTATGACCATTACGCGTAGAATTTTGAAATGAATCCTGCCCAACTTTTGTAAGGAAGCTGTAAGGAATGAACCTGCCAAATTTTAGCCTTCTACCTACACGGGAAGTTGGAGAATTAGTGATGAGTCAGTCAGTCAGTCAGTGAGTGAGTCAGTCAGTGAGGGCTTTACCTTTTATTAGTATAGATACTGTACTATTATCCTTATGTTGTAAATAAACAGTATCATATTGTTTATTGCAACAAGCATATCTGAATTACTAGTGAAAATAAGTCTGTAGCTGCGTCAAACCACAACAACGAAAGAGTTTAATGTAGACTTTTGACAATCTGTTCATAAATTGTACAGATCTCATCATATTTCTGGTGCCCTGGCTGGGAAGTGAAACAGAGATCCCTCGCTCAACCTTCATCTAACTTGCAAGCTAATGTGGGTTGTGGGGTGACTTGGTGATTGTCAAAATTGATTACCAGCATTGCTGAAGGGAAAACTGATATTAATTAATTGAGTGAGTGATCATTCATCTATTCCACAGCTAATAGCTAAGCTGTCCCATTATCTCATTACCTTATCTTTTATAGGTTGGCAAGGTTTCTGCATCAATCACATTTACTTGTTAATCTGTTCCAGACACTCACAGCTCTTTCCGGTTGCCAGAAGTGCCCCAAAAGTTGATGGGATTCCTTACTTTTGATATAAAGCAGGTGTACAAAATCTTATTGACCTTGGTCAAAGTATTAGAGTTATTGTGTTTACACACAGACAGACATAATTTCAAAAATGGTATTTCAAGACTCAGAAAAGTCTAAAACATTAAGATTCATCAAAATCTCAAGGTTGAATTTTTTCACAATTCTTATACTTTCTCGATACTATGTATACAAGAAAGTAAAAAGACACCCAGGACATCATCCACCCTTGATATTGCAGATTTTCAGCAAACTTTTCTTTCCTTTTTTTTTTTCTTTATTAATTTTATTGCAATGCATACAAAGCAATCAAGTTTTTACAAAAAGAAAAATTGAGTTAAGGACAGATCCATCCCCACCCCTGAGAGAGAGAACAAGCCAAACGGCGTGAAATTTAAGGCTTGTAAACATACCTAAATGAATAAATTCTCTGTGCTTTATGAGCGTATTTTAAAATATTACTGATTAGATCCTGCCATGTTTTGAAAAAAGTCTGTACGGATCCTCTAACTGAGTATTTGATTTTTTCCAATTTCAAATAATATAACACATCGGTTTCCCACTGACTTAAAAGAGCAGAGTTTGGGTTCTTCCAGTTAGTCAGAATGAGTCTGCGTGCCAAGAGTGTAGTGAATGCAATCACAATTTGTTTGTCTTTCTCCACTTTAAGCCCCACTGGAAAAACCCCAAACACAGCTGTTAATGGGTTAGGAGGGACTGTGAGTCCAAGGGTGTCTGAAAGGTAATTAAAAATTTTTGTCCAGAATAATGTTAATTTGGTGCAGGCCCAGAACAGCAAACTTTTCTTAGACTATATACAGTACTGTGTAGGAAGACTTTTGTTATCTATTTTATTTTCTTCCATTGCTATTGTTGCTCTTTAATTAAAACTACATTGCTTCTACATTTCAATACTTTGTATTAATTTTTACAGTGAATGAAGCAATAAAGTAAATATTACAGCATCTGGCGCAGGAGAGATTAACATTTGCTATTACCTTCAGAGTTTATCAAGGCTGACACACCTCAATAGAAGAACAAGTGCAGCAGAAGTAAGACACCGTTGGTTAGTAAGTGGCATATAATCAAAAGGTACAGTATATGAGCCTTCATGTGTCTTGTTAGTACCAGAGACAGTGAACCCTTGTGTGGCAGACATTGCAAGCATCACTAATAAATACTTATGTCGATGAGATCCCATGTGGAATGCAATAAAGTGAGTGGAATACTGCATATGTCGTTGTTGAATAGAGTGTGTGTCTGTTGATGTTAAGGTGCAAGAGTAGACCAACCTAGGAACAGAAATGATACAACATCTCCAGACCTGTTCATTTATGCTTCAGCTTGGCTTGTTAAATTATGGGCAGTACTGTGTTAAAAGAAAAAAAGTGTTGCTTAGATGCTCTTTCAAGAAGTATATTGCACAACATTATTCATAAAGATATTTTTTCATCTTTCAAATTCTTGGAAAAAAAGATCACATTATAAGTTAATTCCTATGTGTTTGAAAGATATTACTTAGGATCACAATAAAGCACAAAATGGATACTTGTCTTTTAATGCTACAATGAATGCAAGCAGGAAAGTACTGAGGTACATACCAAATAATGGTTCAACACAAAAATGAGCATGTTTATTGAACAATAATAATCAGATAACACCCATATACCCAATGTCTTTTGTATTAGTGTTTCATTTTTCCTTTTTTACTGAATTTCATATAGTGCAACGTTAGATTTTTGTGGTTTTCACAACTACTCATTACATTAATCCCATATCTGCATCACTTGAATGGAGGCACTCTCATCTCAACAAGTGGATAAGTAAAGCTTGAGGTTTCTGGGTTAGGCACTAATGCACCTTGTAAACATGTCAACTGTAAGTCTCCCTCGCTACAGTCATAAAAACCAAAGCTGCAGATCTCTCATGTCTATCAGTACAGAATTCATGCAGCTCTCTTTTCTTGCCGTCTTGCAGAACTCTGTCTGATTATGTTTTGTTGAAACTGTAGGGCATCATAATCCAGACCGAGTGGTTCGATGTCTGTGTCTGTATCTCTGATTTTCTAGACTTTCTGCACCCTTGCTTCCAGGGTGCACAAAAGGCTCACTGTCCATACTTGATGAGAATAAATACCAAAATTCAACCACGACTGTAGCATTCTTCTTATCTGTTCATTGTTTAAAGCTGGTTGGGAATACAGTTGGGCCATCACAACCTCTTTATCAGTCAGCATACCACAAGAGACCACAATGCTGTCAATTTGCTTTTATTCATCATGGCTTTCAAAGGACAAATATCTTTTTGAACACAGGTGAATAATTATGGCAGCCTGAAATAACTAAAAAACTAAATAAATAAATACATAAATAAGAGTTTATTAGTACAGTGTTACTTGATTAGGCACCAGTTCCATTGGTTTCTCACTGGGCAGCTTTCTTTTCTTCTGTGACAGAGTGTTCTCAAAGAAATTTTGAATGTCCTGCCAAAGATTAAAATAACCATTATGATAAATGTGTAGTGTGTTTGTTTTCTGAAGCCAAGCCAATTTTTGTGACATGGGATACTCTGACTGCAAACTTTATACAATTCCTTTATAAAACTGCTATCACCATCAGCAAATAACATACTCACTTCTCTCAGTGTTTTTCCCTGCTGTGTTGCCTCATGGGCTCTAAAAATGTCTTTGATGACAGTGTGGTTGCAGTTTTCAGTCTCCCATAGAACTGCTGTGTCTCCACTGCAGTCTTCCTAGTTGAAAACAAAAATATAACTACACTGCTGGTAATAGCTAATGTTTGTTTACGTGAAAGCCGTGGGGGCGGAGTTTCGTGTGACATCATCACGCCTCCCACGTAATCACGTGAACTGACTTTTAACGCAGTACGTAGAAAACCAGGAAGAGCTCCAAAACGCACTGAAGAAAACATGCATTATATAATTGAGAAAGCAGCGAAACAATAGGAAGCGAGCGAATGACATATATACAAACATATTCATGAGTGCTGCTACTTCGGAAACAAAGCACGGTGTAAACATAAAATTTAAATTAAGTTCATAGACAGGCTGCTGCTGGCGTGCATGCCCACGGGTAATGCGGGATACAAGTTTAATGAGTGGACGCAGGATATAAACGAGAGTTGTATATTATTGTTATTAATGGCCCGGGGATATGAAGCGCTGGTAACACAATAAACTACAGATCCCATAATGCAGCGCTTCAGCTGCCTTGCCGAACACTTACCGTGTTAATCAAGTCTAGCTTATGATGCTGCAAGTTATTGCGAAGCTAGCCCACACGATGCCGAAAAGAAAAGTTGATTCTGAAAATAGAGCCCTTAAAAATCGATGGGAGGCTGAGTATATGTTTACTGACATTGCCGGTAAACCCGTGTGTCTCATTTGTGGAGCTAATGTGGCTGTAATTACAGAATTTAATCTAAGACGGCACTATGAGACAAAACATCACGATAACTTGAAAGACCTGAATGCAATGCAGAAGATATAGAAAGCAGAAGAGTTAAAGAAGAATCCAGCTAGGGTTACCACTTTTAATACAAAAAAATAAGGGATGCACACTTTGCAGACTCTACTTAAAAGACCCGCCCTCCTCACTGGACAGTTAAAAAGACCAATCAAACTAACGATGACATCAAGTATTACCCAATCAAAAGTAGGAAAGGAGGCATCTTCATAAAATGCGTGTGGGATGATTTGCATGAGACACTGCTTTAAAAAAAATGATAAAAAAAATATGGAACAAAACCCGTCCCGTATTGATTCAAAACGGGACGCGCAATTTCATTCTCAAATACGGGACGATTCCGTATTTTAAAGGACGGGTGGTAACCCTAAATCCAGCAGACATTTTTACCCGTGCAAAATCACAAAGTGATTGCTCCAGCTTCGTCTACATGCGGCTCGAACCTTGTGCATGTTTGGTAGCACATATCTGTGTGAGAAGCTCTTCTCAGTCATGAAGACTAACAAAACAGCACACAGGAGTCACCTCACTGATGAGCACCTGCTGTCCATCCTGAGAATCTCCACAACACAGAACCTCACACCAAACATAAACAAACTTGTTGCCAAAAAAAGATACCAGGCGTCCAGCTCTAATAACATGACATATGACCAAAGACAACTGAATGATTTGATTTGTTATTGCTGAAAAGAACAAATTTTATTTATATTTCCAGGTTTTGTTATGCAGCATGTTCATATTTGAATTTGTATAATTTTGACAGGATATATTTTTATGGAGAGCAAAATCTTTTGGGATATTTAAAATTGAAGTTTATTTTTTATGTAAAATTACATAAGAGTAAAGAAATTTGAATCTTTGTTCTTTTAACGTTTACTTTATTTCTAACTTGTATAATTTAGACTGGATATATTTTTATGGAGAGCAAAATATAAGTTATTTAAGGTTTGAGTTGATTTATTCCGGAATAATATTCTGTCGACTAAATAAAAATTCCTTCCATTTAAAATTTAAATAGAACTTGAACAGATACGATAGTTCATAATACCCACGCAGACTTGCACGTAAGAGCGTGAGTCATCCGTTTTAACAAACAGCGTATTGCACTGATACTGAAATAGCCTGCCCATTTAATTATTTAGGAATGGATAAATAAATTAAGATTTTGTACAAATAATTGTTTTCATTTTCTTCCTTCATGGATTCTGGCACCCCAGCAACAGTTGCTCGCACCCCAAAGACTGTATATATGTGTGTGTATATATATATATATATATATATATATATATATATATATATATATATATATATATATATATATATATATATATATATATATATATATATGTGTGTGTGTGTGTGTGTGTATATGTATATATTAAGATCATCCATCCATCCATCCTCTTCCGCTTATCCGAGGTCGGGTCGCGGGGGCAGCAGCTTAAGCAGAGAGGCCCAGACTTCCCTCTCCCGGATACTTCTTCCAGCTCTTCCGGGAGAATCCCAAGGCGTTCCCAGGCCAGCCGGGAGACATAGTCCCTCCAGCGTGTCCTGGGTCTTCCCCGGGGCCTCCTCCCAGTTGGGCGTGCCGGAACACCTCACCAGGGAGGCGTCCAGGAGGCATCCTGATCAGATGCCCGAGCCACCTCATCTGACTCCTCTCGATGCGGAGGAGCAGCGGCTCTACTCTGAGCCCCTCCCGGATGACTGAGCTTCTCACCCTATCTTTAAGGGAAAGCCCAGACACCCTGCGGAGGAAACTCATTTCAGCCGCTTGTATTCGCGATCTCGTTCTTTCGGTCACTACCCATAGCTCATGACCATAGGTGAGGGTAGGAGCGTAGATCGACTGGTAAATTGAGAGCTTTGCCTTACGGCTCAGCTCCTTTTTTACCACGACAGACCGATGCAGAGCCTGCATCACTGCGGATGCCGCACCGATCTGCCTGTCGAGCTGAAGATCACGGCCTGATGAAGCAAACAGGACAACATCATCTGCAAAAAGCAGTGACCCAATCCTGAGTCCACCAAACCGGACCCCTTCAACACCCTGGCTGCGCCTAGAAATTCTGTCCATAAAAGTTATGAACAGAATCGGTGACAAAGGGCAGCCCTGGCGGAGTCCAACTCTCACTGGAAACAGGCTCGACTTACTGCCGGCAATGCGGACCAAGCTCTGACACCGGTTGTACAGAGACCGAACAGCTCTTATCAGGGGGTCCGGTACCCCATACTCCCGAGCACCCCACAGGATTCCCGAGGGACACGGTCGAATGCCTTTTCCAAGTCCACAAAACACATGTAGACCGGTCGGGCAAACTCCCATGCACCCTCCAGGACTCTGCTAAGGGTGAAGAGCTGGTCCACTGTTCCGCGACCAGGACCGAAAACCACACTGTTCCTCCTGAATCCGAGGTTCGACTATCCGACGGACCCTCCTCTCCAGAACCCCCGAATAGACTTTTCCAGGGAGGCTGAGGAGTGTGATCCCTCTATAGTTGGAACACACCCTCCGGTCCCCCTTTTTAAAGAGGGGGACCACCACCCCAGTCTGCCAATCCAGAGGCACTGTCCCCGATGTCCATGCGATGTTGCAGAGACGTGTCAACCAAGACAGTCCTACAACATCCAGAGCCTTAAGGAACTCCGGGCGTATCTCATCCACCCCCGGGGCCCTGCCACCAAGGAGTTTTTTGACCACCTCGGTGACTTCAGTCCCAGAGATGGGACAGCCCACCTCAGAATCCCCAGGCTCTGCTTCCTCATTGGAAGGGATGTTAGTGGGATTGAGGAGGTCTTCGAAGTACTCCTCCCACCGACCCACAACGTCCCGAGTCGAGGTCAGCAGCGCACCATCCCCACTATATACGGTGTTGACACTGCACTGCTTCCCCCTCCTGAGACGCCGGACGGTGGACCAGAATCTCCTCGAAGCCGTCCGAAAGTCGTTCTCCATGGCCTCTCCAAACTCCTCCCATGCCCGAGTTTTTGCGAAGCCGAGTTTGTGTGTATACTGTATATGTGTGTGTATGTATATGTATGTGTGTATATGTAGATATGTATATATATATGTAGATGTATATGTATATATGTATGGATATGTATATATATATATGTTTATATGTGTGTGTGTATATATATATATATATATATATATATATATATATATATGACAGCAACACTCATCACTCATACATTGACAATCATGTTACGTTATTTTCAAAATGTTTCCTTTTCTTTTTCATTGCTTCTTTAACACACTACTTCTCCGCTGAAGCTGGTATTTTATATATATATATATATATATATATATATATATATATAGATATATATATAGATATAGATATAGATGTATAGATATATATATATAGATATATATAGATATAGATATATATATATAGATATATATAGATAGATATGACAACAACACTCATATCAATGACAAAACAATTACATTAACAATCATGTTACGTTATTATTAAAATGTTTCCTTTTCTTTTTCATAACTTCTTTAGCACACTACTTCTCCGCTGTGAAGCGCGGGTATTTTGCTAGTCCAGGATAAACTTCAAGGCAGAGAAGCTTTAATCTGTTGCTCCACTGCAAAGATAATCACCATTTTCAATCCTCTCAAACCTATCAATATTTAATCTTTGGAAAGCATCCGTGATTAAAAAACTTAGAGAACTGTATACAGATAATGTTTTTGCATCTAATGAACAATTAACATTTAAATTTAACTTCCCAGCAACACAATTATTCCACTATTTTCAAATAAGAAATTCTGCAAAAAAAAACACCTACCCAAATTTTCAAACCTCCCACCCATTTCTATTCCAGAAGAAACACTGATCAGTCTTGAAGGCTCAGACAGCATCTCAATAATATATAAAAAAACTTAATCTTCCTTTCAAAGATCCTAGGGTATGGTGGGAAAAGGATCTTCCAATTAATAGTTAATATAAGGACTGGAAGGCAGCCATGCATAGAATACACTCTAGCTTTATATGCATAAAGAATTTTAATACTTTAACTTAAAATCTTTCATCGATCATATCTATCATGTTTAAAATTGCCTAAAATGTACAGTACAGTGCTACCTCGTACTTTGAACAATTTTAACTTTAAACATTTTAGTCTGAATGCTAAAATCGCGAAAAAATGATCCGGACTTTGAATGATCAAACTGCGAGTAAAATGAAATAAATGCAGCAACAGATGGTGCTTACGCAGCAAGTATAAACGTCATCTGTTGTGTGCCCAAGTCATGTCTTGCTCTCACAGTGAAAGTATCTTTTGTGTTATTCTTTTGTGTTTTCCGTGTTTTTTTTTCACTTTATTTTTGGATTGTTTCATTATATATATACTGTAACCCCTATCTGTTAACCATGGCATCCAAAAAGAGTGTAGAAGCAATGAAGAAGGTTATAGTATCAACGACTGAGGTGAAAAAGGAACTTATCAAAAGCATGTTTATGGAAGGTGACTTCCCTTCCAAACAATAACCTTTTTCTTTCCCTCCACCAGCCTCATGGAATATCAGCTCTCCTCACTAAGGTACAGTAAATGCAATTTTCATTTTTTTATGCAGCATTTACATATTTTATTTATTGTTTTCATATTTTAATATATTATTTAGGGCATTTAATTATGTTACTTTCACTTTAAATTATGTGTATTTACTGTTTACATTTATCAAAATGGGTATTGTTTAGGTTCTGGGAATAGATTAATTCACTTTCTATTAGTTCTTATGGGGAAAATTAATTCAGACTTCAAACAATTCAGAGTTTAAATGGTCTCCTGAAATGAATTAAGTTGAAAGTATGAAGGACCACTGTACATCTATTTTCTAAAGGTTTTCATCCCCTTTCTCAACAGCATCAACCTCTGATCTGTCTGCCTTCCACACATTAATTATTTTGTTCTTCTCCCACCTTTACAGTAAAATCGGCATAATGCTATTTCTCCTACTGCTCCTTAAACCTTAAATTAGATGGCAGAGGTAAACCATGAAGTAAAAAGTCAGATCCCATGTGTTCTAGGCACTGTGTACGTCACCACAGATCTTAAATTGCCTGGTTACTTAAAAGGTTTCTTACAAAATTCCTTGAAAATGATCATTCATATTTTTATGATACCATTTTTGATATTGATATTTTAGCTCATTACATCATAATGTTCAAAGGAAGGTTGAAGACACATCTTTTCTCCACTTCATTGCAAAACTTTGATTGCAGATATTACTATGTAATACATATTCTCATGCATTAGTCCAGTTTTCATCTTTAAGCATCATGTGAAGTTGCACACTATTGAAAAGCAGAAAGGCTGAGCTTAATTCATATCAAGTGCTTATTTTATCTTCTTTAATGAATCATTTTTTTAACACTTTAGCCATTAAGCACTTCTGCGCTGCTCATTTCCAGGGCTATAAAAAAAATTAGTAAATGAGCAGTATTTCTGGCAAGGACAAGTACTGTTTTGATGATCTAGCTCATGACTAAAGGGCATGCCTCTTCTTGATTTGCAATCAGCAGTGGTGTTGTACATTGTACTTTTGGGGTTAAGCTTATAATTTAAACGTGTTCCAAGTAAACTGCACACATAGCCATCTCCTTGCATTGTAAAGACTGCCTTAAGCCACAAATGTACCTGTACTTCTTCATTAACAGGTATCCATCATTTATCATTAAAGCCAATCCTATTTTCTGTTCTTTTTATCTCCAGTATTAAGTCTGCAGGAGACAAAGCCTTGTTATGGCACCAGTGAGTTAAAGGCAAAGACCAACTATTAAATGAACATCAGTTCATGGATTGGCACATTTACACACACTCAAAAGAGCCAAAACAAGTACTGTACTACCTAGAGATCTTAAACCATCTAACAATATGTTGTTAAACAGTGGGAGGAAAAAGATCTCCTTTAAGAATATCCAAGTGAATACTGAGAAAAGCATACAATGTCCAAAAGATTACTATACATATGAACTGGAATTGAATTCCTCTAAATGGAGACATTACACTATACTACTATGCTGTCTGTAAGTAAATGCATTGTTTAATTCTGAAAATGCTGAATTACAATGCGGTACATTTTTTTGTCTCTAGTAGTTTAAAATGCCTTAAAATGAATTAATAATAATATGTTGATACATATTTATTTGATAAAACTCAAAGATGCTGCATTTAATTATGCAAAAACCTTAAAAGAGAACATAATATTGCCTGATTTCATATAAATATGTTAGTAATGGTTTTGAAGTAAATGTGATCTTCAGGTAAGTTCCATGATTAGACTTACTGAATACCAGATGAGATGAGTGAAACACTGACCACCACCAAGTCAAGGATGTTGAAGTAGTTGCGACAGAATGATCCTTTATGAAGAAATGCTCCATAGGCAGTCATCTTAAGAAAAAAAGGGAAAAAAAGGAATTGCCTATTTAAGTAATTTTTTAAATGAAAATGTTGTAAATAAAACAAATATTTAACAAAAATGGTTTATACAAAACTGACAAAGAAATGACAAAATTATTTAGGTAAGCCTCTAAAAATAGTAATTAAAACTTTAACTAAATAAATATATAACAAGTACACAAGAATACATTTCAAAAACTATGCAATATGACAGTCCACTCAGTGGTATTCGCTTAGTAATTTTAAAATGTACCATTCCTGTTTTCAGCAGATGAATTAGTTGATCTATTTAGGTTTTAACAATAAAATGGTTAAGCTGGATAATGGAATTTACTTATGATTCTAGACAAATCTTGCTGGAGTATTCACAAAGGAATTAAAAGACCATGTGTAACATTAATGACTAATCAGAAACAATGTCTTTGGGGGACACGCTGCAACTTTTTCATTAATAAATTACAAATAAATGCTTTTGCAGAGGAAACCTAAAGGAAAGGCTAATACAGCTCAATGATGTACAACATCATGATTTTATCTTCTTTTCTTCTTTTTATCGACTAAGTGTACTTTACAAACGAAATCATAAAAATAATGAAATCCAAAAGAATAAAATTTTCAGAGTTCTATTTTTTGCATGTGGAGTAGCTACACGTTGAAAGGGAAATAATTGTAATGTACACAACAAGACAGCTGGGGGCGGCACGGTGGTGCAGTGGGTAGCGCTGCTTCCTCTTAGGAGACCCGGGTTCGCTTCCCAGGTCCTCCCTGCGTGGAGTTTGCATGTTCTCCCCATGTCTGCGTGGGTTTCCTCCCACAGTCCAAAGACATGCAGGTTAGGTACATTGGCGATTCTAAATTGTCCCTAGTGTGTGCTTGGTGTGTGTGTGTGTACACCCTGCGGTGGGCTGGCATCCTGCCCGGGGGTTTGTTTCCTGCCTTGCACCCTGTGTTGGCTGGGATTGGCTCCAGCAGACCCCCGTGACCCTGTGGTTAGGATGTAGTGGGTTGGATAATGGACGGATTGATGACAAGACAGCCACAGCCTGGCTCCAACTGTAAATGCACAAAACAAACTTGGCATTCAAGTTGTTTGCTGAACACATAGAGATAGAAAAAAGTGATTTATTAGGTAAAAGACACATTATGAACTCATATTCTCATATTGTTTCCCACTGGTTTACAGGCATTAAGCTATGTGGTTATTTCAGTGCATATTACATATTAAAACATTTACAAGGCTTGACTTACAGTATAGTATCGCCAGCACTGCATGTTTTTTAAATACTGTACTGAGAATTCAGTGTCTTACAGCAAAAATGATGAGTTAGGTTGAAAGAGTACAGTTTATTAGAAATTGTAGTGAGATGGATATAAGGAAGCTGAGTCATCACATTGTATCTCTAAATGCAATGAATAAATAAAACTTCCAAACTAATTGAATGGGTACTCACGATTACACTATAATATCATCGAAATGAGCTGCCCTTTATCCAACATTTGTTCAGTTATTAGGAAACATACAAGCTACTGCCTCAAAACCTCCACAATATTCAAGAACTCAAGCAACTTAAGTACACGATGGAAACATGAAATTGCACTGGTCGAATGAGCTGCGTGTCAAATGAAATGTGGACTTACAGAAATGTACACTACTAAAAGCAGCCCAATTCATAGTTGAAAATTATCTGGTAGATGCACAATTTGCACACCAGCTTAACTGTGAGGAAAATAAGATACACACATGGCAAATATATGAACGGTATACTGTATATTTACTGTACTGAATGGTACACAGTATATGAAGGGATTGCAACTTTTCTGAACTATGGCAAGACTAGGAGAAGTGGCTAAGGCTAAGGATCTGAGCTGGCAATCTGAGAGCTGCTGGTTCAAGTCCTGTAAATGCCTGAGGTGATTTCACTCCATTGGGCCCTTGAGCAAGGCCCTTAACCTGCAATTGCTCTGCCCTGGGTATGAAAAATAACCTGCATTCAGCCATGCAAGCAGGTCCTCCACCTTGCAGGGAAAACTTGGGGGTTTGTGGCAGGATTGGCAGACCTCACGCTGTCCCACTCCATTCAAACTTGTGTGGTGCTGAGGTGTTGCACAGCTGTGCTCAGGTCCCAACTTAGGAACCCGAGGTGGTTTGTGGTGTGGTGGGTGCAGTAATGCGCTGTATCAGTGTATGCTCCCATCCTCTCTCTCATCTCAAGCCTAGGATCAGGGTTACTTCTGAATGAACCAAAACAAGTTAATTAACACGAAACATCTGATTACACTGAAGAGAAAACATACCAGACTACTTTTACAGGAAGTTTAGAATAATGGATGGGAAGCCAGAGATCACTTTTCATTGCATTTTATCAGTCACTAATGATTCCTTCAAATGCTGCCATAAATAGTTCTGTAAATTGAAATGTGCCAAATGAGCTTACCATTTACTAGATGATGTAGCTGTGATAACGTTTGCATTCTGCTTTTGATAGTATTCATTAAGCATCACTTATGTGTTAATTCTTGTTGTGAGAAGTCAAGCAAAATGACACCTTTTATTGGCTAACTAAAAAGATTACAATAAGCAAGCTAAAGGCAACTCAAGTCCTTTCTTCAGGCAATAATAATCCATAATGGCTAACACGGTATAACACCCTACTACTGTGTCAATTCTGGAAACAAATGCCAACGGATACATTTATCACGTGCATATGTTATTGTAAATTAAGCATTCTGTTATCAACCATATTATTCCCTCTAAAGGGCATTTAGAATTAGACCCAAGGCAATATAATCCCCCCATTTATATTACATGGGACTGTATTCCCCTCATTAAAAATAAAATTGAAGGCAATGATTTATATGGTTTCTGTTAATTAACTAAATGTACTCATTTTATCAAATGATAATTCTTTGATACTTATAGAAAAACACAAAGGGTATGGAAAAAGAAAAGGACTGTATTAAATTATCAATAAGGCTGAAAACTTTTAATAAGTTAAATAACTGATTCAAAGATGTAAGATTAAACAGAAAAAAACAATGTCACTTGATGAATTTAGCATCCTTGGTTTGCATCTCATGCCAAATTGTTTTCCTTTTGCTTCAGGTATTTTCTCCATGTTTGCATGGATTTCCCTCTGGTTCTCCTGTAACATGCTTAAAGACCTACGAGTCAGATTAACTGGTGACTCCAAACTGACAGTGTGTGAATGTAAGTATGATAGTGTGCATGGACTGGTGACCTGTGGACATACATAACCTGACATTTTTTTACTCTTTTATCCATGGACATTTTTCCACATTATTTGCCATTGTACAGCACTGGTCAATATTGGCTTCTGTCATATCAGACTTTTTTTTTTTCTCTCATTTCTACATGAAAACATGAGGTAAAAATTTTTCTTGTCCATCACTACAACCTACACTGGGTAAGAAACAAAAAGAAAATGTCCATTTTTAGGTGGAGTATTTGTTTAAGTGGATTTAAGCCTGTTGTGTTATCATCTGAATGACTGCAAAAGACTGGCTATCCATCTAGACCATGTACCTCCATATCACCTGAATAAGCTGGGATATGCTCCAGATCTTTGTGAACCTGCTGAAGACTAAACAAATTAAAAGAAACTGATTTATGTTTAAAAAGAGTTTAAGGAAGACTATCAATCCATTTTATGAATGATGTATTATACTACAAGGTCACAGAAATTCCATCAGATTATTTGAAACCTACAAAATAAGTGTAGTTATTTGTATTACCCCAAAAAATGTAACTCTGCTTTCCTCTGCTTGTGAAATACGAACAAAGAAGAATTTTGCTACCTAGTGTGATAGTAATGACCGGTAACCCCCTGGGTGACTTCAAACCTCTAAGAGAAAACAGGCAGGAGAAAGTTTAAATCATAAACCATTTATCTCTTTGAAGAGGGAGCACATTAACTAGATGCACACAGCATTCTGTAACAAGATGCAGAACCTTTTCTGCTAGTTGAGGTCTTTTTATACACAAGTACTGTAAAAGGTACAAAATTAGATTACTTACATCATACAAAGTTTCTTATCATCACTGGCTGCTTCCAGTTGCTAGCCGGACACAGAGCAAAATGAACCATACTATATTATAAGTAAGCATGGTCAGCAAATACACATACAATTGTCCTATAGACAGATCATTAATTTCCAGCATTGTGTGAGTTTTTTTTTATCATTCTCAGTTCCTTTCTTAATCGGCACAGAAGCTGAAGGCAGCCTCCTTTCTCATGCTGACTGCCTAATGTAGTCTGCTTGCATCCTTTCTCATGAGAACACCTTTAAGTCACATAGCAAATGCACTAAATGTGCTTAATTACTGTAAAATATACTGTGAAATTCAAGCTCCACAACTGTTAAAATATCATAACACGACAAATTAATTACCACACTAGCTAAAGAGCATATCACATATTCCACAGCTGTTTATCAAAAAAAATATGGAAATTATCAGTATAATGTTTGATTAAGTGGGATTATGGTTTTATTGATTTTTCTATATGACTTCTATAGAATTTCCTAATAAAAAGCACTTAGGTATTATTGGATAGCATCTATCTAGCATGTATCTTCAAAGTAATGGGCTTAAGGGTTTTTTTTTTCACTATAAATATATTTAAAAATAAGATCAACATTTTGCATAGTAAGTGCAAATATTATTATGGACTGATTTTTTTTTTCCTTTTTCAAGCAGTGAATGAAAAACTCAGAATTATGAAACACAGGCTAAATGATTTGTTTTACAAATCATAAAGACCTTGACAGGCTGATCCTAGACTACAGTATATGAGTGCTCTTGTAGTAGACTACCTTGGTCCACAGCAGTTTGCTTTTGCCCAGATGAGCTATAGTGTAACTGAACTCCAGACTCCTTTTTTAGCTACAAGTCTGGGCCTTAACCCACAGATTTTCATGTTTTAAGTATATCATCCTATATTTTGTCTAAGTCTATACATATTTTCTTTTTCCATTATCTCAGTGTAAAATTCACATTTAATTCAAGGTTAGTAGGACTGTTCAAATCTATATCTCACATAACTGACGGAAGTGTCTTCTGAAGGGAACTGGAAACAGCCAAGATAAACACAATGTGGTGGCTGAAACTGCCCACCATGGCCTTATCCATTTTGGCCCCCATATTATTCCCCATTTCTCATTACTCTCTCTCATCCCTTTACCACTTTATGGCTAATGAATGGTGAGAACACTGGCACAATAATGGCTGCCATTACATTATCCAGTTGAGGTGGTTCCCCTATATCTAGGTAAAGAGCTCTAAGTAGCAAGAAAAGTGCTATATAAATGTTATTTATTATTACTACTATTATTATTATTACTACTACTACAGATGTTTGGAGAGCAAGTCCTTACAATTACATTTACAAAAAATGAATGCACATTAAGCATGAATAGAAAACACTCTCTTAACTTTCAACAGGCATGAGCTAATTTAGTGTAAAATTACTCATCATATTAATTCCTCCCAACAGTCTAAAATTTTGTCCAAGACAATATTTTACTTGTTAAAATGCTATGAAGTGTCTGTCACCCTGAGTCACATATCCCAGCTTTGTCCTATGATAATACCTTACTGGGCTGATATTTGCATATCAGACTGCTGGAGCCAGATTAGCCACCCAGTCAACAATACAACACTGACACTTTTCCAGATTGAACAAACAACCTTAGTAAATAAACATATTCACGTGATACCTTCTGTTATGGTTCTATTTTTTAGTCATACATCATTCAATGGAACACTTTTATTTTGTCTTCTATGCCACAATGTGAGTGAGACCATGTAATACTACATAAAATTAGGAAGAAAAATAGCAAGAGTGTCATTAACTACCACTTACAAAACTGATTTATTTTAATATATACTATACTATATATGTTGTAGTTTTTCTAGCTCATTTACTAATGATTGAGCCAAAAAACTATTTTGATAATATGATTTAATAAATCAAATGTCTATTTATGTAACAGTAGTGTAACAGAAAAAGCTTATTTACCAATGATTTTATTTTTTCTTAAGTAAGCTAAACTACAATCATCCTTCCTCAATCTGAACTGTGACAGACATGTGGTTTTACCACTGTATATCAATTATTAATTTTTAGTCTTCAGATCCCTTCTACATATACCTTCAGATACAGTATGTAAACTTGAAAAACTTTCTTTACAGGTTGTACAGTGCAAAAACATACAGTTTGTACAAAACATACTATTAGTACAGACTATTATGCTAAAATGTATTTTGCATTATGAAATTACATATTTACCTTTAAGATAATTTCAATTGTAAAAAGTCCAGTAAAAACATAATCAGCATATCCTAGAATCTGAAGAAAGAGAGAGAAATATTTTAAATAAAAAGCACAAAAATATGTTTCCCACAAATAAAACACTATGTTGCATTTCACTCAGCATATAACTTCTTAATATTATCATACAGATTCCATCACTGACATAAACAATTAACTTAATCAATACAAACTATATGGTTCATAAAGTTATGGAGTTAAATTAAGACATACAGTATTAAGGAATATCATATTAATTTAAAACAAAACAATATACAAAGGCATAAAGAGTAAATAGAGAAAATAATGTTAGGGTTGCTTAAAGAATTGTTTTACCTCGGACTGCTTCTTCAAGGTTAGAGTACCATTACAAAAACAACACATTTTACACAGTGCAGTCATGTGTGTTCATAGCAAAACACCTACTTGGCTAGTTATTTTGCAGTATTAATTGGTGCCATTATTTGCTTTTTCCGCTGCAAGGCACTTCTAAATCAAATTACCTTACTCAATGACTCAGTAAATGAAGCACTGTGAAGTGTTTGTATGCTACACAGATTAAACTATATTTTCCCCTGATCATTTCTTCGTAGGAATAACTTGATTGCTGGTGCATTTTAAGTTGGCTCATGCTAAGCATGACTAATCTCCAGAAGAGATAATCTTCTCTGTACTGAATATGAGAATAAAACAAAAGTATAAAATAAAGTATAACACACAAATGAATTTGGTAAATATTTTATCTGCTGTTATTACACATAACATATTTGTTACATTTATTTTGAGATGTAATTTTTTTTCTGTCAAGTACAAATGATGCTGCATTGCTGTATTCACGACCTTAACTGTAGTTTATGGTGCCAAACCTTAGTGTCACGTTCAGAAATGAAGTAATATACCAACCACAGAAACCAAAAAAGAGGTGGGAGACGTGTCCGGAGGCAGGAGGAGAGGAGGAAGGTAAAGAGAGTGGAACTGTGGGTAGGAACTTTGAATGTTGGCAGTATGACTAGTAAGGGGAGAGAGTTAGCAGATATGATATAGAGAAGGAAGGTTGATATACTGTATTGTGTGTGCAACAGACTAAATGGAAGGGGAGTAAGGCCAGGTGGATCGGAGGTGGAATCAAATTGTTCTATCATGGTGTGGATGGGAGAAGAATTGGAGCAGGGGATATTCTGAAGGAACAGAATGTCAAGAGTGTTTTGGAGGTGAAAAAAGTGGCAGACAGAGTAATGATTATGAAAATGTAAATTGGAGGTGTGATGATGAATGTTGTTAGTGCATATACCCCACAAGTTGGGTGTACAAAGGATGAGAAAGAAGATTTTTGGAGTGAGTTGGACGAAATGATGAACAGTGTACCCAAGGGACAGAAAGTGGTGATTGGAGTGGATTTCAATGGATATGGTGGTGAAGGGAACAGAGGAGAGGAGGAGGTGATGGGCAGGTATGGTGTTAAGGAGAGGAATGAAGAAGGTCAGAGGATAGTGGATTTTGCCAAAAGGATGGACATGGCTGTGGTGAATACAAATTTTAAGAAGAGGGAGGAACATAGGGTTATGTACAAGAGTGGAGGAAGATGCAAATAAGTAGATTATATCCTATACAGAAGAGTCAATCTGAAGGAGATTGAAGACTGCAAAGTGGTGGCAGGGGGAAGTGTAGTTAAGAAGCATAGGATGGTGGTCTGTAAGATGACGTTGGAGATCAAGAAGAGGAAGAAAGTGAGGATGAGAGTGGAATGGAGAAGTACAGGAGAGTATACAGAGGAAGAGGATGGCAAAGAAGAAGTGGGATAGTCAGAGAGATGCAGAAAGTAGACGAGAGTACAAGGAGATAAGGCACAAGGTGAAAAGAGAGGTGATGAAGGCTAAAGAAAAGGTGTATGATGAGTTGTATGAGAGGTTGGAAACTAAGGAGGGAGAAAAGGACCCGTACCGATTGGCTAGACAGAGCTGGGAAAAATGTGCAGCAGGTTAGGGTGATAAAGGATAACGAAAGAAACATACTCACAAGCGAGGAGAGTGTGTTGAGCAGATGGAAAGAGTACTTTGAGAGGCAGATGAATGAAGAGAATGAGAGAGAGAAGAGGTTGGATGATATGGAGATAGTGAATCAGGAAGTGCAACGGATTAGCAAGGAGGAAGTAAGAACAGCTATGAAGAGGATGGAGAAGGGAAAAGCCATTGGTGCAGATAACATACCTGTGGAAGCATGGAGGTGTTTAGGAGAGATGGCAGTGGAGTTTTTAACAAAATTGTTTAATGAAATCTTGGAAAATGAGAGGATGCCTGAGGAGTGTAATAATTCTTTGCATTTATATAGCGCTTTTCTCACTACTCAAAGCACTTAGCAATGCAGGTTAAGGGCCTTGCTCAAGGGCCCAACAGAACAGAGTCCTTTTTGGTAGAAGAAGTGTACTGGTGCCGGTATTTAAGAATAAGGGGGATTTGCAGGACTGCAGTAACTACAGGGGGATAAAATTGATGAGCCACAGGATGAAGTTATGGGAAAGGTGGAGGTGGGATTACATCTGGGATTGTCTCTGAGCCCTTTCTTATTTGCAATGGACAGGTTGACAGACGAGATTAGACAGGAGTCCCCGTGGACTATGATGTTTGCTGATGACATTGTGATATGTAGCGATAATAGGGAGCAGGTTGAGGAGACCCTGGAGAGGTGGAGATATGCTCTAGAGGGGAAAGGAATTAAGGTCAGTAGGAACAAGACAGAATACATGTGTAAATGAGAGGGAGGTCAGTGGAATGGTGAGGATGCAGGGAGTAGAGTTGGCGAAGGTGGATGAGTTTAAATACTTGGGATCAACAGTACAGAGTAATGGGGATTATGGAAGAGAAGTAAAAAAGCGAGTGCTGGCAGGGTGGAATGGGTGGAGAAGAGTGTCAGGAGTGATTTGTGATAGACAGATATCAGCATGAGTGAAAGGGAAGGTCTACAGGACGGTAGTGAGACCAGCTACGTTATATGGACTGGAGACGGTGGCACTGACCAGAAAGCAGGAGACAGAGCTGTAGGTAGAAGAGGTAAAGATGCTAAGATTTCCACTGGGTGTAACGAGGATGGATAGGATTAGAAATGAGTACATTAGAGGGTCAGCTCAAGTTGGATGGTTAGGAGACAAAGTCAGAGGGGCAAGATTGCGTTGGTTTGGAAATGTGCAAAGGAGAGAAGCTGAGTATATTGGGAGAAGGATGCTAAGGATAGAGCTGCCAGGCAAGAGAAAAAGAGGAAGCCCTAAGACAGGGGTGGCGAACTTGAGGCCTAGAGTGCTGCACTGGCTGCAGGTTTTCATTCTTACCATCTTCTTAATTAGTGACCAGTTTTTGCTGCTGATGACTTCTTTTAATTAACTTGACTCAGGCCCCAAAGTTGTTTCTTTTTCTTAAATTAGCAGCCAAACAATAATGAGACACAAAACAAGCCACCACATGACCAGCTCCCCTGTGCCCATTACACAATATCTGAAATTAAAGAGAGGTGATGGTCTTGATAAGGTTAATCTCTCAGGTCACCAAAACATTTTGACGGTGTTCTTAGAAAGAACAGAAAATGTGTGCTGTGGCAGAATGAGAGCAGCAACAAGCCATGGAATTAAATAACGGGTTTAATTAACAGCAAGAATTGGCTTCTCATTAAGAAAGTGATTGGAATGAAATTGGTTGAAGTTAGAAGCCCCAGTTTAGCTGGTCATCTGTTAGCTCATTTTACATCTCATTTCTGCTTGGCTGTCATTTAATGAAGAAAGGAATCAATTCAGAGGGCTGAACTCTTCTAACAGGGCTATTCAAGTGATGGGGAAAAAGTTAATTAGCAGTGAAAACTGGTCACTGATTAGGAAAAGGGTTAGAATGAAAACCTGTCGCCACTGCGGCATTCCAGGCCTGGAGTTCGCCACCCCTGGCCTAAGAGAAAGTTTATGGATGTGGTGAGAGAGGACAAGCAGGTGATGGGTGTAACAGAGCAACAGGCAGAGGACAGAAAGATATGGAAGAAGATGATCCGCTGTGGCGACCCCTAATGGGAGCAGCCGAAAAAAGAAGAAGACCAACCACAGAAACAAAGTAAAAATACAAACTTCATTTGTAAACTGCACACATCACTGCATAGTTATAAAGAAAAAGAAACTTTATTTTATACTACACTGCTAATGAATGACATAAAGATATAGGATTAATGCCCTATGTTACCTCAAGTTGTAGAATTACAGAACATAATCTTACATATTTATATTATACATGATATCCCAAGCTATATACAATGGTTATCAAATAAGCCAAAAACATTTTGTTTGAATATTCATATTAAATCAAAGTTTGCACAGTATGTGAATATTCAAATGTAGATTGAACATTTTGGGTGCTACATGCACATTTGTACTGTATGTGTGGTTTTCTGTATTTTATCAATAATTTACATTTTTTCTTATGGTACATTTGTAAGGAATGATGTGGTTTCGACTCAGGCAATATTCCTTAAAAGATGTATGTGAAAACAATGTGTAACTCAGCTGATCAGAGAGGCTCATGAGAACAGTGGCGACCTTGCTGTGTTGTGGTTGGACCTGACCAATGCCTATGGGCCTATACCACACAAGCTGGTTGAGCTCGCACTACATGGCCACCATGTTCCCAGGAAAATCAAGGATCTGATCCTGGATTACTATAACAACTTCAGGATAAGGGTCACTTCTGGGTCAGAAATATCAGACTGGCATTGGCTTGGCAAGGGAATAATAACAGGGTTCACCATCTCCGTTATTCTTTTTGCCCTTGCCATGAATATGGTGGTCAAGGCAGTCGAGGGAGAATGCAGAGGGCCCCTGACTAAGTCGGGTGTACGACAGCCCCCGATAAGAGCCTCTATGGATGATTTAACCATCACGACAACATCGGTCCCTGGGAGCAGGTGGATCCTACAAGGACTTGAGAGACTCATCACGTGGGCAAGGATGAGTTTTAAGCCTTCCAAGTCAAGGTCCATGGTGCTAAAGAAGGGGAAGGTTACTGATAAGTACCGATTTGCTATCGCGGGAACAGTCATCCCATCCATCACAGAGTAGCCAGTCAAGTGTTTGGGGAAAGTCTTTGACTCAAGTCTGAAAGACACAGCTGCTGTTCAGAAATCCACCCAGGACCTTGGGACAAGGCTCACCAAGGTTGATAGGTCTGGCCTGCCTGGTAGGTTTAAAGCCTGGATCTATCAGCACGCAATCCTGCCCCGGGTCCTATGGCCTCTGCTGGTATATGCAGTCCTGTTTTCAACAGTTGAGTCCCTTGAAAAGAAGATCAGCAGCTTTCTTCGGAGGTGGTTCAGACTCCCACGCAGCCTCACCAGCGCAGCACTGTATGGAACAAGGAACATCCTGCAGCTACCATTTAACGGCCTCACAGAAGAACTGATAGTAGCACGCACCAGAGAAGACCTACAGTACAGGGACTCCAAGAATCATATGGTGTCAGCAGCTGGCATTGAGGTGAGGACAGGCAGGAAATGGAGGGCGGAGAAGGTTGTGGAGGTGGAGGAGTCACGCCTGAGACAGAAGGCTCTGGTGGGCACCGTGGCAACAGGTAGAGCAGGTCTGTGCTACTTCCCAAAGACCCAGGTCGGCAAGGCCCAGGGCAAGGAGAGAATCCATCTACTCCAGGAAGAGATCCGAGCAGGGGTGGAGGAAGAGAGAGTGAGCAGGGCAGTAAGACTCCGGCAACATGGTGCATGGACAAGGTAAGAAAGTACTCTCCAGTGAAGGATCACCTGGTCAGAAATCATGCAAGGAGATTTCTTTCATGTCCGGTTCCTGGTGCAGGCGGTCTACGATACCCTGCCAAGCCCAGTAAACCTCCACGTCTGGGGAAAGAGCGAGACACCATCCTGCCCAATTTGTTGAGGAAGAGGCTCTCTAGAACATCTACTCAGCAGCTGCCCTAAGGCACTGGCAGACGGCCGCTACCGGTGGCGCCATGACAAGGTGCTCAAGGCAGTTGCTGAAAGCTTGGCTGCAGCCATCAAGACAAGCAAACTCCTCCATGGCCAAAAGAAGGCAGTTACCTTTGTTAAAGCGGGAGAGCAATGCCAGGCAAATGTAGTAGTAACAGGCCTCTTCCGCACAGCCTCTGACTGGCAGCTGCAGGCTGACTTGGGAAACCAGCCAAAGTTCCCGCAGCAAATTATAACAATAACACTCCAGCCAGACATGATCATTACATCTGTGGCCTTTAAAACAACTGATCATGCTGGAACTGACAGTGCCCTGGGAAGAGCGTAACGAGGAAGCTAGCGAGAGGAAACGTGCCAAGTACCAGGAGCTGGTGGAGGAGTGCAGGGACAGAGGCTGGAGGGTACTCTATGAGCCCATAGAAATTGGCTGCAGAAGATTTGCAGGATGCTAACTCTGCAGAGTCTTCACACTGTTGGGCATAACAGGAGCTGCCAAGAAGAGGGCCACTAAATCTGCAAGTGAAGCTGCAGAGAAAGCCTCAAGGTGGCTTTGGATGAAGAGGGCTGATCCGTGGATCGCTACTGGGATACAAGTTGGGGATTTATCAACCCCGGCTGGGTCGCCTGAGCGAGGGTGTATGATGTTGCGAGACCCGAAATGCCCAATGACCTCAGGATACATCACTGATGATGTTTCCTAGTGCATCCAGGTGATGTTTCTTATATAGTGCTGTGAATACTGTACTGAGTGTGTAAATACTATCCTTTTAACTTTGACTATACTGATTGAGCAGTCGAGGAGCTGGTGATGGTGGGAAGGTGAGTATGACTTACTGACCCCTTTCCAACTGCACTCCTCTGCTATTGTCCAATACTGTACACTTGCTTTACTGTGTCATTCATATAGAATGTTTGTGTTTATGCATTTCAGAATGCTGTGGTGAACTGTGAAACCACATTCTCTGGCTCAGGGGCAAACACTTTGCAGCATTGGCTAAATGGACATCTGGTCCATCAGCCAATACAGAATCCCTTCTCAAACCACTGTGAGCAGTGTGCTCCCATTGTGATGTCAGCTGGTCTCTCTCTCTGTCAGTACCCACGTTTTCTGCACAGCCTCACTGCTACACTCCACCCACCCACAGTGCAAATTCCACCGATATTGCCAATTGAATTGCTGTTGACTTACACCCCGAAACATTTCAGTTCAAGGACTTGTGGGGAAGTGCCAGTGGTGAGCTATGAAACCACATTCTATGGCTAAGTAGTGACTGCTTTGCAGTGTGAGGCAAATATAGATCCTCCATTTGTCAGCCATGCAGAGCTTGTTCTTGACCACAGTGAATGGTGTGCTTCCCTGGTGATGTTACTGATCTCTCTCTGTGTCAGTTCACATCTTCTGAGCAGTGATTTTACAGCTATCTGAGGTAGCATTGGTTCACATTACCTTGGATAATCAGGGTTCCATTGTACTCTTGTATAGAAAGCGAGTTTGAGTTCTACAATGTACTGGACACTGTACTGCCAGCTACAAAGGTGCTTTCTTGAATAGTAATCTAGGTCCAAGTTGATGATCTTCACTCATACTTTAAGGAATCTGTATAACCTTAATTAAGAGTGTTCTAAATGCTATGCTAATTATTGAAGAATTAGTAAACACTATCTCAAAAATTTACTTATTTTAAACAATGTGCTTAATGGATACATTTTTTAAGTGTTTAAGTCTGGGCACAATTGTTGTGAACTTTGGATTCCTAAGCACAATAACTTTCAAAAATATCTGAAAACTTCCCACTAGTTGGGGGTAGGGAGAACCATCAAAACCTTAGCTAGTAATGAAAAGGGAGACCTTGTAAAACAAAAAAGTCAATTATGAGATATTTATGGTTATTCATTAATCAGACATTTGTTTAAAGTAACAAATATAAAACAACAAAAAGCAGTTCAGCTTGTTTATTATTCCCTTTGTCAACTAACATCCAATCATGAAACAAAATTAAGCGTGTGAGAAACACAGAAAGTTTCATACAATAAAGTTAATGTTTATTAGCCCTATTTTAGATCAGAGGTGCACTTGCACAGTTTTGGTAGGAGGCAAAATCCTTTTAATGTTTTAAGCATATCCAAAAATTAAAAGGATACAGTAGCTTATATACTGTATATTCTTTTCTTAAGTGGTTTATTTTCTCTCTTGTTTTATTCAGTTGTTCAGCATTCATCATACATCATACAGTTAGTGAACACACACTGACTTAACACTAGAATTACCAGAGCCTACGAAAAAACTCGTAGATCCATCGTGGATAAATGGCTACTATACTACTATGCTACATAATAGCATAGTGCTTGAAATTTATTTTTGAAATTGTTGGCACTGGGGAGATTCCCCTAAATTTAATATAAGGGTGGGGAAAGAATATGAAACTAATATTTCATCCAATTATCCATTTTCTAACCCGCTGAATCCGAATACAGGGTCACGGGGGTCTGCTGGAGGCAATCCCAGCCAACACAGGAACCAATCCTGGGCAGCGTGCCAACCCACCGCAGGACACACACAAACACTAGGGCCAATTTAGAATCGCCAATCCACCTAACCTGCATGTCTTTGGACTGTGGGAGGAAACCGGAGCACCCTGAGGAAACCCACGCAGACACAGGGAGAACATGCAAACTCCACGCAGGGAGGACCGGGAAGCGAACCGGGTCTCCTAACTGCGAGGCAGCAGCGCACTGCGCCACTGCCGCCCAACTAATATTTCAGGCATTTTTAAAGTATATATAAAATTGTGAGTAGATAAAGTTATCAGACATTCCCTAAAATAATTTATTTCTACTATTTCAACTTCAAAAAAAAAAATTGTTTTAATTTGCATGTAGATATTTCCATTTATATTTGGCCAATAAGCCAGATGTGCAAAAAGTCTACAAAATGTAAAATAAAATATGCTGAGAAAAATAACTTTTATTTTTCACCGATACTACACTGTTTATGTTGGCAGAGTTAACTTTCATCAACTTTGTCTGGATGCATGCTCAATAATTTAGGTAAGGAAATTCTAGAAAGTTGATTCAGTTCATCTGGACATAGTTCTTTTCCAGGGAGATAGGTTACATCACTCATCCACGTGACCTCCTCAGTCTCAACTGACTTCAGGTTTCTCCAACCTTATAAACAGTATCTTTGCATAATGACCGAAGCTAGCACCATTGACTAACAATGGGCCGTGTGATCACTGATATGCAAATTGTCCATTGATCAATGGACAATTGCTGATTTTCTTCAGAGTTTATATGTACCGTAAACCAATGCATACGGATCAGTATTTAAGGTTTGACTCTCACCGTCCACTAGAGTACAAAATAGGTGTCATCAGGACTCTACAACACAGAGCAAACACCATACCCACAGACACAACGGCCAGGGAAGCAGAAGAACATCATATCAAAAAGGCCCTGAGAAGATGTTATCTCAGCTGAACTTTTGTCAAAGGAGGGAAGACAGCTAAAGAATGCTCTAAGCAATCCAGGAGAGAGGAAGGACAACCGCTGCCTAAGCAAAAATCTTTGGTGATCCCTTAAGTGTCAGGAGTATCGGAACAACTGAGATGTATTTTTCAAAACACCAGGTTTCAGTGGCTTTCAAACCTCAAAACACGCTACGGCAAAAATTGGTCCACCCCTAGGACTGGGTGCCCCAGCACAGACAGAGTAATATAGTTTACGCAGTTAACAGCCAGGAGGATTGCCGTGAATTAAACATCAGAGAAACCAAACAACCACTGGCAAAACAGATGGCACAACACAGAAGAGCTACCTCGTCAGGCCAGGACTCCACAGTCTATTTACACCTACAGGACAGTGGTCACTCTTTCACTGATGAAGATGTGCACATCCTGGATAGGGAGGAATGCTGGTTTGAGCAAGGAGTCAAAGAGGCCATTTACATGAAAAAAAAACGACCATCTCTGAACCGAGGACGGGGCCTATGGGTACATCTTTCACCATCTTACAATGCGGTGATTGCAGCCATTCCCCAACTCTCTGTGAATGGTACTCATGGCCATTGATCAATGGACAACTTGCATATCACTGATCACATGGCCCATTGTTAGTCAATGGTGCTAGTTTTGGTCATTATGCAAAGGTACTGTTGATAAGATTGGAGAAACCTGCAGTCAACTGAGACTGAGGAAGTCACTTGGACGTATCTCCCTGGAAAAGAACTATGTCCAGATGAACTGAATCAACTTTGTAGAATTTCATCAGCTTTAAAGAAGCTGATCAGTAAGCTTCAGGCTTTTTTTAATAATGCTAATTTAAGAAATTTGAGATATTTTTTTAAAAAATATAATTAATATATCCTTATCTTTTGTGGCAAAATGACTGTTTAAATAATCACAGTTTTGACTCAATTGAGAATAATGAGTTTCATTAAGGATTCAATACAAAGCTCAATTTATAAATACTGTGTACTGTCTGCTGTACATTCTTTCTATGACAGTTTTCTGAGCAGTGCTCTTCCAATTACAACTTAGAGTACCGCCAATGTTTTTTAGCATACAGGTGACTACAGTTACGCTATACTTGTGCCTCTCGAAGTTTCACGTGAGGACCATGGTAGATGAGCAAGTGATCATGGATCTTACCAAGGATGACCGTATCAAGGACGTTGCCTGGCACCGAGAGTAGTGTTATCCCCCTGTAGTTGCCGCAATCCAAGCAATTACCCTTCCTTTTCCAGATAGGGACGATAAGTCCCATTTTCCATTCAATTGGGATGATGTCCGTCTCCCAAATGGAAGCAAAGCTTGCTTGCAAAGCCAGGAGGACAGCCTTACCACCAGCCTGGAGAAGTTCACTCAGGATACCACAGATCCCTACCCTCAGCTGGTTTACCATCTGTGCAATCTCAGTGAGATTGGGTGGTTCACAGCTAATTGGAGGATCAGCTTCAAGAACTGTGGACTCAGAAATATCCAATGTCCTAGCTGGATGTTCAGCTTTAAATGGATGCTTAAAAGTAGCCAGCCCAGCAGATCACAACTGCAGTGTCATCCGTAAGGACCGTTCCATCAACCACTCTGATTGCAACTTTCCAAGGAAAATATTTGGATGTACGTAATGCTTCGATTCCTCTGTAAGAAGGAGTGGGTCACTAGACCATAGATAGTGCTTCACTTGCTCACACAGATTTCTCTAAAAAAAGCATCCTTATCTTCCCTCAGAGACCTCGCAGCCATCATTCTCAGTTCCTGGTACACACCAGAGTTGCCATCAAGCTGTGCACTGTGACTCCTCTTGATGATATCCAGGGTGCCCTGCGAGATGAAACACCTCCACCTGGGAACACTGGGAACACCAACACAACCCCCGTCAACCTTCAGGTTCTTGTCATGGAAGGTCTCCCACATTACATTAAGATCAGCAGTTGCAGCCAAGTCTGTCAGCCTGATACTGGAGTCTGGCCAAGTCCATGCTCATTTTCCTAGTAGGTGGTAGCCTACTGGACCTATGCTGGATCTTCAGAATAGCAACAACAAATCTATGGTCAGAATTCACAAACTGTGCAATTCTGTAGACCCTGCAGTTTTGTAAGAGCCTCAACAAGGATCCAGTGATCTGCAGCCCCTGACTTTTAACAAAGTCAAGGAGTGTGGAGCCACTTTCCCCACGGTCACCAGACCCATGGGGACTGACACTGTCCTCATAGCCGGCCCTGTCAGAGCCTGTGGTCATATTGAAGTCACCCATGACCATAGGAGTGTCACTTCGTGGGCACCCATCAACCACAGAGTGAAGTTGCAAATAAAATGTCTCCCTCACCATGGTCGGAGCATACACTGGGACAACAGACAAGTCACCCAGAGAGTACCTTAATCTGAGTCTCATAATACACTCGTTGAAAGGAATGACATTGGACATCATCGGAACGAGCCAATCCGCCAAAGCAACAGCTACTCCCCGAGTATGACAGCCATCAGAGCAACCAGACCAGTAAAAGGTGTACCCACCTACAGAGATCTGGCCAGTCCCAGGTCTGTGTACCTCAGACAGTGCCGCCACTGAAATGCAGAGTTTGCAAAGCTCCTCCGACAGTAGAGGAAGGTAATCATTATGCTGGAGATACAAGATGTTTTTATGTGCCTACCTGGATGGGCTGCCTCAAATTGGGACCAGAGTGCTGCTGTGCAGTGGATGATGGCTCAACACCACACCAGTTCCGATCCTCCGGGCCTGACCCCACTGGCTCTCTGACGGTTTTGACTCTTTTGGGGATGAGGCTCCCGAGGACATTCCCCCCCCATCCTCTTCATAATGTGAGCACTCTTCCTATGGGTGGCTCCAGCAGAGCTGCTCCAGCGGAGAGTAGAAAGGAGTCCTGTCTGTCGTCTCAGAAGTGCGTGAATTTTTTTTTACTGCAGCTGAAGTGCCAGTCCTGCCACCAACTACTATGATTTCCCTGCAAGCTGGAGGACTGCTTGCAGTTTAACATCATACCCAGGGCACAAAGCTCTTCCATGACAATAAAAAAGAATCATACAAAGGATGTCAAAAGGCTGCACTAATATACAAGTGAAGCAAATAAGACAGTGATAGTCACTAGAAGGACAAAACATAGAAAATAGAAACTAAGTAAACAAAACCTTCAGTCTCTCTAAGCCTGCCTTAAATGAACACCTGCCCAAGAGGTGGCTTGCACGCTATAATACCACAATACTCCATTCCCATACCTCCATACACTGTTTTCTCTTCCTCCCATTAATTCAGCCTTTGGCCCACTCTCCTCTCAAATTTGGTTTTCTGTGACCCTTTGACAGTGATACATAATCATTTCCAGGGTCAGGGGTGATTCTCTGTTTACTTAGGAACACCAAATTAAAACTTCATCTAGTGTCCTTGTACTTTAGGATATTAGAACAATGGTGACAAGAACAGTCCATTCAGCCCAGCAACCATTTTTACAATCCTACTGACCTTGATTGTCCAACAACCAACATCAAGTCAAGACGATCCCTAAATTCTAATTATCTACCACAATACTTGGTAATCAACAGTTTGTAGTTTTCTGGGTATCTTTCACATATACATGGATCTTCAAATTAGAACCGAGTTTATTTAGGATAGAGCAGTGAATAACCTGAAATTCCATGAAATGACTGGAAAACACTGCCATTTCAAATAACGAAGATAATGTTCTTTTGAAAGGACCTGGCTGGTATACTACATTAGGCCAGCTTTTTTCTGAGGTTTGCTACCAGTCTGATTTTTTTAGGGTTTGTGGATACACAACATTCACTGGTTAAATAAGCAAACATTTTTACTTAACAACACATCAGGGAGCATTCCTTTGGGTCTAGCTTGAAATGGTTTGGCTTGTGGGACTAAATATCACTTTTAAGTGTTCTAGTCTTTTCTGAAGGTGTAATTAGCAGTGTAAAATCTAATAACAATAAGCTTTAGTTTAAAAAAAAAGATTACCCTATTTATAAATCCCAACACTTTGCTATTATTTACATAAAACAAGTGGAGAAGTAAATGCTATTTACACTGTATATTGCTCATTTAGGTGTACTGAATCTGCAATACTCCTTAATACGGCTAAAACATTATCTTAATGGGACAATGAGTAAGCATCTTTTACTTTATGAATATTTAACCAAGAAATATCAGGGTATCCAGGCCAAAACAAACTAGGATGCAAATCAAATTTTGGAATTTGTAAATAATTCTCTTAACCATCATTATCTACAAGAGATCTTATTTTGACCTGAAGCTTTCTATAATAAGTTAGTAAAACTACCATGGAAACTTGAAGGTTTTGTCATTAGACATTCAAAATCTAGAAGCACCTGCTATTCTTCAATTTCAGTCTTCGACTAAAAACAATCCTTTCATATAAAAGCTGACCAGCAGAAACAATTGACCAGAGTTATTTAAAATTACAATCTGGCTTTACTATATTTTTAAAATTATTCACCAAATATCATTAGTATTTGGTCACTTTTTCTCAGGTGTTACAGCACAATAGGCAATTCCACGTAGCAGATGGTTTCCCATGCATCACATAGAGGACTTTGATATAGTTAACTACATATTTTGGCACAAAATCATTGCTTTCATCCATCCATCCTCTTCCGTTTATCCGGGGTCGGGTCGCGGGGGCAGCAGCTTAAGCAGAGAGGCCCAGACTTCCCTCTCCCCAGCCACTTCTTCCAGCTCTTCCGGGAGAATCCCAAGGCGTTAACAGGCCAGCCGGGAGACATAGTCCCTCCAGCGTGTCCTGGGTCTTCCCCGGGGCCTCCTCCCGGTTGGACGTACCAGGAACACCTCACCAGGGAGGCGTCCAGGAGGCATCCTGATCAGATACCCGAGCCACCTCATCTGACTCCTCTCGATGCGGAGGAGCAGCGGCTCTACTCTGATCCCCTCCCGGATGACTGAGCTTCTCACCCTATCTTTAAGATATATGGGAGGGGCCAAGGAGGTTGGGTGCAGTGTGAGTTGGGTGGTGGCCGAAGATGGGGACCTTGGCAGTCTGATCCTTGAGTCATTGCTTTATGACTGGGATTTATAACTTTTAAAGAAATGGACTAGATTACAATCTGGTATGCAGCCAGAAAATAAAGTAAAAATAAGATAAAAATTAAAAAATGCTCCAGGGTAATGGCCAGGCTATTAATGAAGTATATTAGAGATCTGTGCTGTGACTATTACTTTTATCTTTTTACATTAGTTAACAATTTAGTGTCAAATACAGGCACAAATCAGATAACATTTGCATATATTGTAACAACAAAATAAATGCACAAAATGTAATGAGGAAGTAGCAAAAACTATGGATAATTTTGGACACTGGTAAAACTAGCAATTAACTACAATTATAAAATGTGCAATGCTGAATAACATTAGAAGCTCCACGGCTGATGCTAATTGGATTTATGATTATAAATATTTAATTACTTCATCAGTGTAGACATCACGTGCCTGTCCTTCCTTGACGCTTCCTAAATTACTTCACTTCAAATGCCTATGTTTTTGCAACTCTGAAACTCTATCCTGAAAACGTAATTATATTTTACTTTGCTTTTTAAGGAAGGAAGGAAGGAACCTGCATTCCACCTTCAGCAACTCTATCAAACATTGGTACTTAGGTGTGAATTATTGTCTCTCTCCTCACGTTTGCACTTGACTGCCTATGTATGTCCTTTTCACCTCGACAGATACTCTCCAGCTGCTGTTACCAACAATATTGCTGTCTGTCTTCAGATACAACTATGAAATAATCAATGAAAAAACATCTAATTTAAAAATTGCTCATATTGTTTCATTATGAGTGATTAAGGAAAGCAAATCTGAAAACTGTCAGCACTCCAGTTATTTCAGCTAGGTAAAACACTACTATAAAGTTCCATGAAATGGAATTGAAATATTTTTTTACCCACAATTGTAAACAAAGTACACAGCAAGAACGGTCTAAAAATGCAGAAGGGAGAACAAATGAAGTGGAACATAGTGGATGGAGATACCGAGTCACAAGTGAAGGCGGCTTTCTTGCTAAGTTTTCTGATACTACAGACTGACAATGAATGAATGCAAATGGGGCTATTCCTTCTTAAAGATGTGACACTAATAAATAATTAAATCATGGTGGTAATAAAAAGAGTTCTTTTTATAACAAAATATAAAACATACAATTATTTAATTCAAGTAATATAAAAGCCTGTATTTTCTGAGCATTTTATACTTGTGTGGAAGAAAAAGAACTTCACCACTGCCTCAATGAACAGGCACTCCTGGACTACAGGACCGTTTATTAATATCCTGAGACAAGCTGCAATATGTTTCCCTTTTAGCTGATTCCTAAAGTCTATTTTCACCTCTAATTGACACTGCAGTATGCATTTTTAAAATGACAAAACCTGTTAAAATTACATTTTTGAAATACTGTACAGTATCTTAAAATTGAGAATCATTCTGTGCAACCCCAGTTACAGAATATTGATAATTTCTACATCATTTATGATGATACGACTGATATTCTGTTTGGACTCAGCTTTGAAGCACATTATTTAATAGAATATCATTCAAAGGCATGTATTTTATGTATTCCACTAGACAACCTATTTGCAGTGTGCCCACTTCTAAATGTCAAAGCAATTTAATGAATTATGGTAATTTTCTTCAAGTCTGAAATAAAAAATGTTGCAATGCCTTTACCCAATTTGCCAAATAATTTCAATTGGAGGAGAACATTAAAATAGTAGGGAAATGCAAAAAGTATGTAGAGATTTATGATGTCATCACATTTCATCCATTGTAATTTAATGGACTGCTACAATAATGTTATGTATTAACTGTTTAATGCTAAAATCAAGCCACATCTGGAGAAATGAGTAAAAGACAAGAGACTGCACTATGAAAAAAAAAATATATATATACATATATCAGCAATAGGATCCACACACAGAAGCACATACAGAGACTGTAAGACCAAGTAACATTGTCCTCCTTGGACATGACCTGCAGCCCCCCTTTACTGACCCTTAACATCAAACTCCCACTATAGCCAAAGAGTGTGATCTCTGTGGATCTAGAATGCATCATCGTGATCTCTTATCTTTAAAGCAAGCATCAATTACAATAAAATGGTCTTTGTGTTGGTATACTTAGGCTCTACAGGCTCAACCAAAAACTATGTGGCAATTATCACACAAAAGACTGGGCTAATGAGTACCTCAAGAAGCCAAAGGCAAAATGCCCACTCCTCCCTTAATAACCCAATCTCACCTCTCTCTCTCTTTCTGTGAAGCCCTGCGTTAAACTTCTGATCCATAGCAGGACCCCAATACCCAGAGCATGGCCTGCAACAAAAGGCCAGAGGAAAAGAGAACCTGAAGGACTGTAAATGCAGTAAAGCATAAGATGCAAGCAAACCAAAAGCGAACTGGACAAAGGAACACAAAACATGCTCATCCTTCTCTTACCAAATATGCAAGTAAACATCTCTGTTTACTCATTCTGGGCAATTCTTTAGATACAGAAAGAATTAAGATGGTGGGATACCATTCGTAAGTTTGTACTACTTTTATAGATGACTATGCTTCCACTTCTGTCATCCTTATGTTATAATATTACTATTTTGCTTATTACAGCACACATGCCTGGGTCATTTTTTAAAAAATAGCCTTACTGTCACGTGTGGCCCAAAAATGGAGAAAGGCAAGGCTTGATTTGTGTGCACTTTTACCTATTAATTAACTTTTCTTAAACTGAAATTTGCATTTCTTCCTTGCTCTAACAGTCCATTTAGAACATGAGACATGGATATCCCACAGATTTAGAGCATTTCCTATTGAAAAGTTTAGGGAACTGAACCTATTTAAAGATAGAAGGTCATGTGAGCTGCTAACCTAGCTCTTCAAAATTCAGTCAGCTGATAGATATGATGATCCATATTTCATTTAGCTAAAGAATAAATCATTAATTTGATTAAACTTTTGAGAAATAAGGAGAAACAAAATCAAAACATATCATAGAGAGCAGTTGTTCATACAAAGGAACACAGATTAAGTGGTTTAGGGGAAACCGTATCTGGATCCTGAGTTGGTTTGTCGTGTGGTGGGTACGACAATGCGCTGCATCAGCGTGTGCTCCTAACCCCTCTCTCTCTCTCTTAACAGATTAAAAAATACTGGGTGAGCCAAAATGAAGTACCACATTTATCAAGGTCATTGCGTGAGGTAGAGGCAGCCGAGTTGGTTGGGTTGCAGGTCCTTTGACATATATCCCTTGTAGTTTTCAATCGGCAACATGCCTTGGGTCCGGTGTGCACTGTGCTTTCGCTGTTAAAGCATTCTTCAAAAAACTAATCTGTAACAGCAACAATCTTGCAGTCTCCTAGACGTTCAGCGTGCAAGCATGCTTTCGCCTTAGACATTTCCAACAAATCTTTGAGGAGGATAATGCGTGAGGACCTTAATTTCCAGCCATACAAAATGATGGTAGTGGAGAATCTCACTGAGAGAGACTGGGAGAGCCGTAGAGAGTTGTGGGCAAACATTCTGCAAACCGTTCATCGAGATGCTATCGTCATGTGCAGTGAAGAGGCTCATTTCCATTTGAATGGTTGAGTAAATAAGTAAAACTTTCACTATTGAGCTGAAACCAGTCCTCGTGAACTTCATCAGAGAGCCCTGCACAGTGAGGGTGTTACAGTTTGGTGCTCCATTGCAGAATTTGGTATTGTAGGCCCTTACTTTTTTCAGGAGGGGGGAGCAACGGTCACTATCACATCAGAATGTTACACTGAAATGCTAGAGAACTTGTGGATGCCTGGTTTCAACAGGATGGAGAAACAGCTCATATGGTGCGGCGATCTATGCAAGTTTTGCATGAAATGTCTCCAGGGAAGCTGATCTCCCTGCGAGATGATGTAAAGTGGCCTTCATGTTCGCCTGATCTCAATCCATGTGATTTCTTCTTGTGGGATTATCTCAAGTCGAAGGTCTACACACACCAACCTCAAATCCTTGAAGCCCTCAAAGACGCTATTCTCCAAATTGCTGCTGTTCCTCTTGAAATGGACGAATGAGTCATGTGAGTGTTCAGAAATTGTCTCTAAGAGCCTATCGCTAATGATGGCCACCACCTTGAAGACATCATTTTTAAAACACAGTGAAAAAAAATCTACTTTGTATACCCTTTCTTATGTCGTAGTGAAATTTATTTTATTTTGTAGCATTTTTTTTTAGAATAAACGTTTGAAACGTGGTACTTCTTTTTGGAGAAGTTGTGAGTTATTATTTAGCTGCTGACTAAACCAGATATACAAAATAATTTCATTTTTTAAATTTCAGCATGTTCCTAATGAGACTTATTTAACACCTTTAAAATGGTACAACTTTGCTTACTATTATTCCAAATCCTGTAAGGTAGGTATCCTTAACTACAGTCCTGTAGGGCTGCAGGTTTTTGTTCCAACCAGTTTTCACAATTAGACACCAGATTTACCAGATAACAAAACTTGGCATTTAATTATATAGTTTGTTGGTGCTTTAATTCTGCTAAGACAAACCTTTACCACACTGTGGATTTTTCATTTTTTAAAAACATTATCCATATCTTTTGAGGTCCAGAATAGATTTGTACTCCTTGGTCCTTTCATTCTCTTGTATTTATTTCTAAACATTTTATTGACATAGACACTTCATGATGCATATACACTGGTTTAAATGGAAGCATGTTAGCTGGAGAGCTGGTGATTCCTTTGTCATTTGAACCTCATTATGAACTAATGACTGGTTAAGAAAACAGGCAACAATTAAAAGAGAACTGAAGCTGTTTAAAACTATAATAGGCAATTAAATGTTCAAAATCATAACAAATGGGTTCATTAAAGGCAGGCCCCCCAAAAAACATTCCTTTAGTAGTAAAAAAGAAATTGGTTAAATCAAAAACCTGTAGCCACTGGACATAACTGAGTAGCTGTGCTACGGAGCTTTGATTCATTCCTAATTTTGTTGCCGTGCACAGAAAGTGTCGTGATGTGAAGAAACATCATGTCCCAAAGGACAAATGTTTAGTGTAGACCATGAAATGAAGGTACCAGAAAGGGACTAAGCAAAGAACAGTCAGAACCAGTAAGTCAAAGAAACAATTGCCAAAACACATAAAAAAAAATAGAACTGCCAAACAGAAAATCAAAATATTACTAACGTCCTCTTCTACTTGCCCTAAATAACCAGACATTTTGAATGTGTGTGTGTTTTTTATATACAGAAATGAAGCATGCCATTGTTCTTAAATACATGCCAGTAAATTATGTCATGTGGCATCATGTGTGGCAAAGCAGCATCATTGATACAATAAAACTAGCAGCAATAATGCCTCAAGAAACAAAATGAAAACATTAATCAGCAATTGGTACGAAACTAGGAGCATAATAACAGGATATGTTTTTCCAATTAATCACAACAATTCATATGAAGCCACAAAATGGCAATTTGTTTTCATTTTACATTTTAACCATGATGGGGATGACTGGTAAAAAGTTGTCAGTTTCTGTTCTTTAGGTCTGCAGCCTGGCAGGTACACTTTTACTTTAGTGAAAACTTCATTCACAAACCACAATATCAAAAGAAAATTATATTTACTGACTAGAAAAATGTAATATAGATGTTTATAAAGAAGGAAGTGGAGTGACAGATATCCTGGCCAAGGTGGTTGGTGATACCTTCTCTGAACAGGGAACCACCACAGAAAAACTGAGGGAGCCTGTCTCTCAGGAACATAGCATCCCAACCCCCAGTAGGTTGGGTGGCTGCATAGCTCTGGTATGGTTCCATTTTGGATGCCTGCAGAGCCACATGGGGACTGGAGGTCCGGTTGGGCATCCATGATGGGGTTCTTGGGTGCAACTAAATTAAGCTGATAGTTACAGGCTCCCAGGTTCCCAAGAGGTTCTGCCTGACCCGGAGGCGTTTCCAGGAGGACATACTGTTACACCGGAATTACTCCTGGTTCATGACTTAAAAGGAGCTTCACCACCTCTGCCAGGGAGTCTGAGTTGGGACTGGAAATACACAAAACTTGCCTGCAGTGGAGTGGAGGGAGGGAAGAAAGAAAGAAAGAAAAGAAAGAAAGAAGGATGCGATAATGTTGTGCTCATTTCAAAGAAGTCTAACAAAGGTACTTTGACAAATAAATTAACCTTTGTTGGACTCTATATTGGCAGTTGTGTCTGGGGCTCTGATACACTTCATAGTGGTCACAAAGTAGAACACAGAATGTAGAAAAATAATGACACACACAGTACATCCCACATTGTCTCAATATCTTTATCCAAATCCTCAAGTGCTAAAAGTTAAGGAAAATATCCTTAAAGTGCTCAGAAAAAACCTTAAATAATAGTCATGCCACCTTAGAATAACTTCATGATTACTTTCACGTTTTGTTATTTAAAAGTAATAATGCACACATTTTAATGCTAAAAATCATGTTCAATTTCAAATTTATTCTCATATGTACAGAGGATAGTGAAATTATTTGCATGTATGACCTTCAGTGGCAAAAGTTTTCTACTGTTTGAGATGAAAATATAAAGCACAAAGGTAAATAATTACCCTATTTCTGAAAGAGTCATTTCTCACTGGATCCTCAGCTGCCAAGGAAATACTGCTTAGCAGAATGAAGAAGAGAATTAGGTTGGTGAAAATGTTGTGGTTTACAGTCTTATGGCAAAAAATGCGGAATCTGAAAAGAGATAAAAAATACATAGTTTTTAGTAGTTGATGTAAAACAAAAAAATTTACAGCTATTTCATTACTTTGACAAAGTTTGTGGATTATGGAAATTCATGATTATTCACCAAAGCTTATTTAATATACAGTAATCTAGCAGTGCAAAGATAACGTCAGTATACTTGTAAGGTGAGTGTTTGAAAGATTAATCTGCTAAGTGTTACTGATTCTGTTGAACGTTTTTGTATGTCATTAATTTTTTATTTTTGATCATTTTGGTAATGTTGTAACATTTTATGCACACTCATTTTACATATTTTAGCATCTATAATGATTTGTGGTTCCTATGCATGTGATGAACATGTCATGTGACTTTTTACATCATGGTGTCTACGGCATAAAAGATGGCAGCACACATTTCACTGTGTCCAAACTTAAGAGTATTTAAGAAAACAACTTCAGAACAGACTGGTGCTTGAACAAACTAACATGTTATTTCATTTTGACTTTAACTTTGCTTTACTAACTAAAACTTTGGAGAAAGACTTTGCTCATATGCGTGGCATTTTGTTTTGCCCCTTAAAAGAAAGGCATTATTTTGATCTCTGGTATTCATGATCAAAATCTGTTTGATAGGACAAGCAATACATCTTGTTTCAATTGGTAAAAACCCTGCTAAAACCTGCTATTTTTTCTGGTTTCTTCTGATGGCACATTTTATAATGAGATGACTTAAATTCCTGAAATACACAGTGATTAATTAGACTGATTTCTTTCATCCCATAAAAACATGTAATTATTAGATTGTGCACATTACACCATATTTAAAATACAAACACATTTTACTATAAACAAACAGCATGTCTCAATGTAGAGGTCTACATTTCCTTGGGACCTGACTCAAGGTTTTATGGCATAGGAAGTGAGGGAGTTGGGCATCAAGGGTGTCAGCCTGGTCCTGGGCTACTTTTACCTTAATATTGAAGAGCCACCAATTTAAGCGAAACTGAATGTATTTCCCTTTGTTAAAATATTCACAAAACTATCCTAGTAAGGGCTTTTTCTTTGATGGGTCGGAATTGAACTTCATATTCTCATTTTTTAAGCTCCTTCAACATGCACGGCTCATCCCGGCAAAGTTTGACCTGCTGCTGCTGAGACTTGCCTGCCTCTCTCACATGCAGTGTCACTACACAAAGTAAAACTGTACCTATATTGTTTAAGGACTTCTTCATTTCTGATTTTGTTTCATTGTATATTTCAGGCACTGCTGTATCAGATGAAAACCATCATGATGTTATACAGCAGTGTACCTCTGTTTCAATGTATCAATGATGTTTTGAAAGCTTGCTTTTACTACAATACTGTAGAGACAGACAAGGATGCAATGAGATTCATTATCTGTTTCACACTGTCAGGAGTGCATTTGTTGACTAGTTAACATTTTGCAGATTGGACTTCATCCTAGCTTAACTGCAGGTGTTGTCAAGTAAGATGCACACATATATTAATGGTATTCACACACAATCTTATTTCACTGCGGCAGATTTTTCATGTTGCCATGTTCAAGTTGAGCTTTCTGTTGAGTCTGTGAAATCTAAAGTGACTGCTGGTTTAACATTTGAAATGGAAAGTGCTGCATGAACCTGGAGATGAACTATTTGTCTTCTGTGACACAAAAAAGGCCCTTATGGCACTCAGTAACTGAAGTTAGCGCACATGCATCCCATCCAATAAACACTAACCATGTGCAAAAGAGCAAATTATGCATTATTATACAAGTGCAAGTAATAGACAGTAGAATAACACTTTTACTTTTGTTGGCAAGAGGATAATAATTTAATAATGTAATTTGATTGGACAAATTACCTACACTACTCTAGAAATACATACTGTATGCAAATAGAACTATAGTTTTACCTGTGTCAATTTTCTAGTCTTGGGCATAAAAAAAAAAGTTTTTTAGTTTTAGATCAACAGGGTAGTCTAAAATTGTTGTCCTCAAAATTTTTGCAACTGAACGGATTTTTTTTCCCATCCCAGCATACATGTCTTGATGTGCTTATACATATTTTCTGTTTCTGGTATATGTAAACAGGTGCATTTTGTTTTGTTGTAAGATATCTGCTTACACAAGCCATGTTTCCATTAACCTCCTTAATACACATTTTGAAATTGCAGAAAAAAAAGGTAATGGAACCTCATGAATTAAAAAAAAAAACTCTCAAAATTCATAAACAGTTTATACGCTCACTTGAGGTGGTTTTTGGGGCGATTCGACAAAGCAAGAATTCACAAAACTGCAATGAAAACAGTTTTTTTCAAATTTAGGTCACAAGACACTGTGGTCCGCCCAGGAGGACCGGAGGAGGGCTTGTGCCTCCCCCAGACCGAGAGGGGGCGTCCGTCCTGGTTATGCTGGGGACCTCGGGTTAAGGGCTTGGAAGCCCATCCCTGTAGGGACCCGTGGCCACCGCCAGGTGGCGCCCCGGTGCCTGGATATCCCGAGAGAAGACTTTGGAGGACACCTGGAGAGCTGCCGGGAGGACAGCTGGCACTTCTGCCATGCTGGGGCGTGGCCAAGGGAAGAATGCTGGGAACACCTGATGCTCGTCCGGGAAGTGTATATAAGGGGCTGCCTCCCTTCAGTGAGCGGTGGATGTCGGGAGGAAGCAGACAGAGCTGGAGAAAGGACTGGAGGCGGCCAGGAGAAAGAGGCACAGAGACTGTGAGCCCTGGACATTGGGGAATCGGTGCAAGAGGCACTGGGGTTGTCGTTCACAACACGAATACGTCAGCATCATGAGCACTACCGGGTGACCAAACACAAATGTCCTTCATCATTAATGTGTCATCAACAACCGCCTGCAGAACAACAGATGTCAAACCTTTTCTGTTAACATAATCAGGGATATGTGAGCCGTCGATTGCACCATACACTTGAGGTATTTTGTGTGCCTTTGCTGCTAAATTTGCCATGCCTCTTCCACATCAGGTAAAGTGATGTATTGCCTCATTAGATTGAAGAATATGGCCTGACACACCCCATATACACACCTATGAATGGTGGTGTTGCTCACACCAAAGGTCTTGGTAATAACCTTGTACTTAGCACAGGTAGACAGTGTGATGGGTATGCACTTTTCGGTTGGGACTGTCTCAATCCGCGTTGGCAGGGGACACAAGAGGGCCTATTGTGTTGCATAATTCCATGGATGTTGAGCTGCTCATCCACAAATTCTGTACCCACAACTTCTCAGTAAAATCACTGTGGACAATTTCAAAGAAATCCATAAAACATGGCCTTTGCCAAGTATAGGTAGTTTGCCTTCCCTTCATCATATTCACTCTCCCTCATTGCCTCTGATTAAAAATGAACACGGTGACTGTAGGCGCAAGTGAAATAACAGAATCGTTACCCATCATATTGGTCACCTTTTTAATTTCAGGTGATAAAACAAACTTTATTTCTATAAAATTGCTTAACAGAAACACAGACACATTTGTGTTTTGTTGACTTGTCAGAACTGTTCCTTCTATTTTACTCATAACTTCATAACTGCAATGGAAATCCAGCTACTGATACAGTGAAACGGGTGATGGTGTGGAATGTAAAGTAGGAGTTTTGGTCTATCATGATCCAACCCTTGTTACTGTAGCATATCTGTTCAATCGGTACAGAGTTCTGTCCGTGGCCCCGATACCCCTAAAAAATTAATCTCACTAAAAATAGAGTACAATTTCTAAAGAGAACCTTGATACACTAAACAAATGGAGTTGTAAACTTCATTGTAATGAAGACTGTTACACTGTAAGAATAATTTTAATGTATTAAAAATTGTACTACAATATTATTTATGCATAAACATAATATATATTTTAAAACTAAAGCTTTTAGTTTTTGAAGTATGAAGTATGAAGTATGGTTTATGAAGTATGGCGGCGCCCGTGCAGGCTGCGGCTTACAGAGCTCCCGAGTCCGCAGTGTTTAGTGTTAATCTTTGTTCGTCTTTGTTAACTAGTATAAGTAGAAAAGTAGATTTAAGTGATAGTAGTACGCAGACATACATTTACGAGCGGCAAATCCTGCTAGATTTCCAAAGAAACTGCTGCGAAATACCCAGTGAGGTGACTGAGGCGCTCCGCAGCCTTTGCTTACTTCGGCAGCCTGAGAAGCTGAGTTGGCGCATAGCGCAGAGATCGGAAACAGAAACGAGGTAAACGCGGCGGTGTTCGCACAAGGCTAAAACTAACCCCACCAGACCTGCGATACCGTCTATTCTGCTTGCGAACGTCCGATCGCTGGACAACAAGCTGGATTATATAAAGCTGCAGCGGGCCAAGCAGTGGGAAATGAGAGACTGCTGCATCTTTATTTTCACTGAGACATGGCTCCAGGAAAACATTGCAGACTTCGGCAATCCAGCTAGACGGACTGACCATCTTCCGAGCGGACAGAGACGCCTCTTTGTCCGGTAAGACCGCGGGGGCGGACTGTGTGTTTATGTGAACAGAGAGTGGTGTCTGAGCGCTGCCTCAGTTCGCGACACTGTTCCCGCTGATAGAGGTTTTATCAGTAAGGTGTCGGCCTTTCTACCTGCCGAGGGAATACAGTTGCGTGATGGTGGTGGCGGTCTACCTCCGCCTAAGCGCAAATGCTAACCAGGCTAGCGGAACTCTCTGAGATCATCAGCAAACTGCAAGCGCGCACCCGAGGCATTTTCATTATTGCTGGAGACTTCAATCATGCCAACTTGAAGTCATTTCTCCCAAAATTCTCCCAGAATGTGAACTTTGCAACTAGAGGGGGAAGCTGTCTGGACAATGTTTACACAAGCGCTCCTGACGCCTACAAGGCACTACCCCACCCTCACCTGGGCTGTTCAGATCATATCAGCGTTTTTATGGTTCCTGCATACAAGTCCCTGCTGAAGCGCACTAAACCAGCCCAAGGGCATCAGAGTGTGGCAGGTTGGTGCGGTTTCAGCTCTCAAGACTGCTTGAATTGACAGACTGGGACATTTTCAGAGAGGCTGCTATGGATGGTGACTCCATCAATCTGGAGGAGTACACAGACTCTGTGACTGGCTACATCTCCAAATGCATAGAGGATGTTACTGTTACCAAGGATGTTACCACTAGAGCCAACCAAAAGCCCTGGATGACAAGAGAAGTGCACAAGCTGCTCAAGATCAGAAATGCAGCCTTCAGATCTGGAGACAAGGCCGCCCTTAGGGTGACCAGAGCCAACCTGTCTCGTGCTATAAGGAGAGCTAAGTGGGCATACGCGCAGAAGATCAACAAACAATTCAGCAGCACCAGAGACACACGTCATATGTGGCAGGGTGTTCAGGCAATTACAAACTACAAGCCCAATCCACACAGCAGTGATGGTGATGCCTCCCTTCCAGATGAGCTGAACAACTTCTTTGCGGTTTGAGGCACAGAACAAAGAGCCTGCGAGAAAAGCAACACCTCCCTCCACTGACCAAGCACTCTGTCTCTCCATAACAGATGTGAGGAGGACTCTATCCAGAGTCAATCCAAGGAAGGCTGCAGGACCTGACAACATACCTGGTCTTGTGCTCAAAGAATGTGCAAGTCAACTGGCTGGTGTCCTCACAGACATCTTCAACACATCTCTGAGCCAGTCGTCAGTCCCAACATGCTTCAAGTCGACCACCATCATACCAGTGCCAAAGAAGTCATCAGTGACATGCCTGAATGACTACCGACCAGTTGCACTCACACCAATCATAATGAAGTGCTTGAAAGGTTAGTCATGTCACACATAAAGACTAATCTCCTGCCTCCCTTGACCCTCTTCAGTTTGCATACCGCTCAAACAGGTCAACTGAGGATGCCATATGCTCTGCCCTTCACATCTCCCTGACACATCTGGATAAAAAGACACATATGTCAGGATGCTATTCATAGACTTTAGCTCTGCCTTCAACACAATCATCCCTCCAAAGCTGGTGGTAAAACTGAGCAGGTTGGGCCTAAACACCACCCTCTGCAATTGGATCCTGGACTTCTTGACAGAGAGGCCCCAGTCAGTTCGGATGGGCTACAACACTTCCAGCATCATCACACTGAGCACTGGAGCACCGCAGGGCTGTGTGCTTAGTCCACTGCTCTTCACCCTGCTGACTCACGACTGCACAGCCACGCACAACACCAATCACATCATCAAGTTTGCGGATGATACGACGGTGCTGGGACTGATAAGCAGGGATGATGAAAGAGCATACAGAAATGAGGTGAAATGGCTGTCCGCATGGTGTGAAGACAACAATCTATCTCTCAATGTCGACAAAACAAAAGAGATAATCGTGGACTTCAGAAAATCACGTCCTGCCCACATCCCGCTCAGCATCAACGGTTTAGATGTGGAGATTGTTAGGAGTACCAAGTTCCTCGGCGTGCACTTAACTGAGGAACTTACGTGGACACATAACACCTCATCACTAATCAAGAAAGCCCAGCAGAGACTACACTTCCTGAGGCGGCTGAATCAAGCACGTCTTCCCCCTTCCATCCTCACCATGTTCTACAGAGGCATCATAGAGAGTGTCCTGACCAGCTGCATCACTGTCTGGTATGGCAACTGCAACATATCCGACCGCAAGCGCCTGCAAAGGATAGTGAAGACAGCAGAGAACATTATTGGGGTGCCTCTCCTTCACTACAAGACATATTTTACAAGCGCTGTGTCCAAGGCCTGCAGCATTGTGCAGGACCCCTTACACCCCTCACATGGACTTTTCACACTTCTGCCATCCAAGAGAAGATATTGCAGCATCAAAGCCAAATCTGCGAGGCTGCAGGAGAGTTTTACCCCAAGCTGTTAGACTCCTTAACACCAGGCTGCCCCCTGGGACCTTCCACACGGCCTCAACCTCCTCTACAAAACAGAACTTTTATACATGAAAACCACTATCCTGCAAAGAACTGAAAATCTCATACTGACCTCTAAGGATTTATGAAACATTCTGACCTGTCATTGTTTACACACGTCTTAAACAACTATTATCATACACTGATAATTTCTGTATTATCTATATCTATTATTTATTATTTATTTACTTATTATATTACATATCTTACACATCAATATTGCTGCTACTTGTTTGTCCTATCTTTGCACAATGTCTTGTCTTGTTTGTTTGTGTTTTAATTATAAATTTTAAAATTTTTATTCTATTTTTAATTTACTATTTGCACATCATGTTGTTACACTGTGGACCCTGAGCTTATAATTTAGTCTATCTGTATACTTGTATATGGTTGAGATGACAATAAAGTTCACTTTGACTTTGACTTTGACTTTTTAGTTATAAGGCAAGGTTACAGATCTTTATTTAGTTCAAGAGAGGTTTTTCTTCATCTGTTTGTTGAGCCTCATAATGATGTACGTACTTGTTAGTGTGGCTGAAGATAAAGAAGGCACGGGCTTGAGGCATAGGAACAACTTTTTCCTTAAGATGGAGTTCAGAGAGTGGCCGAGGTCGAGGGCCAACAGGCATATCAGGTTCTTCCTCTTCATCACCTACAAACACAGACAAACAGATAGCACTAAAATTTAAATTATTACAATTACAATTTTCTCAGAAAATCATTTTACCTAAACCACCTCACAAAAAGTTGACTATTATAATTATTTTTTAACCTTAGCATAAAACAAAAACATCAAAAAAAAATAAACAGGTGATGTTTCAGAGGGATAGCATAATTCTAGAGATCGAGAGTGGGAAAGAAAAAGACCACAATCAAATAGAATGGTCTCAGAAACCTCATCCCATGACTTGAATTGAGAAAAGGCATTACACAGACCAAAAGAAAATAAGGAATTCTACTAAAACACACAGAAACACTAGAGACTATAGAAAGAAAGATAGAGAACTACGCAAGAATCTGTAAGTCAAGGTAGGGGTTTTCAATTGGATTCCAGCAGCATTAGGAATTTAGGTGAGAGAGTGAAATAAAAGAATCTTGAGGGTAATATTAAGAAATGGATGCACTATTGTGGCAAAAGTTATTTGGATTAAATAGAGAGGTCATCTAGCATTAGCTGGGATCCCCATCAGCTTAAGTAAACTATCCATCCATCCATTTTCCAACCTGCTGAATCTGAACACAGGGGTCTGCTGGAGCCAATCCCAGCCAACAAGGCAGGAACCAATCCAGGGCAGGGTGCCAACCCACTGCAGGACACACACAAACACAGCCACACACCAAGCACAATTTAGGATCACCAATCCACCTAACCAGCATGTCTTTGGACTGTGGGAGGAAACCCACGCAGACACGGGGAGAACATGCAAACTCCACGCAGGGAGGACCCGGGAAACGAACCCAGGTCTCCTAACTGTGAGGCAGCAGCGCTACCACTGTACCACCGTGCTGCCCTTAAGTAAACTACACAGGGTTAAATATTATACAGTAGGTAGTGAAATATGGTTGGATTTTGAAAAAGTTTAAAATAAGCAACAAGGTTGGCAAAATGGCAGCAAGAAGGTAACATTATTAAGGACAAAGAGTAGAGAATGTCCTGTAGATGGGCAAAGAGATGGTAATCAAAAGGTCCCAGACTTGAAGAAGTCAAGATTAATGTGATGATTATTCTTCCACAATGAAATGGTAGAAATGTAGTTGGAGATCTGGGTAAAAACAGGAGCGGAAAGAAATGACTGAACATAAGATCTGGCCAAGGTGAGGAGATTACGGGAAAGAGAAACCAAGAACAGAAAATTGTGCTTACTGAACAAATACAAAGGGGGATAAGAAATGCTTAGCAGCAAATCTTCACATAACAAGAAGCAAGTAGTAGTTAACTATATTAAATGTGTTGTAAAGTAAGATTAGAACAGAGGTAGGTGTCCAACTCTGATCCTGAATGACTGTAGTAGCTGTGGGTTTTCCTTCCAGCCACTTTCTTAGTCAGTGTCTGATTTCTATTATTAAATGACTTATTACCCTTCATTTTAACTGTCTTGTTTTTTTAAGACTCAATCTTCAGAATTTTTTCTTGTATCCTTAAATGACAGCCAAACAAAAAAAGATGTGAAGTGAGCTAACAAATAACCAAAGTTGGGGCCTCAAACTCCAACTAATTCCACTGCAGCCAACCTCTTAGTTAGAAGCTGATTTTATTAATCAATTAAACCCATTACTTATTTACATGCCATGTTGGTGTTCTCATTCTGCAACAGCAGGCATTCGAAAACGGTTGGTTTTCTTGTTTTAAAGAGTACTGTCAAAATGATTTGTGGAAGTAAGCAGACCAACATTACACACAACTTTCACATTCCTTTATTTTAAGATATTGTATGATGGGCACAGGTTAGCTGGTCATGTGTTGTCTTGTTTTGTATCTCACTATCATTTGGCAGTAAATTAAGGAAAAAAGAAACAATTAAGGGTTCTCAGTCTTAAACAGCAAACCATTTAAAATTAAGGTAAAGTAATCAATTAGCAGCCAAAACTGGTCACTAATTCAGAATGGTTAGAGTGAAAACCTGCAGTAACTATGGCCCTCCAGGATCGAAGTTGGACACCCCTGGAATCAGGACATCACAGAGGGATCCTGAGTAGAGCTAAGACCATTTTCTACTAAAACTCAAGCAGCTGTTGTAAAATGACTTTTCCAGAAACCAAACTGCAGTAGACATGGCAGTTAATAAGAAAAAAACAAAATGCACTTCACAAACTAAGCACTCATTGAATTTCTGATAGAATAATAGAATGGGCACTAGATAATAGACAGCAACAAAGTTGAGACTAAACCGTTCTAGTATGTGGAGTTTTATTGAGTTTATCAAGAAAGATGCCTATTTTAAAATGTATGGAATTAGTTTCTACTTGAGTGGGCTGTGCAGTGGATTATTTCCCAACCTAGCGATGTCTTGTTCCAAACATTGCCAGTATAGACTCTTGTCTCAGCAACCCTGAATTTGATTACAAGGGTCTGAGAGTGTTGAAAAAGTATGTTAAGGCCAATCTACACCAGAAGTAAATGTGCACAACTAAACCATACCGAAGACAAACACTTTTAACCTGATAGACAACAGCAGCATTCAATTAAAAACTGAATTATAATCAGGGACCTTTTTTCTTTAAATTATGTAATATTTTAAAATGAAAAACTGACAGTTTAGTAATTGGTGACAGTTATAAAACTGAAATAATATCTTTATATGAAATTGAAATATAGATCAGCACTCACCTGAAATGTCACTTCCAGAATACGATTTCTTTTCTTCATTTTCATCAACTGGGAACTCATCCGTTCCAATCTATTATTTAAACATACATAAAAAAAGATGTACAACTTTAATTGATTACATGATATACAGGTAAATACTTTAGCTGTTTCTGTCTCTGAATTTTGATCCAAAACTATGAGACATTTAAATAATAATAGTCTTTATGTTTTATATACTGTGCTGTCAAACAATTGCTACTATTTGTATATGAAAAAAGACTTATGCATAGTTGCTCTGTTGAATATGAAGGCATTCAAGTGAAAAATGTTCATCTTGATGTAAAAAAAAAAACATACACTGTCATAAATGATAAATTAATAACATAAATTTGAGAATAAACAGAGTTCACCAAAGTAACACTATTATTAGTCTGTATGAACTGAAAGTATTGTATTGGCGAATACAAAATCTAAAACAAATCACAGAATTACTAAGTATTAATATAAATGACTTTACAAATTTCTCAAATATAAGCTATCTTTTCATTAACACTTTCACTCCTTACACTTACAACCTTAGTAAATCCACATGAATGACAAGAGACTAAAATATGATATCTACTACTTGCAAACTTCAATTATTCTACACATAATTAACAAATCATTATTAATTTGCTTTGTCATTGGTTCCCTTAAATTAATCATACCTTGTTTGAAAGCCACGGGGATTTACTACACACTCATAGCAATCATATTGTTACAGTATGTACAGTTGACTTTTAATCTGGCATGAAATCATACGTGTGCCATGTTAAAAAAAACAACCTAGTAATAATTCTGAACAGGGAATACCCATGTTTCATACATCAATTGAAAGGTCTCGAGCAGCAGATTTCAAATGATGGCATCAACAGTCAGTTCAACTGAACACCCGGCTCACACAGGCCCACAATTGACACAATGATCGTCTGATTTTTTGCATGCTTGCACATGTAACTCCACAAAACAAAAGCAAAATTATACAAAAGACATACGATTACTTACATCAGGTTGACATGAATAAAACAAGCCATATGCTTGTGTCACTACGTGGAAACAGCGCTGAGTAATCTGACACAAAGGCAAGACATTGAGGACGAGGTTGGCACCTACTATCTGGCATTTCTGGCAGGGGTTGTTCTTGCTCAGTGGATCCTATATTTTCAAACTTCACACCAATGGATAGTTGAGCCCAATACGCTTCTGACAACACTGTTACGGTCTTGTGGCCATGTTTTTTCAAAAGCTGACGTCCTCCCATACAAATCAACCTCTGATGCCAAGCCATTCAGTGGACATTTTGTGTGTTGTTGCATATAACGTCACAAACCAACAGCGAATATAGACATGTTATATATCAGATTCTACCGAATAAAACTAGCTCAAGCTTGTCACTGTGGGATGATGCATAAGCGAGACATTGTTTGTTATAGAGTGTCTATGCTTGCCTGCTTGGCATTGGCAATCTGGCACTTTTGATCAGGTTCCTCTGGTTTTGTGGTTTATGCCATCGCATGCTTTATACCATTGTATAGGTGCGACTGAGATGTTTCCGATAATGTATAACATGCCCATTGTCACACACGTGTGCATGAGAGGTAGCTGAAGGATCCAAATAGTGACTATTCCATGCCTGACCAGGGGGTGGCAAGGTGCACTGACTTTTTCTGTCAATCCTCTTCAGGCCATTCACGGGAAATCCCACAGGGTTTCAGCGCCCGTGATGATGTCATTTCCAGTTTCACCACCCCGTGATGGCATCACTTCTAGTTCCAGTGCCCAATGACGACGTCACTTCTGGTTCTGCCGCCCATGATGATGGCACTTCCTGTCCCAATGACACCACTTCCGGACCAAACCATTAAAGTTGCCATCTTTGCCACGTGATTTCAGTTCTGTTTTGGACTTTAACCCAGACACAACTCAATGATATTTAGGCAGCCAAGGCATAATACACGGATGGCTGCCCCAACTCTTTTTAAGTTTCCTTTCCATTCTTGAAACATGTTTGAAAAAAAGAATAAAAATAAACAAAATAAACAAAAATGGTGCTTTTTTATTTGAGTGTATGTGTTTCTGTAGTGTGTATATATATATATACAGTACAGGCCAAAAGTTTGGACACACCTCCTCATTCAATGTGTTTTCTTTATTTTCATCACCATTTACAGCACTCCATCACTCTCCTTCTTGGTCAAATAGCCCTTACACAGCCTGGAGGTGTGTTTGGGGTCATTGTCCTGTTGAAAATAAATGATCGTCCAACTAACCTGACTTCTGCGCAACACAACTGCTGGTCCCAACCCCATTGATAAAGCAAGAAATTCCACTAAATAACCCTGATAAGGCACACCTGTGAAGTGAAAACCATTTCAGGTGACTACCTGTTGAAGCTCATCGAGAGAATGCCAAGAGTGGCCAAGCTCTACATCAACAACAGGCTGTACAAGGAGCGAGGAGTGACAGACTGGCTTTATTAGCCCAACATCAGGTCACAAGTTTATTTTTCTTATCGGGATTCACTGGGTATGAGCATGTCAGGATATAAAAAAAAGCTGCTATATCCGTGTTTAGATGATGGGATCACCTGTTCTCTCGCCACCCCACACCTCTAACACCTTTTCTTTTTACTTTTTTTTTTCTTTTCTTAACCTGTATCACTCTTTCCTTTCCTTCTTTTACCTGCTTCTGGAACTTTACATCCGCATGACACAATCACACAACTTTCCTACACTGCGTCAGCACACACACAACGCATACAAACACTAGATTATAATTATTACATTTTATCATACAACCACAAACACTTTTGGTTCTGTCTGATTATTATTATTATTATTATTATTATTGTCTGATTATTATCAGCTTTAGTATTATTATCAGCATTATTATTATTATTTATTTTCAGCATTCATATTATTATTATCATCAGCATTAATAATATTATTATTGTTATTAGCATTATTATGCATATATTTTTTATTTACTTATTTATTGCTTTATTTTTATTTATATATATATATTTTTTTTTTTTTATTTTTTTTTCTTCAGATTAAATTATACATTTATTTACTTAACTAACTCACCTGAAGGCACCATACATTAGCTAATCACACACACAACTATGGGTACACTAAGGTTTGTCAGTTGGAATGTTCATGGAACTGGCTCTAGAGAGAAGAGATTAAAGATTTTTGATCAGCTTAAAAGACTGCAGGCAGATGTTGTCTTATTACAAGAGACTCATAGGTCTGCCACAGTTGCAGATGAACTTAAAACATCTGAGTTTCCCACACTGTTCTCTGCCGCCTATAACTCTAGACAAAGAGGTGTAGCTATTTTAATACACAAAAATACAAATTTCAAAGTATTGGACACAGTCTCAGATCCAGATGGTAGATTTATAATACTAAAACTATCTATACAAAATCAAAGCTTATGTATTGTTAGCATATACTGTCCAAACATAGATGACCCGCATTCTTTCATAATTTTTCTCTGTACTCTCCGAACACTTGGACTGTCCACTTATACTTGCGGAGATTTTAATTTTTGGATGGATCATTCTTCAGACAGGCTCAGTACAGCTGGGACTCAGCGCAGTTGGCATTCCACTAATATAGTCAAACAGTATATGAGTGATTATGGGCTTTGTGATGCATGGCGATCTTTTTATCCCAGCCGTAGAGAGTATACTTTTTTCTCACATGTTCATCACTCTCACTCACGTTTGGACTATTTTCTAGTCAGCAGCTCATTATTGGCTGACATTTCAGACACTGAGATACACCCTATAGTTGTCAGCGATCATGCTCCAGTTTCTTTAACTCTGTTAAATAAGAAAACAATCCCATCAGGTAAAACTGGAGGTTTAATACGTCACTGCTTAAAGATGAAGGTTTTGTGGAATATTATAAAAAAGAGTGGGCTTTATATTTAGAACACAATGACATTCCTGGAACATCAGCATCTGTTCTCTGGGAGGCAGGGAAAGCAGTGATGAGAGGTAAAATAATTTCCTTCTCATCACATAAGAAAAAAATAGAAAACAAACGTATTCAGGAATTAGAAGAAATCATTAAGTCTCTAGAGGCATCCCCAGAAGAAGAATTACAAAACAAATTGCGTAAAAGTAAACTAGAACTTAAAGGAATTATTGACAAAAACACAATTTTAGCACAAAGACTACGAATAGAAAACTTTGAACACGGTAATAAATCAGGCAAGTTTTTAGCCAACCAGTTAAAAATAAACAAAGAGAAAACTGCCATATCTGCTGTTAAAGACTCAACTGGGAATATAGTATATGACCCTGAAAGAATAAACAACACTTTCAGAGATTTTTACAAAACCTTGTACTCACCACAGATTAACCCATCAGATAATGAGATCAATGAGTTTCTAGACAGGATAATACTTCCTAAATTATCAGATAGCCAAGCTACAGTCCTGGACTCGCCATTAACATCAGATGAGCTTCAGGAAGCTCTTAACTCCATGCCTAATAGGAAGGCTCCAGGTCCAGATGGGTTTCCAGCAGAGTTCTACAAAGAATTCTGGATCATTCTGGCGCCAACATTCTTCAGAATGATGTGTGAAATACAAGAAAATGGTAGACTACAGCCAAACATGAATTCAGCCAACATTAGTCTCCTGTTAAAACCAGGCAAAGATCCTATATTTCCTACCAGCTATCGCCCAATTTCTCTTATTAATGTTGACCTGAAAATAATTTGTAAAGCCCTTGCAAAAAGATTAGAGAAGGTAACCCCTTTCATAATACATCCAGACCAAACTGGTTTCATTAAGGGGAGACATTCATCCACAAATTCACGTAGATTACTCAACTTAATAGACTTTTCTTATAGCAGAAACATGGAAACCAGTATATTATCTCTCGATGCAGAAAAGGCTTTTGATAGAGTTAACTGGAAGTTCTTATTTGCAACTTTACATAAATTTGGTTTTGGAAACTTCTTCATAAACTGGTTAAAAATTTTATACAGTTCACCAACAGCATGCGTCAGGACAAATGACCAAACATCAGATAGCTTCTGTCTTCAGAGGGGGACCAGGCAGGGATGCCCTCTCTCCCCCTCGCTATTTGCTATCTTTATTGAACCACTAGCAGCAGCAATCAGGCAAACTACAGTTATTAAAGGCATAAAGTGTAAGAACATAGAACATAAAATCAGTCTTTATGCAGATGACGTGTTACTTTATCTTCAGAATTCTCAATCCTCTCTCTCCCAGGCAATTGAACTAATAAACTCCTTTTCAAGAGTTTCAGATTATTCAATAAACTGGTTAAAATCCACAGTTCTTCCAATTAATTTCTCTTTTGTCAATTCCCTTAATACACAATTGGAATCAGGGAATATTACATACCTGGGCATTCATGTGTCTCCCAGGCTGGCAGATCTAACTAAACTAAACTACATCCCACTATTAAAGAAAGTGGAAGATGATCTTGCTAGATGGAAATCCTTACCGATATCACTTATGGGGAGGGTTGCCACAATTAAAATGATGGTTTTACCAAGAATCAATTACTTATTTTCTATGATCCCAAACAAGCCATCATCTGATTGGTTTAGATCCCTGGACTCCTCCATCACTAAATTCCTTTGGAAGGATAAACCTCCACGAATTAGCTTAAAAACACTACAGAAGACCAAAGATAGAGGAGGGTTGGATCTACCCAACTTCTATCATTATTTCTTAACCAACAGGCTCCAATATATACCAAGATGGTTGCAACATAACCCGCTGGATGAGTCCTGGTTAGATGTAGAACAGACACTTTGCAATACTATAGAGCTTTCGGACCTACCGTTTATTAGCTCAAAAATAAGAAAGCATGAAAGCTTTAAAAGTATTAATATCAGTACCTCACTGACAGCATGGTGGGAATATCTAAAAATGACGGAGTCTTCACTAATTCCATGCAGACACACACCCATCTGGAATAATCCTGACATATTGCAAAACAATAAAATGATGAACCTCCCATACTGGAAAAGTAAAGGAATTCTATACATGGAACACATAGTTGAAGGATTGGATTTCATTCCATTTAACAGAATAGTCTCCCAATTTGGGATAGACAAGAATAGATTTTAGAATATCTCCAAATTAAATCAGTAGTTAAAGAAAAATTTAAGCTTAAAGTAGAATTACAAACACCATCAAGGGTATTAGACTTCTGTAATCTCAAACACCCCAAATTACTGTCTAAAGTATATAAAACATTGACCAAAATAGATGATACAATAGCAATTCCTATAGGCAAATGGGAGGAGGATCTATTAGTTAGCTTTGATCAGACTTTCTGGTCCCAAACCTGTTTAAAAACTTTTAAAACGATCAGAAACCCCAATTTACAACTAATTCAATACAAAATTCTACACAGAGTACACTATACAGGTCATCGGATGTTCAGGATGGGATTTGTGCCATCTGACACCTGCACACACTGCACAGACAACATTCCTGACAGTTATATCCACGCACTGTGGTCATGTCCACCTGTTCAGGATTCTGGTATAGAGTATGTGAAGACCTGTCAAAGTGTCTGAAATGTGATATCCCAACTTCCCCCTCATTTTGCTTGCTGGGGAACCTAGAGGATGTCCCGATTGAAACAAATTTGGTTCACGTGGTTCTCACTGCCATATGCATCGCTAAGAAAACTATCCTCATAAACTGGAAAAACAAAGATAATCTTTGCATTAACCAGTATAGAAATCTTTTATTGGATCATATTACACTTGAGACAGCCTCTGCCTCCACTTCAAATCAATCTCTCTGGGCTCCTTTGATCGGTTCCATCACATAGCGATGATGGAGGGTCATTGATATGGTCCTGCGGGATGCTGTGGTTGATGTGGTGGAGAGTCTGAGCTTGGAGTATCTGGAGGATCCCTGGGGTGGGTTCACTAGGGGGTCTTGGGCTGGGGGCTGCTGCCCGACTCTGGTGGTGCTTGGGTTACCTCCGGGGTGGGCTTCTGGTGGTTGTGTGTAGGGCCTTAGGGGGTCTTGGCGGTGGCTGCGGTCGCTGCCTAGTGGCCGCAATGCCCCTGGGTTGGTCTGGGTGTGGGCCTGGTGGCTTAGGGTTTGGGGCGGCCGTCCCGGATGGGGATATGGGTGGGGCCTTGGGGATTGGGTCCTGGCATGTACGCTGCGGGAAGAGGGCGGAACGTGCGGCAGTTCCACCATGGGGAGGGATGTCCGGGAGGGAGGATCCAGCTTTATCCTGGGTGTCTTATGTCTTACTTAATCTGAATGTTGAGTAAATGTGGGGATGGGAGTAAATATTCTGCTGGGGTGGTGTGGGTTGGTGGCCTCAGACTCCGTGGGGCTCTGTGATGCTGCTGCTTCGGGCCATGGCTAGATAGGCTGGGGCCTCCTGCCCGGGTGGATTTTGGGAACGGAGGTGCCTATTGGGGCCAGTAGGGGAGCTGGCTCCCTGGAGGGCTCAGGCCCCTCAGCCGTTCCTCCCCATCCTCAGACATTTCCCTCCTCCTGCTCCTTCACATCATCACACAAACATGCACATAGGGCCTTGGGGTGTGGGTAAGTCAGGGGTGCGGTATGGATCCCGTTTCCGCAGTCCTGTGGCAGCCTACACCCCAATTTTATTTGCACATTAAACACTTCCACAAAAACATTCCACACAAATGCACACTTAGGGCCTTGGGAGTGGGCACACTCAACGGCATCCGGTGGGGAAATTTCAGCCTCACTCCGAGTGCGGTGTCCACTTCCAATTTTAAACTGCACCTAGTCACGGAGAGTTTTGGGGGGGAGGTGGGGCTGTGTGTTGGCATCAGCTGGTGTAGGCCACATGGTGCCGGCACTGCCTGCGCCCCAACCACAAAATGCACCTTATCAGCACACACCAACACTACATTAGAGCAGGCGGAGGGAGACTAGAGGTCTTATCACACTCTGTTCTCAGTTAGCTGCCGGGGCTGGAGGCTAGGAGTGGGAGCTGGCCGTCTGCCTGTGGTCTGGAGTGGTGGGTTGCTTTGCTCTACGTTGGATGGGGTGCCTGCTCACTATTACCCCTGCGGAACGGGCTAACTCTGGCGTCCAGGAATGGCTGTACCTCAGGTGCGGCAGCACCGGGACCAGAGTTAGGTAGGGTGTGTGTGGGAGTGTGAATGGGTGTCTGGCGTACATCCTTGTAAGTCTTGGGTTGTATGTGTATGTGAGAGCATGAGGGAGGGAGTGTATGACTGTGTTTGTGTGTGACTGTATATGTCAGGTGGGGTTTTGGACTCCTCCCTCTCCTGGGACATCTGGCAATACTACAACATCTTTGCCTACCCTCCCCTGCCTTAAGCATCTGTCTGGTCGCTCCCGGTGGCTGCCTGGTGGGATCTGGTTCCCTGGGCTCTGTTGGATCCTCGGCGGGTGGGTGCCCTGGGTCCCGGGCTGCTGGGTTCCGGGCCCGGCCGACTCGGGGAGAGCGGCTGGGCGGGCCTGAGGGCTTGCCGTTGATATCTCCGGGACTCTGCCGGCTGCTGGTTGTGACCCCCGGGGTGATCCTCTGCGCCTCTCGGGTGGGGGTTGGGGCTTCTCTGGTGACGGCCTCCCTGGGGTCTCCGCGCTCTGGGGTGACCTCTGGATCTCTGGGCTTGGAACTCCCTCCCTCTTCCGCTTTTTGGGGGCAGGTCTGTGGCCCTTCACACTCACTATTGGATGCTCCTATAGAGAAACCTTACACATACAAGCGTGCGTACACACACAGGTGCTCACATGGTGATTTCATAAGTATGACTTGGACATCTTCAGCACATGATCTAAGGTTGTGGTGGCCTTAAATGCCTCAGTAATAATTACTGTATGATTGTCAGCAAACATTTTTATATATCTTCATGTAGCTGATGCGGCAATGTTTTTGTCTTGTGGTTTGTTTGTTTCCCCCTCTCTTTCTGCAGGTCTAGAAGCGGATTCTGGTTCATTTATTGTTTATTCTATACGAAACCCCCCCCTCCCCCTTTACCTCCATCTCTTCCTTCTCTCTCTTCTTTTTCTTTCACTTTTGTCTCCGTGTCCGGTTCGAATCTTAAAAACATCTAAAAATATTTTTTAATAAAGTTTTGGTATCAGGCGTGACGTCAGCAGAAGCTGTAACGCTCCACCTGAGAGAAAAACTGTAAGGCTAGTCGCCAGCATTCAGACATCAATTCTGATTGCTTCACAGCCGAACAGGACACGGTAAAAAAAGAGAATGCCAAGAGTGTGCAAAGCAGTAATCAGAGCAAAGGTGGCTATTTTGAAGAAACTAGAATATAAAACATGTTTTCAGTTATTTCACCTTTTTTGTTAAGTACATAACTCCACGTGTTCATTCATAGTTTTGATGCCTTCAGTGAGAATCTACCAATGTAAATGGTAATGAAAGTAAAGAAAACACATTGAATGAGGAGGTGTGTCCAAACTTTTGGCCTGTACTGTATATATATAAAAAAAAGATCAACATGTGCGTTGATCCTGCTGCACAATGCACATGTAGATCTGACTCTAAGTAACAGCCCAAGTACAGACGCAAACCAAGTGTATGTGTGTACTGTATAATATTAACACAAAAGAGCAGCTTACTACTGAAAACGGCAAATATAGGAGTGAGTGGGGATCGAACCAGAGACTCTTGATTACACGTGGTTTGTGTCTGTACTTGCGCTGTTGCTTAGAGTCAGATCGGGGGTTGGGGGGTCATGGGGGTGTTAGAGCATGTGAGCTTATTCAGTGCAGCAGGATCAATGCACATGTTGATCTTTTTTTTCTTTCAGTACATGTGCCTTCCCTGTTTATTTATATATCTAGTGACTTATCTGCCTGTCTGTCTCTCTATATAAAATCATTCCCCATTATATATAACGTCAAAGCCTGATTATATAAAGTCAGCGTCGGAATATATAAACTCATTTTTTAATATATAAACTCAGCGTTGGAATATATAAAAATATTCCCAAATATATAAAATTTCCGTGCTTGTAATTTCACTCATACTAGTGAAAGGTAAACTTCGACAGAAGCCACTCAGAGTCGATCGGGCTTGTGAGGTTCGTCCAAAAATGCACCCATACAGAAAGAATAAATAAATATAGTGCTCAAAATGCTGGGCACATACATCATTTTGAATGAATTAACTGAATAGTGTTTTTTTTAAATATTTTTCTGAAGATGTTTTTGTTAACTTAGTTCATTACGTTGTATTAGGAACTCATTGAGTTTACTAAAAATGTGCCTGAGTCATTTCAATCAATATCAATATAATCTGACTTTAAATTTATATATTCAGGAATGAGGTTATATATTCCGATGCTGACTTTATATATTCAAGTTTTGACTTGATATATTCAGGAATTACTTTATATATTCCGAAAATCATTGTAATTGCCTGTTTGGCACCCCATAGGCACTGTATAATAGATATATAAAAAAACAGCTAAGGGGATAGATATATAGATAGATAGGAAGGAAAGGCACTATATGATAGGCAGACAGGGAAGCTGCTATATAATAATAAAATTACTGTTATTACTATATAGATAGATGGAGAGTTCAGGCAGGCAGGCAGAGCGGTGAAGGTTAAAAATAAAAAAAAATAAAAAACATTTTCTCCCCAGCGGGGAATCAAACTCGGGTCTCTGAGGCACGGGAAATCTGCTGTGCTCTGAGTCAGTAAATCGCTTGTTTGTGTTTATTTGATGTTTGGACTTCAGGCTTCACACATTTTATAGTTTATGCCTACATTTTGTAACATTTATTACTAAAATATGAAAATGTTTCTGTTTTAAAAATATGTTTGCACAGATTACTGTAGAAAAAGAACACACATGAAATGCGTGTGTTCCAAATAACAATCTATTATTTCCACTTCAAAACTCTACTTCACTCCCAGATAATCAATCAAGGCATAAGCTGGGAGAAGTTCGTGTACGTTCTAAGTCGGTGTGGGGGGGTGGAATAGCCGGCTGCTTGCAGTTTGTCTTTATCAGCACATTTAGATGACAAAAGACACTGGTGGAGAGGTGTGAACGGATTTAAGAAGTGATTTAAGGTGGGACGGATCTACGAGTTTTTTCGTAGGCTCTGGTAATTCTAGTGTTAATCCATTATTTACTAATCAGTGGATCTGATGGTAAAGTAGGTCCAGCCTTTGATTATCCAGTGTTGTTTACATGGGTGCCTGCTCTGCTTGTTTTTAATTGTCATTCATAAGATATAATGAAGGGGGAACTGCACAGAGAAAGGGAAAAGAATTGGCAAAAGAGGGTTAAGCATTTAAATCTATAGCAAAACTAAAAGTATTTCTAAAGGTTATATAAATGTAAAAATCATGCTGCTGTGCTTTTCTGAATGTAGAATAAAAAAAATGCCAGCTAATTAAACAAGATCAGTGTTATCAGGTATTGACATTGATTCTCAATCTGTTTAGAACAAAAACCTGCAGCCAAAGTGGGTCCCCAGGACAGAGTTTGGGAAGCACTGTTTTACAGTATTTTATATACATTTTATATTATTTATGTTTACAGTTTGGGCATCCCTAACTGTAAAGGTTCTAGAGTTTTTGGTGCCCTTGGTGTCAAATGCTATAACTGTGTGTTTGTGTGTTATCAACATGAAACTTTTCACAAGAACAGCTTTAAATATACTGTATTTTATAACAAAAATTTGGAAAATGAGTGATCGGCTATGTTTTTTGGCTATCTTGGCCTCAGTTTTTGAGTAAAAGAATTCTTAAATTTGACACTAAAACAATTTTTTTATAACATTTGAGAAGTTATACGTCATATTTTTGTGGAAAAATAACTGTCCTTCCTTTATTTATTGCATAATAAGGCTTTATTATGGTGTTCTCCCCTCAGTTGGAAATTGCTGAAAAATGCCTTCAGGGCATAAGAAGTTGGTATAAAAGAGCTTTGAGAACAAATCTAAAAGGGATTATATTGAAGATAACGTCAGAAAAGTAGGAGGCCAAGGGCAAACAATACTCCCAAATTAAATAATTTTGCCTTAAAACAGATGGGTAAATACTTCCATTAAATTATATCAGGTTAAGAAAGCAAAGAAAAGCGAATAAGAGGCTATTTACCAAAATATAACCTGTAGTTGAGTCCATATAAATGGTGCACCTACTGGCACAATTCAGTTGCTTTGTGATATCTTACCTTGATGCTACATAAAAATATCCAATAACGTAATGTCAATAACAAGTGCCTGGTGTCTTTACTTTATTGTAAAAACTGTTGAATATAAAAATAGGGACATTATGCTCAGACTAAAAAATGCGCTAGTAAGACAACTTCTGGAGAATTGTGTGCAGTTCTGGTCAACACACTACGAAAGATACATAGCAGCACATGAAGCTGTGAGAAGGAAAGCAACCAAGTGCATCTCACGAGTTGAGGACATATAATACTCTGACAAACTTGGATAATTATTACATTTTATTAGATAATTCAACTTAACGGTTAATCATGTGCTTAAGGGGGATTAAGGGGAAGTGCATTAGTTATGAAGTTAGGAAGCACTTCTTCATGTTGACAGTTATGGAAATTTGTAACTAATGAGGTATGTAGCTTAAGCAGAAACCTAGAGAACCTTTAAGAATTATCTGAATGAGATATTTGGACAGCTTAGCTATTAGCTAAACAAACAAGCTTGACTGACTGAATGATCTCTCCTTGTTTGTCAAATTTCTTATGTTCTCATAGAATGCAGTGCATAAATAAAATGATTCAAAATTAGACAAAGTGAAATTTACAAAAAACAAGCAGCCTATTACTTTTTGTTGAATTTATTTTTTCAAATCTCAGCTATCACTTAATAACAGATGTACTCATTAATTAACAAGGTACATAGTAAATAAGATCTACTTTGGTAAACAAAAAACTATTATTATTTTAACTACCAGTTGGTTACCAGATTTTCTTGTACTAGCAAAATTAACAGGCTCATTTTACCCTCATGGTTCTTGAATTATAAGCACTGGTTTGGTCAAAACATTTTTATTACAATGCAGTATTATTGTTTAATAAATGTAAATCAACAAAAAAAAAAACGACTGTCTTACCTTTATTCTAGTATTTACTTCTCCATCTGCAGTAATTGACTTTAGCTCAATTTTTTCTTCATTTTTCTGTTGCTCCACTGGTTGCTTCTCATTTTCAGGCTGTTTCTTTGAACTTGCAGTCCTTAAAAAAAAGTTATTAGGGTGAGTCCCATAATTTTTCTGTATTATTTCCTAAGGTTATAGCCACATCTACAAATGAAAAATGTATTTTTAAAAATAATTTAACTAGTAATAAATAATCACACACCAAATTTAAAAAACACTTCTAAATTAATTTTTAGGAAATTCATTGCAATTGTGAATTTACATGCATTTTAAGAGGCGACTTCATGCAACTTTATGTTATATTAAATTGCTGTTATGCTAATCACTGCTAGACACAAAGTGAGACAAACAGATTCTAACCACCTTCTCAGTAACTTAAGAGAGGAAGGATTTCTGAAACATATATAAGAATGGTTTAGAGCTTTCTTTTTTTAACAACAAATCACACAACTTGAAAATATTTGTTGAAGGGTAGTGATGTCAGATACCATTAACATACCTTGCCAATTTCTTTCTCTCCTTCTCTTCTTCTTCCTCTTTCTGGGCTGAAGTAAGGCTTTCAGCATCTGCCAGATTGTCAACAGCAATGGCCAAGAAAACATTTAGCAGTATGTCTGATCATTAAAGGAGTTATGGAAAACAATAAAACATCTGTAAAATGCCGCAAACCAATGTTTTAAGAATAAGAAAGAATGTATTACTCTAGATAAATTATTAATCTTGTTATTGTAATTTAATTTTCATATTGTCTCACGCCAAATCGAAACTTGTAAATAGGACAAATTACATAATAAAGGAAAAAATTATACACAGTAATTTGTCTCAAATGTATTTGCAATTAAATTAAATTTGATAATGAAGAATATTAAGGGACTATGAAGTTCAAAACAAAATAAGAAGCAAGTTTACTAAATATTACAGAAATGGGAGCATGTAATACATACCTGTACATTCTTAAACTCACCTAATGCAATTCAGGGGCTGGTGCCTATCTCAGTAGTGCAGGGCACAAAGCAGGAAGGCCTCCTGTACAGGTGCCCACTGTATGGCTCACACATGGACATACACTCACTCACACTGGAGCAATTTTGGAATCACCAATCCATATTGGTGATTCACATACCTAATAGTTCAGCAAAGAGGATACAGTTTCCACAAATGAAAAGAATGATGAAATATATGCAGACCAACATTCCTGGGAAGGATGGACCACCATAGGCTTTAATTCCATCATACATTACAGAGTTCCAGTCTTCTCCGGTTAGAATCTGCCACCAAAAAAGCACATACATATATAAAGGCTAAAGAAGACAGAATTTAAAAATGTATCACATTTAAAATCTATAATGGTATCAAAACATTTGCCAAACAATACAAAAAATATAAAAAGCATGCAAGAAAGTAAGTGATTCACTAATAATAATAATAATAACAATAATAATAATAATAACCCACTTTATTAAATTTTGACAATAAATAACATTTCAACTGTAAATAGAAAAAAAACAGTCCTACAAATAGAACCTTGGAATAGTGCACACATCAAATTGTGAGAACATTGAAATATGACAAATAATATTTACAGTTTTGGATTAATCTCCTGCAGTTTCCTTCTTTTATATTCTGTCCTTTCTGATACATATACAGTATATATATCATCAGTGAACTGAACTAGATAGATAGATAGATAGATAGATAGATAGATAGATAGATAGATAGATAGATAGATAGATAGATAGATAGATAGATACTTTATTAATCCCAATGGGAAATTCGCATAATCCAGCAGCAGTATACTGATACAAAAAACAATATTAAATTAAAGAGTAATAAAAATGCATGTAAAACAGACAATAACTTTGAGTAATGTTAGCATTTACCCCCCGGGTGGAATTGAAGAGTCGCATAGTGTGGGTGAGGAACGATCTCCTCAGTCTGTCACTGAAGCTACTCCTCTGCCTGGAGATGACACTGTTCAGTGGATGCAGTGGATTCTTCATGATTGACAGGAGTTTGCTTAATGCCCGTTGCTTTGCCACGGATGTTAAACTGTCCAACTTTACTCCTACAACAGAGCCTGCCTTCCTCACCTGTTTGTCCAGGCGTAAGGCATCCTTCATCTTTATGCTGCCTCCCCAGCACACCACCGCGTAGAAGAGGGCACTCACCACAACTGTCTAGTAGAACATCTGCAGCATCTTATTGCAGATGTTGAAGGACGCCAACCTTCTAAGAAAGTATAGTCGGCTCTGTCCTTTCTTACATAGAGCATCAGTATTGGCAGACCAGTCCAATTTATCATCCAGCTGCACTCCCAGGTATTTATAGGTCTGTACCCTCTGCACACAGTCACCTCTGATGATCACGGGGTCCATGAGGGGCCTGGGCCTCCTAAAATCAACCACCAGTTCCTTGGTCTTACTGGTTTCAGGTGTAAGTGGTTTGAGTCACACCATTTAACAAAGTCTTTGATTAGCTTCCTGTACTCCTCCTCCTGCCCACTCCTGATGCAGCCCACAATAGCAGTGTCATCAGCGAACTTTTGTACATGGCAGGACTGCAAGTCGTATTGGAAGTCTGATGTATATAGGCTGAACAGGACCAGAGAAAGTACAGTCCACTGCGGCGCTCCTGTGTTGCTGACCACAATGTCAGACCTGCAGTTTCCGAGACGCTGCTGAGGTCTGTCTGTAAGATAGTCCATGATCCATGCCACCAGGTGTGAGTCTACTCCCATCTCAGTTAGCTTGTCCCTAAGGAGCAGAGGTTGGATTGTGTTGAAGGTGCTAAAGAAATCCAAAAGCATAATTCTTACAGCACCACTGCCTCTGTCCAAATGGGAGAGGGATCGGTGTAGCATATAGATAATGGCATCCTCTGCTCCCACCTTCTCCTGGTATGTGAACTGCAGAGGGTTGAGGGCGTGGCGGACCTGTGGCCTCAGGTGGTGAAGCAGCAGCCGCTCCATGGTCTTCATCACATGTGACGTCAAAGCAACAGTCATTCAGCTCACTAGGACGTGATACCTTTGGGACTGGGGTGATACAAGATGTTTTCCAAAGCCTCGCAACGCACAGGCCTTCAGCAGTTGTGGTGATACACCATCTGGACCCGTTGCTTTGCTGGCACGAAGTCTCCTCAGCACTCTGCTCACCTGTGCTGCTGTAATTGTGGGTGGGGATGTCTCACCTATGCTGGTATTAGCAGAAGGATGATTGGAGGATGCAGTACTCCGAAGTGAACTGTGATTCAATGTACTGCAAGTCTCTTGTCTGCAGTTCAGTACAGAAACTGATTCTTTTTTAAACTAGTTCAGTGTACGGTACTGCAAGTCAACTGTCTTCAGTTCAGTACATACTGAACCAGCATACTGGTTCATTCAATCAGTCTGTGCACTGAGATAGTCATAATCACTCAGTCAGGGTGAACTATTTCCTGAAGACAGCATTAAAGTGAAGTTAAAATTATAGCTCCAGACTGTCTTGGAAACCCATATTAACCGTAGCATGCACTGCACATGCCTTGAAAAGATTCCTTTTTAATGTCAGTGAACCAAGACAAGTACAAAAGAACTAGTTTGTTCATTCATTATATACCAGTATCCACTTACTCATGCCAGCAGAGTTCATGGACCGCAACACAAAAGTTGCTGTTGTTATTAAGTAATACAGTGCCCTTAAAATCACTCAAAAAAGGCAAAAACTTGATATCCACTCATTTCAAGACTTTTGGGCAAACAAATATGGATTCATACAACAAAAGGATTGTGTTGTTTGTGTGTTATGCTGTGAAACGATGTTGTGTAATATATAGTGAACAAAGACACTATAAAACCAAACATCAATCCATGTTTAAAAACTCTGAGGAGAAAAGTGAAGCCAAAAAAAAGGCTGTTTCTGGTGTGGCAGACGGCTGGGGGTGGTACCCAGCCGGGACGCCCAAAAGGATTGGAGGAGGGCTTGCGCCTCCTCCAGACCATGAGGGGGCGACTGCCCTGGTTACACTGGCGACCACGGGTGCAGAGCTTGGAAGCTCAACCCTGCGGGGGCCCGTGGTCACCGCCAGGGGGCACCCCGGTGCCTGGAGATCCCTGGGCCTCAGCACTTCCGCCACACACTGAAAAAAGTATAACATTGATGTTGTTCATTCAACGTAAATTTTCTCTTTCAAGCACTAGTCATTTAGTGTTGCAGCTTGAAATATTTGGTTTCAGATCTCAATCAAAGTAAAAAAATGTGTTTGTACCAAATTAAGTTATGGTGGAGGGAATAAACGTAAAAATCCTATTTCATTTAACTTAATATTTTAGGTTTTTCATGTGCTATGTTTGAGGGGCTGTTTGTATATTCTATCGGTCAAACTTTCCAGTTTGATGGCTTTCCAACTGCCAAAAAAGAAGAACAACTTAAAAAATAGATTTACTTCAGTAAAAAAAACAAGTCAATTTCATCCAATCACTCTAAGTGATTTGCCTCAACTTAAAAATTGTGGGATCAATAAGCTAAAAAGAATTATATTGGTTCAGATTGAAAATATTAAGTGTGAATCATCACATTTTTTTTTTCAGTGCACCAGGAAGTGCTAGGGGGAAGAAGACTGGGGACACCCGGAGGGCTTCCGGGTGCGCAGCCAGCACTTCCGCCACACAGGGGAGTGTCCACGGAGGAATGTTGGGAAGCAACTGGAGTCCATCCAGGCTTGTATAAAAGGGGCCGCCTCCATTCATTCGAGGACTGGAGTCGGGCGAGGAGTGGACGAAGTCTTGCTGGAGAAGAGTGGAGGCGGCCCGAAGAAGGCAGACACTGGAAGATTAGGCCTGGACTTTGGGGTTCGGTGCAGAGGCACTGGGTTGTGCACTAAAGTAAAACTGTAAATAGTGTAAATAAAGATATGTGTGTTGGGTGACAAAACGTTGTCTGCCTGTCTGTGTGTGGGGCTCGTTCCACACTGGCTACAAAAAACAAACTAATATTTTTAGTCAAGTAATTGGACCTTGTTGAGAGGCTTACTTACCTTGGCAGTGACATTCATGTTTCTGGTGACTCTTCCTATGAAGTCATTAGATGGATTGGGAGAGCATGGGGGGTTCATGAGTTCACTGGAAAACGGGTGTGTGGCGCTCCCGATATCTATGCAAAAGGACGAAGGACCAAGTCTTTGTAATCCTGGTGTTTCCTGTTTTACTATTTGGTTGTGAGACATGGACGCTATCCAGTGACTTGAGACGAAGACTAGGCTCCTTTGGTACTGTGTCTCTCTGGAAAATCCTTGGGTATCGTCGGTTTGATTTTGTGTTGAATGAGCGGTTGCTCATGAAGTCCCAACTGAGGAACAGTATCTGCATTATGAGGGAGCATCAGTTACGTCACTACCTCCATGTGGCACATTTCCAAGATGGGTGATCCGGGTAAGATCCTCATTTTTGGGGACCCGAGTGGCTGGACCAGGCCAAGGGGTCTCCCACGTAATATCTGGCTGCGGCAGATAGAGGGTCATTTCCGGAGGGTGGGACTGGACCACGTGATTGCCTGGGGGGTTGCAAACCGGGATCCTGAGTTGTTTTGTCGTGTAGTGGGTGTGGCAATGCAGTGTACCAGTGCAATCAAATGGGTAAAATATTAATCTTTCAATCTCTTACCTATTTAACCTCCCTGCATGTGTGCCTAATTATTTTCCTTCTCTTGTGCAATGCATTCTTCTCTAGTGCTTTTGTGTACGTCTTGATGATTGGGGTAACAATGTCATTATAACTTTCAAACTATGTATAGTCATTAAGAACAGTGTATTTTACTTAGTCTGTGTCACTAACCATCAGGGTATCAGTGTCAGAGGGCCATCCAGTATAACCTGGTCTTTTCCCAACGTTTTGACACAGGGCTCAGGAAACTGCTCACGTGATGGACCATCTGTGCTGACTGTGACTAGATCCTCCACGGCTAACACATTGAGCAAGTTTTTCACTGTTGATTTTATTCTAATTTTTACCGAAAAGCCATGTTTACACTGAGCTGCTGAAATAAGCAGTACAAGCATGGTCTCAACAAGATGTAGAATATTGTGGAAATCTGTGCAGTAAATCTCTTTTATCAGTAAAACTTCCCACAAACTGTGGATAAGACTTGTTTGAGAATTGGCCTTTAATAAGAATTTTTATCAATATCCATTCCATTTTTAAAGCCTTGACTTCACGTGCACTCTTCAACAAGATTTCTTGATACCAGTTGATTAAAATGTCAGCCTCATTTTCTTAAAGTGATTAAATCATTTGGTCATGAATCATGATAGAAGACTGAGAAGCAATGAAAAAATCTCAGACCCATGTGAACTTTCTTGCTGTGATTACACCTCATACTGTATTTTCATACTGGCTTCCCAATTCCTTGACTGTAACCTCCACTGTTTTCTCAACATGCAATTTTAGGTCATTACAAACGTTGGTGAGACTTGCGCCTTTGTGATGGATATTCTGAAAGGTAATGCCTGTACTGTGGTACTACTTACTGACTTTTCTTGGTTTTTAGTTTTCAGTCTGTCTGAGATCTGCATGTTTTCCTGAGGCTCCATATTTTCCTGCTGAGCACGTGATTCTAGTCCAGTGTGATGCAGAAACTCCTGCACAATTCTATTCTTTAATGGTCTGTCTGGTATACCCATAATTGTGAGAACAGAACTGTCAACAGTTGTTATAGTTTCTGGCAAAATCAAAGAAGGCAGGGGGGCATACATTTCTAAAGCTCTGGCTCTAGTCGTGGAAATGAGTGCCCCCACCCTGAGGATGTGATGGCCACAGTAGACATAAAAATGATAAAGAAGTCTTTCTACAACATCTAACAATCTGCTAAGGCAATAAGTGTCCCTTCCAGTGGCTAGGACAAAAGGGCAGAGTATAGAAAAAGTGCCAAAAGACTTCCCAGATTCTTTTAAATTGATTTAGCTCAATTTTAGCTGTTCCAACATTTATTTTGTGAACAGAAGAGCATTTCAACAACAAAGGCTCACCTTTGGAAAATTACTATCCCCTAAAGTGGATGAGATGGAAAGGAACATTAAATATGAAACTGATACAGAAGACTGCCTACTGTCTTTTAATATACATCTTGGACAATTTTAGCTATACAGTGTTCATTTTGCAAGCAGCTCACAGGAGCAGGCATTTCCAAAGTAAAGGCTCAGCTATGGAAATGAGAATCCCCTCTGGTGGAATGGGATGCAGGGGCACAGTAGATATGAACGTGCAACAGAAGACTGCATCAAGACACTGTGAGACATTTTAACTACACAATGTTCACAGTTTGATCAGTTTTAATCTGCCATGATCAACTGTGCATGTTATAAACAGGAAAAAGATTTTTATAAGATAATGATGCCTACTGTGAAAATGAAATCTCCTCCCCCCCCCCATTTTAAAGGGGTGGTCATGACAGGCAAAAGATTTCTTTTTTGATAGAACTGAAATTATTTAATTTACACAGTTTTAATCACTCATATGACAGAGGTGAAATGTAAGCTCTACAACAAAAGCCTTTTATGTGAAAATTGTTTTTTTTTCTGCCCTTAATCCAAAACAAAAAGAAAAACTAACTGAGTAAATGTTTAAAAGCAAGGGACCACGCATGGTGTGGAAGTGGATTGGTACATTTAATTTAACGATTTGTGTTTGAAATGTCTTTGTACAGAGGTCTTGGGTGTCAAGTAATGAATTATTAATTATAATAATTATTAATTTTTAAATAAAGCTTACTTTCCATGTTTCTTTGCTGATAAGCTTCTGTTGAAGAATTTATTGGTAAAAGAACATATAGTGCACATGCTAAAATGACTGAAGTAACAACTAACAAAGTGGCATTTAACGATACTATTTCAAGAAAGTTTACTGTCTACTGTCAATCACAGAGCACTCCAGTAAAACAACAATAATGTGTAATACACCTGCAGCCTTAAATCACAGACCTTATTACATAGATGTGTGTGAGGAAACAGCAGGCAGGCGGCGTATTGCACAGAGCATGCGTTAAATCAAAAGTGAAATGGTATGCAAAGATGTGTGAACACGAGGAGATCCGTGACAATCACACTTTAAGTATGCCTGTGCCAAATCAGATGGGACAATGGAATTCCACTTGGCACAGATATCCATATAACAGGGTACTGTATCTACTTAACGGACAGAAGAAATTCAAATGTTTTGCAGGCATTCCTTTTGTTTTGATGACTGGTTGCATCATATTCAGCACTTGTTGAAATTCACCATGTGGAATACCTGGCCATCCCATCTATCGTATCATGAACTTTGGAATATATTTGCGCACGTCTCCAAGTCTGACGTAATTTTTGCCTCGACTCCCTGGAACCCAGCGCAGGCGTGTGAAGTGTGTAAACCAGCCTTTATGTGGCACACGGATATCCAACGGGGAGCCCATATCGACAAATATGTTAACAGCACATGCACTCAACAATGAAAAACAATGGCCTTTTGTTTTGCATCCATTACAATATAATTAGTATAAAGTTTCAATGATTTCATTTGATATTGGCGAACTAAGTAAAGTTATAATCTGAAAAACATATTTTTGGTCTCATTTGTGGCAATTTTAGTTGCAGTCTGAAGCCCTGGCAGGACTATGGGCTGGGCCACTCGAAGGTTTCTTCCGGGCCACATGTGGCCTGTGGACCATGATTTGATAAACCGGGTCTAAAGTTTGTAAATTGCTGAAAACTAAACCCATTGATTGTGTTTATTTTATTTTTTTTGGCTGTCCATAAACCTATTGCCTGCTGTCTTCTCACAGACATACTTGCTATTCTTGAGTTATGGATATTCCAATATTAGCTACTTCCAGTCATTGAAATTATATAACTACTTTTCTGTGGTTCACTAATCACAGCTCAAGCGACCATTTAGGCCCAGGGCCCTCCTCCTCCACTGTTTTTTTGATCTGTCAGAACACAAGAGAATCAATTTTCTGATTTTTCATAAGGTTTTAGAGCCAGCAGATGACAAAACACTGCATATCAATATTCTCTGACTGCGACATCTTTAAAAATCAACATGTATGTTTGATAATATCAAAGCACCATATGGGAGTTTTTGGAATACATTAAAATTGACAATAGCAAGCGTATTGTCTTGGAGCAAGGTATACTGTCTGCTGTACAGATTAAGCATAAAAATCCTTCAAACCTTAAAATTTCCCTATACAGTGATCACCATTTAACCTACTGACCTGTTTCTGAGCAAAGAAAAAGTTCAAAAAGAGCTAAGACTCAGAGAGTGTATTCAAGTCTAAGACCCCATAATGCAAGATAGCAAACATTAACATAGTATTTGCCAAGGGCAGCATCTAAGGGAGCAAAGTACATCAAACACAGAAAATACGAAGAAGCCCAAGTAAATCTGTCCATCGAAATTGGCATGTCTACAAGGTTATGTGACATGCCATGGTTTAGAAAACGTGCTACTTCCGTCAACCCCAAATTTAACATGTGATACATGAGTAAATGCTATGGTGGAACTGTAGAAAAATGAATTGTGTGTAATAGAGAAAGAAGCATTCAGTCATTTGTTGTTTGCTTTATTCAAATTAAAGTTAGATTGATATGCATGGAAAAGTGCACTTTGTTTAGCAAAAATGACCAGAAAGTATAAGCATTTTATTAAAATTGCTACTGTTCGGTATCATGCTTTGTTTTTATTTTTTTTTTAATATAGGCTTCTACTAACCTTAAATAAATGTTTGATCTAAACCCATTAAGTATACAGTTTTGTCCAGTTTTCACACAAATCTAAGCTATAATATATTTCTTTAACCTTACCATAATTACTAATAGTAAAACTGAAAGTAATTTATTTATATATAAATAGAAATATTTTGTGAAATAAAAATTAAACTAAAAATAAATCATAAATAAAAAAATAAAATAAGAATCATCACTCTTTTGACAGTTATTATAGGATTATACCATTAACTCTACCATCTTCTGTAAAAAAAAAAAACTATGTTATGTGATTCAGATCTGAAAACACTGTCATCCTACAATACTCCCTGGACCAGCATGACATATAGCCAGAATCTGTCCTTATCTCTTTAACTTCCTATATATATTAACTTTAATCATCTAATACAATGCATTTTTCAGTAGTCTTCAGGTAGAGGGATGGGAAGACATCACCTGTTAAACTTTGTCATTTCATTAAGCACTAATTTTAATTGTCATGTGTTTTTAATTCACACTCTCTCTCTTACAGAGCCCTAAATTCAGTTTTACAATATAATAGCAGATACTGTTATTTGTTTAATGTTTTTGCTGCATCTTAATTGACGCAGTTTTAAAATGCAGCATAGAATTTAAAGCTCAAAACTTACCATTTCATTATTACTATAATAAATCAAAGTCAGCATCCTAAATATACAAGAAAAAAAAAACTTTCATTTAATAGTAAAATGTAATAAAATTGCAACATTTTTGTGTAATAAAGCCCTAAATAATTGCAGTATTATTAATGGCAGAAAATGTAAAACAGATTTACCTGAAAAACTGTAAGTAGGGACTGTGGGAAATTATCAAATGTGCTTCTTTTTGTGTCCATTTCATCAAAGTTGAATTTGCCTCCAAAGAGCTGCATTCCAAGGAGTGAGAAGATGATGATGAAGAGAAATAACAAAAGGAGGAGAGAGGCAATAGAGCGCACTGAATTCAGCAAAGATGCCACTAGATTGCTCAGTGAATTCCAGTATCTAAAAAGGGAGACAACATTTTAAATTAATAGATTATTTTCTTTATTATGTATCTAATGTTGGCAAGCAATTCTGAAGTACCAACGCAGCTATACCACGTATTATATTGTTATAGTATATACAATTGCTGTATGTAAAATGTATGTTAAAGGTGTATTTTATGCTTTTACTGCTGGAGTAGTGCTGACCTCTTGCTGTCTAAAGAATATCAAATTGTTTCTTGAACTTTATACTGACTTGCACTTTCTTTGGGTTAGAATATTGCATGATTTCTGCTGTAACGTCTGCAGTTTCTCTTGGCATTGATAAAGTTTCCATCTATACAGGTATATTTATCTATATAGCCTTATATTTTATTTAATTGCTTGTCAGGAAGACAACCAAGACAAATAATTTGTCTGTCTGTCTCACAACAGTGCTATACACTCATACCCACAATTATTTAGGCTACCACCTATTTTAGAGATGCCATCTAACATTAACACGTGTACCTTTTGTTACCTGGAGAAAACCTACAAAGATACAAGGAGAATATGAACAGTCAGCAACACAAATGAAAATAGAACCAAGCTCTTTGCATTTGTATCACTAGCCACTGTGCTGCTCCAGGGTCTATGTAAAATAAAATAAGCATTTTGTATGTAATGTAATTATACATTCAAGTTTTGATCATTTTTTACCTATATTGTTTAATAACATTATATACATTTTGCAAATGTTTGTTCTCTAAAGAATTAACTTTGAGCTTGGAGTAATCCCATATTAGTTGCACATTATGATTCCGCAAGCTAGCAAGACAGATAAGCTTTTTTGCTTAATATAAATCTCATGGTAGTTGCTATATGTTTACAGATATTGACTGTATGAAACAAGAATTCTTTCAGCAACCTTACAAAATCTCATGGTTATGATAAGTTTACAAGTATTTAGTTTTGAATAACTACTCAAAGAATTTTTCAGTGCCTGCAGAAGGTACAGTTTACCATCTCAAGTGCCAGAAAGACAAACTCAAGTCTGGTCTCTTATTGCTCTTTGATGGTGTGGTGGAACAATATGTTGCATATCATTTTATAAATATTTTACATGTCTTTATTTGCAGAATTAGCATTTTGCTGGTTAACATGTTTAAAGAGCAAGGAAAATGGACAACCCAGTTTTTCGCTTCTCCACAAACTTTAGGAATGCTAGTTTTTATCAATGAATTGCTGGCCACCTGTGTGGGCTTGTAATTGTGCGGGTTGGCTCCTTGCTCCCTCTTCAATAATGGGAGCCTCTTGAACCTGACATTGTCGATAACGTAACTGGATGAGCTAAGCTGAAGAGGATAAAACACCAAACAAAGGGATGGTGAAAAGTGCTAGTACTTTTATTAAAACAAATCAAAATCCAAGTGGCGTCCAAAGTGCAATGTTCAAAAAAAAAAGTTAATAAATAAATAATCCTCAAAAACATCAAAGTACTGGTGGGGGTTAAAATGATCCAATAAATAATCCATTAAAAATGAGGTTAAAACAATGCAGGAGTCTGCTTCCCTTTAAAACTGATGCCTCTCCGGCTTATCCTATTGGAACCTCGCAGCCTGGAGAGACGTTGACCAACAGGCGCTGACATCCATCAAAACTTGGCCCGTATCCCCCACTGGCTGCTCAGCAGGACTGAACCTCATATCCCCTTTCTGAGTGCTGGCCATGCTAAAACCTCCTGGAGCACCATTCCTGTCCGTCTGCTTCCACACTAAGCACTGGCTCGCTGCTGCTCCTGCCTTTTTCTCTGTCTTTTAACCTCTGCTCTTCTTTTCCCCTGTTTCTCTCTCCTTTGTTCCTTCTCTCCTCTCTTTCTTATGCTTCCCTTTATAGGCTGGGTGAGCGGTTGCAGATGTAATTGCCTGATTACTGCCCTGGGCTAATAACAAGGCAATCAGACTGCCCACAAGTGCTGGCAAGGCAGCACATAGACGGCTGACCGCATCGCACCAACCCAGAGATGGGGCGTCTTCCCAGCAGATTGCTCGCATGTGCTCCCACTCCCCAGCACAAGCACATTCATCATTTATTCATTAATTAAAATGGCCACTCTTTTTGAGCCGCAGACTTGCTATACCACAGGGCTAATTGTATTACTTTATGACTTGCATTCCACTTAAAGGATAAAGGCAAGAAACAAAATTATTTGAGGTGAGGGGAGTGGCTGTGCCTGAGCTGCTACATTGGTGGATGGCATGGGAAGGTGTATGTATCAGGAGATACACAAAGATATAAAGAGAGAGCTTGCAAAGGCATGCACTCTGTCTGCCATGTTGCGTATTGATGAAAGCTGACCAGATGATGACCTGAAGAAATCAGGCTGACTGGGCCTGTGCATACGATGAGCTGACCAAGAAGAACTGAATGCAACTATAAGTTATTGTGTCACCTGAAATTACACATCTAGCATTATCAGGTTGTATGGTCTTGGTTTACAAAGCCACATTCTATTTGCTTGTATGGTACTAGTTATAATAAAAAAAAAACATTAATATTGCAGGTTAGAAGTTTTACTAAAATAAAAAAATGGCTTGTCTCAATTTCAGCCATATGCCAATAGCTAAAATTTACATTATGGATGTGCAGAATTTGTATACCTAAAACAAAGTGATGGGGAAAATAGTGGCGGGGAAATAGTTGACAGTCAAGAGGAAGGGAGACCAGAGGAAGGAGAAGAGCAGAAGGTGTGAGCAGGAACAGATAGAAGAAATGTAACATTTGGTAGGCAGGTGGACAAGCCACCCTATCTGGCAGATAGGGGAAAATGTGTGCAGTTAGGATAAGAGTGGCCTCAGCATTTTGTTTTTTACACTTATTAGTAGCTTTTGCTCTCTAATTTCTTCTTTGCTCTTCCACTATAATTTTGAGAATGACTCTTTTTTAGTGTTTTGGCATCTTTTCCATTATTATGATTTGGTGTTCCTTAGCAATAACACACACCATTTTTACTTGCCTCACAATATTCAGACCATTGCTTTGACATTAAGTAGCTTGCTTTTAAGTGATCCTGTTTTTCAGGGGAGCAAAACTGGTAGGAGACAATGACAAGGACAGTCACATACTGTATACTAAGTAATAGCAAGCAACACTTATAGATGAATCAGCTTTTGTTTCTGTACACACATAAAATTTGGTCAAAATATGTCTACTAAGGCACAATATTAAATTTGCAATCAATCTTAATGGTGACAACGTGTGAAGGTGTACATGCATCTACTAAACAATTTCAATGTTATCTCAGTTAGTCAGTACATGTGTGCATAGGTAAATATCAAACGCAGACATTGCTTCATCCTAGGAAAGCCTGTTTCACAGATTGTCCTATACTAGTGACAGACCCCTATTCAAAGTTCATCTCAGAAGCTCTATTAAATTAAATATAAACACTGCATTAGGTACAATGTTTTCCCAGTTTTAAGTTATATTTTACCTTTAGTTTTTGACTTTCATTTTTTAATTCTTTTTTTAATTTTAATGTGTTGCTGTTTTTGTGTTTATTTCATCTTAGTTCTTCAGCAATTAATATTTTGCTTTTGTTACATTGTGTTAGTTTTGTATTCCTCACCAAAAATGTCTATGTAGACACAGGTTGGCAAGTGTTAAAACACAGTTTTCTTTGTAGTTGTCAAATTGTATATCATTCATGATGCAACTGTCAACTTAACATACACTATACAATTTTACTGTCTGCAACAGATCAATCAAGAAATGTAAGAATCAAACAACAAGTGTGATCTGTTGTCATTCGATACATAAACAAGTTTAAGCAAATGGTTATTAAATTTTAAAAAAGATTTTTTATTTCTGAGATCCCCTTCAGAACAGGCCATTCAGCCCAACAAAGCTCCTATCTGCTTAATTCTTCTAAAATAACATCAAGTAGAGTTCTGAAAATCCCTACTGTCTACCACACTACTTGGTAGCTTATGCCAGGTGTAAAGAAAAATGTCCTAACGTTTGTACGAAATTTACTCTTAACAAGTTTCCAACTGTGTCCCCGTGTTCTTGATGAACTCATTTTAAATAACAGTCTTGATCCACTGTACAGATCTCCTTCATAATTTTAAACAATTCAATTATGTCTCCTCTTAATCTTCTTTTGCTTAAACTGAAAAGGCTCAGCTCTTTTAATCTTACTTCATAGACTTTCAATATTGCACACCCTTACTGTGTACTGTTTTGGTCTCTAGGTTACAAAAATGACCTAGTGCTAGAAAAAAAAAAAAAAAACAGATGAGTGAATAGGCTGACTCCAGGGCTACAGAGGATGGATTATGAAGAGACCAAAACTGTACACAGTAGGGGTGTGCAATATTAGCAAAAAAGTATATCTCCATATTGACAATAAAGATAATTAGATGATATTTTGCATCCTTTACAAAGGCGTTTGCAAAAGTCATTGATCTAGCTTGGTCTTGATAATAGGATAGAGATTGATGTAAACAACAGTCAAAGAAAACAGGTCTTATCTATTTACTTAAAACTGAAGTAAAATAACACAAAAACATTCAAATCACAAGTCATGGTATTAATGAGATCAAACAGTGCAAGTATGAGTAAACCATTTCAAAGTTGCCTACAGAATTTACACAAAAAATTGCACTAAGACCAACAAAACTATTATAAAGAGCACATTTTAAACAGATACTTACCCTTAATGTAAACAAGATATGAATACAAAGGGAACAGAATACTAATCATTGCAGGGTAGGAACATTATAGTCTGGATAAACATAAACTGCTCTGTTGTAAGGTGAATTGTGCAGCATACAACCAAAAACAAATATCTAACATATTATTCTATAGTGTAAAAATCCAAAGTTCTGTCAAATGCTGCACAGGAAAAAACTATATCATTAACAAGTTCTCATACACCCCACAATTGACACTAATTAGTTTTACATATACCTTATGCAGCTGTTTTTTCCTTTGCAGCTTTGTTTTCAACTCTTTATTAACCATTGTGGAGTGTTTTTAAATTTCCTACTAATTCCAAATTTAGCATTGTACCTGTCCTGCATTATATGTAAAATCTTTTCAGACCTGTTCCACTGCTCTTCAACTGTCTCATCCCTTAAAAGCTTTTCCCAGTCTATCCTCCTTAGACTTTGCTGCATCTGCTTAAAATGTGTCCTACCAATGTTAAACTTAACAGTTTTAATCTTAGCATCTGCACTCTTCCAAAACTCTGAGAACTGTATTATATAATGATTACTTGACCCTAATGGTTCAATCATCTTTACTCCCTCAATTCAATCCTGAATATTACAAAAAACTAAATCCAGAAAGGCTTCACCCAATACTGGTGCTTTAACATAATGTGATAAAAAATAACTTTTTACTTCTAGAAACTCCTGCTCTTGTACTCCACTATTTGTAAGATTAGCCCTATTAATATGTGGGTAGTTAAAGTTCACCATGACTATAATATACCCCTGTAAACTTGGCTTTTTAATATTAACAAAACAATGTGCATTGAAATTACTGTCTGCATTGGGTGGTCTATACCACATTCTAAAATAAGGCCTCTATCCCTAATGCTTTCAGACTAAGCCACATGTCCTAACTAAAATGAAGCTCATTTTTAATCTGAAGATTACTTGCTTCTTAAATGCTATTTGACATAAACAGCATCCACATCTCCTTTTCTGTTCTGTATATCCTTCCTAAAAATGTCTTTGTTATTTATCCAGGTTTCTGTCACTGCTATAATATTATAATTATGTTCCGATACATACAACTCCAACTCACTTGTTTTAATTTTGATACTTCCAGCATTAAAGGACACTTTTTTTTAACATGCTACTCATTTGACTTTTGTATTTAAACATTGGATTAGAATTTACATTACTATACATTTTTATTTTTACACTGCTGTTTGTTCCTTCATGTACAGTTCTAAACCTGGCCTGTGCTAAACTCCCTGCCCCCCAACTCCCCCCACTACCCTACTTTAAACAATCTTCAACTAACTACTCATACACCTCCCCAACACAGTGGTACCCCCCTCTGGTTCAGATGTAACCTGTTGTGGTGTAACAGGTCCCATCTGCTCCCAATAAACCTACACCCTTCTAATCTACACCAAGATTTGAGCCACGCATTAAGCCTTCTAATCTCCTTAATCTTACCTGGACTGGCGAGGAACACAGTCAGAACTTCAGAGAAGTTTTGCAGTTTTGCTCCTCAGGCTGACATCTAACTCTTTAAATCTGGATCTCAGAACTGACTGACTACACTTATGAATGCCATTTGTTCCAACATAGACAATGAGCACTTGTGACCTACCTATCTCAACCTATCTGGTCTGGAATGTACTCCTGTACCACCTTATGGGTGCACACTATCTCTCTAAAGGACCCCTGGGCCAGACGCGCCAATTCCCTACTATAATGCAGGCCAGCCAATTCCTCCTCCAGTTCAGTAATCCTGAGCATGAGGTGCTGGATCCTGAAGCCTTTCTCCAGAAAGTCCAGCATCCAACAGGGCTTGCATTGCAATGGCCTCATTATTAAAATTTGACTTTGGACTACTAAAACTGCTTGTTTTAAAAGTTTTCTTTAATTAAAGTGAAAGGTTTTTGACTTAAATGGTATAAAAAAAAAAAAAATAGATTATACAACTCCTATAGTTATCTTACAACTTCTGACTCCTTAAGCTCCTGTAATATTTTCCCCCTCAACTGACTCCTGTTTGTCCTCCTATGAAGTTAACTTTACTTTTCTTTGTCTGTTCTCCTAACTTTGCACTCCTCTTATTCCTTACTTAAAAGTTCTCCACTCACACAGTTTGTATTCCTTTTTTAGAAGTAAAATCACAGCACACAAACGTGTATTCTTATTTTATAATTATTTTGATATCTCCTGATCTGGATTATTAGTCATCTACCCATTTTGAAACTTTGAAATTTTATTTTTTAGGGGATTCTTACTTTGCTTATTTTATGAAACAATATGGAAGTCATTACTTGATCTGTGTAAATAACAATAAAAGCAGAAATGAAGGTACAGTAATTTTTTTTTTGCCAAGCAGCATTTCTAAAAGCATACCATTTACATTAAGTACTGAACATCTGTCACTGCATCATCTCAGATCACTAACTTAACACTAGAATTACCAGAGCCTACGAAAAAACTCATAAATCCGTCCCACCTTAAATCGCTTCTTAAAATCGTTCACAGCTCTCCACCAGCGTCTTTTGTCAGCTAAATGTGCTGATAAAAAACAGGCTGCAAGCAGCCGGCTATTCTATCCCCCCACCGACTTAGAACGTGCACAAACTTCTCCCAGCTCATGCCTTGATTGATTTTCTGGGAGTGAAGTGGAGTTTTAGAGTGGAAATAATAGATCATTGTTTGGAACACACGCATTTCATGTCTGTTTCGTTTCTACAGTAATCTGTGTAAACACATTGTTAAAACAGAAACGTTTTTTATATTCTACTAGTAGATGACAAAATGAAGGCATAAACTTTATAATGTATGAAGCCTGAAGTCCAAATATCAAAAGAAATATTTTCACAGAAGGTACAAATCTAACACAACAATTACTTTTATTCAAAAATATAGCTGCAGAAACAAAAAGCCGCCTTAACATGCGACATTGACACCCGTTTATTATGACTGTCTCTGTGGCGCAATAGAATCAGCTGCCGACTGGGAATCAAAAGGTTGCGAGTTTGATCCTGCACCACTCCGTTTTAAGAAGTAAACTGCTCTTAGTCTTACTATTTTAGAATAAAAACATACATTTGATTTCAGTCTGTAACAGCCGTTGTAATTTATGATCCTTGTAAAGGTTAGCTTTGTTTTTTTTTTTTAGTCAGTCAGTTTTATTATCTCAGCCGCGTTCACGAGCCCAAACACACCCCATATTTTTGAATAAAAGCGCAATTTTTGTGTTAGATTTGTATCTTTTGTGAAAGTATTTCTTTGATACTTCAGGCTTCATACATTATATATTTTATGCCTACATTTTGTCATCTACTAGCAGAATATAAAAAACGTTTCTGTTTTAACAATGTGTTTACACAGATTACTGTAGAAACGGAACAGACATGAAATGTGTGTGTTCCAAAAAAACAATCTATTATTTCCACTCTAAAACTCCACTTCACTCCCAGAAAATCAATCAAGGCATGAGCTTGGAGAAGTTTGTCCACGTTCTAAGTCGGTGAGGGAATGGAATAGCCGGCTGCTTGCAGCCTGATTTTTATCAGCACATTTAGATGACAAAAGACGCTGGTGGAGAGCTGTGAACGATTTTAAGAAGCAATTTAAGGTGGAACAGATTTACAAGTTTTTTCATAGGCTCTGGTAATTTTAGTGTTAATAAACGACATGCAAGACCTTTGGAGCTCTCAGTGATAACATGTAAACTCCATACACACACTGACCGAGCTAGCTATCAAACCTGAACTCATAGCACTGTGTAATATTATTATTATTAATAATAATTATAATAATAATAATAATATAGACATTACATTAATAACCTTAGAATACAAGCTAATATCAAACACTAATAAATATCTGAAAGTCAAAGATTTAAATTAGATTAAGAAACAAGCAGGTAAAAAGAAGTAGCCATGAACAAACAACACAATTTTTACATGCCTGTTTGGAATATATAAACAGATGTTACAATCACCCACAACAATAAGGATAAGGAACAGCAACCAGAATAAGAGTAGATTTCATTATCAGTTTTACAGCCACATGCTAGGTGGATATCAACCATTTAATATCCATTCATTTGCTAGACCTCCACCACGCTTATAATCAATAAATACTGTATATTAAGATTATTGCACTCCATCCACTTTCTATTGATGAAGCATTTAATATAGAGAAGTTCAACATGATAGTGTTGAGTATCTGTTCAATCTATCACTGGGAAGATATCACCAATAAACAAGCAATATCTGTAGGAAGTATGGTTAACACTAAAATTGCCAAAGCCTACGAAAAAACTCGTAATCCTGGTCCACCTTAAATCTGTTCGCACCTCTCCATCAGCATCTTTTGTGTTGTAAATGTGTCGATTAACACAAGCAGCAAGCAGCCTGCTATCCTATCCCCCAACCAACACAGAAAGGGTAGAAAGTTCTCTGAGCTCAAGTCTGTTTACCCATGTGTGAGTTGCCAGGAGTTGTAAAGAGTAAATAATATATCATTATTTGAAATACATATATTTCATGTGTATTCCGTGTCTACAAAAATCTATGTAAACACATCGTTAAAACAGAAACATGTTTCATGTTTTTGTAATATTTGACAAAATGTAGACATGAAGTGTATAATGTGTGAAGCCTGAAGTCCAAATATCAAATAAACACTTTCACAAAAGGTACAAGCATAACAAAACAAGTGCACTTTTATTCAAGAATATAACTGCAGAAAAAGAACCCGTGTTAGGGTGTGACATTGACATGCCCTTAATACGACCACTTTGGTGGTGCAGCGGTAAGAACTGCTGATTTGTAATCAAACCATTCGTGATTCGATCCTGGACGCCTACATTTTGAGTAGTGAGCTGCTCTTATTCGTACTATTATAGAATAAAAACATACATTTGATTTGAGTCTATAACAGCTGGTGTAAATTATGGTACTTGCAAAGGTTAGCTTTTTTTTTTAAATTCAGGTTTATTCTCTCAGTCATGTTCACTCTCGCCCCGATCTGACACTGTTGTTTTCAAATAAAGACGTGCTATAGCGAGGTGAACTCAGATGAGGACGAGGGTTCTACATTGGAGAAAGAGAACAGAAGCCCTTCCCGCAAGAAACGTCCACTCACATATAAGAACAGCGCAGCTGCACCAGTCGTAAAGACAAAGGATGACACCATTTGGATGCAGCAAAAGGCCGGGCGTCATCCTGCCAGTCAGTCTGCCCCACACCTGTCCTTCAACGAAACAGCACGGTTTACAGAGCTTGCCAAGGTATTGTGCAAAGTCCTGTTTGAGATTGTCTTTATATGAAAGCCATGTATATGTTACTCATATAAAAGCCAGATCAAATGTTATTTACCTATATTTATTTACTTATCTTCCTGCAGTGTAAAGTCACAAGTAAACTGCAGAGCTTCCTCTGTTTGATTGACACGGGCATGCTCACAAAGTACATGTGCACTGAAGTGACTTTAGCTGCAGGTGGAAATTCCATACAACTGTTGTTACGGTTTTGCCTTTGTTCAGAAACAGTTTCATAAGCTTTATGACCTCGGAAAGTCTTTCTCCCATGGAGCGACTGGGATCTTTGTCTGAATAAGTTCACAGTTGCGTAAGGTGCGACAGGAGCTTAATCCTGCAGCTGCTGATTAATTAAGTTTCTTTGGAGTTATTCAGACCAGCTTAGACTATCTGGTGATAAATTTACCATTACTGCCTACACTACACTGTGAACACCTTGACTAATTATCCTCAATTGGAAGAACCTTAATGCACCCTTCATAATATAAAATATTTTCCCATTGAGTTATCTAAAACTAGAAAAACAAAAAACATTTTTTTTTATGTGGAACTGTGCAGAGCTTCTTTAGAATTTGGTAAGATTACATGTTTTTAAAGTCTGCTGAGCCCCTGCCTGTGCGTCTGTTTGTAACATTATGGGTTTCTTTTTATAACCAATTAGTTCTTCATTCCAGATAAGGATAAGATTTTGAATGCAGCTTATGATCCCACATCTTAAGTGCTTCCGTGATATATGGAATTGTTTGCTTTTCTGACTGAACAGACTTTTCAAAAATTTTGTTATACTGAAACTTATGCTGACTGGCATATTGTAAAACTTCTGTAATGCATAAATTTGAAAAAAAATGAAAGAATTGAAAAAACTTTCTTTATATATACACTAGCAAAATACTCACGCTTCGCAGCGGAGAAGTAGTGTGTTAAAGAAGTTATGAAAAAGAAAAGGAAACATTTTAAAAATAACATAACACGATTGTCAATGTAATTGTTTTGTCACTGTTATGAGTGTTGCTGTCATCAAGGATTTGATGTGAGCTGCTTGGATGCATCGAAGCTTCTCAACTGTGCTTTTGCTATCTCGTTCGATCTCGTGATGTCCACGGCTTTATTTATTGTTAGCTCAGACCTGGCATACCAGCAATTTAAACTCCGTTACAGCAAATTTAACTCTGTTACAAAGTGATCAAAAGTCTCGTTTAAACCCTGCGTCTTCTCATTAAACTTGTATCTCGCGAATATCGTATTCATCGTGGGCATGACAAACGCCAGCAGCAGCCTGTCTATTAACTTAATTTAAACATTAGGTTTACACCGTGCTTTGTTTCTGAAGTAGCTGCACTCATGAATATGCTTGTATATGTCACTCGCTTCATATTCTTTTGCTGCCTTCTCAATTGTGTAATGCGTTTTTTGAGCAGGTTTCATTCATCGAAGTGATCACTACCCAAATCGGTACTCGTGAATCTAAGATGTCTAACAGGCGGTATTAAGTTGTGGATCTGCCTGCGAATATTTAGTGGTCTATGAACGTAATTTAAACTTAAGCTTTACACCTTGCTTTCCTATTGATATGTGTACAAAGGCTTGTTCAGCGTCAGAGGGTTTCCGCAGTACTTCACGTGAGCTGCTCGAAGAACATGCATCGAAGCTTCTCAGCTGTGCTTGTGCTATCTCGTGTGATCTCACGATGTCCACGGCTTTATTTAATGTTAGCTCAGACCCGGCATTGAAAAGTTGTATCTCGTGAATATCGTATTTGTCTTAGGCATGACAAACGCCAGCAGCAACGTGTCTATGAACCTAATTTAAAGTTAACCTTTACACCCTGCCTTCTTATTCGTTTATTCTTTTGCTGCCTTCTCAATTGTGTAATGCATTTTTTGAACAGGTTTCATTCATCGAAGTGATCACTACCCAAATCGGTACTCGTGAATCTAAGATGTTTAACAGGCATTCCCGGTATTAAGTTGTGGATCTGCCTGTGAATATTTAACGGCAGTGTGTCTATGAATGTAATCTAAACTTAAGCTTTAAACCTTGCTTTCCAATTGATATGTGTACAAAGGGTTGTTCAGCATCAGAGGGTTTCCGCAGTAGCTGCACTTATGAATATGCTAAGCACAGTCCTTCACCCACGAATATTACCTTATATGGGCAGGCACTCAATTATGTGGGAGGTGTGATGATACGGGACGCAACTCCGCCTCACACGGCGACCGAGCTGCAGGCTATGGCTGTATACAGTATATGGACAAAAGTAGGTTCCAGTTATGACTGTTACGCATAGAATTTCGAAATGAAACCTGCTTAACTTTAGTAAGTTTTGTGTGGAGATATAGTTAATAAATCTTTATCTGATAATAACAACAGATAAAGCTGCCAATTGCAAGCTGAATTAATATTGCTTCATACTGTAAGTTTAAGAATAAGTGAAGCCTGGTCAGAAATAACAGTGGTAACCAGATTTTAATAAGATAGTATAATATTATTAATAAAGAAGTTGTCAGTTTCTGAAAATAAGAGTGCAAAGAATATTGACTTACATAAGTAGAGGAAACTTCACGGTTACAAAAGTTTATGGTTCTTTAAATAACTCAAAATTGTTATGACAGGTCCCGATATTATTCTTGCAGATGAAGATGAGAAATCTAAAGCAAAGTTTAAACCAGTTAAAATTTCCATGCACTATATGTTTGTGGCTTACACATATCCTGGACTAGAATGTAATATTGACCTACTGACTTAATCTAATTTAGGGTCACAGGAGACCAGAGCCATCCTGATGAGGCAGGAAACAATCCTGGACCAGACACCAATCCAGGACAATGTATCCATGAAGCAGTAGCGCTAACCATTGTAAGACCATTCCACCTCAAAAGAAGGCCTGTATGTGTTGTCCAAATCAGTCTACTTTCATCAGTTTGTTTCATTACTATATTATAGTGCTCTTTAGAGTCATAAATGACCTGAGGCAGCAAAATTGATTGCTTTAGGAATTGATGTCTCTCATACACTAGTGTAGCTGTTATATCTTGAATTAAGTACATGCCCAAGACATCCTTTCTTCAAAACAGGGAGATCTTCAATATTTAAATTGTCTTGTCTAATAAGTCAAAAGATGACTTCAATAAGCCATGATACAGTTCCTGTGATTACTTTCATTTCTTTTCAATTCATGAACAAGGCTCTGGACATTTCAACCAATAAAGTTTGAGCAATGACCATGGTTATATGTTCTTTGGTTTTCACACTTTATATTTATTTGGAATAAAGATATCCTGTATACTTTTGAGGTGAGTTTAGAGTTCAGTGGGTCATAATCTGTTTTTACTGTCTGCAATCTGCCATTTCTCAAATTATTTAAATGGATTAAAAATGAATTTGAGAATACCTTCCCCCTTCCACCTAGTGTTACCACAAGGTACAAAAAAAAACCAAACTGATCCACTTTTTATAATATAATATTTGAAAACTATTTCAAGAACAAAAGTAATGTTTTCTTTTCCTGAGAAATAGGGAATTGCGCTATAACTGAAATTTTGAAATATTCAGTATTGAAGATATGGAATTGTTAGCATTAGTACACTTAGCAGTTCATCCATATAGTGATACTTAAGCAGAGCAGGACTAAAGGTGTAACACTTTCCAGAACATGTTAAATTAATTAGCTATACTGTTGCTAAATTCATTTACTACACTTAACTTCAATTGCTATACTCTTAATACAAAAATGAAAATGTCATTTGTTTGAAATTACTGGTGTTTTTAAGACATGATAACAATGGTATTTTGTCAGCTATAACATAAAACCAATTAGTATTAATTAGATTAATACTTGTTTTAACAGTAAATAATATTAGCTAGCCTTGTGGTTTGAGTGGATTTGTATGTGCTCGTTTGTTTCTTTTCATCATCCGGCATGACCTCTCGTTGGGGAAGCAAGCTGTCAGTTCCCTTGAGTTATAAATTTCTTTTGAGTGTGTGAGTATGCATGCAGGCGCTTATGAATGCCTCGGTGGGCCTTTATGTGTGCATACATGTATATGTAGCTTTCCTCAAACATCCTGGGCGGCCCTGTACTGTGCTGGGCAATCATTTACAAAACTTTCGCCATATCATACAGATGAACTATTCCACACACCAACACAAACAATATCTCTTTTGCAAGTGATGAGTGTCAACTTCACACTCCTAGTAATGAATTTTTTGTAATATTTATGGTTGACTTTAAAGTTGGTATGAAATCATATGTGTGGTATTTCATTAATTGTCACAAAAATATTTGAATAAATCACAGTAATTATTCTGTGTAAGGAATACCCAAGTACTACACATCAATCAAGAAGTCATGAGCAATATATTTCAACCAATAAGATGAACCCTCCCACTGACTGAGCAAATGCGAGGTATAGACTGAAAACCGGAAAGTGTTATTTTTGTGCTCTCGCATATTAGTTCAAAAAACAACAGCAAACATCTACATCTACATGTGACACATCAGTACTTACGGTAGATTCTCCTGATGAAAGCAAGTCCATGGACATTTTTGTACAATGCAATAATCATTAGATATTCTCCAAATAAGAGGAGAAGCAAGGTGACCTTTGGCAAGTTTCACCTCACATTTCCAGGATATTAGTTCTGACTCAATAGGTTACACACTCGCAAACTTTAAACCACTGGATGGCAGTGACTCTGATGTCTCCAATGACACTTAGATGTCCATAAATGGACATAATGATGAGACACAACAGAATGTGTGCATAAACAACTATAAGTTTCTAAAAGATGAATGGAGCATCTGCAGACGAAGAGTAGCAGAGCATCAAAGAGCATCATTGAGCATTGTTTTCACTTATTTTCCTAGGTTCTAAGCAAAGGAGTTTTAGCATTTGTGTTTTGCATCAAATTTAATTGCATTTGGAAAACTACGTTGGGTTCTAGTGAAAAATTGACTTCTTTATTTTTGGAATAATACAGCTTTATTTTGTGCATTCACTCCTTAGGTGAAAAATGCTCTCAGGGCTCCCATTTGGAGAGGTTTTTGAAGAGGTTTTAGACCCATGGTGTCAAATGCTGTTACTGTTATTTTGTGTACAGTTGACATGTCTGAGAAAAAATGCATTATTACAAATGTTTATGATGCACCTTCTGTTGGAATGATAAGTGCAATGCATATGGCATTTGGTATGCCATTTGTAAAAAGTGTTAATGGTTGTGATGTGCCATCTGTTGAAAAGAAAAATGCAATGCATTTTATTACTACAAATGTTTGTGATGTGCCATCTTCTAGAATGACAAAGAAATATCAATCGGATGGACACACAGACGCTTTCCCTTTTATTAAGTGGGTTAGCATTTCTTTCTTAATAAGCTCTTAAGCACTAAGAGTTTTTTAGCATAATTGTGCCAAAGAAATACACCTTGTGCATAAGTGGTTAAACATGCAACAACTTACTTGAACTGCCAAAATCTACCACTAAAATCCGTTTTACTTTGCAGCATTTCCCTCACAATACTGTTTCTAATACAATCACAATTAAAATACAATTCTTCTTACTTACCTCAACATTCAGTGTTGTTACATTTACTTCCAGTGATGTCAGTGAAACAAAAACAGTCGATGTGAACAATGTTTGCAAATTTCTTTGTATAGTTCTTGATGTTAATTGTACGCCTCATTATTGATTAAAGTCATTAATGTCGTCTTCGCCATTGAAAAAGCGAAGATTGCTGACAAAAACAAAATATTCCAGGATACTGTAAATGGGAAAATTTATATGTCGTTACAGAGGTCGGAGCTCCTTTGTTTTGCAGTTTATCTCAGTGTTTAAGGAGTACAAAGTGCATCTACATTACAATACACTACAGAACAGTATGTTGCATTGTCCAGCAAACTGCACAAGGAAATGGTTCAGCAACTGAAAGCATCAATTATAAAACAGCAAACCCTTTTCTCGAATGTTAGCAAATCAAGTGAAGATTCTGTAAAAGCAAGTTTTTTCCTCTGTAATATGATAGCAAAATCTTTGCGACCAATCACTGAAGGCCAATTCATAAAAGATTGTTTTATAGAGGCATGTTAAATTATTTATCCGGGTAAAAAGAAACTGTATGAAGGCATAAGTTTCTCCACAAATACTGTTGCTAGCAGAATCACTGAACAGCTAGTAACATTAATCAGCAACTGATTACAGCAGCACAAGGTTTTGAAGCATATTCCATAGCGCTTGATGAGAATACTGGAGTAACACATACTGTATACTGTGCTGTGTTCATTCGTGGGGTTGATTAAAACCTAAACGTAACCAAAGAATCATTAGATTTATTACCTATGAAAGACTAGTCGTGACATTTTCCAGGAATTGGGAAGTTACATTAACAGAGCAGGACTGCCATGGGGTAAACTCGTATCCGTGGCAACAGACGGTGCACCAGCCATATGTTCTGAAAATGTTGGTGTTGTGGGATTACTGAAAGCAAAATGAAACCAGCTTTCTTTGTTGAGTCCTTTTACTACAGTACACTGCATTCTGCATCAGGAATTGCTGTGTGGCAAAAGTCTACAAATTAAAGAAGTTATGGATATTGTTGTTAAGATGGTTAATTTTATACGAGCAAGAGGTCTCAACCACAGGCAGTTCACTTCATTCTTGTCTGATATGGACACTTAATATGGAGAGTTGTTGTATCATACTGAAGTCAGATGGTTGAAGAGATTTTTGCTTTAAGGCAGGAGATTGCAGTTTTTATGACATTGAAAGATAAATGTTTGCCAACTTTCTGATCCGTTTTTTCTACCAGATTTAGCGTTTCTTACAGATGTCACGGAACACCTCAACGCACTCAACTTGAGGCTCCTGGGTCCAATGCAGGTGATTATGATGATGAACAACAGTGTCAAATCATTCAGATGTAAGCTGTCTCGTGGGCCAAACAGCGGCAGTCTGGCAATTTGGCTCATTTCACAGCTAAGCAGTCATTGGTACGTGTTGAACCAGAACACTTGAAATATTACTCAGATATCATTTCTCAATTACTTGAAGAGTTTGATTGACTGTTTGAGGAGTTTTGGGCTCTTGACCCTCAATTTGCTCTCTTTAAGACTCAGTTTATGGTGAATGTTGCTTGCATTTCAGAAGATTCACAGATGGAGACTGTGGATTAGATGAGCATCTGCGTGCAACATTGCAATTGGCTATGGCGCATAACATCAAGCCCAATCTTGATGTTGTTGTGTCTGCCAAACGCTGCCAACTGAGCAGTCAGACTGCATTTAACGACATTTGAGCTTGAAAACCTGATTTTATAATAAGCACGTCGAGTAAACTCGTAAACCTAGCTGTATTATTGTAGTAATGTAGTATTGCAGTTCAAATAATTCAAATCCAAATTAACAATATTATATTTGCATCTTTTAGAAATTAATGCAGCTTGCCGACTACCACTTTTATCTATGTGCAGCCCATATATCCCGCTGAGTTTGAGACCCCTGTTCTAAACCATTAAACAATAAGATTCAATTATTTTCCCCAGAAATGCAAACCGAATAAAATGCTCAAGTCCACTTAATTCAGTTTACAGAGCTTACCCTGGCTGCGCTAGGCACAAAGCAGGAAAAAGCACAACATTCCTAACTGTGCGACTCAGCTTTTTTTGCAGTTTATTGAACTGTTAAATTAAAACTGGGATATTGAACTGTTTGTAGACTAATTTAGAAAACTGCATGGTTAACATTGGAGCTCCTTTGAAAATGAATATTTTAAAAAAAGTTATTTGAAATATCTATTATATAATAAAACACTAAGGTCTGTGTGTCCCATCCCTCAAAGCAATCTCATTGGTCAGTTTAGGTTTGGTGACACAATTACAAGAGGAATGTGAGTGTGAAATGCATAAGGTGGAGTAAAGGAGCAGGAGGCATGCTGAGAGAGTCACCTTCAAAGAAAGAAATATAAAACCGGACAAGAGGCAAACAAAATGCCTCAAAAACAAGCAGGCTTTGTGGGAACATACTCAACAGAGGGAGGGCTATTAGAGATACAGACACATATAAATACTGAGGAAAGGTGCTAAAGGTACACGTACCACAAGAGATGGCAAATATTTTAAAATGATTTAATTGCATTTCTTCAACATGTTCTGTGTCTATTAGTACATAAAAGCATTGAATAGTTATTTTTACCACTCTATTACTTATCTGGTGCCATGAATCAAGTGACTAAGTTAAGTGGCCATTCATATTGTCCTTTCACTATTTGATTAGCAGCTGAAATTTAAAGTAAAAAATGGTTATTTGCAAAAGACCTATTTCTGAGATTCTAGAGAATACATCTTTCAGTTACATAAAGTGCACTGAAAATGATTCCATCCTATAATCAGTTTTATAATATTGCTTTCATGTAATACTGTGCACCAGCAAATACAAATTAACTGCTTAAAGAAGCCTTAGCTCCGAGAGTTTGCTTCAGTAAACTATCCCTGAACCCAACGAAATGAAAAAGTTTTTCCTACTTTTGACATAAATCCCCAGATCACAACAGTGTAAGGATTCCTTTTAGGCTGCAATAAATTATACTTTATTCAAATATTTCAGTTACTTACAACAGTATATATTTTAATAAATTCATTTTATATATTCTAAATGACAAATGTGAACACAAATATGTAAAAATTCTCAGCATCTTTTAATGTAAAATAAATCTAACAGTAGACACATGTGTTTCATCCCTGCCTGCTCACCTTCTGTTTTACGCAATATTTTAAAAAAATATTCAGCAGCATTTCATTTTCCTGGTTCCTTTATTAGGTTGCTAAAATCTCAATCCATACATATTTTTTTTCAAATATGTAATTATTACTACTAAAATATATTTTGCTTAATGAATTTTAACAACTTTGTACTACTTTGAAGAACAACCAAAATAGAGTGAAAAAATGTGTCAAAAGAAGGCTGTTTTTACTTGTTTGGTATGAAACCTTTTGAGGGTTAGCATATTCTGCTGTGTGCTCTAATCTTAAATGATTTATCAGATTTGTAGTGTTAAACAGCCTCACTTTAGTTCCATCACAACTGACTTTTCCTGACACATGTTGCAGTTACTATTATCTTTCATCTACACATACTTTACTCTACTTCCCCACAGATGACATTGTAAGGGCCACAGGTTCTGTAGGCTTTTTCAGCCCACTGCATTCATCTCTCTAAGCTAAAGGAGAATTTTAACACTACTGTTGCTTGTACACCCAGCACACATATTTGGACAATGGCTGGTGGTTACACTAGTTTTTAACTTGCTCAACCCACATACTGTAAAGGAATGCCATGATTTACAAATCCACAGAGTCTGTGTCTTGCTAAGCAACACTAGGATGGGTAAACCAGTTTTTACTAATAATTTGAGCACACTACCCATTGGTTGGTCCGATTTTTAAAGTGAGGCTGCACAAATTAAGCACAGGTATTGGATATCCCGTCTAATTCTGAAACACAGGGATGGGTCACAGTCTATTCAGTGGCAGCAAGTGCAAGCTTGGAATTAGACCTTGAGATGACTCTAAAGGTGTTCCATAAGCCTGCAATCATAACAAAAATGTATTTAATGTATGTATTATTTATCTTTACAGCCTTAAAAAGAGTTTGAATAAGGAAGAACAAATGTAAATACTGTAATTCTTCTTGTAGAGAATCAAAGTCAGAAGGTAACATTCTGCATATAGAGTACACGCCAATAGTATAAAGCCTACAATATGTTATTTTTCTTTATAATTCCATGCATACAGGACACCCTGCATTCTTTTGTAAGTGTAGAAAACATAGCCACTCACACCAGAATTGTGAAACTTACTGTAGACTGAGATAATATCTTTAGATCAATGATTCTCAAATGAAGTCTGGGGATCACTCTCTTTTGTTGTTTTCCTATTAATTTGCCATTTTCTCTGTGTAGTTTGTTCCTTATTGTATCCTATTAATAACAACTAACAAGCACACCAGACATTTTTCAAACAATACTGAAAGCTGAAAAGCTGCAACTACTTCAGCTTCAGACCCACCAACAAGCTCATTAATAAATAATGTATTAAACAACCAGAACACCAGGACATACTGGAATAAAAATCATCAAGATGGTGGAAATATTAAAAAAACGCTAAATTATCCCCATATAATGTACATTAATGTTTGGTATATTCAAATAAAAAAAATTAAACAAACTTAGTTTTGTATTTTCTACACTGCTCCCCAAAATGAAGAAACTGAGAATTAAAAGCTTGTTTAATTAGGGTTGGAGTCTAGTTAAAAACAGAAGTTAGCTGGGACAAAAACTACAAGCATGAGTTTGAGAACTTCTGCGCTAGATGATGACTAGGGCTTGCCAGACTGCAATATTGATCTTTATAAAATAGGTATTGAGGATACAATTATCTTTAAAACACTTCCCTTGCACTGCGTACTGTGTATTCTATGACCTACAGAAGACTGGGATGTTGGGAAGACAGGAGCTAAGTATTCTCATGCAGTGGCTTATGCTGAGGAATTGGCTGTGTGGAATCATGGCTGTGATCCTTAGTGATCATGATTCCCCTCAGTAAGATAACTGGGATTAGTGCAGCAGTGGTGCCAGCAGATAAATCTTTCAGGTGCAGCACCAAATAGAATCTCTCAATGGTTTTCAGGCAAAATTTATAGGCAACCTAGGATGGCAACAATGAGAATAGCCACATATACCATTAGCTTAATTTTCTTTAATTAAATCACATTCTTTAAAAACTCAAAAATGCTCCTTCCTGAGGGAGGTGTGGAACTTTTATAAGGAATGCTTTTGGGGGGCTGTTGGTTGATAAGGTATGAAAGTAATGAACAATCTTTAGGTTTTCACCAGAGATAGTAACTGCTTCATGGTTTATTTACCTAGTGACACTGCAGTAAAGAATAGCTTTTTTTTCCTGGCACTGACAAAGAGTACTTGGCAAAGAGATTCTGAGTATTCTGGAATTCTTTGGGGAAATGCAAAACTGTACAGTCATTTGCAGAGTACAGCTTAATGTCTATCATCATGGTCAGTTTGTCTTGGACTTAAGGTGGTGTAGAATGAAGGCTTTCCAATGCAGGCAGTATACAATCTAGATGAAGAGGGAAATTAGATCATGAAGGTATTAGATACCCGTTCAATGCTGAGAACAGCTGCAGTTATCTGAGTATGCAGCAGCTTCAAGACAGTTTTGAATTTGTTAGGATATTTATAATTTGTGGCGGACCTCTTGAATAATGGGGTTGACAGTCTTGTTCAAGTCTACAAAAGACATAAATAGCTTTTATTACTTCCAAAACCGTGTCCTTTACATACTCTGGGGGTACAAATATCTTGTCTTGAAGCCACATTGAGAATCAGGCAGTAATTTCTAATCAAGTGAAAGCAGAACATTTATGCATACATATACATGGGTTATTCCAGTGTATGAGAGCAGCAGTGCAGATTCTACACTCTTAACATATCACCTTTCTTGAACATAGTGAAAATCTCATGATTTCTTCAGTGTTCCAGATCTTGCTCATAATCTCTTAAAACTTGTGTGTAAGCTCTCGTCAGTAGCCTTGAATATGTTCCAGGATGAAACCCCTTCAGCTTGCCTTTTTGCTTTTTCTTTGCTTTGATGGTTTGAACTGGTCATATCCCTGGATAATTGTTGCAATCACAACATTCACAAGATCCATGTCTTCCCGAGTACATATTCCAATCAACTTTTGTTCTCTCTAGTTTATACTACTGCAAAATTAAGGGGATGGTGGATCATGCAACTATTAATAGATCTCTCCAAATCAATCAGTGAGAATGCTGATCCCCACCCAGAATATTTAGTACTTCGCCATATTCAGACAACGTCTTTACTCTCTAATCATTTCACAAACACAATTACCATCCAGTTAGAGCTAATACTGTGTCTTGGTCAGCTGTCATGAAAACAGCCTCTTGGAAAGTTACAAAAGCTTCCTCATGTGAGAAGAGTCTAATTTAAAGATGGTGAAGAATTTCAATATTTAATGATTATCACTGCAAGTAATGTTAAATAAAGATCTACTTACAGAATTTCATTATTGCAATCAATGCACATACCAACATGTTATTGACCACCCAGGTTCTTACCAGCTATTCATACCTGGTGATTTTAAAAATCCTCAAGAGCCGGACACAACGAAGCACGGAGATGCCCAGTGGTGACATTATCTTGGTCTCTACCAGGATTGTTTCCAGAATGCCTCCACATACGATGAAACAGTCAAACCGGTTAAACAGAGACACAAAGTAGGCCTGCAGACCAAGGCTGTACATTTTCAGCAACATTTCTCCAGTGAACAAGGCCAGGAGGACTTTGTTGGCAGTGTCTGAAAACATAAAGCAGTAAGTATAATAACCTTTATAACTATGTCAAAATTAAAACACTTTTTTGATAATCCATCCATGTGTTTTTCTCACTTGCTCAATTCAAATGCAGGCTTTCCAAGTGATAGGGCCTATCCCAGCGCCAAGGCACCTTTCCGTCCCAGCGATCATATTCTTTTGGTCAATTTAGAGTCACCAATTAATCTAACACATACCTCATTTAGATAGGAGAAGTAAATGGGAGAGCCCAGAGAAAAATCCATAGTCAGAGACAAAGCCCAAATTTGAACACAGTCTCTGAAATGTGTGAGGCAGAAGCACCAATTAGTGTGCAACCATCTCAATGACCTTTTGATTAACATTTGAAAATTAAATATTTCATCAGTCATTCATCTTTAAATCAAATGGTTAGTGCTTTGAGAAACAATTTTACAAAATTAAAAAAATAAAATATTACCCATAACAATGAAAAAGTGTTTAGAAAATCAATTTATTATTTTTAAACAATACATTGTCTCCAAAGTCATTTTTTTCTATTAACTGTGTCTAAAAAGGCAATAAATACGAATGCCACACTACACTATAATACAGTATATAATTAACGAATGAGCTAATGAGCTATCATTTCCTTCTTTGGCTGAATTACATTAGTTTGGATGCTGGATTCTTTATAGGCAATTCCCTTAGCCACCCCACTTTGACATGGTCAGACAGAATCAAACAATTCTTAAGCGAGCTAAACAATCACATCCATTTTAAAAGTCAAACTCTCCCCAGCATTTTAGCAGAGAACTAACTTTACCACCATCCTCCCACCTCCCAAAAAATTAAATGTGACGTTACAAAAAAAAAAATCATATTGGTAAGGTGCTGTAGCTGTTTATGAGTAGTTTATTTATTTTTGTGTCAAATGACACTGTATTTGAAATAACACTTTCTGTATTATTTTACTTTATCTTAGTCCCTCGGGGGTAATATACTGCATTCTCTCTGTCTTCAGTAACGTTTTCACTACAAGGTCAGGTTGACACCATCATGATCTTCTGTGATGCTACACTACTATAATGGAGATGACAGTCATTCGACATACTAGGTGCTTGAAGTGTGTAATTGAAAACTGAAAATATAAATTGTTTCTCATGTGTATCATTCATCTGTATCACTGACACTGACAAATGCATTAAAGAATTTTAAAGACAAACCTAAAAAATCTACCCAAACAAATTCATTAGAAAGACAATTATCATCCTTATGTGTTATGTGTTTTTTTTTTTACTTTAACAATATTTCTAAGAGCTATAATGTAGAACACTGTTTTTCATACTCTTTGCTCTAATAATCATTTTTTTTATTAGAAGCGGTAATAACTTCTAAATGAGGAGTTTAATTGATTTTAGTCTTTCAAATAATGATTGTGACAAATCTATCGTTAAACAATCCGTTGGATCAGGTTTAAGTTATCTGCTCTTAGTGTGTTTTGTGATGCTGGGGATACTGTGCACATCTGCACTTGATAAGGCACCAATACAAACAGTAGAAGTGTAAGAATGTGGGAATGGGTGCAGAGGTCTCAGAAACACAGAAAACAACAGGGCTAGGTGTAAGTAACTTTTTTTTGGCAAAGAACAGAAAACTGTTTTAGCTAGTATACTAAAAATGAGTGGGAGAATATGCAAATGCATGTGAATGCAAAATATAAAACATAAATCTGTGCAAGCAGAAGGATACAAGAAATGTGATTTGACATCAGAGAATTAGTGTCTTAAAGTTAATGTCTTTGTGTACAGACTACTACTACTCAGAGTGAGTGATGTGTGGTTCACCCTGATTGGCGAGTCGCTGCAAGCGGAAGGATAGAACATGATTAAGCTTTGTCTTGTGCTATCTTTGCCTGGCAGTGTGTGACAGAGAGGGAGAAAGAAGCTGCACTTTTATCAGTTCAAGAGAGGTGAAACCTGTATGAGTAAAAAAAAGCACTAACAGCAATTCCAATGGATTAAAGGCACTTCCGTGTGCATAATCAACCAGTGATACATTTGTTAATTGTTAAAAATTAAGTCTGAAAAGTACACTACAAATACTGTACATCATACCAGTATTTACCAAAAGCATCAAAAATGTATTTTTAAATTAAAATAAATAAAAATTAAAAAAGAAAATGGATTTTAGCTCTACTGCCCATTCCTAAAAGCCATAGACAAAGCATTAAGTTACATATTGGATCTGTTTACATCCATAAGCCAAACCTTTTTCACCTTTCAGTGAAAATGAAGTATATTAAACATAGCTTGCATTAGGGAGATTTCAAGCAAAATGTGAATAACTACTAACTTATACTCTGCTGTAATACAAAAACTGCTGATTTACCATACATTACCATATACAAAAAAAGCAAGTTAACTGGAAGGTCAGACTATAGAAATCATATTGCAAACAATAGTGAGGAGAATTGATGACAACTGCTTATAAAATTTGCACAGTGGATGAGTACAATAATAGATTGACATGTTCAATCAAATTACTAACGGAAAGGACATGTGACAGCTACTTAGCCATCCTGAGCCAGGATGTGACATTCCACCTAGAGGCACTGTTAGCAAGTGCACAGTACAGAACACGTAATACCAAAAACAGGCAAATGCCAATTACCTACTGCCAATAAAGTGACAAGCACAAATGACTTGTGAATTGTGCTAATAACCATTAATTATATCAAAACAACAATAGTAGAAGCAAGGCACATGAAATCAGAATCACTAAAAAAACACAGAATGTTCCAGCCAGACATACAGTTAAGAAGCTTACTGCTGTGACTGTCATGGAGATGTGCAGGCAAAAAGGTTGTGCATATACCTGTATATGGTAATTCCTCAAACTCCCTTACCCTTATGACTTTGTAGCATCATAACTGTGGCAAAAGCCATGCCAGATTGAGCCAGCGTGCTCCTGGTTCTTAAATGCTTATCCAACATTCCGTATTATCCGACGTCCCACCACAAAAAAAAACCCAAAAAAAATGCATCAATCTGCAACAAGAACTACAAGTTGCGAGCGTGAGCGTAGTCTAGTTTTTGTTGCTCCCAACTCTACTGCAGCTAACTGCAGTGGAACCTCGGTTTGCGAGCATAATTCATTCTGGAAATGTGCTCGTAGTCCAAAGCACTCGTACAGTATATCAATGCGAATTTCCCTATAAAAAATAATGGAAACTCAGATGATTCATTCCACAACCCAAAACTATTCATATAAAAATGATTAATACAAAATATAAAGTAAAAATACATAAAGCAAATTAACCTTCACTTTACCTTTAAAAAGAATCATGGCTGGTGTGAGTGAGCTTCTAAACTCTTGTGGGATCCCACCCAACAGGACGACACACGGAAGAACGTCCCAAAGCAATCGCAGTCTCCAAGCGCTGTAGCAGTTTACCATAAAGGCGAATCCGAAAAGATTGCGGACATGCTATAAGCGCCTGCCGTCAGACGGGTGATACAAGGAACAAGGAACATTATAAATGCGCAGGGCACAGTATTACTTTTCCCCGACCCTGCCTGACTGCTGTGTCTGTGTATAGGAGAGTGGCAGATCCAGCTACAATAAATAACCGCGCTGTTGCTGTTTCAAGCTTAATAAAGCTGGTGATGCTAAAGTACTCAGCTTCGTGTTTTCGGGGGCAAGACGGGGACTCGCACGTCACAGCACAAACACACACACACACGCAGTCACAATGCTTTATTAAACAGTATACGCTCATACGGATGTTGACATATGAGTGACGGAGTTAAGGCTCTAGAAACTGCAATTAATTATATTGAGCGACAAGAAGAAGTTACAGGAATTGACATAATAATTCTGCAAAGACAGCGAGACTTCACAGCGAAGAAATGGCACTCGTCAGGAAAGCTGACTATGATCAAAAATGTCTTTAAATCATCACAGGGCTGAAGTTTTAAAGTACAGTACATAATGTATTTAACTTCAGACAATTTTATAAGTTAATTTTTTCAGTTAATTTATTTTGTTGTTTTGTTGTAAAACATGATTATTAGGTTCGTAATGTGTAAAATTATAACATAGTTTGAAGTGTAATAGACTTTTTCTTAACACCTGCCATTATCAAACATTTTTGCTTATGCGACGTTCTGTCGGCCCGTTTATGTTGGATAAGCGAGACTCTACTGTATATATATATATATATATACAGTATATATATACTGTATATCTATTATAAAAAACAATCCTGTGGGAGGGAATGACTAGGAGATGATAAGTGATCTTCACGTTAAGATCACAGAAGACACTTAAAAGACCTGCAAGACTAAACAGATTAGCCATGGAGCGTCTTGCGGGGACCTTAAATGTAAGACTTTGTGCCAAGAGATTGACCCAGGACCATCTCGCAATGACGCAGAACATGAGATTCTTGCAAGACATGCATTACTTACAACAAAAAAACAGCACGGGCAATAACACACTCCGTCTTGTTTTAGCTTTGAGCATACACAGATCCAGGGCTCACAGCGCATATAAAGTGTATAAGGACAATCTATACTAATAAAAGGCAAAGCCCTCATTCACTCACTCACTCACTCACTCATTCACTCACTCACTCACTCACTCACTCACTAATTCTCCAACTTCCCGTGGGTGGAAGGCTGAAATTTGGCAGGTTCATTCCTTACAGCTTCCATACAAAAGTTGGGCAGGTTTTATATCGAAATTCTATGCGTAATGGTCATAACTGGAAGCAGTTTTTCCATTTACTGTAATGGAGATGAGCTTCAACGCCGTGGGGCGGAGTTTCGTGTGACATCATCACGCCTCCCACGTAATCACGCAGTACATAGAAAACCAGGAAGACCTCAATAAAGCGCTGAAGAAAACATGCATTATATAATTGAGAAGGCAGCGAAACAATAAGAAGCGAGCGAGTGACATATACAACCATATTCATGAGTTCTGCTACTGAAACAAAGCACGATGTAAACCTACACTTTAAATTAAGTTCATAGACAGGCTGCGCTGGCGTTTGTAATTTAGTGCCTGCCCATATAAGGCCGTCCGTCAGCGCAATCCAATAGCAAACTGCCACGGGTAAATATTCACGGGTGAAGGACTGTGCTTATGGAGAGGAAGATGAGATGGTCAGGGTGGTGTTTGACACAAACTCAGCGAAACTGTGAGAGAAAGTTTTAAGTGCCAGGACTAAGGTAACATTAAATACAGCCATGGACATAGCACGAGATGGCACCAGCACAGCTGGGAACCTTCGATGCATGTACACCGAGTGGCTCACGGAACTGACGCAGTGCACAGATAAAAGCAACAGTTCCAAAGAGCTGAACAAAACCGAATTACACAATTGAAAAGGCAGCAAAAATATGAAGCGTCTGATACATATAAGCATATTCATAAATCCAACTACTGCGGAAACAAAGCACACGTTGGAAAAAGTCAATGTCCCGCTAAAGGAAGACAGTGTAAAAAAAACCCGTGCATGCAGTGTGTCAGGTCTCAGATAAAGAAGAAGACGAGCTGTTTATTGATGCAGTAAGAAACGAATCGATGAATGAAACCTGTCATCTTTACAACGATTGACAAACACGGAATGTAACTTGAACACAACACATCCTACAAATACGAACCTGATTGAAAGAAATAATGATAATCAAATCCTTGATGACAGCAACACTCAGTAACACTCACAAAACAAATACTGTATATTGACAGTCATGTTACGCTATTTTTAAAATGTTCCCTTTTCTTTTTCTAGCTTTTTTAACACACTACTTCTCCACTGCGATACGCGGGTATATATATATATGTATATATATATATCCCGATCTACATACTCGAATAATGGATACTTTATTCGCCATCAATGATTGTTTTGGTAAAGCCATACTCAGTGTATTCATTAGATGAACGGTAAAAAAGTAAGAGCGAGGGAGGATGACTTATTGAGGCATGCAGGCTGTAGTGCGCGTCAACTCTATCTGAATTGCGATCACATTTGAAAAATATATCTTTTCAAGTTCTATTTAGTCCATATGTGTCAAACTCAAGGGCAGGGCCACATCCGCCCGGCGTAATTATATCCGCCCCGAGATCATTTTATATACTTATTATTGTTATTAAAGCCCGGTATATGAAGCGCTGGTAACACAATAAACTACAGATCCCATAATGCAGCGCTTCAGCTGCCTTGCCAACACTTACCGCTAATCAAGTCTACCTTATGATGCTGCAAGTTATTGCGAAGCTAGCTCACACGATGCTGAAGAGAAAAGTTGATTCTGAAAATAGAGCCTTTAAAACCGATGGGAGGCTGAGTATATGTTTACTGAACCCGTGTGTCTCATTTGTGGAGCTAATGTGGCTGTAATTACAGAATTTAATCTAAGACGGCACTATGAGACAAAACATCAGGGTAACCTGAATGCAATGCAGAAGATACAGAAAGCAGCATAATTAAATAAGAATCTGACACTTCAGCGGACGTTTTAACCCGTGCACAATCACAAAGTGATTTCAAGTGAAGCTGCTTTTATGGGAGACACAAATGCACCAGTCACCTTGCCCCACTTTCCCTGTTGCCAAGTAATGTTAAACCAAGTCGTCACTACGGTGTTCCCAAATCGCACTTTGCTGATAAACTGAGCGCACTGAGTTTGCACGGCGCTTTGGTGACTTTGAAGAACAAAAAAAGTCCGTCTACATGCGGCTCGAACCTTGTGCATGTTTGGTAGCACATATCTGTGTGAGAAGCTCTTCTCAGTGATAAAGACTAACAAAACAGCACACAGGAGTCGCCTCACTGATGAGCACCTGCAATCCATCCTGAGAATCTCCACAACACAGAACCTCACACCAAACAGAAACGAACCTGTGGCCAAAAAAAGATGCCAGGCGTCCAGCTCTAAAATGACATATGAGCAAAGACAACTGAATGATTTGATTTGTTATTGCTGAAAGGAACACATTTTATTTATATTTCCAGGTTTTGTTATGCAGCATGTTCATATTTGAATTTGTATAATTTTGACAGGATATATTTTTATGGAGAGCAAAATCTTTTGGGATATTTAAAATCTAAGTTTATTTTTATATAAAATTACATAAGAGTAAAGAAATTTGAATGTTTGTTCTTTTAACGTTTACTTTATTTCTAACTTGTATAATTTAGACAGGATATATTTTTATGGAGAGCAAAATATTATAAGTTGTTTAAGGTTTGAGTTGATTTATTCACGAATAATATTCCTGTCTGTTTTTACCATTCCTACCAAAGATATTTCTGTCGACTAAATAAAAATTCCTTCTATTTAAAATTTAAACGATAGTTCATAATATCCACGCAGACTTGCACGTAAGAGCGGGAGTCATCCGTTTTAACAAGCAGCGTATTGCACTGATACGAAATAGCTGTGTGTGTATATATGTAGATATGTATGTATATGTATATATATGTTTATATATGTGTGTGTGTATGTATGTATATATATATGTATTTGTGTGTATATATGTGTGTGTATGTATGTATGTGTGTATATATATATATATATATATATATATGACAACAACACTCATCACTCACAACAGTGACAAAACAATTACATTGACAATCATGTTACGTTATTTTCAAAATGTTTCCTTTTCTTTTTCATTGCTTCTTTAACACACTACTTCCTCCGCTGCGAAGCTGCGGGTATTTTGCTAGTTCGTAATAAATAAAACATAGATGACTAAGTGAAGAAGAAAGAAGTGCAGAAAAAACAGACTTAAATGCATTTGAGAGACAAAACAGATAAGGAATAATCTAGGTGCAAATTCAGAAAAAAAGGAAAGTAATTATCAGTCCGGAACAAGTGGAATTGAAAAAAAAGCACATCCAATCTGGACGTTGGTGCTATACACATGCATACCAGGTTAGATATTATGAAAGTAATTATAAGTAATTATCAACCCAGAAAAACTGGAATTAAAAAAAAAAAGAACATCCAATCTGGCGCTATTCACATGCAGAGCAGGTTAGAGATTATGAAAGCAGTGGAATTCGAAAGCTAAAAAAAAAAAAGATTGGCGCGATACACATGTGGAGAAACTTAAAGAATATGGAATTAGGAAAATCAGAAAGTATAAAAAAAAGAAAATAAAGATCACAGTAGCACAAACAAATGGAAAAAAAAAAAAAAAGGGAAAAAGGGAAAGTAATCACCACGGACCAGGTGTCATTGGAACAAAATCAGGATAAAGCGAGGTCAGAAATAAAAGACAGAGTAGAAAACAAAGTAAAATGTCATAAAGAGACTAAAAAACAAGGGGCCAAACACATGCAGAGCAGGATTGAGAATAATGAAAGTTGGAATTCAAAAGACATGTAGAAACACATGCAGAGCAATATACAGAATATGAAAGCAGAAAAAAATGATAGTGTCAAAACAAAGAAAGTAAACATTGCATTAGTGTAAAGAAAGAGAAATTATTACTCGGAGAAATAACGAAAAGGCGAATAGAGAATGAATATATGGACACAGGTGATATGTCAGAAATGTGTAAATATTGTAAGGCTTTGAAGTTGAAGTCAAGAGAATTATTAACTGCTGATGATGTGGATCGTTTTGTCTGTGCAGAGATTCCAAACAGAGAAACCTATCCTAAATTATGGTACAATGTCATTAAACACACATCTCACTGACCTATTAAAAAGATTCAGCACATGGGGACTCAAAAGATTCCAAATATTGCTTTTACAGAGATTCTGAAATAAAAGTGAAACTAATGAAATAGCAACAATTCAAACAAAAAAAGTGTGTATCCGGAAAAACAAAAACGGGGGTTGGCGAGGCCCCCTAGTGTGTGTATATATATGTATATATATTGTGGTCCATGGCCGGCTTTGTATCCCGGCCAATACCCCCAGGCTGCCAGAGGAAGCCCTCCCAGCGGCATTGAAGGTCTTCGAATTCCAGCAGAGCCTCATTGACATTGTAGTTTTTATGGACAGCCCTGCTGAATACCGTGGGGGCCACCAGGAGCCGCTCTAGGGAGGCTTGTGGAGCCTTATTTGCCCTATAACCCGGAAGTTCGTCAGAGGAAGAGCAACGGGCTTCAGGGGTGAAGAAAACAACTTTTTACCTGACCCGGAAGTGATACAGGGTCACATGGACTGGGGATTGGAAACACATCTGGGTCATGGAATATAAAAGGACTGTGGGAGCCTCCAGACGACGAGCTGAGCTGGGTGGTAGGAGGGCAACGCATCTGGGAGTGGAGGATTGGTAATTGTTATTATTGGACTATTGTGTTTATTTATGAATAGTGTGGAGTGGAGGGTGCTTGGTGCACTTTATTATAATAATAAAAATAATTATTATTGCACTTTTACCTGGTGTTTGGCATGGTACCTGAGGGTTCAAGGGAGCACTAGCGCCCCCTACTGCTACAATATATATATATATATATATATATATATATATATATATATATATATATATATATATATATATATATATATATATACAGTGGTGTGAAAAACTATTTGCCCCTTCCTGATTTCTTATTCTTTTGCATGTTTGTCACACAAAATGTTTCTGATCATCAAACACATTTAACCATTAGTCAAATATAACACAAGTAAACACAAAATGCAGTTTTTAAATGATGTTTTTATTATTTAGGAGAAAAAAATCCAAACCTACATGGCCCTGTGTGAAAAAGTAATTGCCCCTGAACCTAATAACTGGTTGGGCCACCCTTAGCAGCAATAACTGCAATCAAGCGTTTGATAACTTGCAATGAGTCTTTTACAGCTCTGGAGGAATTTTGGCCCACTCATCTTTGCAGAATTGTTGTAATTCAGCTTTATTTGAGGGTTTTCTAGCATGAATCACCTTTTAAGGTCATGCCATAGCATCTCAATTGGATTCAGGTCAGGACTTTGACTAGGCCACTCCAAAGTCTTCATTTTGTTTTTGTTCAGCCATTCAGAGGTGGATTTGCTGGTGTGTTTTGGGTCATTGTCCTGTTGCAGCACCCAAGATCGCTTCAGCTTGAGTTGACGAACAGATGGCCGGACATTCTCCTTCAGGATTTTTTGGTAGACAGTAGTATTCATGGTTCCATCTATCACAGCAAGCCTTACAGGTCTTGAAGCAGCAAAACAACCCCAGACCATCACACTACCACCACCATATTTTACTGTTGGTATGATGTTCTTTTTCTGAAATGCTGTGTTTCTTTTACGCCAGATGTAACGGGACATTTGCCTTCCAAAAAGTTCAACTTTTGTCTCATCAGTCCACAAGGTATTTTCCCAAAAGTCTTGGCAATCATTGAGATGTTTCTTAGCAAAATTGAGACGAGCCCTGATGTTCTTTTGCTTAACAGTGGTTTGCGTCTTGGAAATCTGCCATGCAGGCCGTTTTGCCCAGTCTCTTTCTTATGGTGGAGTCGTGAACACTGACCTTAATTGAGGCAATTGAGGCCTGCAGTTCTTTAGACGTTGTCCTGGGGTCTTTTGTGACCTCTCGGATGAGTCGTCTCTGCGCTCTTGGGGTAATTTTGGTCGGCCGGCCACTCCTGGGAAGGTTCACCACTGTTCCATGTTTTTGCCATTTGTGGATAATGGCTCTCACTGTGGTTCGCTGGAGTCCCAAAACTTTAGAAATGGCTTTATAACCTTTACCAGACTGATAGATCTCAGTTACTTCTGTTCTCATTTGTTCCTGAATTTCTTTGGATCTTGGCATGATGTCTAGCTTTTGAGGTGCTTTTGGTCTACTTCTCTGTGTCAGGCAGCTCCTATTTAAGTGATTTCTTGATTGAAACAGATGTGGCAGTAATCAGGCCTGGGGGTGGCTACAGAAATTGAACTCAGGTGTGATACACCACAGTTAGGTTATTTTTGAACAAGGGGGCAATTACTTTTTCACACAGGGCCATGTAGGTTTGGAATTTTTTTCTCCCTAAATAATAAAAACCATCATTTAAAAACTGCATTTTGTGTTTACTTGTGTTATATTTGACTAATGGTTAATTGTGTTTGATGTTTAGAAACATTTTGTGTGACAAACATGCAAAAGAATAAGAAATCAGGAAGGGGGCAAATAGTTTTTCACACCACTGTATATATACAGTGGAACCTTGGTTCACGAACATCCCGGTTCACATACAACTCGGTACACTCACGTACAGATCGCCAAACTTTTGCCTCGGTTCACAACCACACACTTGGTATACGAACAAGCCAGGTTCCCTTGCCTGCCTGCAAGCTGAGCTGAGAGAGAGAGAGAGAGAGAGAGAGAGAAAGAGCGAGCGAGCACGTGCCTGCTGGGAAGGGGGAGGAGGAGATTGCTTCACGTGTTTGCTGAACAAGCCAGTTTCCCTTGCGTCCTCAGTTGAGAGAGAGAGAGAGAGGAAGAGCGAGCGAGCACGTGCCTGCTGGGAAGGGGGAGGAGGAGAATGCTGCACGTGTTTGCCTGCCTATCTGTAGGCTGTAGTGCAAGCGAAACCATCCCCCTCCCCCCACAGGCAGCCTGAGAGAGAAAGAGAGCTGCCATGCTTTTTCATTTAAGCAAAGCCGCTCCTTGAGCATTGTTTTCAATAAGACGTGCACTCTCTTTGTGCTCTACAGTATTTCGTGTGCTTTTGCAGTTAACTATGGCTTCTAAGCAAGTGGAGAGTGGTCAGAAGAAAGTTTTGAAGAAAATTGAAATTGAAGTAAAGAAAGAAATTACAAAAGGTGGAAAAACTGTTTACCAGTTTACTCATTTACCAATCGGAGAACCTTAGTGCTTTCAAGCATCATAATGTAAACAAAGCCAGACTGCCAGTAATGTGGAGGGTCACAAGAACGTTCTTTTTGGAATGGCTGCATGAGGCTTTCACTCCCACCAGCTAAACAGCTAAAAGCACCAGAAACCCAAGAAATCACAAGAGAGAAAACACCTGAAGGAAAACACTTCATGCCAGAACTCGTTTCATGCAAGGTTAGTTTTCTTGGTGGTTTTTGTATTACGGATTTTTCAAAAGTAATTTTTAGTTCATAATGCGATTTGTTGCAATGTTATTTTTCTCTTTTTTCAAATGTTCGCTTTTTTCCTTGTGCTTAAAACTCATGAAAGGTTTACAGATGGAGTTTTTCATAGCGCGATTAGGTGCGATGTTACATTTCTCTTTTTCAAATGTTCGCTTTTTTCCTTGTGCTTAAAACTCATTAAAATTGTTTACATGGAGGACTTCATCGTGTGATTTGTTGCAATGTTACTTTTTTGGTTGCTTGCGAGTTGGTTTTTAAATGAAGTTCGGATTTATGCGATGTTTTTTTCTGCTGTGCTTAAAACTCATTTTAAAAACATTGTTTACAGCGATCAGGCTTTAGGTTTAATAGCGTGATCTCCTGCAATCTGACTTTTTTGTTTGCTTGTGAGTTGGTTTTTGCAAGCGCTTCGGATTTGTTCCTTTTTTTTCTGCTGTGCTTAAAACTCATTTTCAAAAAAATGCTGCGCGAGCACGTGCTACAGAGAGATTAGTGAGCACTAGCGAGCAAGTGCAGAGAGAACTTTTGTTTGCTTGTGAGTTGGTTTTCGCAAGCGCTTCGGATTTGTTACTTTTTTTTCTGCTGTGCTTAAAACTTTTGAACAACATTGTTTACAGCGATCAGGCTTTAGGTTTAATAGCGCGATCTAGGGAGGGAGGCAGGTAGGGAGGGAGGGGCTTTGGTGGTGTGTGTGCTACGGAGAGGGCGCTGGAGCCAGCCAGCTCGTGTAGCTGATCAGGGAGCCTGGGTGTTTTGTGTCAGTGTTATTCAATGTTTTTACATTAGTTTACTATTACACTGTGGATTCTATGGTGTAATTAACTATATTTGTGCTTAATCTTTACATATTTTTACATATTTACATACAGTTTGTACGGTCTGGAACGGATTAATTGTATTTACATACAATCCTATGGGGAAAACTGCTTCGGTTCACGACCAACTCGGTTTACGACCAAAGTTCTGGAACGAATTATGGTCGTGAACCGAGGTTCCACTGTATATATATATATATATATATATATATATATATATATATATATATATATATATATATATATATATATATATATATATATATATACACATACAAACACAAAAATAGAAACAAAAATGTATAAGAGACAGCATGCAAAACATTTTACTTGTATAATGCATTAATGAAGGCTTATCTATTCTTACATTACTTTGTGTTATTAAGCAGGGGGTCTTTTTCAACAATCAATTGATTAATTAAAAGCAGTGTAGAAGACAGAATTTTTTTTTGCAAAATTGTATATCTCCACTTGAGATTATGAAATAAGTGAATACGTTCTGCCCAACAATGTTGGACTCAAACATCTGTTCTTAAATCACTGAGAGGTGGAAGGAGAACTTAGAAGAATTCCTAAATCTAGTGGGTACACTCTGCACAGAACAAGCCATAATGGAAGAACTGGTAAACTAACTGTGGTTCAAGGGCAGCTTTGTTTGTGTGCTATTTGGTTCTTGTATTTGCAGAGTGAGTATTGTGCACTCATGTCTTTTCTCATTTTGTTTGTTATTTTTGTGAACAGAATATCAAGGCACACATGAACCGTGGACAGAATTTACTTTGGAAATATAGGGCTTGCATCTCTGTTGCTATCCCTTTGGTGCAATTTGACTCTGATCTCAAGTGTACTCTAATCTAGAGGTAATTTTTCAGACAAAGCCTTCAGTTTAAGGCTACATCACATTAAACAAGTTTGCCAGCAATTTTCAGTCACATCTTTCATTTACATAATAGCATATTGGAAATAGCCGGCAGAGCAATCTGACATAGCTAATCATGTATTGTGACATGCCCAGAGAAAGAAATATCCTACACTTGGCTAGCAAAATCTGTGTACCTTCACCTTTTACAGGTATAGCAAATGGGCATTGTAACGGCATACATTGTGACTATGGTCAAGAAGCATTAATACAAAATTGTATGACTATCTAGAAACTAAATATAATATGGCTTTCTGATGACATCACCATTATAATAAAAAACAATTATAAAGAAATACATCGAAAAGGGTAAAAAAATATATATATTTTTTTAAAAAGTGAATTCTTAGGAACTTTAACACTGAACCTTTTATAGTCCACAGGGTAGGTGTAAAGTTGGAAGAAAGATAAGTATCAAATTCTGAAAACATGCATAATTACATTTCACTAGAAATGCAGAATGTTTTACTGTTCTAAGGTTATCATAAGAATATACAATTTCAATCAGTGATTTTTTTAACATTGATCAGTATTCACAAAGGAAAAGCTTCCAGGTCAAACAGGAACTCATCTATTGTTATTTAAGAAACAAACTATATAATGGCTGCCTGACAGAAGCAAACACATGACGGTGACTGGAGAACCAAATGTAAAGCCAGTGGGATAAAACCAGTTGCTGTCATTGGTAGAATTCCATTTTTATCTCCCAAATATAAAACATTTCTCCAGACACTAGATGACATCAAAAGCAGGCACATAGCTAGTCTTTCAGAGCTAGGTGTATATATTATATATCTGAAAACACCCATGAATGAATTTGGCTTGTACTCTATGTGGGTGTGAACAATTAGATGGTTCCTTCAGTGTGACACTTACAAACCAATCCAATGTCTCATTAAGTCAGAGCTCAAATTGAGGGTTGTGATTTAAACAGCAAAGACCAACAGAACTCTTGTCAATGTGTTCCAACCAATTGCAAGCCTGTGATTACAACTGGCAAACTGTCTGAGTCAAAATCATCCTAGTTAAACCTATAAATGCAATTATGTCAAATTTGTTACTTAGGAATTGATTTTTTCATTTCTTAAGTTTAGTTAAAGTTGTATGCATGTCACCTTCCTGTTGCCATTGCTCTTGACTGAAACATGTTGCTGTGAAATACGACAATCGGCTGTTTAGCTGAGTTGCAGGAGTCAATGACATATGGCTTGTAGCACCTTTGTTTAAATTAAATTTTATAATTCAGACCATACGAAATGATTAGTTTTACACCATGCGTTAGCATAAAATCATAATAACCAGGGCACCTCTGTAGTTTTAAAGCACTGTTCAGACAGGATTAGTTTTTATACCCAGAGTTGGTGTAAAGTCAGTGCTAGAAATGGGGTAGTGATACAACAGCACTCCACACCTACATTTCCGTATTCACTGCAGTTAATGTATGTGTACCATCAGTTCAGACCACATTAAAAACTTCCCTTCAAGGGACAGCCCCATATCCACCTGTTTTTTTTGGAATAAATTGTATATATTGAAGTGCTTTCGGTCCTTCGAGGGGATATAACACCCACACTGTACACCCCCAAACCCAATTCTTCAGCACACACAAAAAGAAGTACAATGAAAGTTAGTTTTTTCCACTTCAGGCACTGGGTAAAGTAAATATTACAGGATAACATCAGTAATTTTGGTCCCAATCAAATTACTTAAATGACAGATTTAGTACTAGTCTACCCTGGGGATATTATTATGGCCTTTATACACAATGTAAACATCTTAATAATTTTTCATGAGACATGAACACGCAGTCAGTGAAAATTTACTGACATGAATGATTCGGACAGGACCCAAAATTACAGGTGTCCTCTTGTAATAATTACTTGGTGAAAAACAATCTTATCTGAATTGGGTTAAAATTCAACTAAACTTTGTTAAACTGGAGTCTAAAAATTGGCCTAATTATATTTTTGCACACCAGTAAAATTAAAACCTGAATTTGTATTCAGGTTTGTTCTTCATTTTATTCGATGGGTAGCATTAACATTCCAGTGGTTACTGAAACATCTCTTTTGCAGCACTCCTTTATAATGGCCATTTTAATAAATTTGTACTTTTATTATTAAAGAAACATAAACACATAAATGGCTATTGTAATAACCACTAGATATGCTGCAGCTGTTTGGGCTGGGTCACAGACCATAAATCTATAGTTTAGTTCAAGTTGCAGAATTAACCTTTTTAAAAACAGATTACCCAACCAAAAAACAAACTGCATAGTAAAGCCGAACTGCCACAAGAAACCTACTGTACTGTACATCACTCCAATGAAGCCATCTATTGTTAATAAATGATCATCCTAATCTATAATAATAATCTCTAACCTTTCTGTAACATAAGATTCAAAATACATTCAGCTGCCTTTGATTTTCAAAGAGTACCTAATGCTCCTTCATTGATGCTTTTACTGGACTTCCATAAAAACCTTCCAAAAGAAAACCAAGGCCATTTAGAGACCATACAAGCTAATTTTATTGACCAGATAGATTTGAAATGGTTAGGAACAATGTAAACATGCAATAACAGTGAATTCATTGTCACTTGTAAATACTCAAACATAAAAGTATCTGCATCATAAATTTGGCAAACTTAAGATTATGAGAGTCAAATAAAAGCCCAAAGCTAAATAGTAAACCGAGTTCCTTCCTATCCTGTACATTCCACAAAGGGTTTCTGAACTTTTCTAATGCAGGCATACAAGTGTACACTGAACTGCCACCTGGGTTATACCAGCTCAGTGATTAAAGTCTTACCATTAATGGAACATCACTGTTGTGAAGCCATTGTATGTAACCAGGATAGATTCAATTATGCACTTACTGAAGTTGGCAAACATAGACGGAGACACCCCGACTTTGCTAAGACATATGAGTTAAGTATAAGCTTGTGATTTTATCAATAGTGGACATATCTCTGTACAAATCAACTTGCCATTGGAGATTTCAAAGAAAGCTACTGAAACACTCTACACCCCCATAATATACGTAAAAGGAAATATGTTCTACCTACTGTTTTCTAAAGTCTATGACCAGCTTCTTTGTCTTTCAGACATAAGGAATCACAGTGTTAGAAAGCAAATCTATGCTCTGTTAGATGTTTAATAGTAGGTGACAATGTTGATGAAAATTTAACTATAAAGTTGGAGCCATGCCTAGGCACAAAATCATAGGTAAACAAGTGGAAAAATACTGGGAATCAATGTGGAGGATATAATGTTACCAGACTGAGCATGCTGGTGTCTGCTAGTTAATTTGTGCATTACCCAGTTGCTGAGGGAAGTATTAAGTCTAGGTCTAGGAGCCTAGTGAACAATTTTGATAAAACAATACTGTTAAATGCTGAGCTTCAGTTTACAACAATTATAACGACATAGCAGATTTTATCATTCAGGTGTGCCAGAAGGCTATGAAGTATAAAGTATATAGCATCCTCTGTGTACCAGTTGTGATGATGTGGAAACAGAAATTGTCCCAACCACTGGGAACAGAATGTTTAATGCTTCCCCAGCACTAGTTTTTACAAACCATCTTGTCACAATGGGAGAGAGGAAAATTTTCATTTTCTTTCGTAATGGGGAACTGTTATATTTTGAAACAGGTGAGAACCTTAGATTGTCCCAGTGATGCATTAAAAACATCAGTAAAAATTTTATCTTGGCAATTGTTGAGCTTTAAAACATGTCCTGAAAATCTATCCAGACCAACTGCATTATACACAGCAGTCTAACTAGCCCAATATGAAAAAAGTACTTGCAATGCCTCTGGGGTACAACGACTTCATTTTCCACAAGACCAGAACTGATTTAGTAACTAAAAAAAGTGCGTGTCAACCAAGGCTGTAACTAATAAATGACCAAAAAATGCATTTTACAATATATAACACTATAAATAAAATGCAAATCAATCAATAATACCATCAATACTAGTTTCCAAACATTTATGTTTCATATCCATCACAAATCCTCTCTGCTATCAAATTTGAGAGAGCTACTGTAAGTGACCAGAGAATCCAGTACAGGTTGAGCATCCCTAATCCCAAATTCCAAAATCCGAAACTATTTGAGTGCCGACATGATGTCACAAGTGGAAAATTCTACACTTGACCTGTCTTGCTGAGATAGACATATTAACATAAATTTTTGTCACACATGTAGAGAACACACTGCACATGATAAAAATAACTATAACCTGTCACAAATTAAATACAATTTCTTAAACATTAGATTACACATTGGCATTTGAAGACATCAATGGACTAGTGGTAAAAGTGAATCTGCTGCGTGTGCTCTCTGTTGTTCAGTTATGATAGTGTAGGAGTCAATGTAAGGTTGGAAATATTTGCACAAATGTTTATGAAAATATGAATTATAAAATGAATATTATGTCACACTCCATCAAATGGAGATGAAAAGAACTGCTGTTAAGATAACAAAGAACCATAGAAGATACAGATTTCAGTACTCCAAAACGCCTGAATCAGTAAAAATGCCTAATGGTACCAGTAGAAACACGGAAAAGGCTACACAGCATCCATCTTCTGACTGCACGTCTCAACAAATAACTAAAGGAAGTTAACTTTACTGTCTAATTGGAAATGCAAACAAGTAATGCTAGCATATAGCTACAGTACTTTAACACAACATATAAACATAAACGCAATTCTTATTTAAACTTTATTTGGTGTTGTTATACCATATTGTGATGCAAGAATTAAAGTGACAGAAAGATACTATAGCAGACAGAATCACTTCTCAAATGTGTAGAGCTGAGTAGCTACAGTGGTCTACGTGTGCATGTGTCCGTCTGTCTGTCTCTTCTGCCTGCATGCTTATTACAACATGCAAATTAATCATTAAGCTTCAGTTACCTTGTGCTACTGACATCATGAACGGATTAACAGCTATTTTATTTTTTTATTTTCTCTCAGCAATAATTCTTTTGCTCTCTCCCTGAAACTCTGGTGGCTTTAAGTACAAGGACTGGAGGAACCTACAGAAAGTGTTTTAGGAAGATTCAAATATGTAAATATTACAAAATCCCCAAATATCCAGAATACTTACGGTCCTAGACATTTCAGATAAGGGGATGGTCAACTTGAATAAAGAAGTCCCTTAAATATATTGACACAATAAGGTGAACAGAGAATCAGAATGTTTATTATAGAACAGCATTAATATATTATTGGCAAATCCTGAACACTTTTGACAATTTCTTGAAGAAATTATTTTTCTAATTTTAAGCAAAATAAGAGATTCTTTTCCCAATTACCAAAAGTTGTCATTAATAGTAGATTAATATTCTTCTGATTTAGAACCTTAAGACACTGAGCTATCAATATTGTGTGAGAAATCACAATAGATTTCTTTGTGACACAATTTTGGCCCATTATGATTTTACTCCAAATAATGCTATTAGAGGTGTTCAAGTAGTTATGACTCTAAACCCGTGTTGGACGCTCCCAAAATATACAGTGTAATTGAGCAAGGTGAGCAATTTATCAAATCATTCACAATTCATACCTTGCCCAAGACATATTTTGGATGATGTTAGTTGCAGCATGAGTAAGTAATGTCAAATTTCAACAACATAATATCAATATTTGCACAAACTGATTAGGTTGTGTATCTTGTAGATGGCTGAGTTATGGTTGTTTACTTGAGATTCCACACAAGGTTATGATTCCAAAGTTGCCTTAGATTATCTAGAGTTGAAACACTTGAAATAAATTGGTAGATAGTACAGTTTCAATCACAGTCTTTTTTCTGTTCTCTTTTCTTGCAAAGTTTAAAATATGTGGAGCTAAAATTAGTGTAGTACTGGAAGACTGTATTTAACAACAAAACATTTAAAAAAATGGTTTCTCATTTCTTTCTTTGACATGTATACTGTATTTTCATATCTCATATAAACAATGTTTTATCTTTACCTTGAACTTGAGTGAGCCATTCTGTTTGATTGTGATGCTCTGATGCAATGGTCAGAGTGTTAAGAAATACAAGAAAAATCACCAGCCAATAGAATACATTTGATTTCACTGCCGCTCGGCACTTCCTTCGGCAGAACCTGTTCCACCTGCGTGAGTAGCGACTGTAAACAAAGAATCATATGATTAACTAAAAATTGTGACTCACAAAGAAAATTATTCTGAAAATTACTCAACACTCTTTAAGAAGATAATAAATGTAAAAGCATGAAGACACTAGTATTGTTTAACCATATTAAAAAAATGGAAACCAAAGAAATAAAAAGCAAGCTAATTTTAATATGGTAAGATTTTAGAACTTGAAGTGATACAGCAGTTTGCTAACAAACTGTAGATTTGAATTACAATGTAATTTACATTGTGCTATTGCAGAATGAAACTTCAACTCCCAGCAGTGGCTCTGATTGGTCTTTTGCTGAAGGTGCAGGGGCTGCTGGGAACTAGGAGGCCGGGGTGACATTTGTTTGGGGTCCAGTTATACAGAAAGGAGATAAGCTTTTTGTTTTTTGTGTTGTGAGTTGCCTGTTAGTTTCCCTTCTCGTTTTGCTACCTGTGGATACTTGTTTTGTCCTGGATCGTCTCCTCTTTTGGGTGTATGGACTGTCTGGTGTCTTACTGCTGCATAAGGACAGTCTGATGATTTATTGTCATCCTCCAAAGAAAGGAGCGCTCCTGATCCCATTCACACATCATCTCATCAGTAAATACTGGTAGGACTATCTTTACATTCATATACAGCGTGATGATCTCTGGACTATCTACCTCCATCATTTAATTTCATCAGTTGCCGACTACATAGTGTGTGGTTTTTGTTAGTGGTTTGTTATTATTGAATTTGTGCTTATTGTATACAGTGGTGTGAAAAACTATTTGCCCCCTTCCTGATTTCTTATTCTTTTGCATGTTTGTCACACAAAATGTTTCTGATCATCAAACACATTTAACCATTAGTCAAATATAACACAAGTAAACACAAAATGCAGTTTTAAATGATGGTTTTTATTATTTAGGGAGAAAAAATCCAAACCTACATTGCCCTGTGTGAAAAAGTAATTGCCCCCTGAACCTAATAACTGGTTGGGCCACCCTTAGCAGCAATAACTGCAATCAAGCATTTGCGATAACTTGAGTCTTTTACAGCGCTCTGGAGGAATTTTGGCTCACTCATCATTGCAGAATTGTTGTAATTCAGCTTTATTTGAGGGTTTTCTAGCATTAACCGCCTTTTTAAGGTCATGTCATAGCATCTCAATTGGATTCAGGTCAGGACTTTGACTAGGCCACTCCAAAGTCTTCATTTTGATTTACTTTAGCCATTCAGAGGTGGATTTGCTGGTGTGTTTTGGGTCATTGTCCTGTTGCAGCATCCAAGATCGCTTCAGCTTGAGTTGACAAACAGATGGCCGGACATTCTCCTTCAGGATTTTTTGGTAGACAGTAGAATTCATGGTTCCATCTATCACAGCAAGCCTTCCAGGTCCTGAAGCAGCAAAACAACCCCAGACCATCACACTACCACCACCATATTTTACTGTTGGTATGATGTTCTTTTTCTGAAATGCTGTGTTCCTTTTACGCCAGATGTAACGGGACATTTGCCTTCCAAAAGTTCAACTTTTGTCTCATCAGTCCACAAGGTATTTTCCCAAAAGTCTTGGCAATCATTGAGATGTTTCTTAGCAAAATTGAGACGAGCCCTAATGTTCTTTTTGCTTAACAGTGGTTTGCGTTTTGGAAATCTGCCATGCAGGCCATTTTTGCCCAGTCTCTTTCTTATGGTGGAGTCGTGAACATTGACCTTAATTGAGGCAAGTGAGGCCTGCAGTTCTTTAGACGTTATCCTGGGGACTTTTGTGACCTCTCGGATGAGTCATCTCTGCGATCTTGGGGTAATTTTGGTCGGCCAGCCACTCCTGGGAAAGTTCACCACTGTTCCATGTTTTTGCCATTTGTGGATAATGGCTCTCACTGTGGTTCGCTGGAGTCCCAAAGCTTTAGAAATGGCTTTATAACCTTTACCAGACTGATAGATCTCAATTACTTCGGTTCTCATTTGTTCCTGAATTTCTTTGGATCTTGGCATGATGTCTAGCTTTTGAGGTGCTTTTGGTCTACTTCTCTGTGTCAGGCAGCTCCTATTTAAGTGATTTCTTGATTGAAACAGGTGTGGCAGTAATCAGGCCTGGGGGTGGCTACGGAAATTGAACTCAGGTGTGATACACCACAGTTAGGTTTTTTTTTAACAAAGGGGCAATTACTTTTCACACAGGGCCATGAAGGTTTGGATTTTTTTTCTCCCTAAATAATAAAAACCATCATTTAAAAACTGCATTTTGTGTTTACTTGTGTTATATTTGACTAATGGTTAAATGTGTTTGATGATCAGAAACATTTTGTGTGACAAACATGCAAAAGAATAAGAAATCAGGAAGGGGGCAAATAGTTTTTCACACCACTGTATATCGCTGTAAGGGGAACTGGGGTGTGATCACTGTAGTTTGCACATATTTAATTTATTATTGTGCAAAACATTCTTTCATTTTTGTTTTATTACAGATTGCTTTTTGTCTATGTGAGGTAGTGTGTGTGAGTCGGGCCAAGGCTAGGTGCATTCCAGGGATCCTCACCAAAAATAAAAATAGCTGGGTTTTTTAGTCCACTACAACACTAATTAGATAATAATGGTTAACAAGGATTCTTTCTTAAAATAATTCCATGCAGGTTTAAAGAATATAACATTTAATTTTTGTGTTAAAATGCAGGCTCTTTTAGTAATACTAACATGCACACCACTATCTCATCTCCTCACAGAAATTGTTATTCTGAAATTGTTTCCACCTACAAGACAGTAACAACACCATCTCAAAGTGTCAAAGCTAAATTACTTAAACTCTCTTTATTTTTTTAAACTGTGTGTGAAATTAAAGTAAGCAACTTCACATAACATTCTTTTAAGATTCCATGTTTTTGGGGTGGCATTTATATTGTGATGTCCATTCAAGGGAAATTCTGTTATATATATATATATATATATATATATATATATATATATATATATATATATATATATATATATATATATATATATATATATATATATATATATATATATATATATATATATATATATATATATATATATATATATAACATATGACCTCTTTAAAGGTATTACTTCATTTGACCTAGATATTAGGGTTGTGGGTCACAACATCAATAATTTGCCAGTCTGAGTCAATAATGTGCCTTACTGATCTACTCCTACCACCTAGTAAATTTGTAGTGCTATTAATTTAGTATTTTTCCACTGTTACATAAAATAGTTTATGAAAGATCATTTCTTTGTCTTTCAGAAATCCACACACCTATTGCATGTTCACATGCATAGTATTAAATGATCTTTTATTGTCTATTTCAACTAAACTGGAAAAGGGTGGTGTAAGTTGGTTAATCCCAAAGACTTCTTTTGCCTCCTTGTCTCTGAGTGGACGTCTGCAGTATACTCAGCAGTAGGGAGGAACGAATTCCGCAATCTGCATTGAAGTCGATGAGGAAGGAAGAACTGAACTACTTTTGAGGGGATTATAATGGTGCAATGTCTTCTAACTGTCACTGAGGGCTAGGGAAGCATCTAACAATAAATGGCAAACCAATTATTGTCGTATTGTTGCTGTGAATCAACAGTGTTAGCCACTGCACAATAGTGCCTGAAAGAATACCACAATAAAATACAGCAAATGGCTACAAACTAGCAATAAGTAAATAAATTATAGATCACTGGGCTCACAGAGTTTGAGGCACAAATTGGCTATGCCACAAAGCAGCAGGGTGGGACTGGCTCATTCCATTGTTAGAAGTTGAAGCTATGGATGCAGGTAAAATGTCTTTTTGTTTTCCATATACCTGTGCAGATGCTTTTCCCATCAAGAAGCCTTGTAAATAGTAATAAATCTTTTGTTATTTTTTCACAGTATCTCCCTTGTTTTCTGATGAAGGGAGGGGTAGGGCTCCCTTAATGTTTGTTTTGTACTGTTACACATGGCTAATTATGTATTATGTATAGAGCAGCACCTTCTTTTTAACACTAGAATTACCAGAGCCTATGAAAAAATGTGTAGATATGGCCCAACTTAAATCCGTTCGCACCTCTCCACCAGCGTCCTTTATCCTCTAAATGCAGCCGGCTATTCCATCCCCCAACTCAGCTCATGCCTTGATTGATTATCTGGGAAAAAAGTGGAGTTTTAGAGTGGAAATAATAGATTGTTATTTGGAACACATGCATTTCATGTGCGTTCCGTTTCTACAATAAACTGTGTAAACACATGTTTAAAACAGAAACGTTTGTCATATTTTAGTAGTAAATGATAAAATGTAGGCATAAACTGTATAATGTATGAAGCCAGAAGTCCAAGGATCAAATAAACACTTTCACAAAAGGTTCAAGGAAAAGATGACAGCTTCTACAGCGTAGCGGTAAGATTTGCTGACTTATAATCAAGAGACCCCGGTTCAATCCTGACTCACTCCTATATTTTCCGTTTACAGTAGTGAGCTGCTCTTATTGTTAATATTATACAGTATACACATACACTTGGTTTGTGTCTGTCACACATGGTGTACATTTATAGGAGTTGTAAAAGTTATCTTTTTTTTTCACTTTTATTCTCTCTAAATCACGATCACGATACATACTACAGCCCCCTTACCCAGGGATCTGACTATGTTAGTTTTTATTTAAACTGGGAATAACTAGAGACGTGAGTGGTGTTTTGAGACAATGGAACTGGATATTCTCTCATCTGGAGGGATAAAAGCTGACGCACAGACGCTGGCAAATCTGCCTTCTTTGTATCTCACCTTCACTTGATTTTTTTTAATTCAGTTTTATTGAGTGTTCCTGCTCACACTGAATTAGTATGCACCTTATGGTCTATGATGTCAAAAAAAAACAAAAAAACAGAGACATAGGTATATATGATATTTGGAATTATTCATTTTATGACCTGTATAGTACATTTTGAAAAACTTTGTGGCATGGATGCAACATTATTTACATTCATTCGCATAACATCTTGTGGTTTGTAATCAGTGACCACGTGTTTTTTCCCCTGATCTTGCCAGTCACCACATGTTGCTGTATGCTGTTTCTTTTGTACTCCAGGACATGCAGAGGACAGAATAGTACAGAGCAGTAAGTTCAGCGCTATATGCAAATATTAGACTCAAATGTTAACAGTTCACACACATGCAAGGATTGTCCTTCCTACATTTACAACGTGTGCACCTGTTACAATGTACACACTTTTCTCTATGCTGTGGTTTCTATTACACACCTGAAAGAAAGAGACAATATATGTGAAAACATCATCACACTAATGCAATATTATTTGAAAACGAACAGTGTCAGATTGGGTGTGAATTTATGTTGGCGCTATTACTTAGAGTCAGATCAGAAGCTTATTCAGTGCACGCAAGAACATGCACGTGGCCAGTTGCTGTGTGCTACAACATGCTGGTGGTGATCAATGCACATGTACTGTGCAAAGCATGCACAGGGGCCACTGAGAAAAGAAGTGTTCATGGCTCAGCTTGCAGAGGAACTTCATCGTCACATCTTACTAGAAAAGGCGATGGAAAAAGAAAAGGAGGATTCAACATCGACAAGCTTCTGTTCCAGACAGCCGCTTTCCCCAGGAAAGTAAACCGAGTCAGTGTCACCCTACCCCGCCCCTTCAGATCTGACTCTAAGTAACAGCGCCAGCATAAATTCACACCCGATCTGACGCTGTTCATTTTCAAATAATATTGCATTAGTGCAATGATGTTTTCACATATATTGTCTCTTTCTTTCAGGTGTGTAATAGAAACCACAGCATAGAGAGAAGTGTGTACATTGTAACAGGTACACACGTTACAAATGTAGGAAGGACAATCCTTGCATATGTGTGAACTGTTAACATTTGAATCTGATGATTGCATATAGCGCTGAACTTACTGCTCTGTACTATTCTGTCCTCTGCATGTCCTGGAGTACAAAAGAAACAGCATACAGCAACATGTGGTAAATGGCAAGATCGGGGGAAAAAAAACATGGGGTCACTGATTACAAACCGCAAGATGTTATGCGAATGAATATAAATAATGTTGCATTCATGCCACAAAGTTTTCCGAAATGTACTATACAGGTCATAAAACGAATAATTACAAATATCATATATATCTATGTCTCTGGTTTTTGGTCTGTGTGTCAGCTTTTATCCCTCCAGATGAGAGAATGTCCAGTTCCATTGTCTCAAAACACCACTCCAGTTATTCCCAGTTTCAAATAAAAACTAACAGCATCAGATCCCTGGCTTGGTGGTAGTATTTATTGTGATCGTGATTTAGAGAGAATAAAAGTGAAAAAAAAGGTAACTTTTACAAGTCCTATAAATGTACACTGTGTGTTACAGACACAAACCAAATGTATGTGTGTACTGTATAATATTAAAAATAAGAGCAGCTCACTACTGAAAATGGCAAATATAGGAGTGAGTTGGGATCAAACCGGAGACTCGTGATTACAATTCAGCAAATCTTATCGCAACACCACAGAAGCTGTTGTCTTTTCCTTGAACCTTTTGTGAAAGTGTTTATTTGATCTTTGGACTTCAGGCTTCATACATTATACAGTTTATGCCTACATTTTATCATTTACTACTAAAATATGAAAAACGTTTCTGTTTTATAAATGTGTTTACACAGATTATTGTAGAAATGGAACACACATGAAATGCGTGTGTTCCAAATAACGATCTATTATTTCTACTCTAAAACTCCACTTCACTCCCAGATAATCAATCAAGGCATGAGCTGGGAGAATTTCATGCACGTTCTAAGTCGGTGAGGGGATGGAACAGCTGGCTGTTTGCTGCTTGTCTTTATCGGCACATTTACAAGACAAAGGATGCTGGCGGAGAGGTGTGAATGGATTTAAGGTGGGCCGGATCTACAAGTTTTTTCGTAGGCTCTGGTAATTCTAGTGTAAAGGTGAAAACATTTTTATGTTCTTTTTTCTCCAATGTCCATTCATCAAATGGTTTCCCAAAACAAATCTGAATTCACACACAGATACATACTGTAAAGCCAAATCATACAAAGCAATCATGTTGACGCAAGTAGTTGAAGAATGGATAGGATTCAATCCAAAAAACCCAAAGATATTTCAAGTGGTGGATTGACAATAGGTCAAACTAGCGAAAGGCTAAAAGACACAAACTAACTTAAACTTGTAAACAAGAAGAAATCTTTTAATTTTTCTAATATTTGTTAGACAAATAATACAATTATTCCTCTTTTGTTGGCCTTAGTGCTACACATTTTAATATATATTACAGGTAGTCATCGATTTATGACCACATTCATTTTGACAGACTGGTCGTAAGATGAACTAGATCCAAAATGGACTTGCACATTCAAATTGCCATGTGGCATAGAGATGGCATGGCTGCCTCTCAGTCAGAAGAACACAGGTTCACATCCCGTGTCTTGCCTGCGAGGAGTTCACAAAGCCCTTTAAGTGGCAAGAATAGTGCTATATAAATGTAAGGAATTATTGTTATTATTCAACCATTTTGTTACTTTTACTACCTTTTTGTTAACTTCCTTTAGACATTGTGAAGATATTTTTTATTAATGTGTACAGTACTGTACACATTTTTATTGTTAATTTTATTAAATCAAACACTGCTCACACCACAATTGATTCAATATTTGCAAAACATATAAAAATATAACATGCATGTAGAAAATAGTGACAGAATGTTTTATTGACTGGTCATGCTTGGCTGCGATCATTAATGTCGCCACTCAACATTTTTGTTTTCTCCATGAACGCACTGAGCTTTGTGTCTAAATTGTTTGCTCTTTTCATGCTTGTACTTTTCATGAAAAGGCTTTTTCAACATCTTGATCAATGCATTCAATCCTTACAAATCTTTCAATATTTGGGTCTATTTGCTTAAAATATGTGAGAAGTGTGCTAGTTGAGAAAAACCTTCAGATAACCCTTTAGTGGTTAATTTGCTTTCTGGTTCCTCTTCATCTTCTTTTTTCACTTCTTGTATCATTTTTTCTTCAGCTATTCTTTTTTCTTCCAAAGTGGTAGGTTCTTCATTCTTAAGTTCTCCAGATTCTTGGTCTAGCAGATCCTCAACATATTCCACTTCACACTCCAAAGAAAGTTTCTTTGCCAGTGTTACTATGTTTTCCATTATCATTACAATTTCAGGTTCATGTTCATTGTCAAATGCATTGAAAGCATTTGCATAATGCTGAACACACTTTTTACAGATTCCATTCATCCATTTCTTTGTCGCAGCCTTCCACGCAGTAGTAATAAATATCATGCTGTATCCAAAACTCTTGCAAAGATAGTTCTGGGTCAGCATCTTTAGCTGCTATAGCTTAGGTGAAAGTGGTTTGGAGATAGTATGCCTTAAATGTGACAATTGCACCATGGTCCATAGGCTGAATGTAAACTACTGATGCCATTAAAATGTTTAGTTTTTGCAGTTCTGCGAAATGCTAGATCCTTGATTGCCTCAACTGTGTACTTTAATCTTGAAATACCCCATTTCAAATTCATCTGAACATACTGTACAAGGCTAACATTCATAAATGAAAACCTGAATATTAGCTGTTTACAATATGCTTTTTTTTTAATTTCATGAATTTACTTTAAATACAAGATGAAAAATGTGGATGTCATCAAAATTCACACACCTACTTCGGGATAAATCTTTAAAAATACAGATAATGCAGTATAAATTGTGGACTAATCACAAGTATTTTTCCCTGAGAATTTAATGTAAAACCTAGTATACAGATAGATATTTGAAAATAACTACATAGTGATAAATGTCTGAGTGACCTTTTATAACAAGTACTATTATAAAGTAATTACATAATCAATCACACAACATATAATGTACATTAGCAATTGATGTAGACGGAGCACTAAATTCAGTAATACCTTATATAGGATGGGAAGAGCACAAGATTAAGTTTAAAACAGAAAATTGACTTATTTAAGATAGTACCTTTGTGATAAATATGTGTCGATAATGTGAACTGCATGAGAAACATAGGTATGGCTGCCTCGGACAGCATTTAACATTGAAAGTGAAATATAAAGAATTTTTTCTATTGTAAAAACTGTGAAAAGGAAAATTCTAAATAGTAGAAAGAACACTAAAGTATACTAACCTGAACTTTGATTTGGAGATTCTATTTCTGAAAAACAAAATAAATGAAACATTACACAAGAAAACAAATATTAGTTATTATCCTCATTGAAACACACTTGTAAATCTATGTGGCCTAACCTGTATTCAACATTCCTTACTATTTATGGAAAGTATGACATATTTAAGTATGGACACTGTACTAAGCATAGCCACTCAAAACAAGATATTAATAAGAAGGTCAATTAAATATTTTACATTAAACTTCACTTACTTAAATTTACACATATTCTTTATTTCTTTCTCTCAACTAGTTGGTAATCAGACATAAGGTGCAAAAAACAAAATATTTAATAATTACCGGCTAAACTTGAAATAATTTTCACCAGTGCGTTAATAATTAGTTCTTTAAGCAAACTATTAAAGACAAAAAAGTCTACTCCATAAGACATGTTGTTTATTGCACTATTATATATTTCTGACATATTATAATGTAACCAGGAATAAGGAATGTAACATGCAATTGATGAGATTCAATTTAGAAACTGGTTGGATAAAAAGTTTACTAAAGCCTACTCAGACTAAACAAAAAAGTTGTCCGGAGTAGCTCAACACTGCTAAGATCAACTTGCAGTGCAGCCAGCTGGTAACATTTTACATTATCTTTTATTTTATTTGTAACCCCACTAATAAACAAGAGGATAGTCTGAAAGGTCTATCAGCTGCATGACTCCACAGCAAGACACAGCATTAACTACTTTGCAGTTTAAAACATACGAACAGAGGACATGTAAAAATAATTACATACACTTTAAACTACATGCTTTCAATTACAAGGCAAACATAATGAAAGAGAAACATAACTGTTAACACAATAAAACACTATGCCTTATATCTCTTGTAAAATTACAAATATTTAAACAGAATCAAATATTTAGTGTGTTTTGTAGTGAAGAACATCGAGAAGCATGGGGCTACACTTAATCTCTGGCTCAAATCATAAGTGAGGTAACTAGTTGTGTAGGTTGCATATTTCTACCATATTTTTGTAGACTTCCAACTACAGAGGAAAGTATTTCTTTAAGCTGATTGGTGTCTATTCACAAAAAATCTTGATGTGTATGCAAGTGTGCGTAGTGTCCAATGTAAACAGTGAATGGCCAAGAGCTCTTTGCAGCTAGTAAAGTCTTTGGTTTACTATCATTTTAAAATGGAAGATAGGGTTTCAGGAAATGGTTGGGTTAAAGAACAATAAGATAGTTGTGCAGAGTATTTTATGTAGGAGCAGTTGGTAATAGTGGTTAATACAAATATGGTCTTCTTTTAACAATATTGCAGTACTCACGATTTGGTATTAAAAAAATACATGTAATGTATTTTGTTTCTTATGAGAAAATTCATATCACCACTGACAGAGCTCTTTGGTGGGGATAAATGGGTATACTAAGATTTGTAGCACTAAGGGTTTAGAGATGGAGTACACAGAATCTGATGCCAATAATAGTTCACTGTGTGATATACCTAGGGGTGTTAAAATCCAAGAAATCTTGTAAATGTTTTATATAAATTTGAGACATGTAAATATTTACACAGAAATATAAACTTAACATCAATTTACAGCAACTTAAAAATGGCAAATTTTAATGTAATTTTGTTGTATATTTTGTTAGGCACTGGATGGTCTTGTGGACTGAACTGTGCCACTAAAATGTCTACTATCATAATAAAAAGGCTCCTGAATTTAATGCTTACAGTATATACAGTTAGGTCCATAAATATTTGGACAGAGACACCTTTTTTCTAATTTTGGTTCTGTACATTACCACAATGAATTTTAAATGAAACAACTCAGATGCAGTTGAAGTCCAGACTTTCAGCTTTAATTCAGTGGGCTGAAAAAAATGATTGCATAAAAATGTGAGGCAAATAAAGCATTTTTTTAACACAACCCCTACATTTCAGGGGCTCAAAAGTAATTGGACAATTGACTCAAAGGCTATTTCATGGGCAGGTGTGTTCAAGTCCCTCATGATGTCATATCAATTAAGCAGATAAAAGGCCTGGAGTTGATTTGAGGTGTGGTGCTTGCATGTGGAAGATTTTGCTGTGAACAGACAACATGTGGTCAAGGGAGCTCTCCATGCAGGTGAAAGAAGCCATCATTAAACTGCGAAAACAGAAAAAACCCATTTGAGAAATTGCTACAATATTACGAGTGGCAAAATCTACAGTTTGGTACATCCTGAGAAAGAAAGCAAGCACTGGTGAACTCAGCAACGCAAAAGACCTGGTCGTCCACAGAAGACAACAGTGGTGGATGATCGCAGAATCATTTCCATGGTGAAGAGAAACCCCTTCACAACAGCCAACCAAGTGAACAACACTCTCCAGGGGTAGGCGTATCGATATCCAAGCCTACCATAAAGAGAAGACTGCATGAAAGTAAATACAGAAGGTGAACTGCAAGGTGCAAGCCACTCATAAGCCTCAAGAATAGAAAGACTAGATTGGACTTTGCTAAAGAACATCTAAAAAAGCCAGCACAGTTCTGGAAAAACATTCTTTGGACAGATGAAACCAAGATCAACCTCTACCAGAATGATGGCAAGAAAAAAGTACGGAGAAGGCGTGGAACAGCTCATTATCCAAAGCATACCACATCATCTGTAAAACACGGAGGAGGGAGGCAATGTGATGGCTTGGGCGTGCATGGCTGCCAGTGGCACCGGGACACTAGTGTTTATTGATGATGTGACACAGGACAGAAGCAGCCGAATGAATTCTGAGGTGTTCAGAGACATACTGTCTGCTCAAATCCAGCTAAATGCAGTCAAATTGATTGGGTGGCGTTTCATGATACAGATGGACAATGACCCAAAACATACAGCCAAAGCAACCCAGGAGTTTATTAAAGCAAAGAAGTGGAAAATTCTTGAATGGCCAAGTCAGCCACCTGATCTTAAACCAATTGAGCATGCATTTCACTTGTTGAAGACTAAACTTCATACAGAAAGGCCCACAAACAAAAAGCAACTGAAAGTCACTGCAGTAAAGTCCTGGCAGAGCATTAAAAAGGAGGAAACCCAGCATCTGGTGATGTCCATGAGGTCAAGACTTCAGCTGTCATTGCTAGCAAAGGATTTTCAACCAAGTATTAGAAATGAACATTTTATTTCCAGTTATTTAATTTGTCCAATTACTTATGAGCCCCTAAAATGAAGGGATTGTGTTAAAAAATGCTTTAGTTGCCTCACATTTCTATGCAATCGTTTTGTTCAACCCACTGAATTAAAGCTGAAAGTCTGCACTTCAACTGTATCTGAGTTGTTTCATTTAAAATTCATTGTGGTAATGTACAGAACCAAAATTAGAAAAAAGTTGTCTCTGTCCAAATATTTATGTAGGTTACTGGTAGAGTTTTAAATGTGCAGCATGCCTTCTTCTGTTTGCAATTAGAAAGTCTTTCTCTTTCTCCCATTCTTGCAATCCTCCTGTGTGGTCTCTCGCTCTCTCTCTCTCTCTCTCTCGCGCTCTCTCTCTCTCTCGCGCTCTCGCTCTCTCTCTCTCCCTCTCCCTCTCCCTCTCTCTCTCTCTCTCTCTCTCTCTCTCTCTCTCTCTCTCTCCCTCTCTCGCTCCAGGCTATAGTCAGATGTAAATGGGCTATAAGGCATCCTTTCAAATGGAGCTGTTTCAGCACGTTTATGGTTGCTTTTTTAAGCCATCTCAACTCAACGTGTGAATCAGGAAATAGAGTGATGAGGAATTTGAACTAAGACTACGACTAAAAATTACTTTGATAATTGATTAATCTGGTGATTATTTTGTTGATTAATCTATTAGTTGGATTTTAAAAAAAATAATTTGAAGTTGAACACATGAAGTGAATTAAATGGAACCTTTTACCAATTAAACAGGCATTTTTCAAAAAATAGACTACTTATAGGTATCTCAAACAAAATACAGGTTTTTAAACAACATTTATATAATAATACATTGAAAGTTAATAGCAATAAATAGAAATAAAACATTTAGTAGCACATATGGATCTGGCTGTGCAATGAACACACACACAAAATTTCTTTAAAAACACAACAGTTTACAATAAATTAACTGAACTCGCAAATAGCTTAGGCATTCAAAATCATATCAAACCAACACTTTAAAATAAAACGTAATTTAAGTTTTATTTTTCAGTTTCTGTGAAAGACATTTTACTGGCAAAATAGACTATCGTGATATTGCACCACAGAAGAATCTATTGCCCCATCATGACTTTATCGGTTTCTTTTTGTTTTTTTTTTGTAAGTCTGCAGTATTTTTTAAAATTAGTCCAGCAAAATGAAAATGGTTGTCATATGTTGGGGAAACGTGCAGACTATCTTCCTTTTGCAGCAAAACAAGTGCTTTAATTTGTGTGAAACTCAGTTCTTTCTTTGCTAAGTAATATGCTGAGTTTATTTTAATTAAAAGTTCATATCTTTTTGCATCATCACTTGTCTTTGTTTGTCTGGAAACCTTTAACTGCTGAAGATTATTTTTGCCACAGTTGCTTGCAGCCAACACTCTTTTGTATGTGATTTGCTGTCAGGAGTATGTGGTTGGATTTTCAAGTTTGAAACTGTAATCCAGCCATAAAATATGTTTTACTGGCTACATCAGGCTTGCTACAGCAGTACTTGCACATTATCACGTCTTCATCCAGATTGTATAAATGACAGCTGAAGTCCGATAGTCAAATAGTCTGGAACTTCTGCTATTCCACCCTACTCCTATCTTTTGACTCAGAATGAGTGCTACGCCTTTCAGTCACGGTTGATGTGCTGTGAGACTGACAGCCTCACTCTTGCAGAGTTTTTGATTTCCTTTGCATATGAGACTGAAAAATAAAAAGATTTTCTGCTTGGACAGGAACTTGTGTTTCTTCTTAACCATTTTTTGCAAACACACACACGTAATGTTACACGTGCTTGCAAGTGCAAAAGTGGCCATGGCAAAAACACCCAAATATGGCAAGTGAAAATCTGAACATTTACTAACTAGTAGCTAATGACACATATTTTCAGTCGCCCATCATGAAATTATGTCACATATGCTAGTGCTTTATCTCTGCTGTCTCCTATCCATACAAGGTCAGACCTACACATTTTGCAACTCACAACCTTTTTTTTTTTCCTGCGTTCAGAGTATAATGCTTCCAAACTCTTAGGTCACACTGTCATTTCTGGCATTTGCTTACCGTCTGACTGTTTTCGAATGTAATCACAACAGAATGAAGCAGTGACATAATTGCGTGGCACAACATACTCAGCCTAATGATGTAATCAACTAATTAATTAAAATGATTGTTGCCAACCTTTTAATAATTGATATTATCCATTATGGTGATTAGCTTGTTGAAGCCCAAATTTGAACAGTGGACTGGGTGAACTATTCAACTAGATAAGACTTACTTACACAATGCAGAGTATGTCTGCTCTTAGTTAGATGCGCATGTGCTCACCTTCCATACAGCAAATGCCAAGAACTGACTGACCTATGTAAAGGGAGAGCTGAATATTTGCTGAGGAATATGACATACTCCAAAATGAAGGGAATACTTGACTAAAACACATTTAAAGCAGTAGTCACATTAAGTTATTAGAATATGAAAATGCAGAATCAAATTACACCATATAAAAGAAAACTAAATTGGTAAAACAACACAAAAAGCCGTCATGGGCTTCTGGATGCTTACAGTTGGAAGGCTTCAACCATAACCCTGATCCAGTAGGAGCAAAGACAGAGGAAACTGTAAGAGCATACATACATCAGTATCTCAGTATCACTAAAGTTTGTTCCATACTTTATTTGCTCGCTGCTTAACTATAACCTCACTCATGCCTGAGTTTTAAAAGATGCAAGTGCCAATGCTGGAACACTTCCTGTATTTAGGCTATAAGTTCTAATGTGTGTGTTATTAGAGTAAGCAAAATGAAGGCCAATGAGGATGGGTTCCGGAATCCATTTTATCTGTGTCTGCCAGAGATTGCTTTGTTATAATTGTCTGATAATTTGATTCAGTTTTGCTAATTTGATTTACTGATCTGACCTGCAACTTGACAAGGAGGCTATGTTGAAATCTAGCTTTCTCTGTAAAGTGCATTATGATTGAGAGTACTGGGTAGGAGGAAATGGGGATTAGGTGCTAAGCGTTTTTTTTTTTTATTTCACCGAAAGGTTTTCAACCTCAAATCTGCTGATTTTTAAGCCTTTTATATTCACATCTCTAGATATAACAAAATGATACTTATTTATATTAAGAGTGTACATTTGAATATTGGTTAAATGCAGTAGATACAATATAAAAATATTGAAATCAGAAATGAAAAGCCACCTAATGTGTTTAACTGATACAATCTGTGATTGGCTTGTTTCAGTTTCATCCTGAAGGATTGAGTTGTGCAGGATAAAGTTCTGCTTAATGTTATCTGCTGCTTATGCACTCTAAGAAATATTTGTTGTTAATCAAAAATAACGAGGGTTTTATTTGTATGGCAATCAAGCATAAGCTCCCCTGGGGCAAATCCAGTGCCACTCTCCCAAAGTATCCTGGCACCAACATTGCATCACAATCAAGTTATTTCCATCCATCCATTATCCAACCCACTATATCCTAACTACAGGGTCACGGGGGTCTGCTGGAGCCAATCCCAGCCAACACAGGGCGCAAGGCAGGAAACAAACCCTGGGCAGGGCGCCAGCCCACTGCAGCAATCGAGTTATTTACATATTGTAACTTTCACAGCTACTGACAGACAGAGAGTTCTGTTTGCTTGCTGCTATGAGGATTGACTTTAAAAGAATTGTTTAGAGTGATTTGCTTTGATATTTTACATATAATATTAAGATATTTATCTTTGTAGAGATAAAGCAGAAGAAAACCATTGAATGTATCCTTACATCTGCTCAGAGAGTAGTCAAGATCTTGCTATGCTTGCTCTATACAGAGAGCACCAAGTCAGAGCTACTGTAGTATGTAAGAAGAACTGGGCCTCTACGTGCATATTAATCAAAGGCTCTGTGAGTCTGCAACTACAAAAAACAAACTTATCGTAACCCAGGGTTATGAGTGAAACAGAGATTTCATAGAATGTTCAAGGAAATAAGGTTTGCCTAGACAGGACTGGCCAGAGGTACTGTACATAGCCTAATTTCACTAAAAAGTTTAAAACAAAGATTCCTGAACTATGAAAATTTGAGTGTGTGCATTAAACTCAATACTTCAACCTTTTCAATAGATTTTTTGAAAAAAAATTATGGAGTAAGATCGCAGTCAAAAATAACTTGTAATAATTTACGACAAATTTAAATTTAACACGTGTGAATTACGCTTGCGCTTCTGAAAATAACACTTGTGCTTCTGAAAATTATGAGGACAATTCTCAAGCCTGAAAAAACTGTCACATTCCTTGCTGCGGGTCACAAGATGGGGCAGAGTCTGAGCTTAGGGGCAAGGAGTGCAGAGCTCAGAGGGGTGTGCACATCAGGGTAAGTATTTCAGACCTATGTAACGATTTTTGCATTTGCAAAATAAGAAGTGGGCAGCTCAGAGTTTGTCACCCCACCCCATTCGTTGTATTGCGGTGCAGCAGTCTATTAGCCAGTGAAAGTGCTGTGAAGAAGCTGTCTGTTGTTACGGTTCTGCTTTTGTCCAGAAATGGTTCCATAAGCTTTAGGACCACAGACTTGGAAAGTCTTTGCTCTGCGTTGTAACTCAAAACATAGTTCTCAAAAAAACACTGCCAGATGTCCAAAATTGCAGCAAATCTGTCATTTTTCACACGTTCTGCATGGGTGTCTTTGTTGTCAAAGAGCTAAATGTCTAATAGCAGTCACAGGACATTGTATCTTTGATTGCCAGTGCACCAAATAGTTCTGAGCAGGCATCAACCACAACTCAGCAACTGTGGTCATCACTGCTCTTGTGAAAAGAATGGAGATAAATACCATCAACTCAGAGAGGGAGAGGCAAGTTTGTTGTACCACATGAACGTCACTGACAGAAAAAAAAGAATAATAAAAAAAAAGCAGTAACTTTTTACTTTTTTTGATTTTATTGTAATCATTCCATACAGATAGATCTTTATTTTTTTTTACAAAAAATAGGGTTGAAAACAAAACAACCCAAGAGATCTTTTTCCCATTGTCCTCTTGGATCTTTGAAAGGGAGGGACTGTAAAATAATTTTATATATTGCAGAAATGCTGTCTGAGTCCTCCAAATTGAGCAGTACTTTTTCCAGCATAGAGGAAGGTGCGAGATGAGGGAAATAGGGCAGGTTCTGTTTGACAAATTTTCTAATTTGAAGATAGTGAAAGAAATGTGTTGCTGGAAAGTCAAATTTGGAATGTAATTGTTCAAAGGATGCAAAGATGTTGTCTATATTAAGATCTCTAAGCAATTTAATTCCAAATGTTTTCCAGATATTAAAAACTGCATATGTTTGCAAGGGTTGAAAGAGGTGGTTCTCATACAGAGTTGCCACAGATAAAAGATTTTCCATCTTAAAATTCTTTCTACATTGGTTCCATAAACTTAGTGAGTGAAGCACAATTGGGTTATTAGTATATTGGTGATAACTTGCATTTATTGGGGCACAAAGCAGGGAATATAAAGAAGTTCTGCAGGATTTTATTTCTTTTGCTGACCAAGCCTGTGTATGTTCATCTATTTGTGTCCAGGATTTTATATCTTGTATGTTTGCTGCCAGTAATAAAACTGAAAGTTGGGTAGAGCCATGCTACCTTCTGCCTTAGGTCTTTGTAGGGTCGCTCTCTGGATACGTGGAAGTTCTGAGTTCCAAATAAATGAGGTTATGGTTGAATCTAATTGCTTAAAAAATGCTTTATTGATGTATATCGGAATGTTTTGAAATAAAAAGAGAAGCTTAGAAAGGATATTCATCTTAACAACGTTATTTCTTCCAGCTAGAGTGAGATGAAGGGTTGACCATCTATGAAAGTCTTGCTTAATTTTTTCCATACAGACGGTGAAATTTTGTTGATAAAGAGCTTTATATTTACTTATGATATTTACCCCTAGGTATTTAAACTGATCTGCAATGATGAAAGGGAAGGTGTCCAATCTGATATTGTATACTTGAGAATTCACTGGAAAGAGCACACTTTTATTCAAATTAATTTTGAGACCAGAGATCTTTTGAAATTCTGTGAGTGTTGTTAAGACTGCAGGCACAGTATTTTGTGGGTCTGATATATACAGCACCATATCATCTGCTTATACAGAAAGTTTCTGTTCAAGTCCTTCTCTGATAATGCCCTTTATATGATAAGCATATCGACAGTGAACTTGCAAATAGCAATGGTGACAAGGGGCATCCTTGTCTGGTACCACGTTCTAGTAGTCTGAACAAATGTTGTTAATACAAACTGAAGCTTCCGGATTGGTATACAGTAGTTTGATCCATGCACAAATATTAAGGCCAAACCCAAATTTCTCTAATGTAGTAAAAAGGTAGTTCCATTCAATCATGTCGAATGCTTTTTCTGCATCCAACAATAATAATATTTCTGGGGTGTTTGACTTTGCTGTTGAATATATTACATTAAACAGGCGTCGAAGATTGGAAGCTAAGTGTCGGCCTTTAATAAATCCAGTTTGATCTTGTGATATTACTGAAGGCAGCACTTTCTCCATCCTTCTAGCTAAGACTTTGGAGAGTATCTTAACATCATTATTCAGAAGTGAAATTGGTCTGTATGATGCACATTGTAATAAGTCCTTATTTTGTTTAGGAAAGACGGTGATTAATGCTTGGCAAAAGTTTGAGGCAGAATTTGATTGTCTCTAGCTTCTGTAAATGTTGCTAATAAGAGGGGAGCTAGCTGAGTGGAGAATGAGTGCGGAGTGCGGAGGTGAGACGAGAGTATTGTGGTATTTGTGCTTGAGCTAGTTTTTGGAAGTATTTTGTAATAAGCCTTCCATTATTTGAACCCGGGACTGTACTAATGTGTTTGTGATTGGGGTTCACTGACAGCCCGGTTCCATTACAATATTAACTATGAACATATTGCAAAAAATTGTCTTATTAACTGAAAGTGTCTTGACGAATGGTTTATATAATGTAAAGCTATGGTGTGAAAGAAATTTTTGTTGTGTGTATAATAGACTCATGTCTTCAATTTATATTACTTTCAATAAAAGTTCCAAATAGCTAATAAATACTAATTGCTGAAACATTATTGAGGAAAAAACTAGTGCCATGAATAGGTGTTTTGCCAATTATTTATCTACTAGGCTGACCCGCCTTTTAAGGCGACCGACTTTTAAGTTGACCACTTCTTAAGGCAATTCAATATGTAGATCAATTTGATTTTTTATACAAACTCATTAATTTGGTTATATTGCATTTGAGCGGTATTACTTTAATACTCGTAGTTTCTGTTATTTTTGTGATGAAATTTAAACTTTTTTTCTATATTGAGGTCGCCTTTTTGAACCCCCCTGATATTTACTAGGTGGTGAGGCATTTGTACTCCATCAACATTAATTATTTCCAGAGACATAATTTTGTCTATTTTTCCAGCGCATCGCACACAAAAGCAAGGGAACGATGGGAGCACCAGAACTCTGCTCACATCATGTCGCTGCCCGCAAGCTGCAAGTAGTAAGTCTGTGATAAGCGGAATACTGCTACGCTCTTCACTCACGGGACGGAAGGATAATCCCGACCGCTTTTATATAGTAAGAAAGAAGAAGAAGATATCACACAGTCTGGAGTAGAAAATCATCTTTTACCTGGAAAAACAAAACTACAAATCCCATCGTGCATTGCAAAATGGACGGGGCGTTTGTGAAACTTCGCGCCTGCGTAGCACTCACGGGACGGAAGGACAATCCCGACCGCTTTTATATAGAAGGATTTCATTTGCTGAAATACTTCATTATCCTTATATATCCAAGGTCTTGTTGAGGAAATTTCAGTAATTAAAATAATTTATCATCATTGGTTGATGCGTATTTTCACCATTTTCACGTACATGTTATTTATAATTTTGTAATGGTATTTTTGGCCTTATCCTCAAAACCATCACTATATTTAATTTTACTCAGCACAAGTTCTATAAGCTTTCGCTGGCATTTGAAACAGCTGTTTTCAACTACAGAATTACTGCTGGGTAAAAAAATGTGCAAATTTAGCACTCACTCCTATGTAAACAAAGCCAGTTTAACAAATTTAATATTACATAATAGGGATTTTTATTCTGATACCCATTTACCCTATGTAAATGGCAATGTCTTTACATGCAATGCTGTTCACTGATTTAATAGTTAACCAATGAGAAGGCAGGTTAACTAAAAAAAATGTTACCCCTCAGTATATACTTTAGGCTTCTTTAGCACCTATTGCAGAATCAAGAACTTGGAAAGAGGATTGTCTCCTGTCATTATCAATTTTCCTTCTCTAGAGTGCATCCTTTCCATTTACAAGTTAGGGAAGAAAATCAATATTGCAATTTCATAGATGTATACTTTTAAATAAGTCAACCTGAGCAATCGTCATGCCTACCACTACACTTGCCAAGACTGCCAAGTCTGTCCATAACTATAGCATGTAAAAATATACTTTTTGGTGAATGAAAAGAATATTGTGTTGTTTGGATGTCACTTTAAATTCAGTTTCACTCAGCATTTGTGTCTTGGATTTATGCTTCCCTGCTAATCTCCTTCTGGTGCAGGGTTCTAATAAATGGCACTAAAATACAGGCGACAGATAAGATTAACTTTAATGATGAAAACATTTCTTAAACGTATGGGCAATACTAAGAATAATTTATATAAAACTCTTCTTTAAATTTTTGTTGCAAAATACAAATACTCTGGAAATAAAAACATATTAGGATAATACAAAAATACAATGCCAAGTCAAGTCAGTCAAGTTGGGGAGCATGCACTGGTACAGTGTGTTGCCGCACCCACTACACGACAAAACAACTCGGGATCCCGGTTGGAAACCCCCCAGACAGACATGCAGTCCAGTCCCACCCTCCAGAAATGACCCTCTATCTGCCGTGGCCAGGTGTTACATGCATGGGCGACTCCTTGGTCTGGTCCAGCCACTCGGGTCCCCAGCAATAAGGATCTTACGAGCCGGATCACCCTCTGGGAAATGCGACATGTGGCCGTAGTGCCGTAACTGACACTCCCTCACAATGCAGGTAATGTGCCTCATTCGGGAGTCCATGAGCAACCGCTCATTCGACACAAAGTCAAACCAATGGTATCCAAGGATTTTCTGGAGAACACGGTACCAAAGGAGTCCAGTTTTCGTTTGAGGTCATTGAATAGCGTCTGTGTCTCACAACCATATAACAAGACAGGAAGCACCAGGACTCTAAAGACTTGGACCATTGTCCTTTTGCATAGATATCGGGAGTGCCACACACCCCTTTCCAGTGACCTCATGAGCCCCCATGCTCTCCCAATATGTCTACAGACTTCACAGGAAGAGTCACTAGAGACTTAAATGTCACTGCTAAAGTAAGTAAACCTCTTGACAAGGTCGGCACTCTCTCCACAAACAGACACACTGCTAATGGCTGTGCCCAAGAGGTCATTAAAGGCCTGGATCTTGTTTTTTATCCAGACCACTCGCAAGCCCAGACACTCAGACTCATCCCTCAGTCTCTCGAGCGCCACGATCAGAGCCACCATTGACTCCGCGAAGATCACAGCATCATCAGCAAATCTTTCTTCACCAACAGATGCCCCACAGCTTCTGGACCCTACGATTTTGCCCAACACCCAGTCCATACAGGCATTGAACAGAGTAGGAGCGGAACACACCCATGACGAACCCCAGAATCAACTGGGAAAAATGCAGAGGTTCTGCTTGCGCTCTGCACTGAACTCACAGTACCAGTGTACAGGCCGGCCATAATATCCAGCAACCTCGAGGGGATCCTGCAAACCCTCAGGATGTCCCACAGGGTAGCTCGATCAACTGAGTCAAACACTTTGCGAAAATCGACAACGACTGCAAAGAAACTCTGTCGATATTTGCATTTGCACTCCATGAGAACCCTCAGTGCCAGGATGCGGTCGATGGTAGACTTCTTAGGCGTAAAACCAGACTGTTCTGGTCGCTGGTAGGTTAGCAAATGATCACAGATCCTATTGAGGACGACCCTAGCAAGGACCTTACCCGGCACCGAGAGCAGTGTTATCCCACTGTAGTTGCTACAATCCAGGTGATCACCCTTTCCTTTCCAGATAGGGATGACAAGTCCCGTTTTCCAGTCAGTTGGGATGATGCTAGTCTCCCAAATGGAAGCAAAGATTGCTTGCAATGCCAGGAGGACAGCCTTACCACCAGCCTGGAGAAGTTCACCCCGGATACCACAGATCCCTGCAGCCTTCCCCCCTCAGCTGGTTCACAACCTGTGCAATCTTACTGACATTACACTTACTTACAGTGGTTCACAGCTAATTGGAGGATCAGCCTCAAGAACCGTGGACCCAGAGATATCCAACGTCCTAGACAGAGGATCAGCTTTGAACAACTGCTCAAAGTAGCCAGCCCAGCGGGTCACAACTGCAGTGTCATCTGTAAGGACCGTTCCATCTGCCGCACTGACTGCGACTCTCCGAGGAACAGATTCGGATGTGCATAATGCTTCGATTCCTCTGTAAGCAGGACTTGGGTCGCTAGACCACAGATAAAGTGTACCTTGCTCACAGATTCCGCTAACAAACGCCTCCTTATCTGCCCTTAGAGTTCTCGCAGCCGTCCTTCTCAGTTCCCGGTACAGACCAGTGTTGCCATTGAACCGTGCGCTGTGAATCCTCTCGATGATATCCAGGGTGCCCTGCGAGATGAAACACCTCCTTCTGGGAACACCGGTAACACCAACACAACCCTCAGCAACCTTCAGAGTCTTGTCACGGAAGGTCTTCCACATCATATTAGGATCGGCAGTCGGAGCCAAATCTGCAAGTTCCTCACACAAACTGTGTGCAAACTCATTAAACTTCTTTACATTTTTGTTACAAAATACAAATACTCTGGAAATAAAAACATGTTAGGTTAATACAAAAATACAATGCCATGAAAAAGTATTTGCCCCTTTCTGATTTCATTTATTACTACAAATGTTCACATTCAGTGTTTTCAGGTCTTCAACCAAAATCTAATAGTATCTCACTCAGACCAAAGTGAACAAATAATAAATTTTTTACTTAAGTCATTTAATAAATAAACATGGTTGTATTAAATAAAAATCAAGAAGTTTTAGAAAGTTTGCAAATGAGATGCTCCTTGAAGCGTTTTTGTCTAATGAATAGCTTATTTGATACAAGATAACACTCCACCGTACTGCTCCTTAAAAACAGCAATACATTTCCTGTGGTATCAACTGACAATTTCAAAGCCACAAAATCTTTTATGAATCTAAGAACACCATAATTTTGAAATAGACTGATTTAAATATACCGCAGAAAATGAATGCTGTTGCATTTTCAATATCATTATATAAAATACTAATGCAGGTATATCATTTAAAGAGAAAAAAGAATACTCACGCAAGTCTAGTGCAACAGTGTTCTCCTTCCATGTCACCACCTGCCACATTATCTGTGTTTACAGACTCAGTCTCACTTGTTGGCATGTTTACTGTATAAGAAAATGAAAAGGGGACTTTAAATAAGCATTGATAGTGTAAATTTTTTTAAAATTTGTCTCGTTATTTTGTGCCCTTAAATATACCTAAACAAAACTAATAAATGTCTGTTCCTTACTTACCAATCTTTTTTAAATTTGGTAAATGGCATTTTATTCACATTTAACTGTAATGTCCTTTATGCAAAGTATTACAGTAGCTGAGGAAATGTGTAGGTTGTGTCATAGCTTGGATTTCCAGTAAACATAGAATAGCCAGATAGACTTAGGCTGGGCATAACTGTGTGATTTTAAGAAAAATGGTCCAGCGGCTATTCACACTACACAATAGAGTGACCAGTAATATAAGCTCAAACTGTATGAGCATGTTTTATCTAAATGAAATGCCTCAACATGGGTGCCAAGACTACACATGTACATGGCCTGGCAGACAGTCTAACCCAATTGACATTTTGCAATAAAGCTTCGCCTTTCAAAAAAAAGCAATATGGCAACAGGCTTTTCAAAATTTCAAAAAAGAAAGTTATGTTGCTGACTTTTGTTGTACTGTGCTCTGAAACTACAAAGAAAAAAAAAGCATAAATGGTCACACAAATGGTGGGGAAGAGGAAACAATATGGTCTGCCTATTTTACAGAGAGAATTGGAGGTACACACTGTAATCTACTTAATTAACCATTGTGAGTTGAATGTGTATTCATATATGATAGCTTTTTGAAACCTAAAAGGTGAACATGAGCGTTACAACAGTAATACTCAATGTGCAATGTATAGCCACTACTATATATTATATAGGCATAAATTTTGCTGCCAGAGCTCATTTAACTTAAAGGGTATTTAAAACATCATGCTTAGCAAGTAAGCCTTGTTAAACCAAGATGCCAAGCTTTACCTAAGCCAGTTTCAGTTCTACCGAAGAGGATTAGGACAAGCTGTGCTTGGCAAATTCCATGTCTTAGTCTGGTCTGTACCAGGCTAAAGGTGAAGCTTGTTTGAGAGGTAATGAAATACTCACTCAATGAGAAACGAAACCTCGGTGAAAGATTCAAGGGATTTTATTTTTAGTATAACTAATGTTGCTGAATATTCATATAAAATTAATCTTATATGTACATTAAAAAAAGGAAAAAACATTATAACCTAAACTACCCATTGAAAATAAATATTGAAATTATGTCATTTATCCATCCATCCATTTTCTAACCCGCTGAATCCGAATAGGGTCACGGGGGTCTGCCGGAGCCAATCCCAGGGAACAAGGCAGGAACCAATCCTGGGCAGGGTGCCAACCCACCGCAGGACACACACAAACACACCCACACACCAGGGCCAATTCAGAATCGCCAATCCACCTAACCTGCATGTCTTTGGATTGTGGGAGGAAACCCACGCAAACACGGGGAGAACATGCAAACTCCACCTATGGAGGACCCGGGAAACGAACCTGGGTCCCCTAACTGCAAGGCAGCAGCGCTACCACTGCACCACCGTGCCGCCCATTATGTCCTTTATTACCTTTTAAATCAATGACAGGATTCTGTAGCATATTTAACGTTACTACATTCTTAGTTACACTATTGTTTAAAATCGTTTGAAATTCATTGCAAAGTGGTAATACATTAAAAGCTACACTACTTATTAAAAAAGACAAGAATTAATAATATATCTCTTTAAAATTATTATGTCATTATTCCCCAGCAATCTTTTTGGTCAATAAACCTTGAACTAAAAAACAGCTCAAAGATGTTTATAGTAATGTACAAGGAAAAATGCCGAACTTCAAGACCTTGTGTTGAGGAATTCAACATGTTAAGGATTTTTTGCGTCCATTTACTAGTACAATTACAACTGCCTAGTTTCAAAGTTGGTCATGATTAATACAAGCCAAGGTAAAGGGTTGTTAATTAAAACAAAGTTAAAGTAGCAGCTTTAAAGAGTTACTGTGAATGCACACAGGGTTTTTGCCATTATTGCACATAAATTACATACCCAAAAATAAATGGATGTTATTCTGCTAATGTAAGAAAGCAGTTTCAAATGGCAGAAAAGTAGTGATACAACACTTTAAATAAAGTATTTGTATAATTACAAATATATGTTCAAACCAATATTGTCTAAATTAAATACAAAAAATTGGTGCTTTAGGGATTTATTTAAAAACAAAGTGGATTTTACAATACATAACCAAGATATTTTATAATTAAACAATCCTGGAATCAATTTTATTTTATTTTTCAATCTGTCAGCTATTATTGTACCAAATTTGGATATCCTATCCCATAGAACTGAAAAGTTGTACTATTTGGCACAAGGTAGTCCTATGTTAGGAAACACACTGTTCCTTCTTGGAAACATTTAGTCTCGTGCACCTAAACAATCTCTCAAAAAAGGTATTGCAGTTCCAGTTATATATTTTTTTTTTTAGGAAAAAGAAAACACACACACAGTACTGTATATCACTCTGAAGTAATAACTAAACAATTTGTGACTATGTATGTATAGCTATGTACTCATCCAAAATTTTACTTCCAATTACTTTTCATGCCAGTCCTTGAAACAATTTCTTTTTACCACTAGACACAGAGAAACTTTACATTTTGCACAATTGATAAATTGGGTTTGTTAGGTTTCAATTCACATTCCACCTCCTGCCTTCTGTTGCAGTTGCCCCACAGAAGTTTAGTGAGTATTTATTTATTTATTGGTGCTGCTTTTTTCTTGTATTTCAAGTCTGGAATGAGCTAAGTATATACATATATTTTAATACCACCTTCATGCTGGCAGCCCTGGACAGCTAAACCAGCGTTTCTCAGCCACTTTTGGGTGGCATGTGCCTGTTGCTGTGTCGCAAGCTCATGAAATTTGTTCACAATATGATCAACGCCCACTGAATCGCACTCACTCTTCCACTACGCTTGCCAGCTCTTGATGTTATTTCTAGTTTGTAATCGCATTAGTTTCTGCTTTTCTTATGGGGGCGGACAAAAGAGTGATTAGAAAGAGATAAAAAATATATTTCACAATGGTGTTTACTCCTTCTTGGGCTGGGATTTTTTTCCTTGTATGCTTGTGACAGTGACATTCGATAGAAAGGGGGTGGAGTTAAGTGTCAGGGGAGGGTATTATTAGGGGCAAGAGGGGTTCCCAATGTAAAACTGCAAACAGTTGCGTGGAGTGGTTTAGTTTTTAGTGTTATGTGAGGATGAGAAAACATTATTATTTAACTCACAGATATCAAGGACTGTGTTTTGAGTTGATCATGCTGCAGAGAGCTATATGATTTGTTCCTGATTTATGCAGAAAAGGAGTTGGGCTGTGTGCACAGCATTAAGGGACTAACTTTTATCATTTATAAGAAATGCTGACCTCTGATACTGAGACCCTGTGAAGAATGTAAGATCTTTATGGACTATAAGAATGTTTAAATTGATTCTAAGTGTGTATAATTAGAAAGGTGTATTCCTTAGGAATGCAAATGGCTGTTTGTTTCATGTTTTAGGACATTCCAGTATGTCATAAATTAAGATTTAACCTTAAGCTATGCATAACCTCAGAATGAACTGCTAGGGTTTTTTTTTTCTTTTCTAGGATATAAAAGAGAGAACGTTTTTACTTTAGGTATTCTGCTAAAACCCAAATCAGTTGACTGAGTTGGGAAGAGGTAGTGTCACATTCTCTCTACTCACCAAGAATTAAGAATAAAGAAATTATTTTTTTAATTTGGTTTAAGTTCTTCCGTTGTTTTCCGACTTCAGCGCTCACATATGCTTACCCCATGAAAAACAAGCCAACAACGTTGAATTTTTCTCAACAAGAAAAAATGTTACTATGTGTAACAGAAACATGTAATTACTAGAACATTAACATACATATGGTAGGAAAGGTATGGCCTCGTGTCCACTGCTCTGCTGATGGAGCTTTAGTACAAGTCCTTTATGTCGTATGTTTTGAAATCATCCACAACACACAGCCTGATGTCACGATTGGGGCAGCAGAAGGGTGTTTTTTTACATACTTTTTTAATCATATTTTTCTGTTGCTTGGGCATGCGAGGGCATTCACTGACTGATCCACACGATCGACGTGTTCCTTGTGTTATTGTGCCACAAGCATAAGGCTTAGTGGTTTCCACATTTTTTTGACACAAACATTTACAGTTGCCGTATTGTGAGCAGTGCTTGGGGGCTAATGTCTTGCTTGCCCTTGCGCTCAATCACAATTGTTTTGCCTTTTTGTCACACAGCTAAAGTCACACCAGACGGAAGCTTCCTACGACTGAATTCACCAAGCATATCACGGTGGTTCAGGCATACAGTGCCATATCATGCATCAGTTTTAATTTCCATGTCAAAGTCTGACGTCCAATTCACATTGTCATCACTATCACTCGATCTGAGCAATGTTTCAATTTAAGTTTGTTCTAAAACTGCCTTTATGGCTTTCAGTTTACCAGTGTGCTTTTAAGAGTTACCTTAAAGTGGCAGAAAGCATACAAATATTTATTATTTTTTGTAAAAATGGTATTTCATCCACAAGATGGCAGCAGAATACTATATTGAGAGTTATTATGATTTAGCAGTATAAGGCATAAAATTATCCATCATCCTTAGTGTGACTTATGATTAAATGTAATTGCATAGAATTCTGAGCCCAACCCCTGCTTGGAGTTAAGGCCTAAAAGGTTAAAGGGATATGCACCCATAACTTTCACCAAATAACAGTTTAAGCCTCCTGCTATTTCTGACTGGCTCAAGTCCAGATTGGAAGAAAAAAACCCTTGCAGTGAATCTTACTGTCCCTCAAACAGGTTTAACCAACATTATTTTAATATTAAAAGGACCGATGTCTTTTAATTTTCCAATATTCAAAACAATACTATACAAACATTTGAAAATTTTAGCAGTGGCAAAACACCACCTAAGTGCTTGCAGGTAAGGGTTATTCATACCTCCTTATATCCAGGACCCTAAACTCAATTATTTTTACTTTGTGGCATTTCTTTTCTCCAGCATCTACACTCATTATAATGAGCATTCCAGTTTCTAAAGATAACACTTTAAACTTTTGTGAGATGTTATGTGTATTCTATTTATTACTTTATTTATCCATACGAGGAATAAAGTACTATCTATTCATCTACAAATATTAATACAGGGTGTCCATTAAGTGCAATTTAAAATAGTTGTAACATTGTAAGTATACATATGTGAGAGAAAGAATCTGTAAAAAGGATTAGAATAAAAGAAACACATTTTTTATTTTCTTGTTAATTATCAACATGTCCACCATTACTAATGCAAAGGGTAATACGATTCTGTAGAAAATACCTTGGAAAATATTTTCAAGCTGATTTTTAATAATACCAGCAATCACATCAGTTATCCTAGCTTGCAAGTCTTCTAAAGATCGAGGTTTGGTTGAATAAACATTCGTTTTCACATGTCCCCATAAAAACAAATCCAATGGAGTCAAATCTGGGGAACGTGAAGGCCCAGAAAATGGTCCATCTCTTCCAATCCATCTGTTAGAGAATTTCTCATGTAGAAACTGTCTAACATGCAAAGCAAAGTGACAAGGAGCACCATCTTGTTGAAGCACTGTATTCGCTATCAGTCCTAATTGTTCAAGTTGATGAATAAAGTAATTTTGCAGCATTTCTAAATAGCTATCACCATTAACAACACACCCTTCAAAAACGAATGGCCCTATGACTTGATTTTATCCCAAAGCACACCACACATTAAATTGGGGAGAATCTCTTTCATGTTCAGCAGACTTATGTGGATTTTCAGTTCCCCAGATATGGCAAAAATAAAATTCTAACAACAAAAAAAAACTAGATACATCAAGCTTTCTAATCTTTTTTACAAATTCTTTCTATCACGCATACTTACAAAGTTACAACTATTTTAAATTGCACACAGACTTTATGGACACCCTGCATAACTATAGTACATGGGAAATAACTAAGCATTTACATAAAATAAATTCTTCTTTTTCCACACACAATATCAATAACAAACAACTACTATTATGTATAAAGGAGTTGCACACTAAATATTACAGCACTCTAACAAACATATTAGTGAAATTATTTCCACTGGCAGATGCACAAGACAGGAAACCTGCCTTCTGTTCCCTAGTAAACAGTCTTACAGGTTTCCGGCAGATGAGGCTGAGCATATGCACAGTCCAAATATATTAGAAAAAAAGTGACAAAGTGAGCACATATTATTTTGGGATGTTTGTCAGAAAATGAAAAGCCTTTTGGCAATAAAAGACTTACATTACAAACTTTTGATTTGCATTTCAAAACGAAACTCTTTTTTGACAAGAAATTAATTTATGCCAATTCATTTTTGCTGGCATAAGATTAATTTAACTTTATGCCAGAAAAAAGATACTGCCACTAAAGCACTACTTGCACACAACTGTGCTAATAGCCTTAATGATTATGACATGAAAACATCACCTCTAAAGGCATGGAATCGGCTAACACACTTCCATTCAAAAAGTAGAGAAATGAAACGGAGGTATCTAAGGTCACTAAAACTGATGCTGCGAATAATCAATGCCGTAAGACTGAAGCAAACAATAAATGAAAAGCTGATTATGTTTGCACAAGTACAAGCTACTCATAGCTATCACTGTAGAATTCAATAGTAAAAATAAAGATACTGTAAATTTATCATTGATACTTTGGAGCAGGAGGTTGTAAAGCTTGGGAAGGAAGAGTACTAGAGTTTGAGCATTAAAAACAATACTAGAAATTGAAACTACATGAGCTTAAAAACCAAGAAGATTAAAATACAACAGAAAGACAGAATTGTGAAAAAATAGCATAGTTTAATAGTAAAGTCTACAGACTGGGGAAAAAGAGAATGGGAGAAATCACCAAATTATCTTTCAGTTAATAATGAAATATTACAAAGCTGGACTCTGGTCTCTGACATAATAATACAATACACTAAGCATCCATCCATCCATTATTCAACCCGCTATATCCCAACTACAGGATCACGGGGGTCTGCTGGAGCCAATTACAGCCAACACAGGGCGCAAGGCAGGAAACAAACAGAGGCCCCATACACAGGCTATGATACTTACTCTCTTGTACTTTTGTTGCAGTCCTGACAAAGTTATTTGCTTTTAAATTTACATTCATTCACAAAATCACATCTACTGCTAGTGCTATTATGCTGCTTGCATTTTTTTAAAGTGTAATGCAAAATTAAGAAGTCATTTAACATTTTAAAAGCAGCTTATGTGTTTTAATTAAATAAAAATGACTACTTCCTGAATTTCTCAATCACAATAAAAAATGAGTTGGCATGTTTTTAGGGATAAATAAATAACCAGCAATTACCAAAATACAGAATTTGTAACTGCAGATACTGTATTTTTGATAACAAAGCTGCGCACTATACAATCTGGCTTATTAATTTTATGCATAAATTAAAAAGTATTACATATTTCTGAAAATATTTTTTAAAATGCATAATTAATCACTGCAGACATTTTTTGATTACTTAATTACAGATGCAACTTTGTTATCTTCTGAATTTAGCACTGAAGCTTTTCTATAATTAGTTTGGAAATGCACACATGTTTTCTCTGTACAAAACAGTAATCAAGTCATCAGAAATAAAACCAAAATAAATGCATTAGGCAGTGGCAACAAACAGGTAAACCACATTAGAATGGCATACAGCAGCAAATGTCGAGCTGCACCTCTTTCATGAATGAGACTGTCACATCTTTGGTATAATGCTAAACACTAAAACATTACAGTATCTTTATGGCAGTGTGATAAGTCATCGTCTGTCCATTTGTTTTTCCTCAACCATTGCAAGCAACCTGTTCCTATTCTAAGTTAATGGTTTGAGAATAAGGTGCAGCAGAACAAAGAAGTGGTTGCAAAAAGAGGTTTATTTAATTACAAAACAACAGAGTCAAAGTCAATAATAAAATTAACTGAACTGGAGACTATTAACAACTACACATAAACCCTTGTCAGTTGGCATCAAAACAAATGTAGAAGGGGAGGCCCGATTTTCACTTGGGCAGTGCCTGTGAACAATATAAATAGAGCCCTCAGTATTTTCAGTTTACAAGAAATATGTTGGAAAGTGCATTGGCAATGGAGACAAGAGCAAACAGAACTTCATCCTTTACAATTCAAGAAATATGTTTGCATGGTGATTTTTATGTTCAAACACATGCAAGGTAGAAAAGGTGACCATATGGAAAACCAATACACAGCACTGCACAACTTGAGATCATAAAATGAAATGAAATAAGAAATTACAATTTAACAAATAGTTCAGACTACAACTGCATGCCACTAATGAGGCCTTTCTACTTGGTTATAAAAAACATTTCTCGAGGGGTAAAGTAAAATTGCACTAAGGTTGACTCATGATGTTACTTAGGTTAAAATAAATACAAAGGCAGATGTTAATTTACTAAGCTTACTATCTGAAAAGGAGAACTTGGCGAGTCCAAAATGAAATTCAGTATTAAGTTATGTAATGAAAACCGAATAGACTGAAATTGAATGAGATTTGTGTTTGCAGTGGATAATTGTTGTAATAATTTTTAAAAATGATGAAGAGTTTGACTGGTTTTTTGTTTCTTTTTCTTGTGGCACCTGCCTCAAATATGGGAAATTCTTACTTGTTGCATGTTGTAAGTATGTTTCACTTCCTTGTATACTATGTGCATCTTCATCAGTTTCATTTGTTGTCCTTGTATGCTTTGCTGCTGCTTTTATTTTCTAGATTTGTATTACTCTGTTCAGGTGATTTATTTTTTGAGCTTGACACACTCTGCAGCGCTTGTACATATATCTTTATTTGTACACTATTTGACATCACTGATTCCTTAAACATGCTCAATGATTTTGGAGTGCTTATCTAAAAGCTCCTTTCCTTGAATTTCAGCAAAGTGCTCTTGTCTGGAAGTAAGCTTCCTTTATCTTCTAGCTTCTGCAAGGACAGATATCAACGTTTACATATATTGATATTTATTTATTTATTCATTTATTTTCAGTGTCAGTTTGACTGTTGCCTTTAATTATATGGCATTTGGTATAGGATGCTGTTATGATGTGAAATTTTGCATACAAGTTGATAAATATTTTGTATGTCTTTATTTGTAACTTAAGACAAAGCAATGTAATATTAGTGTTACATTATTGATAATAACAGCAATGATTTGATGGTTTAAGAACCCCTTCCCCCTTTTAGGAGTGAGTCTCTTTGTAATTTTACGACAGGGTTGGGGAAAGTGCCTCAAACAAGTTTGGCTAATATTTCTCTGCAGGACTCCCAGTCAACCCCCACAGGAAAGCCAGGCTGCCTAACTGCCAAGCTTTACCTTAACATATGGTTTTGGAGGGTAGCAGCTGTGAAGGTGTTCTATCCCTCCATTGATCTGAAGTACAGGTATAGCTCTTTGGAACTGGCTTGTATCAAAAGCTTTTAAGTACTATGACGCCCTATTGGCTGTAGGGGTTGAAGAGAAAGCCTATAAATTTGCCTGTTTTACCTCACTCTCTCTCTCTCTTACCAAACTGATGAAAGACCATCTCACACCATGAACAAAAAAGGACAACACAATGAAGAACACAGCTTGACAGCCATACTGAGACAGGCATGTGGATTATTCTGAAGAAAGCTGACCACAAATGATGCCTTAACTAGAGACATTTTAAGTAACTAACAAGTCTATTTGTCACCTGAAACTACAGATCACCATTTATCAGGTTGTGTGGTTGCCAAAATTCAAATGTACTTTGCATATTGTTATTTATGAATATTATAAATAATACATTATTTAAATTGTAACTTAACTCCTGCTTGTCTTTTACTACACCTAATTGTCTGAGGTTATAAATGTAGAGGGGAAGGTGGGGAGAAATTATATGGTACAGTACCTTATAAACAGTGGTAAGTCAGGGAGATTTAAGGCATTCTGACAAACGCTGCATATTAATAATACAAAAGGGGAAAGCAGAGTAATATATTACTCTACCAAGACAAAACAGATGCTGAACATTCTGCTTGAATGAAACACTAAAATATATTTTATTAATATGAGGTGAGACACAAAAGTAACCGGAATGGTTAAAAAAAAATTATTAATGAATTACAGCATTCTAAACATTGTCATCTTCTATATACTCCCCCTCCCAATCTCTACACTGCTACAAATGTATTTTCCATTGACTGAAACAGAGCTGGAAGTATTCTTGCTTATAGCTCTTCAGGAGGCTTGCCATTTCTGTCTTCACTTCATCCACTGAAGAAAAATGTGTTCTTTCCAGGTCACTTTTGATTTTTGGGAACAAGTAAAAACCACAGTGAGTTAAATCACACAAGGATGTTCGAGGACCGGAATAGTTTTTTTCAGTCAAAAACTGCTTTACGGAAAAAAAACATTGTGCGCAGGAGCGTTGTCTTGCTGAAACACCCATCCCCTTCTCGACCTGGCTGTTGAATGTCCTCCACATTTCCTTGCCCTTCCTTGAAACGTTTGTGCCACTCAAAATTTTTTGTGCAAGACAAACCATTATCACCGTACACTGTTTTTATCAGTTCTTAAGTTTATGTGGCAGTTTTGTTCAATTTCGCAAGAAATTTGATGTTGATTCACTGTTGGAGTTTTTCACCAGACATTATAGCAGCAACTTGTGTAGCAATTGTTGTGCAAATACTGACTGAGCTATTCACAGGATATTCGTAGCCGGTCAGTGGTTTGAGAGGGCGTGTAGGAGGGGATATAGTTCTATTATTCATGTTCGGCCGACCTCCAGACGGTTTTCCAGGAAAGCCCCAAGCCCAGTCCAGTTATTTTTGTGTCTCACCTCATACATGCATTACTAAATACTTTCTAATCAACTGCACATACTAAATGTTTACACTGACAAAACCAACAGAATGTAGCTTCTGTTGATCTGTCTCTGTAAACTGAAAATGTTCATTTGAAGTAAATGTTATGTTACACACTGTTAAATGAATTACCAATAAGAGAGCTGAAAAAGAAGATTCACAGAAGTATTGACTTCAGTACTCAAAACACACGAATCAAGAAATCTGCCTAAGACCGCCAATAAATACACAGATGAGGCTGCACGTCTAAATGAATAACTAAACAAATTAACTTTACTGTCTAATTGGAACTGCAAAAATGCCACAACAAAATAGGTACAGGCCACAATGCATACCTAAACTTTATTTGCTGTTCCGATGCCATATAGTGATGCAATAGTTAAAATGACAGAAAGATATTATAACAGACAGAGGCACTTCTCAAACACATGGAGCTCAGAAGCTGTAGCTGTCTATGTGTGTGTGTGTGTGTGCCTGTTGTCTCCACTGTCTCAGAGCTCATTAAAACATGCAAAATGATTATTAATCTTCAGATAACTTCTGCTATTGAGATCCTAAATAGCTAACAGAAATTTTATCTTTAAATTACTTTTGTTCAATATATTTTGCTCTCTCCCTGAAACACTGGCAGTAGTTTAAAACGCATGAACTTCGAGAAACTGTGGGCTAGTGCTTTGAGAAGTAGCCCTGTACAGGATTTCAGCAATATTTATTACACACTTTTTAACAGGTTATCCCCAGATGTGTATTTTGGTTTGAGAATCACAACTAGTCCCACAAAACTACCACTACAGGGTTTTAAATTCATGTCTTCAGAGGTCAGTGTTATCCTTTCTAAATAAATAACAAATTTCATTAACAATTTATTCCTACTCTTATTTAACATTAATGAGACTAGATCACTGAATATTTAATAAATTCTAATTAGATTAATACTTCTTTTACAATTTATTTTAGTTTCTTCACTTTTACTATTTAAATTGTCTGTTATTAAGCTACAATATGTGATGTTGCAGGTTAGCTCCATAGTCCCACTTCTCTTTTGGGAGCCTCCTGAACCCGACAGCATTAATAACATAACCGGATGAGCCAGGTAGATAAGGACATACAAAACACATTTTAAGCAGAAGGTGCAAAGGTGTTCAGTGCTTTTATTTTTAAAACAAAGCAAATCAACAAAACAGTTTCTGAAGTACACTGCAAAATCCATCCATCCATCCATTATCCAACCCGCTATATCCTAACTACAGGGTCACGGGGGTCTGCTGGAGCCAATCCCAGCCAACACAGGGTGCAAGGCAGGAAACAAACCCCAGGCAGGGCGCCAACCCACTGCAGACTGCAAAATCCATAATAAATAAATAATCCAATAAAAAGAAGTGTTCATAGTGGAGGTTAAAACCAATAAATAGAATATGCATACAAATGAAGTTAAAAACACGGGCAAGAAACTGTCCTTAAAAGTCAGAGCCACTTTATAACCAATGTCTCCTTCAATAGCCCTTTTTGGACCTTGCTGTTCGAGGTGAAGTCCACCAGCAAGCGTAGACAACCTTTTGTCCTGGTACAGATCCCTCTTATCAATCCCATGGTGTTCCATGGGGTGCTGCTGATTCCTGCTCTGCTCCATGCCCACTGTTGCTGAATGGCTCCAGCCAGCGAAAGCGTGCTGTCTTCCTACTGCTGCCAACTCAATGGCTCCTCCAGACTACAGCATGATAGTCACTCCTGCTACCCTCAGCCCCTACTGCCGCTGGCCACACACACTCCTCCCTGGGGCTCCATTCACATTTGCCTGCTTTCTTTCAACATGCACCAGCTCTCCCTCTCTTTTTCTCTCTCACTCACTTGCTCGTGCCCCCATCCCTTTAACCTCTGTTTCTCCCTGCATTTTTTCTTTCTTTTCCTCCTCTCCCTTGTGTATTGTCATTCTCCTTTAATACACTGGGGAGGATTGCAGGTGCAATCACCTGATTGCCACCTGAGTTAATAACGAGACAATCAGATCACCTGTACGTGCTGGCAAGGCAGCGCACGGTCGGCTGCAATCTGGAGAAGAGCTGTCTTCTCAGTCAACGATTTGCACCTGCTTCTCCTCCTTAGTGTGAGCACGTCCATTATATGTTTAATATACGCTGGCAAGCCGCAGACCTCTCTTACCACAAAGTATCAGTTCGTCCGTTGCTGCAATTATATAGCACTGGGCTTAGATTCTTAATGGCAGCGCTAATGTCTGTAATGCAGCATCTACTGGAATTAAAAAAAAAAAAGCAATCTAGAAGATGGTTCACTGCAAACACTACTGATGAATATGCCCAACAGAGCGCAATTGTAGGATAGACAGATATTTGCATATATATATATGCTGCGTGAACTAGGGAGAGTAGCAGAGTTCCAAACCTCAGACACAATAGTACCACAAAGTCCCGGGTTCAAATAACCATTATTTTAATAAAGTACCTTTCTACAGGACTTTACCTAAATCAGCATGAAAGAAAAACAAAATTCCTTCATTCTTTCTCTCCACTCCTCCCAGGTGAGGTTTGTTTTTCCAAAGCTGATTCCAGGGGTACTTTTGGCCCTAAGACACTGCATAAAGGAAGCACCTCCTGGCCAAATGGAAGCCCCTCAAAGCTGGAACAGTCATTCCATACAGCTCCCCTCTAATGGCAGCCATGGGACCCAGCAGGGCTGCCTGTTGGGACTACAGTTCCCAGTATGGTCTGTTTATCTGTACATTGTTGTGCCTTAGAAGACTGAGCTCCCACCCCACCCCCACCCCATTCATCCTTTTCATAGCTTTGAGTACAAGGGATACATCATTCTATGTAGGGCTGTTGTGACAATATGCAATCTAGAAATAATCATGACCATCTAAAATATCCAGTTTAATATGTCCCACCTACAGTCTCTTAAAGCACTTTGTCATAACTGGAATGAGTGCCACTGGTGTGTAGTCATTGAGACAGCCTACATTTGTTTTCTTAAACACAGATATAATTGTTGTACTTTTGTGCAGAAGAGCACCTCAGTTTGTCTCACTGAAGAAGTCAGCTAATTGGTTGGTACAGGTTTTAAAAATGCCCTGAACTTCCATCTAGACCGGATGCTTTATGGACATTAACTTGTTGCAGGCAATTTAAATGGCAGCCTGCTTGTTACCACTATTAAAGTGGGCAAAGAAAATATGAAGTTCATAGGGGAGAGAAAATGCATATATGATTAATTAAACTTGTATTCCGTAAGCATCTCTATTACAGCAGCTATAGACGTTTAGCCAATTTAAATGTTTTTCTTTGATTGTATCTGCGTTTCTTGTATGCTTCCACATCGTCAATATGCACTGCCACATGCCATAAACAGATTAGACTGATTATTTGACTAGTCATGAAGCCACTAGAAAGGGGTGTGTGGTACTCCCGATATCTCTGCAAATGGACAAAGGTCCAGGGGCCTCATGTAAAAAAAGTGAGTTATGCAAAAAAATGTTGCGTAAGAACGTTTCCACTTTCAATCTCGATGTATAAAACCTAAACTTGGTGTAAATTCACACACATTTCCACAGTACCTCATAGCCTGGCGTATGCAAGTTCTCCGCTCGGTTTTGCAGACTGGCAGCACCCAGCATCAAAGCAGTGCTACTGTTGCTGTGTGGTTACCCTTTCTTTTTTAGATCCACATCCCTGATGCCGCTTTATAAATACAGTGGACTCTTGACTTACGAACTCAATTCGTTCGCGAGGGCTGGTTGTAACTCAAGTTGGTTGTAAGTCAAGACTATTTTTCCCATAAGAAATAATGGAAATACCCATAATGCGCTCCGAACCTCCCACAGCAACACTTACTTAACCTTTTCATAATAAAAAGGGTTTTATAATGTGCATAATTTACCAAAACACCAATAATTTTTCTAATGTACTAACCAAAAAGTTATAAAAAGTGCCTAGCCTACCAGAAACAACAATTTCACACTGTACTCACCATTTAATTTGACATCTTTGGGCTGTAGGAAGGGAGGAGGATGAGAATGAAATGGAAGGTGGTTATTGTTTAGAAGGAGCCTCCTTATGCAAATCTTTTCTTTGTAAAATTGTCGAGATGGTGGATTTCGACATGCTGAACATATTAGCGAGATCGGTCACACGAACACCATTCTCATATTTCTACACAATTTCCTTCTTCGTTTCAATTATGATCGCTGTTTCTCAAGTTAATAATGACAGTAGTCGAGCACTCAGTTCAAAGCTAGTTGCATTGTGAACTGCTGTAATAATACACTCCAAAGCAAGCCGGTGCTAACTCAGCCGGATGACATCATCATGTGCCGCGCCAGCCCGCTAGCTAACATCCCTTAACAATCACTTTCTTTACCTTCGTTACCTTCTCTTCCTTCCTTAGCAATTATGCATCTTGCTTGCCATGGTCTTAGTGAATTATATATATAGATAAATCACTGCACTGACCGAAATTACATCCACAAACACATGTATCTGGGCTCTGATTAACGCTTACAAACGCTCTCGGCTGTTTGTTTACAATCGCACAAGCCGATACACGTGACCGCATTCAGGTCTTAACGCAAGATGTTGGTCGTAAATCAAAACAAAAATTATGGTCGTAAATCAAGTTGTTTGCATGTCAGGCCAGTCGTATATCAAGGGTCGACTGTACACTGAAATTAACCGCATATTGTTTATTAGTTTAAGGCATTTGATTGTAATTAACTATTAACAATATAATGGTCCACAGAATGGTCCAACTATTCTAAATACAACAGCTACTTTAGCGTTGTTACTCTCACTGCACCTTCTTCTTCTTCTTTCAGCTGCTCCCATTAGGGGTTGCCACAGCGGATCATCTTTTTCCCGACTTCGCGGTTGAGAAACTGTTTCATCCCAAGAACTATAAACACACTCAATCAGTCAATTAATAGCTCCTTGTAGAACTGTTTGTACTTATAAGTAGAATCACCACACTGTAAACTTGCACTAGTTATAATATTGCACAACCTGAGCCACTTTATAAAGTGCGTATTTACATATGATGACGATACCATTTTTAAGATGAAATGCAGCAAAATATGTTTATTATATTATACAGATAAAACTTTAACTTCATTTAAATAATCTATATTGTTAATAATTAAACATGCCAGGACATGGTGCCGCAACGCTAGCGAGGAGCTTGCACTCCGTTCATGGATTGTTCCTGCCTCACGCTGTATTCTTGCGTGTGCCTGCGCGACACTAGAAGGATAGATGGATAGAATAATTAAACACGTACTATGAAGATATTTCAATGTTCCTTAAAAGTTTTGAAGAATTGTCATTCTAAGCTTACAGATGGCTTAACATCTATTACAGAGCTGATTGCGTGGCGATTCAGTGTTTGGAGAAAGAAAAGTAAGGACAGGAATTAGGGGTTAGTACGTTTGAAAGAGACAGTACTGCTACAATTAAGTATTTCATCGAAGGTCGTGCATGGCGTAGCAAGCATCTTGTCTGAGACACGAACAATCACTGCACCTCCATGTTTTCATGTTTAATAACATGATTTAACTCCTATTATCATGAAAATGATATCAAGTATACATGTCAGTATTTTAATTATTCAGAGAGCTGTAATATCACAAATGTAATGGATTCTGTGTCCTGTCGGAAGATGAGAAAGCCTAGAAGCACAAAGTGATTCACACACATAGAGCACATAGAAGAGTAAATACAAAACAAAGCATTTAACGTGCTACTTCAGTTACGATAAAATTTGAGAAGCTAGTAAATTAAACGATTTTAAGATGAACTTTATGATGTTCCACTTTAATGACAAAATAAACTATGTGATTAATGTGGAAATTTTAAGATTAAAGTTGACATTTCGTGCTTTTTTCCCACAGTGTGCCTATTTTTTTTGTCTGTACCCTAATAAGCTTTTATATGACACTCAGACGGTGGTCTACGACTTGCCTTTTCACGGCAACTTTGATATCTAACAACTTCTTTTTTATTTTGGGCACTGTGCAACTTTGTGAACTTGAGCTTTCAAGTTTCTTTGACACTCTGTCACTCGATCAACTTTGTTGATTATATCACTGTTTAAACCAACAAATAGTACATTTTTCTTTGCCTCCACTTGGTATTCGCTGAAATTCTTCTATTTTTCCCTGTGCTTTTCCCATTGTCTTTTCACAGAAGGCTGAGCTTAAGGGCTATTAATATTGATTTACATATTCAAAGAGGCGTAATTCTGGGAGGAGTTGGGGCGGGAAGATTTATGTATGTGGAATTTTTTGTGCGTAAGCACATTTTCGCTTTTGTCCATACGCCATGTTATAGTGTGAATTCTACGCACGCCGTTATACATGAGGCCCCAGGTCTTTAGAGTCCTGGTACGTCCTGTTTTGCTATATCGTTGTGAGAAATGGATGCTATCCAGTGACCTGAGACGAAGACTGGACTCATTTGGTACTGTGTCTCTTTGAAGAATGCTTGGGTTCCGCTGGTTTGACATTGTTTTAAATGAGCGGTTCCTCATGGAGTATCCAGTGAGGCACATTACCTGCATTGTGTGGGAACATCAGCTATGGCACTACGGCCATGTGGAGTGATTCCCTGAGGGTGATCTGGCTCAAAGGATCCTCACTGTTAAGGACCCGTGCAGCTGGACAAGGCCAAGGAATGAACATGCAACACCTGGCCTCGGCAGATAGATAGTCATTTCTGGAGGGTGGGACTTAGGGGTTGCCAACCAGGATCTTGAGCCATTTCATTGTGTGGTGGGTGCGGCAATGCACTGTACCAGTGCATGCTCCCCAATTTGACCTGACATTATATACATTTACACACTAATATATATAAGTGTGCCATTTTTTAATCCACAGTCCTGAACAGGGTTGGTGGAGTTGCTGGAGGCTATCATAGGGCACAAGAGAGGAAGGAACAAATCCTGGACAGGACATCAGTCCATTACAGGAGAAAAACACACTTCCATATATACACACACATACCATATTATGCTATAATAATTTTAGTTCCTCTTGACACTAGTTACTCTTGACACACTGCTGCCACTCACTGTATTACTAAAAGTTTCTTATCACATTCCTTATGATTCACTCTGGTTCAGCTATTACCAAATGACATTTGCATTTGTACACTACTTCAACCCAAACCTGGGTATTATCATCCACAAAATGTTGCATGCTTTTCCTATCAACTTGCTTATTGGAATTTTCCATATCCATTGCTGTGGTTTGCCCATCATTCCATCCTGGAATATGTACGTTTTTCTTTCTTTCTGGACTAGTTTCCTATTCAGGTGTTGCTCCTGCTTTGCACCCTGTGTCTGCTGCAATAGGGTCCAGTTGCTCCAGGCCCCAGCATTTGATAAACAAGTTAAGAAAATGAATGGACAGTGGGAAATATGATATTACTTGATCATTTTAAATATAAAATTCTACATTACTTTTGATGGATAACGTTATTCTGGCTTTTTAGCAGTCATCAGACATCTAGGTTAAACATTTGCAATGGGTTGGTATAAGTTGCATGATGACAATAGATAGATAGATAGATAGATACAATAAATGACAAAAGTAATTTAAAAATTTTTTAAAATTAACTAATATTAATTAAAGTCTTAAATCAATGTTTATTATATTAAGTTGTACTTAACTAGTACTTTACCAATTCTCTGCTTGCTTTAATTATATTCATGCAACACAAGTTCTGCTCACACATTTAACTTAATCTGGGATGTATTATCCATTATTTGCTATATTCCAGTGGATGATTTTTGACATAAAAGGAGTATGCTTCTATAATGAAACTGGAAGTGCTTGGCCAAATATACAAGTTGCATTCCTGTTGGAGAACAGAGTGGAGGATGCTCCTTTCCTTATCCGCACTATAGGTGCTATGAGAAGGAACACATACAGTAGGTTTCAGCATCTACAAAAACTTGGCCTGACAGTAGCAGAGATAATAAAGAAAAACACACACACACACACAAAAAAATCTGGTTACAGAGAATAGTAATACTTTTTTTTTGCTACAACCTCAACAGGGAAAATGCTGGAAAGTAGCCAGCATTTGAAAAACTTTGTACTGCACTCAGGCCCACAAACACTACATAAGATTTAATGTCACCTGCGGATAGCCAGAGATAGCCAAACTAATAAAGTAATCTACTGTCAGGGTCAACTCTTTGTAATAATTTCTACTGTATGTGATTTTTTTTCCCTCATAGCACCAGAACCCATCATGGTGACCATAAAAACACGTGTCATGAGCCTAACACATGTTAAAGACTCTGATCCAAACCAGTCAAAAAAAGAGTTCATTACATTATATTCACCATTCTATCATAGGACTCACTTGTACATGCACCAACCCTCAAATGAAGCCAAGTGCTTAATATTAAAGCAGGCAGTTTCCAAATGTAAAATTAGAAGTTAATATCATCAGTACTTGGTGAGACATGTCACATATTAAGTTTTCTATTATGTTTAATCTATGCTGTTACAATTATGTAAATTAGCTGATTTGACTTCTCACATATTTAACATACTTAAAACGAAGAAAAAGATTACATTTTGCTGCTGTTAAACTGAAGTCTGTGTACAGTTATACATTTTCTTTATACTATACTTACAGTTACGAGGCTTTTCTTCATTTAGACCTTCATCTTCATTTTCAGGGTCGATATCCTCAGCTTGGGTAATCCAGTCCAAGTAGCCCTTAAGATCCTCCTCCAACTGTTGCTTTTCACGTAGCTTCTGAAAATCTCCACGTGCCTTGGCTTTTTCCCTTTCCTTTGAAAACTCCCTGCAAGCACACAAAGAATACAGGGCATGCTTTATTGAGCTTGCTTTTTCATTTTTTCTAGGACTGAATTAAAATTACAGCAAAAATTCTACAAGAAACATGAACTTAGTATAATGAAGTAAATGTTGGTTCCTGCTCAATCCATTTGAACACTGTATTGGCTACAATTCAGAAACGTATACACATTTAATTAGTTCATTGTTTTCACAAACACATTTGCTAGTTATCGTGGTGGAGGGGTTTGCGTGTCGCAATGATCCTAGGAGCTCTGTTGTCCGGGGCTTTATGCCCCTGATAGGGCCACCCAAGGCAAACTGGTCCTAGGTGAGGGAAGAGACAAAGAGTGGTTCAATAGACCTTATATGATGAAAAAAAAATTTGGACGCCGTTTTCCCTCGACCGGACGCGAGTCACCGGGGCCCCTCTCTGGAGCCAGGCCTGGAGGTGGGGCGTGATGGCGAGCGCCTGGTGGTCGGGCCTGCACCCATGGTGCTCGGCTGGGCACAGCCTGAAGAGGCAATGTGGGTCCCCCTTCCCATGGGCTCACCACCTATGGTAGGGGCCAAGAAGGTCGGGTGCAGTGTGAATTGGGTGGTGGCTGAAGGCGGGGACCTTGGCGGTCTGATCCTCGGCTACAGAAGCTGGCTCTTGGGACGTGGAATGTCACCTCTCTAAAGGGGAAGGAGCCTGAGCTAGTGCGCGAGGTTGAGAGGTTCCGGCTAGATATAATCAGGCTCACCTCAACGCACAGCTTGGACTCTGGAACCAGTCTCCTTGAGAGGGGCTGGACTCTCTACCACTCTGGAGTTGCTCCCGGTGAGAGACGCCGAGCGGATGTGGGCATACTTATTGCCCCCCAACTTGGAGCCTGCACATTGGGGTTTATCCCGGCGGACGAGAGGGTAGCCTCCCTCCGCCTTCGGGTGGGGGGATGGGTCCTAACTGTTGTTTGTGCGTATGCGCTGAACAGCAGTTTGGAGTATCCACCCTTTTTGGAGTCTGGAGGGGGTGCTAGAGGGCAAACTTTCTGGGGGCTCCCTCATACTGCTAGGAGACTTCAATGCTCACGTGGGCAATGACAACTAGACCTGGAAGGGCATGACTGGGAGGAATGGCCCCCCCGATCTGAACCCGAGTGGTGTTTTGTTATTGGACTTCTGTGCTCATCACGGATTGTCCACAATGAACACCATGTTCAAGCATAGGGGTGTTCATATGTGCACTTGGTACCAGGACACCCTAGGCCTCAGTTCGATGACAGACTTTGTGATCGTGTCATCGGACTTGCGGCCACATGTCTTGGACACTCGGGTGAAGACAGGGGCAGAGCTGTCAACTGATCACCACCTGGTGGTGAGTTGGCTTTGATGGTGTGGGAGGATGCCGGTCAGGCCTGGTAGGCCCAAACGTGTTGTGAGGGTCTGCTGGGAACGTCTGGCGGAGTCCCCTGTCAGAAGTAGCTTCAACTCCCACCTCCGGCAGAACTTCGACCATGTCCCGAGGGAGGTGGGAGACATTGAGTCCGAATGGGCCATGTTCTGTGCCTCTATTGTTGAGGCGGCTGACTGGAGCTGTGGCCGTAAGGTGGTTGGTGCCTGTCGTGACGGCAATCCCCAAACCCGTTGGTGGACACCGGCGGTGTGGGATGCTGTCAAGCTGAAGAAGGAGTCCTACCAGACCCTTTTGTCCTGTGGGACTCTGGAGGCAGCTAATAGGTACCGACAAGCCAAGCGGAATGCGGCTTTGGTGGTTGCTGAGGCAAAAACTCTGGCATGGGAGGAGTTTGGGGAGGCCATGGAGAATGACTTTCGGATGGCTTCGAGGAGATTCTGGTCCACCGTCTGGCGTCTCAGAAGGGGGAAGCAGTGCGGTGTCAACACCGTATATGGTGGGGATGATGCACTGCTGACCTCGACTCAGGACATTGTGGGTCGTTGGGGGGAGTACTTCGAAGACCTCCTCAATCCCACTAACATGCCTTCCAATGAGGAAGCAGAGCCTTGGGACTCGGAGTTGGGCTTCCCCATCTCTAGGGATGAGGTCACCGAGGTGGTCAAAAAATTCCTTGGTGGCGGGGTGGATGAGATACTCCGGGATACTGGATGGTATCTCAGGGTCTTGTTCACGAGTAAGGGAAGAATGGAGCGTGAGATCAACAGGCGGATATGTGCGGCGTCCGCAGTGATGTGGGCTCTGCATCGGTCTGTCGTGGTTGAAAAGGAACTGAGCCGTAAGGCAAAGCTCTCAATTTACTAGTCGATCTACGTTCCTACCCTCACCTATGGTCATGAGCTATGGGTAGTGACCGAAAGAACGAGATCGCGAATACAAGCGGCTGAAATGAGTTTCCTCCGCAGGGTGTCTGGGTTTTCCCCTAAAGATAGGGTGAGAAGCTCAGTCATCCGGGAGGGGATCAGAGTAGAGCCGCTGCTCCTCTGCATCGAGAAGAGTCAGATGAGGTGGCTCGAGCATCTGATCAGGATGACTCCTGGACGCCTCCCTGGTGAGGTGTGCCGGGTACGTCCAACCGGGAAGAGGCCCCGGGGAAGACCCAGGGCACGCTGGAGGGACTATGTCTCCCGGCTGGCCTGGGAACGCCTCGGGATTCTCCCGGAAGAAGTGGCCAGGGAGAGGGAAGTCTGGGTATCTCTGCTCAAGCTGCTGCCCCTCCGACCCGACCTCGGATAAGCGGAAGAGGATAGATGGATGGATGAAGCTTGTAGTTTGGCAAACCAAATAAATAGGTATCAACTCTGATCTTCCAATAACAATGACACTAGCATGTTTTCTTTTGTCAAAATGTCAGCTACTGAAAATTTTTAATTATTTTTCACTTTCTAGCTTAAGATTAAGAAATTAACACAATTTAAGGAAAATTATAAAAAGAGCTGTTTTCCATCACTTGGATTCTGGTTCCATTGTGAGCTTAGCTTATCCTCTGTGTGTTGCTTGCATTTCCTCTTTGTTCATGTGTGTTTTTTCCACAATCCTAAGGCATTCATTATTATGCTGTCTGCTTTGATGTGAAAGTATGTCATTCAGTGTAAGTGAAATACATCTAATTCCCGACTACCTGGTACATGATTTACAGAAAACATAACCTTCCTTAAAACATTGCCTACTTTACAGATCTCACATGTTTAGAAATTATTGAATATGAAAAGGCACACAGGGCTGTTTTTGTCCAAACTCAGGGCAATATTATTTTTCTCTAATAACTATTAACTCAGTGGCCACTTTACTATGTACAGATAAACTAATCACAGGTAGTACCAAGTTTGCGTCCAAAATAGCCTGGTTTCAGCAATGTGTTGGAATTATTTTTCTGGTTTTTTAGTACATTCTGACTTAACAACATCACAAAATAATTACCCATTTGAAAAAAGACCATAAAGTGATGCAGTGAATCACTGCACCAAATCAAAATTAAACCAAACCAAATTTTAATTGTCACATACAAATGAAACATATAGCAGAATATGCAGTGAAACGCATAGTACAACCAGTGCTGTAACAAACTGTTATTTGATTATTTGTTACCTTGAATGAGTCTGACCTTTCTCTGTTGAACCTTCTCTCACGTTTCTGCAACAGAACTGCTAGTCACTTAATGGTTTTGTTTATCACACCATTGTAGACCACCAAGACAGTGGAACCAAAAACTGTGACCTCGCTATTCATAATGTGGTAAAAGCCACCTAGATCAAATGTCTTGCCTATTCTAATGCTTGGTGAAATAACACCTAAACCAAAACTAAACTATAACCGGCTATTTTGAGAAGCAATCATTACTAATCAGGTGTACCAAATAAAGGGATTATTCAATATGTTGTAAAATTTAGCGTCGGAACATGTGCTTGAAATATTCTAATTAGGTTAGAGCACCACGTGAGAACAACTTGAACGGCAAATCAGATTTTTTTCTTCTTTAAGTGAACACTGTGTGCATTATGGAAAATGAGACAATTTACTTGGCCAGTTAGCGATGCGGAAGTCTCCTCATGGCACACTATTATTTAGACAGCATAACATTTAAATAAAACACTGGAAACTGATTGCTGTATGACTTACTACAATATATAAAATGTAACATCATATTATATCAACGCATCAGTATAAGAAACTCATGTTCAATCATGAGTTACTGAAACTTATTTATTTTTTACAAATTCTACAATGTGTTTGCAAAAAGAGTAACTATAAATGCAGCAAAAACTTACAAAAAGACACTGCTAACAAACCCATTCTAGGATTATGACATGGACATGGTGGAGCGTCATATATACAGTAGATCAGAATTCACTGGAATGCAACGGAGCAGGTGGCGAGTGAAGGAAGGCTCATCATCGCTTGATTAAGTGTAATTCATTGTGAGTTGGTATTAGTAGACAAGTAAGTGACAGAAATGTGACATCAGGTTGCAAATAGTAAAACTTTGACTACTGGTATGTCTGCCTTTATAGTGACGTTGAATTTGGTGTTTCATAAAACTATGTTGTTTGGACACTTTAAATCCCTCCTAGGAGGGGACTGGGCGGTCTCTTGGTCTGGAATCTCTACAGATTTTATTTTTTTTCCCCAGCCTCTGGTGTTTTTTTTTTTGTTTTTTTCTGTCCACCCTGGCTATCGGACCTTACTTATTCTATGTTAATTAATGTTGACTTATTTTTATTTTTTATTGTGCCTTCTATTTTTCTATTCTTCATTTTGTAAAGCACTTTGAGCTACATTTTTTGTATGAAAATGTGCTATATAAATAAATGTTGTTGTTGTAAAGTTTATGTGTGAAAAGATGGTGATATCCGGAGGGGTATAATTGATACACATGCCTGCATGATGCAAATCCACATACATTATTATTTGATTTCTATCTATTATTGGATGTTGGTTCATAGGTTGTTCATATAACTCCCCAGGAAAGGTCAAAGATATCAAGTCTGAATAGAAATTAGAAAGCATTTATTGCCATTGTACCAGTACAATGAAATTGTAAAATCTACACCTGTAAATGGTGCAAGTACAACAAACAATGACAAACAAGTGCTATAAAAAAGTACACATCCTATAACACATACATACCATACATAAATAAATAAGATGCAGAAATTATCCACTAAAGTAATCATTTTACATACCTATGGGGAGGAAACAGTTCTATGTTTTGTAAATTTAGAAAACAAATTTTTTTGTTCTACTTTTAATGCTCTTGTACCCGCTGCTGGAGGGCAGTAATGTGAACAATGAGTGGCCAGTAATGGAAAGGTCTTTAATGATTTCTCTGGCTCTGCGAATCATTGGGCGCTGGAGTTATATTCCAGGGAGGGCAGATAGCAGCCAAACATTTTCTCTGCCATGGATATTACCCTCTGCAGAGCTTTTCTGTCTGCTGCTGTACAGCCAGTGTACCAGGTTTAAATACAGTATGCTAAAATACTCTTGGTGGTTAAACGGTCAACAGCAGGCTTCCCTTCATTTCCACTTTCTGGAGAAGTCACAGGAAATGCAGTCACTGCTGGAACTTTTTGACCACTGCCAGAGTGTTTGCTGTCTAGGACAGTCCTCAGAGATGTAATGTAAGTTCCCTGGAACTTAAAGGAGGTGACCCTCTCCTCCAGGTTCCTGTTGATGTAGAGTGGGGATGGCTCTGCTCTGTGCCTCCTGAAGTCAATGATGATCTCTTTAGTTTTGTGGGTGTTGAGTGAGAGGTTGTTATTGCAGCACCACACTGACAGCTTCTGCACTAACCCTAACCTTATGTGCTGACTCACTGTCACCGGCTATGAGACCTACCATGGTGGAGTCACCATCGAACCTGATGTTAATGATGCTGGAGTAATTAGATGTACAGTCATAAGTGTACAGGGCATGGAGAAGAGGGCTTCACACATTACACACTTCATGTCATTATTAGTATAACATGGAAAAAGTTTGTTTTTTCTGGCATGTGTTCAGAATTTCTTGCCTCACATTTACTGTCATCCTACACTTACACAGATCTTTGTAGACACAGAACACACCTGAAATGTACAGTATGTATTCCAAATAACAATATATTATTAACCCTATACAACTACAGACACCTCACACCCAGAAGAACACACTTGAGCTCTGAGAATTTTGCAACTTCCGTTCCGTTGGGGGGTTCTGGAGATGGGATAGCAGACTGAGGCTGCTTGTGCTGATCAACACATTTGCAAAACAAAAGACACTGATGGAGAGGTGTGAAGGAATTTAAGGTGGCCTGGGATTACGAGTTTTTCATAGGCTTCAGGGATTCTAATGTTAAATGTCTATATAGCATCATATTCCAATACTAAGCAAGTCTGTATCACTGTATAGATACATCTTAGAACACCTTGCACATATTACATACACATATATAAAAACAACCAAGCACTGAAATAGAGAGCCAAGAGCTGCTATGTCCATACCACTGCCATTGTAGCAGCAAGTCGCCATTGAGGCAGAAAGGACCTCAGTGGTGGAGGCAGCTACTAAAATCTGTACCTACACAAAAGCTGATTGGAATTTGTCATGGTGGCAATCCCAGTATCCGCTAGTTAAGGAAAATAATCTTCTGGGCAAGGTAAGCATAAAGATTAAATAAAAATCAAAAAGTCTTCATTGATAGAAACCAGAGGAAGAGAGGAAGGCCAATAGCCTGAGTAAAACTTTTGAGAGTAGTAAAGTGAGAAAGGAGTCTTTCTCACCAATATAAATACTTATTTTAAAATGTTATCGATTAGATCCTACCAGGTTTTAAAAAAAGTTTTGAACAGATCCTCTAAGTGAGAATTTGAATTTTTTCCAATTTCAAATAGTTTATAACATCAGTTACCCACTGACTTAAAAGAGGTGGTTTAGGATGAGCAAGATAAGTCTACATGCTAGTAGTGAAGTAAAAGCAATTACAGTTTGTTTGTCCTTCTCCACTTTAAGCTCATCTGGGAGTACACCAAACAGAACTATTAATGGATTAGGAGGGATTGTGACACCAATGCTGTGTAATAGGCATTTAATTTTTTTTGTCCAGAATGATGTTAATTTGTTACAAGAGTGTTCATGGCTCACCATACAGAAGAACTTTGCCATTGGTTCTTACAAGAAAAGGTGATGGAAAAAGAAAAGGAAGATGCAACATTGACAAGCTTCTGTTCCAAGACAGCCGCTTACCCCAGGAAAGCAACCTGAGTCAGTGTCAGGTGCCCCTTCAATGTAATAGGAACCAGAGCATAAAGAGAAGTGTGTACATTGCAACGGGTACATGTGTTGTAAATGTAGGAAGGATGGTCCTTGGGTGTGTGGGAACTGTTAACATTTGAATTTGATGACTGCATATAGCGTGGAACTGACCTCTCTGCACTATTCTTTCCTCTGCATGTCGTGGAGTACAAAAGAAACACCACCATACACCAAAATGTGGAGACTGGGCAAGATCAGAAAGAAAAAAACACACGGTCACTGATTACAACTGCAAGAAGTCATGCGAATAATATGAATAATGTTGTATCCGTGCCACAATATTTTCCGAAATGTACTATACAGGTCATAAAATGAATAATTCTAAATACCATATATACCTACAGTATGTCTCTGTTTATTATTAGTGTGGCCTTGACATCATAGACCATAAGGTGCATACTAATTCAGCGGATAATTCAACAGGAACACTCAATAAAATTTAAATAAAAAAAATTCAAGTGAGATAGAAAGAAGGCAGATTCACCAGCGTTTGTGTGTAAGAGAAAGAAGGGACAGAGCATTTGTGGGGGATTTGTGCACTAAGAAAATGAAAATAAAACAGTATGTGCTCAGACTGGTGTCACTGTGCCTGTCTGTGCTGGGGATGAATTCCACAATATATATATTTATTTACCTGTTTTTAGTTTGAATATTCAAATATTTTTTGGCTATATTGACAGCTCTAGTAAACAATGTTAACTTTCCGATGCTGAGCAATGTCTAGAAAATCCGGCCACGAGTTTGCCATCAAAGACACTGGTTAGTGCCGGAAGCAATGTAGTCACGTATCAGCGTTAATGTCTGAAACCAGCAAAGTTTCACAAGTTGGTGTTGTAGACAAATAAATATGTAAAGAGACCACAATGAGTGTTGTGAAGTAGTAGAGATGTCAGGGACAACAAGTATTATGTAAGGCTTTTGTTGTCAGGAGTAATTTTAAGATTTAAATTCTCCGGCATTGTCCCATAGTGGCAGCATTTCTGGAAAAAATTTTAAACGTTAAATACTGGTTATCTGCAAATAAATGTTTATTAAAATCTGCAATATTTAGGCATTTTGTGTAACTTTTATATTCTATTTCTATTATTATATTTAGTGATCACGTTTTACTGATACTGTGATTTGTCAGTTTTTAAGCTAAATTATTGTGCAATATTTAGAAGCTGCTCCTGAGCCACAAGTCACAGCATTTGTGATAACTGTTTTTTTATTGTTCTATGCCAATTAACAATGTAATAAAAAGTCACCCTTGCATTAGAACACAAAACAGTTAATATTTTGACAGTATATTATGTAGCAATGATACATCACGTTTTAAACTTTGGCTTTAAAAAAAATTATATCACAAATTAAACTGCAATTGCAATATCTGCCAGAAAAATCACATTACAGACCTAACATATACACATACATATACACACACACACACACACACACACACACTTATTCTTTAATTACATTTTTTTGCAAATAACCATTTAAAAATAAAAATGGAACACTTTTATAGTAATGAAAAAAAAAATAAATCCCAGTTTCTAGTATTTCTACTGTTGCTATCTGACTTTCCTAAACTCCATAGTAATATTTGGAACATTTGAAACAAATGCCTTTTGGTCTTTTCTGATAAGCACTATCATGTAATCCCACTTTTTTTCTGAAAATACATATGTACAAATATGTATTTATGATATAGTTTTTGTTGGCAGCTGTGCTAGGAAATATGAGCTGTCTCAGAGAGAGGAGAGTTTAATCTAAACTCACAAAATGCTAGTGGAGATTACATACAACCAGTGATGTGGATTTTAAAGACAACAAATTGTTACTGTTACGTTCCACTATAGATATAGAGCATCACCTATGCCAGACTCAAGGTCTAAATTCAGTCTCGTATTGTGTCCTGCACAGTTCACTTTGAAATAAAAATGGATGTTCATATTTCATCTGAAATGAACAAAATCAAATGTATCTGATACTTCTTCAAAAGGTAACACTACTGAAAAAACAAATTAATAAACAATTATCTAGGTGATAAATAACATTTTAAATAGATTGTTCAGTGGGATTGAGCAAGGTGATTGTTGGAATTCCCCAACTCATTTCTGATAAAAAGTGACTTTTGAAAATACTAAGTATTGATAGTTAGAGCTCAGTTTTTTCTCTGTGCCAGTATTTCCCAAGACTTCCATTTTAAAATCTTTCTGCATACTTATGCATAATTGACACAAATGAACACTGTTTATATACTGCATCTAAAATGACTTAAAAAAAAAAGAAATTTCTTACCCACTCAAAACACCCAGAACCAGGTTTAAAACAAAAAATGATCCAAAAATGACCAGACTGACAAAATATACCCATGGAAGCTCATAACCCATTGCATCCTGCATCTGGAAAAAATAGAGTGAGAAACAGAAAGTTAGAGAATAAAACAGAGGAACTGATGCAAAACCAGTAGAATTAACAATGACTAAAAAAATGTTATAATTTTAACTTAAAGGTACAGGTTTAGAGTCATATTACAGTTATTAAGATATTGTATATGCCACCTTAAAAAATGAAACATAATATTTTCAGATATATGTTGGTATTATTCAGAAATTTTTACCAGAAATTAAACTTTACTGTCACTCATGGACTTTACATACCTTTTTTTGTTTGTCTGTTTGTTAACATTGCAGGGCATCTTTGTGCCTAAGCTGTGCTTTTCTGCAGTTTTACTCTTAGTCATCATTTGGTCATCTGATTTTTCAAATTTAATTTGAAAGACAGAGGTGACCTGACCCCTTCAGAGTTTGGCTGATCAATAAATACCTAAAAGAATATTTATCTTAAGTGTTTAACCTCAAGCTTAACTGCTGCTTATTCTGAAAGACAGTAATATGTCTCTGGGGTGGATAAAATAACAAAAATACAATAAAAAATGAGTTTAATGCGGAAAGAACTAAAGCATATTAGCAGCACATGGAAGCTGGGGAAGAGCTCTGAAAATCAGCATTTTGATAGGCAACTTTCAAGGCAACATAAACCAAATAACAGCGTCCCAAAGAGTACAAATAATCAGATCCCAAATTGTAGGAGAACTGGTCAAACAAACTACAGAATTACTAAATGTTACTAAACAGTTTTCACTAACATGTTAGACCTCACCAATTAGAATAGGTAGTCGATTGACGAGTACTTCACAAGATAGTCTTGTAATGTGTATTTGCTTTCTCTAAAACAATAATTTGCTTCAGTATTTCCTCAAAGGATGAATCTCACTGTCCTCAATCAGTTAACACATTTTCTCTGGAATGCCTCTAATGTTGTTGCATCATTTTTGTAATAAGGAAATCTAAACTGCCAACAATAATTAAGATGAGGCCTAAAAATACAAATCTACAATATCTTATAGGTATTCTCCCTTTGTTCAGCATGTTTAGTTTTTTGTTTAGTACGCTAGTTGGTTGTGGACAGTGGATTCTATAAAACAGAGCTAAAAAAAAGTCAAAAATTGAAAACCCATACTTCTAATGCATGGGAAAAAACAGTAGACATACTTAGACCCTAACACTCTATATTACAGAACCTTTTCATTTATAAGAGAATAATAATATATTTTGGAGTAACATGGTTTTGAGCATGACGTGTTTTGGTGTGCAGTATATATTAAAAGAAATACATAACATTTGTCTTTGAAATAGCATAAAGAGACTGGTGAAATAGTCAAGTAAACAAATAGAATGTTCTACAGGAGTGGTTCAAAGAAACTAGCTGATGTAATATTCATTCACATACCTTGTAAAACTTGCCATTTGGCACGTACACAGTTTTACATAATAGAATAAGAACAGAACTCAAGACATACTGAAGAAACAAGGATATATTGAAATTACAATTTGTATTTTAGGGTACATAAGCTGGTTATGCTCTCTACAACACATCTTATGTCTTTTAGCCAATTTTGAGAAAATTAAGATTAATTCAGTACTGTTATGCAAATTCAGTTGTCTATAACTTGAGTCTCTTCTTTTATTCTGTGACCATTTGCTGACTAACGTTACTCAGTGTCCCTTACTAGATTTCTGTAGCAGGAAGCTCCCTTTCAGAATTTGTTGAAGGGAAATAAAAGACGCATTGCACAAGTTTCATTCTTCCTAGTTTCTAACTCAAAGAGGTCCAAGTTGAGGACAAAGTTTCTTTCTTTAACATATTTCCAATGTGTTTCTCCTACTCATTTACTTCACTAATTTGATTTATTAAGGTGTCTCTATGACATCTGATGGGATAACAACTTCTGTACTTGCAACCTGATCTATCTTTAACTATATATTAATGTCTCCTTCCAATTTCCTATAAGTCCACCTTTCTCTTCCACTTTAAAACTGATACTTTTTCCATACTAGGCTCACAAATTTTAGGTTTTGAAGTCTTGTTCTGTAGTTCTTTCATGAAGATCTTCTGTTATCTTTTTGTTAGATTTCATTATAATCTTTAATGCACAAACTGCTCATCCCATACATTACTATGTTTTACATTAACTGCATTAGTGCAGTAGTGAAACTTCATTTGCTTTACAATGGTGTTCTAACACTAACTTTTAAAATGTTTCTATATTTATATTCCTAAAAGTGTGCACTAAACTTCCAATCAGTATATTTTGTCATTTCTTCATCATAAAGAGTTATTTTAGTATTCTTGTCATCTTGCAAACAACTTCTTTCTCATTACTGGTTACTGTAATTGCTTTTGTGAGTTTTATTATTACACTTTTACTAAACAAAATTCAGAGTAACAGAAAACACAGATAGGAACAGAATCCGAATTGCCAAACACCCCATCCTATCCCAACCCAGCCTTTACCTCCACAATCCCATCCTGCAAAGTAACAATTCCTTTGAAGAAAAGGAGGGAAAGGGAAATTCAGCAGTATTGTTCCACCCGGACAGACGAGAGCAGAACTGAAGGAGCACTATATAAATGATTCAGTAGAAAGCCAGGACTTGAAAATCTGATTTGAAGTCATCCGATTTTAAACGGATTTGCAGGATGCACCATTAATCCATGAAATAGACAACCTGAGATGAATTAAAATGTGATACAGTAATGATCTTGGCGCCTTCTGGAAGGAAGTAAGAAGTAGTCTGGCTGCTATAGTACTAAGACAGAATAATTTACGTTGGTGAGTATTAGAAGGTAATACAGCGAGGCCTAAGGGAAGGAATGTTTCACATAACACAGGAATACTTAAATAAAGATAAACATTGACATATACTGTATGAGATGAAAAAGGGAAAAAAACTAGAGACCAGTGCCAGAAAAATGTGGAAAAAAGTGCCAAGTATACCAAGAGGGCACAACAGTAGTATGGGTTAGTGGCAAAGCCCATCAACTGGAGCTTACAAAATTTAAAGTTGGGTTTATTGGCAGTTGTGATTTCTGGGTAAATATTTAACATTGGATAATACAGCATCCCAGAGAAGAAGGGAAAGAGAGGGGAAAAGTAATTGGAACAGAGAAAAACCTGGGGAAAGGTTTATGAAATGTTTTACAAAGCACAGAGAGTATAAATAGATTCTTCTTGGGTGAGTAGGTAGAGAAACCATTAATGGAAATTCCCCATGTCCTCAGCACTGATCAAAGTTGTAAATAGAAGGGAGCCATGCAGAAAGAGCAAGGTTATGGATGGTGTATGTAAGTCATCTTCCAAAAGAAGCAAGGAGCTTTTTACACACAATGAAAGACAATGATGACATATGACAAGACAGAGAGCAGAGAGAGCATTAAGATTTTAGGAAGGTAAAGAGAATGCACTGAAACCAATTAGAAGAATACAGACAGCACCTGATCTGAAGCCACTGTATTGCTACTTCCAGACTCGGTAGCTGACATAATTTCACTCAGTGCAATGTCTGCATAACCTGCTTGCAGCCATTGTGACGATTCACCAGCATCAGTATTCTCAGTTACCACCGCCAGCCCTTGCTCCATTTTGAAAAAGATATAAATCTTGGTAAGCTTAGCGTTCTGCAATTCCCGTTGCAGGCGTACCTTACGTTTAGCAGCACCACTCTTATAATGTTTTCTGGATCCACTGCTACTGACTGACATGGTGTCATCTGGCGAGAGTATAAAAAGTGTCAAATTGTTCAAATATTCAGCGTTTACTAACGGGGACCAGAACTTATCAACAGAATTGCTTTGATTTACCTTTTACAGGCTCAAATTTTGAAAACTGTTGACATCAAATCAAAGTTCAAAAGTACCAATTATTTATGATATTAATGTATATTTACACCATTCATGTGACGTCCTTCAAAACGTCTTCCGTTCACATCTGCTATGGCATGCCAAAGATCACCCAATTTGGGAATGTGCACTTCTCTGTAAGGCAGACTAGGATGTGTTGTGCCTCTGATTGTGGCTCTGAGCCTCCGAACTCCCGAAGGCTAAATTTGTGTAAACTTTAGGCCTGCCAAATACATAATATTATCATAGATTGGATTGGACTTGCCTGGTGATGTCTCATGTCACTGAAACTGTAAATTATTAACGCAATGAACTGTGCAAATGATTTAAGTTATTCCATTTTTTTTTTTTAATCTATACGGCTCCGGGAGGGCCCCTAAGCTCATAGGCCCTTGTGCTTTGCAGTCTACACAACCCATTGCTACGCCACAGCGTCTAACATATCAGAAAACTATTTATACTGAGAACAGGTTAATTTCAGAAGCATTAAGTGTTATTCCTAACTTACAAGATAGCTAATAAAATAGCTACTCCTAGCTCTGACTAAACATTTAGCAGTGATAGCCTGGGCAATTCCTGTTACAGTTAAATAGGTACAAACCTTAATTAGGTCTTGCAAATTAATAACGATGATTAAGAATAAGTATTGTATCATCAACAAAATGGTCTTACAACAAAATGTTATATAAAGTTTTCTTAAACTGCAGAGGATTATCAGGTCTTTATCACTCTAAAAAAAGTTTTCTGGATCTAATCCATTCATATGCCTCCCTGACCACACTCACTGTAAGGTCAAGATGAAGCTGTCAGAATTTCACCATCTCAAATTTTTAACTTAAAGATGTACTGATACAAAAAAGTGGCATCAATAAATTTGGTAAATTAAAAAAATAAAAAACACTCAAATGTCGAGATCATTTTTTTTATGGTAAAGTTAGTTATCTGATTGCAGATCATCCCATTGGAACTCAAACTGAAGACTTTGATAAAGGAGATGAGACAGAGTATAGGAGTCAGGCGGAGAAGTCTGTTTCTTGGTGCAAAGAGACTGTATCTTAACAAGGAGCTGGTTATTGACTTTCACCCCACCAAAGAGCCTCTATGTCCAGTCACTGTTCAAAGAGTGGATGTAGAGATGGTCCACTCCTACAAGTACTTGAACGTCCACATTAATGACAGGTTGGACTGCTCTTGGAACACAGAAGAATTATCTAAAAAAGGGACAGAGCAGGCTGCTTTTCCTTAGGAAACTGTTTCTTTAAAGTGACATCCTTCACATCTGCTATAACTCTGTGATGGCCAGTGCAATTTTCTACTCTGTGGTGTGCTGGGCTGGTAACATCACTTCAAGAGAGGCCTGCAGAATCAACAGGCTAATGGTAAGCTCAGTTATAGGAGGCAGCCTGGACCCCATGGAGCTTGTAGTGAAGGAGAAAATTAAAACAAAACTTAGTGCCATCGTGAACAATGTTGCACATTCTCTCTCTGACACACTAAACACACAGTACTTTCAGCCAACAAATCATTCAGCAGAAGTGGGTTAATAAACGCTACTGGGGCCCCTTTATATCAACAGCAATATGTCTACATAATTCCTCACAGTGACTTTTTCTTTCTTTTTTACGTTCTTGCTTTATAGTCATTCTAGTGTGTATGTGTGTGTGTATATTTAATTACTTTCTTACAAGTTACTTATATACCTATTTATGTATTTATTTAATTAGAGAGCTTTTATAAAAAGCCAAACTTCCCCCTGGGGCCAAGTAAAGTTATATCTATCTAAACATGAGCTCTATTAAAAAGTATGTAAGAACTTGTGAGACCACCAACACCTCTAAAACTGTACATAATTCAAAAGTAAAGTTCCCTCTCAGGACCAAACTGGAATTAGCAAATGTTATTCATCGTGAGAACACCCTGCAAACACAACTATCTATTCAAATGTAATAATTTTAATGCTTTACAAAGATCACTTGAAATGTATTTATTACAGTGACATGTTTATTTAATGTATTAAGGCTCAAACAAACTACTGATTTACCCATGAAGCTGAATAGATATATTTCATGTTGCTCATGTTAAAACACTGCAAGGTCACCTCAACGATGTACTTTTATTGCAATGGCACATTTACAAACAACCTATTTATTAAAAATCTTTCAAAGCTGATTTAGTCTGTTAAAAATCACAATTCTGTATTGGCATTTGAGCTTAAAAGCATAGCTACCTGCCTCATCACATTCTAGACTTGCAAAAATCTGGTAGAAATGTTTTTTTATTTAAATATTGTTTTACATTCACCTATTCAAAGCCAAACTCGAAATAAGGTGCAATGCAGAAATCAAACCCAGACACAAAAAGTTAGTTCTCAAAAAAGACCACATATTACAAGAACATGATAAAAAAGTAGCCATTTTGTTTATGTTTATGCTTGCCATATGCTTGTCTGATGAGGTGTGCTTGGTGTTACCGAGATGATCTTCATATGATAACCTAGACAGCACGATAGTTCATAATCTTGCTTTTCAGGCCAGTGTCTGTTTGTGTTTTCACGAATCTGTAATGTTATGCTATCTTTAAACCAGTTACACTTGTCCTTCCATTGCAAATAAATACAGCATGATGAAACACACAAAGTTGTACATCATTACCCAACCAGAATACAAGATACATAGGTTAGGGGTAGGCTACAGTAGCTTTGGCATTGAAGGGTTATGGTACTATGGACAAGTCTTGTGTTCCTGCCGGAGACTTACATTCTCCAGTGCTTTTACCATTGTTTCACCACAGCTATCAAGACTAGCTAAATAAGCATCTAAAAGAAGGATACATCCTAACATTGGGGTTTTCTGATGTTTCACAGTTGTCATGCTTTATTTCTTTATTTAATACAGTGCATTGCCACACCCACCACATGACAAACCAACTCAGGAACCCAGATTAGGACGCAAGTGCAGCCATGTGGCGGGTGACACCTCAGCACCAGTTCAGATGGAATGGAAATAGTGTGAGGTTTTTTATGGTGGCCGGAGGGCCAATTCTGCCACCAACCCCCAGGATTTTCCCTGCAGGTTGGAGGACCTACATGCAGGGCTGGATGCATATTAACATCATACCCTGGATGGAGCAATTGCAGGATAAGGGCCAACGAAGTGAAGTTTCTTTTGGCGTTTACGGGATTCGAATCCCTAGCCTCAGAGCCACCACTCTACTAACATATATACAGTATATAAAATCATTATTTTTTGTTTAGTTGCTTTTGCTTGATTTTGGTATTCATTTACCTTTCCCCCTTTGCTTTATGTATGTAGTATTTATCTGCTCTTCATAGACAGCTAAGTATTATGGCTGTCTCTAATTTAACAGAACTAGAATACTGAAAAAAATACCTTTTAGGGTCACTTGGGAGGGCACCCGTTTACTTCCCCTAGTGCCAGAAGAGTGGGCTTGCTAGGTTTACACCACACGTTATTTTGTTCTCCCAGTCACTAAAAAATATTTTGGCAACAACCCTTTGTTTTCTTAATGAGAAAATCACCTTATGGTGTACTGTCTAAGGTTGGTTCTTTCTTTATCTCTGGAAAGGTTCACTGCACCCATGAACTGGTTAAGTGGGTTATAAAGTGAATGAATGGAAGGATGGTGTTGCGGGCCATTATCTGGCTGGGACACCAGCTGGATGGAAGGACCAGAGGAGAGAGCATCTGCCGGGCACAACCTCCTGGGTTTCTGTGCTACCATGGATTCCCGTAGGGCATGCTGGGACTTGGAGCGTGACACAGCAATATTGGGTTCTGTGGGTGCTGTCAGGGGGAGCTGTAGAACGCTATATGAGGCTTTCACCACACCTGGGATTGATTCCAGGTCCGATTAATGAGCCACTTGGAACACTCTCAGGGTCTGCTTAAAAGATTCATTCAGAAAGCCAGAGTCAGGAGGATGACAAGGTGACAAAGAAGAAGAGACTATAAACAGTGTATTTTGGTGCCCTGCTTATTTGTAGTATGCTGTTGTGGGGAGCGAGGGAAAAGCACTAACCCACTGAAATAAACGTGTTTTGTGTGGCAAACTCGTGTCTCTGCCTCTCTGTGTTAGGGTGAGGGTGTTTGAACATGCCCCTGGTTTCTACAATGGACATTTGAATAAATTTGGCTTTAGTAATATTAAATACAGTTTACCTACAATGTGTACAAATGGCAAAAGACTCACCCAGTATAACACATCCGTCCATCCCTCCATAGTGATGCACTGAAAGACAGTTAACATAGCAAATGCAAAATTGTCAAAGTTGGTGATGCCATTGTTGGGTCCCTCCCAGCCCAGTTCACACGTTGCATTGTTTTTACAGTGCCGTCCATGTGACGTGTTTGCTGCACAAGGAGCTGGCTTCTCTTCCACAATCACATCTGTTAAAAAATAAAAGGTATCAGAAACAGAAACGACATTCAAATATATTATTATTCAAGGCATAGACTTAATAACATAAACATAATATTAAAAGTGACATTACAGCTTTTAACTTTTTACTACCGATTCTTTAGCTGAGACAGTTGTAGATTTATACATATAAATGAGCCAAAGAGTGCCAAAGGCTGCAAGGTCAGTTAAAATTTGGTGTGAGCAGTGAAATCAAGGCAAAGGATACAGCTCTGGTCTTATATTTTGGTCTTATTTAATAGTGAAGTCAGAATATTAACTCTATCATTTGGAATACTGTATGTGATAAAACCTGTGGTTACAGGTTTTTGTTTCAGCCACTTTCCTTAAGTAGAAGCCAGCTATTACAACTACTACATACTGTTTTTCAAAATTCTACTATCATTCATTAAAAGTCTGAAAACCTATCTGCTTCTTTTGCTCTTAAAGAGATTCATTCAAAGTATTTCTTCTTATTCTAATTGTTGACAAAATACAAGTAAGCTAATTTGGTCTTCCAGTTTGAACATGTGCACTATAAAATAATTATTTGAATAAAATATTAGAAAAGTAAACACAGACCATGGAAGGAGGCCGATGAAAATTCTGAATGTCTGCAAATCATTCTGATGCTCACAGAAAAGCTAAACCCACAGTTTTAGAAATATTATATGATTAAGCTACATATTTTATCAATAGCAAAGACTGCTTGTAAATTAAAAATCTTTTGGAACAAAAACCTGAAGCCACTGTAGTATTCTAGAAACTGTTAGAAAACTATTCTGTACATAGTTTTTTCAGCTAAAAAGGTGGGCCAGCAAACTAATTTTACAACAACAACAACATCATTCATTTATATAGCACATTTTCATACAAAAAGTAGCTCAAAGTGCTTTACATAATGAAGAAAAGAAAAATAAAAGACAAAATAAGAAATTAAAATTAGACAACATTAGTTAACATAGAAAAGGAGTAAGGTCCGATGGCCAGGGTGGACAGAAAAAACAAAAGACAAAAAAAAAAAAAACCTCCAGATGGCTGGAGAAAAAAATAAAACCTGTAGGGGATTTTACATATACACACAGCAAATAACAACCAACCCATCTTTCATGTAAACCTGCTTTTCCAAAGGAAATTCCAAAGATACACACCCATCTTAAGACATTCAAGTACAGCAAACCTACAATAAGACAATCCGGATTGGCACAAAATGTCCTTGTACTGTGGGAGCAAAATGGAGTCCTAAGGGAAACCCATGTGAACAATAAAAAGGTAGTAAAAAAAAAAAAAGAAAATGAGAAAAATAAAGCCTGGTTGTCTAACAGCTTTCAAGAAATATATTATTAACATGTCTTTAGGCTTCCATGAATGAGGGGAAATGGCGAACATAATGTCAAATACTAATGCATGTGGTCACACCAGCAGGTTTGCATGGCCAAAGCCACAATAACTTCATATCATTGAGGCCATATTTGATCTAGATAGATCAACAGCCAGAAAGAAGAAATGACAATTAAAAGAAAATAAATAGTTAAAATGTCTGAACACAATGAAACCACACACAACTGAATGCAGATCCTGATACACTGATGAAGTCACAGCAGAGCTTCCTGAATTTATACGTACAAAGCAGTAAGGGCCCTCTGATATATAATCAATCCTGCCTGCTCAGCCCCAACCAAGTAAAAGTGAACCTGCAAATTCTGACAAAACAGAACTGCTTCCTTCAGAGTAGCACATGTATATGACTTTCAGGACTCAGCACCTGAACAAACAGATAAATAACATCCTTAATGCTATAAAATAGTATATGCATGCTAAACACAACCAGGTGAAGGCATAATCGCACACTGCAGCAAGATCAAGCTCAAAGACTTGCAATGACTTGCAAAGCAAAGACCTAACAATGGCATAATCTTCTTAATTAGTGAAAAATAGCTGTATGATGTGAATGCTAGCAAACACTAAGCAATTATAACAAATATGAAATGTTTTGTGTCAGTAGGTCATTTAACTTATTTGAATTTTTATATTAGAATAGTCTGGGGGAACTTTTTGGTTGCGTTTTTGCAGTTTACAATAAGGTACTGTTGTAGTTGCTTTTTAAACAGGTGGTTTAAATATGTTTTTCTTTTTTTGGATATACAGTACAGGGCATTTTATTTGAATATTACATCACTTCACTACCAACAATACACTATAGAATATTGTATGCAGAAGTGAAAGTCACTTTTTTATTAACAAAATACAATTGTTTATTTAAACAAACACTTTTTTTTTGCAAATAGTTCCCTATAGATAAAAATAAGCAAAAGTCTACAATTTCTAACTGCTTTTTAAAATAAAATATATCAAACTACAATAATACATTTTAAAAATCCTAAGGCAAATGTATGTGGATGGTGAAGTAGAGGGAATGAATGGACTAAAGTATAATCGTCATAGTGATTGAAGTATTGTATATCCAGAAACTACTCATATTAGACAATTTAACAATTGACTTACTGAAACAATGTCCTCAAATAGCCTCCGTTAAGTTTTCTGGCTCATTTTGATCATTTGGTTTAAAACTAAAATGAATTCAATCTATTGAAGTTATGTTCAACTTCACAATAATTTCCATCTTCAATATTACTTCTTTTTATTATCTTTACTTAAGATCACAAAGTGTCTTTCTTCAAAAGAAACTGGAACAGTTGCAGTCCAATTGCTGCTCATGAGAACATCCATCCATCCATTATCCAACCTGCTATATCCTAACACAGGGTCACGGGGGGTGTGCTGGAGCCAATCCCAGCCAACACAGGGTGCAAGGCAGGAACAAATCCCCGGACAGGGTGCCAACCCACCGCAGTCATGAGAACATTACCTATAGAAATAGATTTTTGTTCTATCCAGGTAGTGTCAGTGATGCTTATTGGTTGCTTAGTGTTGTAATGTTTATGTACCCTTTTTACCATTAATCATTTTTGAAATTAACATTTTAATCTCTACTGCTTAAATACAATTTATCAATGCATGGTGCTCCGATTCATTGTTCTAATTTTGACACAAACCACACAGGTAAAGACAGATTTTAAAGAAATAATGTGGGTATCACTGCAGTGGCCCAATTAATTGTCTATCAGAACAATCCTAGTACAAACAAAACAAAAGCATATCCAGTTTCCTGTGAAGTCAGATAGTTATGTGCATCTCTGATATTGTGCTTGATAATGCAAATTCCACAAAAGGAAAATTGCACATCTCAAGGAGGAAAATCATTCTGTTCACTAAACACCCATTTATTTGGGTATTTGATATAGCGCCTAACTAGAGTTCAAGAACCCCCCTAGGCGCTTTACAACACAACAGTCATTCACCCATACATTCATACGTTGGTGATGATAAGCTACTATGTAGCCACAGCTGCCCTGGGGCACACTGACAGAAGTGAGGCTGCCGAACACTGGCGCCACCAATCCTTCCGACCACCACCAGCAGGCAAGGTAGGTTAAGTGTCTTGCCCAAGGACACAACAGCTGCATTCTCATGCCGGGAGCCAGGATCGAACCTGCGACCCTCCGATTGCTGGACCACCCGCTCTACCGACTGAGCTACTGCTGCCCTAAAGAAGACAAAAATATTACAATCCTCAAGAATTAAATGTGCATGTTGTCACCTAGTATTCTTTAATGTGCAATCTCTTAGATGATAGCACTCCTATCCATGTTGCCACTTAACAGAAGTATCTGATATGATATCTTATTGAAATATTAGCTGAGTTACCCATCATTGACATCTAGAATACTACTTCAGAAATGTAGAAGAATAAACAGCATTTCACTTCATTTCTTAAATAAATACATATTCCACTTTACAATGCACATAAATATTATATTTATGTAAATATTTCAACTAAACTGAAATAATAAATTAGATTAGATTAGACAAACTTTATTAATCCCTTGGGGAAATTCAGATGCACACAGCAGCAGAAACATAAAAACAAGGACAAAGCCTCACAGGACAAATAATAAAGCTAATCTATCAATTAATCAATCGTGAAATAAATAAATAAACAAACAAACAAATAATATATATTATGACCTGATAGCAGGTGGGTGCTATTGATGCTGCAGCATTAGGCCCATTCCTGAATTAGGCCCAGATGAAAACATGAGAGAATTTTCCGGAAGATGAACAGTTTTCCTTTGCTTTATTAACCTCAAAATAATTCACAGAATGAAATTTGAAGTCCGACTTTCAGACGCCTAGACAAAGCGTTACTTATTATATACAGTGGTGTGAAAAACTATTTGCCCCCTTCCTGATTTCTTTGCATGTTTGTCACACAAAATGTTTCTGATCATCAAACACATTTAACCATTAGTCAAATATAACACAAGTAAACACAAAATGCAGTTTTTAAATGATGGTTTTTATTATTTAGGGAGAAAAAAAAATCCAAACCTACATGGCCCTGTGTGAAAAAGTAATTGTCCCCTGAACCTAATAACTGGTTGGGCCACCCTTAGCAGCAATAACTGCAATCAAGCGTTTACGATAACTTGCAATGAGTCTTTTACATCGCTCTGGAGGAATTTTGCCCACTCATATTTGCAGAATTGTTGTAATTCAGCTTTATTTGAGGGTTTTCTAGCATGAACCGCCTTTTTAAGGTCTGCCATAGCATCTCAATTGGATTCAGGTCAGGACTTTGACTAGGCCACTCCAAAGTCTTCATTTTGTTTTTCTTCAGCCATTCAGAGGTGGATTTGCTGGTGTGTTTTGGGTCATTGTCCTGTTGCAGCACCAAGATCGCTTCAGCTTGAGTTGACGAACAGATGGCGGACATTCTCCTTCAGGATTTTTTGGTAGACAGTAGAATTCATGGTTCCATCTATCACAGCAAGCCTTCCAGGTCCTGAAGCAGCAAAACAACCCCAGACCATCACACTACCACCACCATATTTTGCTGTTGGTATGATGTTCTTTTTCTGAAATGCTGTGTTCCTTTTACGCCAGATGTAACGGTACATTTGCCTTTCAAAAAGTTCAACTTTTGTCTCATCAGTCCACAAGGTATTTTCCCAAAAGTCTTGGCAATCAATGAGATGTTTCTTAGCAAAATTGAGACGAGCCCTAATGTTTTTTTGCTTAACGGTGGTTTGCGTCTTGGAAATCTGCCATGCAGGCTGTTTTTGCCCAGTCTCTTTCTTATGTTGGAGTCGTGAACACTGACCTTAATCGAGGTAAGTGAGGCCTGCAATTCTTTAGACGTTGTCCTGGGGTCTTTTGTGACCTCTCGGATGAGTCATCTCTGCGCTCTTGGGGTAATTTTGGTCGGCCGGCCACTCCTGGGAAGGTTCACCACTGTTCCATGTTTTTGCCATTTGTGGATAATGGCTCTCACTGTAGTTCGCTGGAGTCCCAAAGCTTTAGAAATGGCTTTATAACCTTTACCAGACTGATAGATCTCAATTACTTCTGTTCTCATTTGTTCCTGAATTTCTTTGGATCTTGGCATGATGTCTAGCTTTTGAGGTGCTTTTGGTCTACTTCTCTGTGTCAGGCAGCTCCTATTTAAGTGATTTCTTGATTGAAACAGGTGTGGCAGTAATCAGGCCTGGGGGTGGCTACGGAAATTGAACTCAGGTGTGATACACCATAGTTAAGTTATTTTTTAACAAGGGGGCAATTACTTTTTCACACAGGGCCATGTAGGTTTGGATTTTTTTTCTCCCTAAATAATAAAACTGCATTTTGTGTTTACTTGTGTTATATTTGACTAATGGTTAAATGTGTTTGATGATCAGAAACATTTTGTGTGACAAACATGCAAAAGAATAAGAAATCAGGAAAGGGGCAAATTGTTTTTCACACCACTGTAGTTACTATTGTTCTTTGCGCTGTGACGTAAATATGAACGTCACAGCTCAAAGAACAATAGTAACTGTATAATAAGTAACACTGTGTCTAGGCATCCGAACTGAGTCACTTTGACCCAATGTCTCTGCAAATTCATTTTTTCTTACTCTGTTTCGTAAGAGAATTGCAAAATTTTGTGTATTTCATTGTTAGGTTTTCTGCATTAAGTGCACTTTTTAGACAATTGCTATTGAATGCTGATGTTGCATACTTTGATGTTAATCTCGAGTTGTTACGATACTACGTCGTTATTATTATTCATGTTCAATAAAGGCTGGCTGGTTGCGTTGCAAGCAATTAAGGCTCCTTGGTCAGTCTGACTGCGCATGTACAGTGAGTGTCGAATGCACATGCACCAATGCCGAGAAAAAATAGGCCTTTTTAGCGCTGCAGCATCAGGCCCAATTTCATCTTAAACTCGGCCCTGCCTGATAGCAGTGGGCAGAAAAGAGCCCCAGAGGCACTTCTTAGCACATTGTGCTGTATTGAGCCTGTGGCTAAAAGTGCTCCAAGAGAGTACCTGCTGGAGCGGATTTTTCATGATGGCATACAATTCTGTCATCATCCTCTTTTCCACAACAGCTTTGTGTGTCCAGGATAAGCCCTGCAATGGAGCAGGCTTTCCTGATAAATTTGTTCAGGCATTGTGCTTCTTTTAAGCTCAAGTTGCTTCAACAGGAGACCACAGTGTAGGATACCACACTGGCAACTATGGACTGATAGAACATTTCCTGCAGCTTGATGCACACATCAAAAGACTCAGGTCTTTTTAGTAAGTACAGTCTGTTCTGACCCTTCTTGTACAGCACCACTGTGTTGTCAGATGAGTTCAGTTTATTGTTTATATGGACAAACAAGGTACTTATAGCTCTGTACCACTTTCATGACCTTCCCTCAGATGGTGAGTGGTCTCAGAGGCTCCATGGCATAGCTGATGTCCACCACCAGTTCTTTTGTCTTGCTTATGTTGAGTTGCAAGTTGCTGTCCCTGTACCACCACACAAAGTTCTCCACAAGCCTCCTGTACTCTGACTCTATACAAATATACTGTCATTTATACTGTATTTATGTTATATACAGTTAATTTATATAAAAGTCATTTGAGGTGGATAAATGTCATATATCAAGTGCTTATTTATAAATAATTTTTTTGTTGTTTTTTGTGGAGCATATATAAGCAAAGATCTATTTGAAGTCACTTATGAGCAAGGTTTGCACTGTCTGGCCTTATGATATTGGCCTATTATGTCATCTGTCGGTATTTATTAAATGGCTTCAAAGACCTATAACTTCCAATGTATGGTTTTAAGCAGTTTTTTCACTGTTCTTGGCTTCTCTTTCCATCCATCCATCCATTTTCCAACCCGCTGAATACAAACACAGGGTCACGGGGGTCTACTGGAGCCAATCCCAGCCAACACAGGGCACAAGGCAGGAACCAATCCCAGGCAGGGTGCCAACGCACTGCAGGACACACACAAAAACACCAAGCACACACTAGGGCCAATTTAGAATCACCAATCCACATGTCTTTGGACTGTGGGAGGAAACCCACGCAGACACGAGGAGAACATGCACGCAGGGAGGACCCGGGAAGTGAACCCGGGTCTCCTAACTGCGAGGCAGCAGTGCTACCACTGCGCCACTGTGCCACTGTGCCACTGCAGCTGTGGACAGATTAAGAAAATAAGCAAATTTGAAGCTGACTGAAAGTAACTGTAAAATTATCTTTGCTGCTTCCTTGCATTTGCCTTTCAAAGCATTTCATCACAATGGAAGTGAGTACTAAAACTCTGTAATCACTAAGACTGTCATCTTTGTTGTCTACTCTCAATGAGACATGAGAAATGTTAGGAAAAACGACAACTAATTGATCTACTGGCAGTAAGTATTAGCTCTATACTGTACTGTATTCTCATTTTAAAATGCTTCTTTTTATGTCTGAAGAGAACTGTGAGAATGCATTTTTGAGACTGATGAATACAACTGCTACATGTGAGCAACTGAAGATGTGTAACTTGTAGATTTATAGAAAGACATGAGTCTTCCCTCTGTATCTTGAATTTCAACTAATTCATAATTAGTTTAAATGTCTAGTAGGGGAATAAATTTGACTGATAGTTTAGTTGAAGACTATCTACACAGAGATTTAACACATATAGATAAGTCACTGAATAACATACTTATTATCGAAGAACCAATATTTCATTTGAAGTAGATGCCACTGCATTGTATTAAAACAAGGAGTCCTTAATATGTGTGAACTCTGACGTAGTGATACATGTTGGTTGAAATTATGGTGATTTCCGATTTTTTAAAAATGTTTTGTTTTTTTTTAAACATGGACATTTTGTTCCACATCATGCAGTTTTTTTTCATTTTTAAAGAGCAAGGTTATTTTATGGAACATCTTGCAAATACCAAAGTTAACTGTTCATTACGGATCAAGTACTGCTTCTTAAATGTCATTCCATGCTTATGCATATGTTATGAAGTCACTATTTAGAAACCTTTCAAGCAAAGTGTTGCTGAAATTTGTCGCATTATATTTATGTTCAATATGCATGGTTAAGTAATCTCTAAAAAAACACAATAATTAATGAAGATAAAATCTAATCAAATCGGGATATTGTGAATTGAAATCAAACCGAATCAGTGCTAATACTCAGCCCTAGCGTTTTACTATCTTATCACAAAACTACCAGCCATGATTATAACAGAAATTAATACAAAAAAAAATGATTCAGCAAGAGAATACAATTGTCCAGGTTTTGAAATTAGAGACGCACAAAAAAAGAAATGCTTCTTAAATTTAAATGATCTGTCCAAATATTAATAGTCTGTAAACAAGACTATTGACCCTATAAAGATGTTCAGGTGCTTTATAAGGCGAGTACTAGTAAAGACTATCAAATATCATATCTGTTCTCAAAAGACTGCCAGTGTAGCAGGAAACTAACTAACTGGGGCTGTCAGAATGTGCACAGCAAAATTTAATACTGTAAAATGTCATGATCCAGCTTTACACAAATTACCAGACATTGCACAACTTAGTCAACATCCACCACAATGAATAATACAAAAGACTAAAAGTAACACACAAAATATTTCTGCATTTACAATTTATGAAGTTAAAAAAAAATTAAGGAATTTAGTTTATTTCTATCTTAAACAATTCAAAACAAAGAATTTAAACTCAGAAGGTTTTGTTTTCAAAAGAAACAAGAGGCCATACAGTGTGGAAAAAAATATGTATACTATACAAGTCAAAAATCGAGATGCATCAAGAATCACTTTATAATTGGATCATGGCACCATGAACTGTAATCGTATACAATCAACAGGTGCCCATCACTAATATATACATTGCATGAATGTCTGAAAATATTCAGATATTTTTTTAAGATTATGTCTCTCAATTATAATTCTATAATCTAAATTCTCTTACCCAGGGAAAGGCCATGGGGAAGCCAGACCCAATCTCAACAAGCACTGGGCACAGGGCAGGTACAGTGTCTTGACAAGGTGCTAGTCAATTGCTTTCCTTAAAAGGTGTTTTAGTATTTAATCTTGTACAAATTTCGAACTATAACACAAAGGTGCTACAAGAAGAAACATTAAACCCACGTGGGCAGAGGGAGAGCATGCAAACTCTACAAGCTTTGCTTGAATAAAGCAAAAGTTTCTTTTGGTCATGGAAATTATGCATAACATACTAGAGATACTAAACTTAATAGAACAGTATGGCAGAATGTCCAAAATAGGTAAAGCTACTATAATAATGTAAAAGGTTTAAATCAAATCTTATCAATTACTAGACAGTGCACAATATAGGATACTCTCATGGCTCACATTCTCTGGAGTTACTTGTTTTTAGATTTCCCCATCTTGTGCTTAGGGTGCTAAGCTAGAAGAAAACAGATGTGAAATGTTGTGTTTATATATGGAGTGTATTCCACAAAAGCATGCCTGAGTTTTGTAAGACATTTTACTAACAACTGTATTTCATAAAAAATTTATTAAAAATGAACTTTTTACTCCATGTTCAAATTTAGAGTTTCTAAAAATTAAAATTCTTCCATATTCACAAAATATTAAAATACATAAAAAGTAAAAATGGCTTTGACGCTTTAAAAAAAATTGAGAAATCAGACCAATTTATGCAAAATGCCCTTGGGCATTAAAAACATATTACACAAGTCAAAACTCCAATTTACCTATGTCAAGGTAGTAACATGTTAATCTGTAAATGCTAGTTCATACAGGCCACAAGGACAAGAACAACATGATAGGTTAATTGAAAACCCATATAACAAGTGTTGGAATTCAATTAATATTTGTATTACTTAATAAAATATAGTATGGTAGTAACCATTTGGGGAAAAAATCATTCTTGCTGGCTGTAACTGTAGTACATTTCCTGCAATTTTCTATGTTTATTGGACCAAAGCCACCAAGCAGGCAATTCATCAATTTAACACATTAACATCTATCCCATCCTCAAACACCCATACTCACTTTTGCGATCTATAGTATATCACGTAGATGCCGATGTAGATGCTGCGTCACAATGTTTTTCCCTCATATAAGAAAACAGCATTTTTTAAAATGTATTGTAGCATGATGTTGTCTACTCAAAGCAGTTTATAATATGGGTAACAGATTTCCCAGCATTAAAGCTATTTCTATGTGAAATGCACTCATTAGTTAGAAAAAGTGATTGTTACTCTTGATTCACTTTTACTAATCATATAAATATCTAACTAGGATAATCTACTGAAATTAACAATACTTGATGAGATTTATTCTTTAGTAAATTTCCCAGGTAGTAAGAACGATAATTTCTTTCCATCAATATGATTACAAAAAAGAAAAAAAACCTTAAATTCTGATAAAATTTTAAGCAAAAACCAATTTAGTGTTGCAGGAATGTTAGAGAATAACACTTACACAAACACCATATTCATATTACTACCAAAATTAGCACACAGATTTTTTTTAGTAGATTACATTTGATCCAGCTGTTTTTTGGCAACATAGAGTTGGAAAGTGAACTACAGTTGTAACATTTAGGTACATTTAAGAAGTTCAAAGATACTTCAAAGAGTCAGTTTCCACATTTTTATTTCTGAATATTTTTGTAAGAATGAGTAAAAGAAAAAATAACATTAATAACAAAATGCAATAACATGTATTAGTAGACTAATTTAAATATATACTTTTTAGTAGTAGTTTACAACATCATGTAGTTATAAAATGACATAAACAGCCTTGTGGTGACATAGTAGTCCATAGATAGCAGATGCCAATTCAAGTGATGTGAAGATGATGCTTAAATAATTCTTTTCTTTCTTTATTTCTAGATATGTAACTTTTTTTCTTTTTGCAGATAATTTACCTTAAGCAGCAGGAAGCCTAAGTGAGCCTCATGTATAAACGGTGTGTACACACAAAAATGTTACATATGCCAGTATCCACGCTCACATCGAGATGTACAAAAACTACACTTTTCACACACATTTTCACAATAGTCTCAGACCATGCGTATGCACATTTCAGCTCGGGTTTTGTGCAAAGGTGGCACCCAGAATCAAAGCAGTGCTACTGTTTCTGTGTGGTTTCCATTTCTTTTTGAGATTCGCATCCATGATGTGGGCTTTATCAAATACACAGAAATCAATTGTATATTGTTTACAAATTTAAGGCATTTGATTGTAATCATTCTGTAACAATATAACGGTGCATGGAATTGCCAAAAAATCCCTGCTACCTTGGCTGCTGTAGTGTTGTTAGAAGACATTGCAAATGGAAGAATTAGAAGAGAATGCGTATTTAGAGATCATACTGATTTCTTGTCCCATAACCCTCTTGGAGCTATATGCTGAACTGTGGCTGGCTTTACAAAGGCAGATTTTGAGGAATTTTGCTCTATCTATTCCTTTGCAAGTTCTGTCTGCCCTTGTGTTTTTAGCCACAGGAACATTTCAACGTGAACTGCTTGACCGATCAGGTATTTCCGAGTCATCACTGAGTCACACCATGACAGCAGAATGGTATGGTATTATCCGCTTACACTGTGGATGAACAGACAACTATCAAAGCACAATTTGAAGCAATGTCTGGTTTTCCAAATGTAATCAGAGCGGTCAACTGTACACATATTGCTAAAAAGGCGCCTTCAGAGAATAAATTAGCTTATGTAAATAGAAAACATTCCCACTCTATTAATGTGCAAATTACCTGTGATGCAAAAATGCGTCTTATTAATATTATGGCAAGATGGCCTGGCTCAACTCATGATTTATTCATTCTGAGAAATAGCAGTGTTGCAAAAAACTTGAAAATGGTGTTGTGTGTGATTGCTGGCTTCTCAGTAAGATAAAACATTTAATATTACCCCTTTGGTCAAAACTGTAAGTTATCTGTATGATGTAACCATATAAAACAATAACTTTGGTGACAGCAGGAACCCACTGAAGATGTAGCTTCCTACCCAATCATCAACAGACTGACTTAAAAAGTGCAACATTAAGGCCCGTTTATAGTCCATGCTCAAAATGCATATGCACATGCATCATGGTTGCCATGCATTCCCAGCGAGTTGCTGTACTAGTAAAAAGTTGAGGGGCGTAGTGTGATAAATGTCGGAATGTGATGTCAGTGTCCCTGTTTACTATCTACATGCAACAGAAAGCCGCTATGCAGATCTTTCGGGATTGACGTGCATGCTTCAATGTTTGATGAATGGTTCAATGTGGTGAAGCAAAATGGCGACATACAAATGCATTTGTGGTCCTTTTATATTTAAGCGTTGCATATTCCCCAATGTAATGACACAATGTAATGGCTCTGAGGCTAAGGAGCTGCGCTGGTATCCCGAAGGTTGCCGGTTCAAATCCCTGTCTCTGCCAAAAGAGATCCTACTCAGCTGGGTGAGTAAGGCCCTTAACCTTCAATTGCTCCAGGAGTGCTGACCCTGTGCTCTGACCCCAAGGGGTATGCGAAAACTAACAAATTCCTACTACGAGATATTGTATAAGGCGAAATAAAGAACAAAAAAAAAAGTTTCACATGCCATATTCTCCGCTGTCTTTTTTTTTTTTTTGCACCTTCACAAAAGTATCAGAATGCACGTCAGTGTGTTTGGGCCATAGATAAAAAAATTAAGGGCATGGTGAACAGGTTTTTTGTGATTAAAGTACAAATTTCGGCTTTAATCTTGAAATATCCTCTTTAACCTCGTAGTTTATAATTAAAGTTGACTGTTGTAAACGTCATCTTAAAACTGACCAAGTTGTTAATTGCTATGTGCTTCAGGTCCTTCCTCCTGAACTGACTGCAGCAATTGCCACACACAGAACACATTACATTTATGATATTCCAGCTCTCTGCACAATTACAATCCTTAGATTTAAACTTGATATAGTTTTCATGATGAAATGCATTAAGGTGTGTATGTTACACTTTACAGATAAGTCGTTAACTTCATTTAAATATTGAATACTTTCCCCAGGTTTATTATCTGGGTGTATCATCTTAATGCACTAAAATTGCTGAAGACTATATATATATTTTAAGTGCAAAACTCTTTTTTTTTTAAGACTATATTGGTAAGAGATATCTCTATCTTTTAACCCTAAAGCGCCGCTGCATTGGGGCTTGTTTTGCTTTGGACGTGCTCTGTCTCTGGGTATGTCAGAGGACTGGGACTGCGTGAAGTGGGTTTTAGCCTCATTTGGGGAGGCAAAAAGGGAGGGTGGGGGGTTAAGGGGGGGAGAGAAAGAGAGCAGGCCTGATCTATACCTAATCTATCCTCTCAATCTTTATAATTATAACTATCCAACGTAATAATAAGCTGCATGGCAACAACTCTGGGGACATAGGAAATTAAGACCTAAACTGTCTCACTTCCAGTTAAGACTATAAAATGACATCAAAAACTCAGAATCAGTGTCTCCATGATGGGACAGTTAACTTCGTAAGCTGGAATGTTAAAGGCCTGAATCAACAATTAAAGAGAAAGAAAGTACTTCTCACCTAACAGGTCTAAATGCTAAAATAGTATTTTTACAGGAAACCCACTTACTAAGCAAGGATCAGTTCCGCTGCAAAAGACTGGACTGGCCAAATGTTCCATTCTAGTTTTACAAAGAAAACTAGAGGTGTGGGAATTCTCATACATAGAACAGTACCATTTGTAGCATCAGATGTAGTATTGGATCCTGAAGGGAGATATGTAATGGTCATGGGAGACTTATCTAACTGTAAAATGATTTTGATAAATGTTTATGCACCTAATGTTGATGATAAGGAATTTATACAAAATTTATTTGCATCCATTCCCAATCTGAACACTCATAAAGTTATAATGGCTGGGGACTTTAATTGTGTTCTAAATCCACTTTTAGATAGGACTTCCTCCACAGGGGGAACGGCCACTAACACTACAAAGATAATTACAAAGTTTATAACTGATCACAACTTATCAGATCCCTGGAGGTTTTTAAACCCAAATTCAAGAACATATTCTTTCTACTCACCAGTACATCATTGCTACTCAAGGATTGATTACTTCTTTATAGACAATAACTTCTTGCCTAAGATTAAATCTTGTAAATACGATGCTATTGTTATTTCTGACCATGCACCTATGATCTTGGAGCTAAAATTACTAAGCCCCATACACTCACCCGCAGATGGCCTCAACCGCTTCTATTAGCTGACGAGAATTGTACTGAATTTATATCCAAACAAATCAAATTCTTTCTAGAGACAAATACATCCCCTGAGATCTCTGCAGGAATACTCTGGGAAACTCTTAAGGCCTTCTTAAGAGGACAGATTATCTCATATCTTTCCCACAGAAATAAATCCGAGCCAAGAAAGTAGCAGAGATAAAAAGCAAATTACTAAAATAGATGAAGAACATGCCAGACTACCAAGCGAGACTCTACATAGAGGAGGCAGGCTCTACATTCAGAATTAAACCTCTTGACAACTAAAGAAACTGAACAACTAATTTACAAATCCAGACATCATTATATGAACATGGAGAGAAAGCTAATAAGCTTTTAGCTCAACAAATTCACAAGCAAGAAGTGCAACGCAATCTCGTAATCACTAACACGAACGGAGATAAAATCGAACACAAAAATATAATGCACACTTTCAGAGACTACTATAAATCCCTATATACTACTGAGTTTAAAGAAGACAATACACAATCTAATGCATTTCTGGATACATTACAGATACCACAAATAGACGCTTTAGTGTGGAGGAACTTGATAAACCTCTGCATTATCAGAATTACTAGATGCTATAAAGTCACTCCAAGGTGGAAAGCAGCAGGCCCTGATGGCTACCCTGCAGAGTTTTACAAGAAATTCTCCGCTCAGCTAGCTCCCTCCTATTAGCAACATTTACAGAAGCCAGAGATAACCAATCTCTTCCACAAACCTTTCGCCAAGCACTAATCACTGTCTTTCCAAAACAAAATAAGGACTTATTACAATGTGCATCATACAGACCAATTTCACTTCTGAATAACGACGTTAAAATACTCTCTAAAATCATAGCTAGAAGGATGGAGAAAGTGCTCCCTCGTAATATCACAAGACCAAACTGGATTTATTAGGGGCCGACGCTTATCTTCAAATCTTCGACCCTGTTTAATGTAATATACTCACCAACTAAATCAAACACCCCAGAAATATTATTATCATTGGATGCAGAAAAAGCATTCGACATGATTGAATGGAAATACCTTTTTACTACATTGGAGAAGTTTGGGTTTGGCCCAACATTTGTGCATGGATTAAATTACTGTATACTAACCCAGAAGCTTCAGTTTGCATCAACAACATTTGCTCAGACTACTTTAAACTAGAACGTGGCACTAGACAAGGATGCCCTTGTCACCGCTGCTGTTTGCATTGCCATTGAACCACTGGCAATACATTGTCGAAATACTGATCAGATAAAGGGGATTAGCAGAGAAGGACTGGAACAGAAAATCTCATTATATGCAGATGACATGGTACTGTATATATCGGACCCAGAAAATTCTGTGCCTGCAGTCTTAGCAGCACTCACAGAATTTCAAAAGATCTCTGGTCTCAGAATTAATCTGAATAAAAGTGTACTCTTTCCAGTGAATTCTCAAGCATATAATATTAGATTAGATACCCTTTTATCATTGCAGAACAGTTTAAATACCTCGGGGTAAACATCACAAGTAAACATAAAGCTCTTTATCAACAAAATTTCGCGTCTGCATGGAAAAAATTAAACAAGACTTGCATAGATGGTCAACCCTTCATCTCACACTAGCTGGAAGAATTAACACTGTTAAGATGAATATTCTTCCTAAGCTCCTTTTTATTTCAAAACATCCAATATACATTAATAAATCATTCTTTAAGCAATTAGATTCAACAATAACCTCATTTATTTGGAATTCAAAACATCCACGCATCAAAAGAGCGACCCTACAAAGACAAAAGGCAGAAGGCGGCATGGCTCTACCTAACTTCCAGTTTTATTACTGGGCAGCAAATATACAGGCGATAAGAACCTGGACACAAATAGAAGAACATACACAGGGTAGGACCGTAATAGAAGTAAAATCCTGCAGTACTTCTTTGTATTCCTTGCTCTGTGCTCCAATAAACACACGCTATCGGCAATACACTAATAACCCAATTGTGCTCCACTCACTTAGAATCTGGAACCAATGTAGAAAGCATTTTAAGACGGAGAAGCTTCTATCTGTGGCACCTCTGCAAGAGAACCACCTCTTTCAACCTTCACAAACATATGCAGTTTTAATATCTGGAAAAATTTGGAATTAACTTGCTTAGAGATCTTTATATAGACAACGTCTTTGCATCCTATGAACAATTACATTCCAAATTTAACATTCCAGCTACACATTTCTTTCACTATCTTCAAATCAGGAACTTTGTTAAACAGAACCTTCCAGATTTTCCTAATCTTGCACCCTCATCCATGCTGGAAAAATATTGCTCAATCTCAAGGACTTAGACTCCATCTCTACAATATATAAAATCATTTTACAATCCCTCCCTTTCAAAGATCCAAGAGGACACTGGGAAAAGATCTCTCAATTAATATATCAGAAAAGGAGTGGAAAGTAGCAATGCAGAGAATTCACTCGAGCTCCATATGCGCAAAGCATACAATTATACAACTTAAAATTATATATCGAGCACATCTGTCTCGACTAAAACTCTCGAAATGTTTCCAGGGCATGATCCAACCTGCGAACGTTGCAACCAAGTCCCAGCCTCACTAGGTCACATGTTCTGGGCCTGCACCAAATTAACATTATTCTGGACAAAAATTTTTAATTACCTTTCAGATAGCCTTGGACTCACAATCCCTCCTAACCCATTAACAGCTGTGTTTGGTGTTCTTCTTCTTCTTAACTCAATTTTTCTTTTTGTAAAAACTTGATTGCTTTGTATGGATTGTAATAAAATTAATAAAAATAAAAAAAATAAAAATAAATAAATATTGAATACTGATAATAATTACACATGTTGTGGCATCACGATGACAGGAAATTGTATCCCTTGTGTTCCCTGCCAGGAATTGGCATGTTTTCCTGGTGGGTTTCCACAGTGTGCTCCGGTTTCCCTCCAAAGACATGAAGTTTTGGGGATTTGGTGACACTAAAATGATGCCAGTGTATGTGTATGCTTGTGTTCACTTTGCGATGAGCTGATGCCCTGTTCAGCAGTTTTTTTTTCTGTCTCACGCCCGATGCTTGCTAGAATGGGAACATCCTTGGATTATTGGATGTAATCATTAAACATCCTTTCAGAGATTTTGTGGCAAGGTGTCCTTGGAATTGAATGGATGTCTCAGGCAATTCATAACACAGTTAAGCCAAACGTTTTCTCACCGTGATGATATCTATCACTGCCACATGGTGGAAGCTTCCAAATTTACATATAGTACGCACGCAAGTATAAACCGAACAACGCTTGCATAGCAGTAGCGTCCACAGAAGCATGGTTAAATGTCGGCTATAAGTGTCTCACCACTAATTGCAGCAGTTCACTGCTCAAACAGTTTGAACCCTGGAATTCCACTACCTCCTCCAGTGGTGTTCACACTAAGAGGGTGTTATGTGACTCACTTTTTCACATCAACTTTCATATCTGACCACTTTTTTTATTTCGGACACTGTGAGACTCTCTGAACTTTAACTTCTGAGTGTCTACACTACACCCTGCTACTCCATCAGTTTCCTTCTGTTGCTTATACCACTGCTTAAGCCACCAAATAGCATGTTTTTTCCATTGCTTCCACTTCACTGAGCATCACTGAGCAGATCCCTCCATTTCGCATTTGCTGAAATTTATTTTTTACACATGCTTTTACGATTGTCTTTTAACAAAATACTGAATGGAATGGGCTATTTATATTGGTGTGCATATTCAAATGGGTACAATTCTTGGATGGGAAGGGGTGGGGCCGTAGGCTTGTGCATGTGCATTAAAATTCATGTTTATTGGGATTTATAAAGGGAAAATGACTAGAACTTTAGTTACACAGAGTTTCATGCATCTGAATTTTTTTGTGTATATGCACATTTCAAGTTTTGTCCATACGCCACGTTTTAGTGTGAATTTTACGCAAGGCATTATACGTGAGGCCCCTAGTGTTTGACTAACTTGCACTGGGGATTTGTTTTGCCATCAAGAGTGGCTGTCAGAAGAGTAAAAGAACAAAATAAGCAAAAATAAGCTTTTCACATTACTGTATATGCAAACGCACCAAAAAATATTAACGGGTGCTGTAAATTACCTATTCTAAATTGTATATTTAATACTCCCAATACACTATTTACTTTATACTGAACAAAATATTCATTTCAATACAAAATTACCCATGTGACTGTGAGAAACTAGTAATACATTGTCACACACGTGTACATAGGAGGCAGCTGAAGGGCTTAGAGAGGACTGATTATACATCTGCCCCCGAGGGCTGCGGGTTTTACGCTGACGTGCTTTCTAAGTTCCCTACAGGTCTTTTCCGGGATATCCCACCAGGAGCCACCACCTCATAGCGGGACACATCATTTCCGGTCCCGGCCCCGAGGACAACATAACTTCCGGTCCCAGCCCCGATGACGACATCACTTCCGGTCCCGGCCACGAGGACGACGTCACTTCCGGTCCCGGCCACGAGGACGACGTCACTTCTGCCCAACGTCCTATAAAGCCTCCCGCCTTTGCTCTGGGAGGCAGTTCTGTTTTGGACTCTGTCGTGTAAACTTCTCTACATGAATCATTTGCTTTTGCAGCCAAGGAACCGCATTAAACGGGTGGCTGCCCCAAACCTTGCCCTGCCTCGAGTCTCTTCTTGTTACAGTGGCGTAGCCGACAGGATGATGTCCCTGAAGAACCCGGGACACGACCCTAGAAAGAACCAGGTAGGAAAGTACCGGGGCCGAGTTTCAGGGCGGGGAGTGCGCTGGGGGGTCAGGAAGGACCCGGTGCAGGCTCTGCTCCACGAGGACGACATCACTTCTGGTCCCGGCCCCAAGGACAACGTCACTTCCGCCCAATGTCCTATAAAGCCTCCCACCTTTGCTCTGGGAGGCAGTTCTGTTTTGGACTCTGTCGTGTAAACTTGTCTACATGAATCATTTGCTTTTGCAGCCAGGGAACCGCATTAAACGGATGGCTGCCCCAAACCTTGCCCTGCCTCGAGTCTCTTCTTGTTACAATATACATTTCATGAAAACATGTTTTATGATTTTTTTTAAATAACTGTAGATTATCAACCACAGTGGCATCTGCTATTACAGGGAAAACTGACTCATTCCTCTATGCACCTATGTTGCAAAAAAGGTATAAATCCCTAAACCAAAAATAAAAGACTGAAGATAATAAATTACGAATTAACATTTTTAAACAGATATAAAGGATGTTCTCTTTGAAGAATGTTTCTTCATCACTGTTCAAGAATGTATCCAAACACATGAATTATAATATGTCTATGGAAATTGGTGGACAGTCATGACTTTATTTTTCATCTAAGTAACGCAACACTGGTATCTTATTTTCTGCAAAAGGCAATGGCTCATGAGAAACACTCCCTCAGATTGGGTCTTTCCTTAAAAGGTGTTTTAGCATTTCATCCTGTGCAAATTTTGAACTATACCACAAAGGTGCTACAAGCAGAAACATTAAAGACATTGTAAATGATGACCAGTGCCAACAGGGTCATTGCTTTATGCCAAGTATACTGTATGTGCAAGTGACGATCACAATGTAGGCAACTCCTGCTGTGAAATGATTGGATATATTTGTTTATTGTCAGCAGACTCATACAGGTATATCCTGTTAAAACCAAATAAAAATAAAAACAGTGAATATGAACAATTTTATAAGATAAATGGTCATAAAATATATGTATGTAGAACAAACTGCACTGCACTTTTGGATGCAAATTACCAATCAAAATTTAAATAGTATAAAGCAAAATACTTTTTCTGCATTACACAATTTACTTTAATAAAGTTCCACCATAAAACAGATTCAAAACAGAGCCTGACTGTAAGTTTGATTCAGTTATACATCTTTCTGGTAATTTTCAGGAAAAATCTGTGCTGCAGAGAAGTGGTCATTCTGATTTGCAACCCAGACAGAAACTGTCTACAAGCCCAGAATATGTTTTCAATAATTGCTTATGAGGCACACACAAGGTTAAAAGCCACAGGGCTACGTTTAAGATTCACAACCACTTTGGCGTGCCAGACCTCAACAAATATGCCAGTGAAAACTCCTTGCCTACTTTCCTCCAGATATTTCAGTATTTCAGGTGGAGCACTTTCAGATGGCCAAGACTGGTTTTCTGGGTTTTCGCTAATAATTTTACTAGCTAATAACTCTGCTGTATTTACTGTTCTTTGAAGATGAGGAGTGGCCAGTGCACATAGGTAAGCCAGGAGTTAATTGATCAAAAAACTACTAATTATTTTTAGAAAATAAAAAATTAAGTTGCCAAAAACATGTACAGTAGGCAGTTTCCTAATAAAAAAATATTTTGTTGTGTATGTGCACATTCCTCCCTTTTACAGTATGTTTAATCCCAGGATTTAAATCATTTGCAAAAGTGATTGACATTCCAATATTTCTGAAGTGATTCCCGTAAAACACATTTTTGTATCTCTTCCCTTATAAAGTCCCTTAAATTATTTCAGTAATGCTTATATTTCTGTCTTGTACCTTAGAATTTTTAACAGTGTTCAAAATTATTATCATGCCAATTTATAGTGAATAAAATAAATCCTTTCATTATCCATATAGTTTATGAAATATTAACATTCTATTCTTATATCTAAACAAGCACTTATGTGAATTCTAATAGGAACTTAAGTATTAACTCTTCTATACACAGATAATATTTTGATTTGCATGCACACATTTACCATGAAATAAAGGATGGATGAAACAAAAAAAAATCAATGTAACATTTACCTCATATACAGTATATCAATTGTAATAGTCTGCAATATAACTACAGCTTCTACTAATTTTGCTCCGTTGTCTGTCACTATTATCATAGCCTTGTCCTCTAGTATATCTGATTCATCCAGAGTACAGTCAATGGCATTTGCTAAAGCTTCCCCTGCGTGTAGATGATATAGGTGTCGTAACTTAACAAGCAATGGCTTCTTGGTGAAAGCATGCACAGATTCCCAAAAAGAAACTTGTCAAGCCCTTTCTACTCCTTCCATCTATACAAAGGGTTACTTTCTATACTTGTTTGACCATTTATTTGATATACTGTATTACTGCATCAATTTCATGTGTGATGAGTACCATTTATTCATGGAGCACATGGCATGTTTAATTTGGGGTCAAGAGAAGAAACCCATTTTCTGAATGATGGCATTTGACGTGTAGCCTTTTTGACATGGCAGCTTCAATAAACAGGTTTAAGTAGGCTACCTCGTGTTTTTGGTATTAAGCCGTGTTAGCTCCCCAAGCTGCTGCTATTTGCAAACTTGATGTTGAAATTTGCTGTCTTGTATTATATATACTTAAACTTGCATATGTGCTCTGCTTGTTTGCGCTTTTTAGCCTCTTTTTCTTTGCCTAGAAATATGTCATAGGCTAATTATTTGTGATGATTATAGTGTTGGATTGGTACTAAAAGTATGGCTTTGGTATTGATACCAGCTTTCAGACCTTAGTATGAATACCAAAATGGTACAGAAGCAAAAAAAACCAAAACAATCACCTGGTATACTTTTTAGTATCAGTAAACCACACAACCTTAGATGGCTATTTAGGTGAACTGTGCAGCACACAAAGTACCTTGCTCTAACACCATGCGCTTACAATTGTCACTTTCAATGTTACACCCAAAAAACTCGCATACAGTGCTTTGTGCTATTAAAGATATTTTCAAATACACCCAGATCATCTTCAGGCACTGATCAAAACAGGCATGCAAAGACAAACTTGATTTCTCCATGGATTATGTAAACATAGCAAAACAGTTCACACAGCAGCCCAGCTTGGCATGACAGCTAATGAGCTGGTAGTAGTAACCCCAACACACAATTAATACACTCAAGAAAGAAAGAAATTCACCCTGCCGTGTATGTTTGCAAGTCACTTTCACCTTCCTCCCTCTAAACAATAGCCAAACACTAGTCTCCCTTTCATATTAGTCATTCAGTAAAAGTACGTCAATAAGCTATGATATAAAATCATTGAAATCAGAATTTTTTTTATTTATTGTGGACACCAGACACTGTATCTTGAATCATTTCCATTAGTTTCTCAGTGGCTGCTCCATTATTTTCAGTGGTTGAAGATCATGATACACTGCCATTTTTTAACAAGGAATTTGTAACTAAATTTATTTAATGTTGGCCTTGTTCCTCATCATAGTTTTCTTCACTATATTCATAATTCTTTCTAACCCCTTTTCCCACCTCACAGAATTACTCCTCAATGTCAATTTCAAACTGCTACCTCTCATAAAGAGTGAAAATGTTACTTGTATTTAAAGAGATCATAGTAAAAATTCCATGTAGTAAAGATATATACCAGATCTCAAACAAACGTAATTGACTCACTAGAGTATATGTTTGTGTGCAAGTAAAAACAATAATGCTATACAGTACAGTATTGGATACAATGGAACAAACAAACTATAATAGAAAAAAGCTCAAAAACACATCATTTGTGCATGCAACACTTAAAAAAAACTATAATAGCAAAAAAGCAAAAGATCAACATTTTTAAACCAAACACAAGACTCAATCCTGTGATCAGCTGGGATCTTGCTCTCCTCTCCTTGCACATGTTTTTTCAGATGCAATTTTTTAAGAATGTATTTCTAAATAAGATTTACAAATTCATAAAAACACATTTCTGCACAGAGAAATTATGAATAGTGAGAGACCGGTTTATTCTGTTCTATTGTGTGTGTGTATGCAACTGGAGAGAGAAACAGAAATTGATAAAAGCGTAAATGCTGTGGGGCAGGGATAAAGTGGCATGTTCTGTCCAGCTCAGAATACTGCCACATACCCTCAACCAGACAAGAAGCTGTCTTAGCGCACTTTCCAAATTGTTAACCAGTGACATAGAAATTTTAATTAAAAAAAAAAACTATGATAATTAAATAACATGTCACATGATTTACATGCCAAAAGCCACAAGACAAGAGTGATGAAAAAAGCTAAATGTATCACTTTGATGTGACTGAACTATATATTAAATAAACTTTTGGGAATGTTCAACTTTTGAAGAATCAGACATTCGCAGAAATGATGCCAGCCCACTTGTGCAGTCTTATCAGTAATTTTGTTTAGTAATTTTTTTCATATAAGTAATTAAAATATACTTGCTCTCAACAGATTTAATCACTAGATTCTGTGGGACTTGAGACTCAGAATAATAGCAATGTGATTATTAATGAATTAAGTAGTCTTGTTCAGTAAATCACCAATTTTTAAAGATAAAATGCATCAGGTGAGAGGAAGACAATAATGTGAATAAAAGAACCATTGAAGGACATCGTTCATCACGCCATAACCATGACTTTTGTTTTTATATTGATGCTTACAGAGAATAAACTGAGATCTCTTGTTATAGGTTGTTTGCTTATTTTGCTTTATTTTGCATTTCTATAATACTCTGTTATAATACACACTATGAAAATAAAAATAGATATTTATAGGGCTTATGTAGCACAACCCCAGAAATGACAAAATAAAGTTCATGGACTATGGTCTATTTAGCCTATCAGTTTTCTTTTTAAGAAATGAGGTGTAGTGACACTGGAATTTCTTTTACCAAGACAAAGAACGGTTGCACATTACTACACTATTTAGTACTATTGCCTTAGTAAAGGCCAAATTGTGACCTAGTCACTGTCTATGTGTGCATCATTATCTTGGGCATTATGTTTTCCTCCCAACCCCAAAAAAAAAATGCATTTTTGTCAAATGGTAATCTTGAATTGCTTCAGCATAAGCGACTGTGACTATGTGCAAGATAATTTGCATTGGGAGAGATAGGCACTAAATCCAATGTTTTCTTTCCTGTATTGAGGCCTGGGTAGGATTTGGTTCTTTGTGGTCTTGTAATAAATAAAGCAGGCTGCGCATGCTAACAGAAAGGCAATGACTTTTGATTAAGTGTACTGTTTTCATTTTATTCCAACAATAGCAATTCCTATTTATTTATTAAAATGTATAAATTAATAGTTTGATTCCAAGACTTCAGAAATATATTAAGAGTAGCACAGAAGTATATTTTACATTGTTAAAAAGGTTAGGTTGTGAATTTCAGACCTGAATTATCCACTTATCCAAGCATTCATCAAACAAACTGACTTAAATCTACTTAAGAATCTCAAGAGACAGTGTCTATAATAGAGCTGCACTGGGTGCAAGACATAAACTAGCATGGATGGGGGTGACTGTGCATCTCAATATCTGAAAATTGTCTTTAAAAAACACATATATACAATCATATTAATATATAAATACTTACTGCCTATCTTGCAGGTTCGATGCATCTTACCCATAAAAAGTTCAAGTCCAATGATGGCATAGATGATGATTACAAAAAGCACTAACAAGGCGATATGTAGTAGAGGAACCATTGCCTTGATGATGGAGTTTAAAACTACCTGAAGACCTGAAAAAAATACAAATATTTATGAATGGAACCTAGGAAGATGGGTTGGTATGCAAAAGGAATAGCCATAAAATAACTGTAACTTTTAACACAAAATAGTCAGTACTTTAATAACAACAGTGCTAAATATGGGCATTTTTAATAACACTGGCAATGGTTTTATTTGGTTGTACTATACAGAGTAGCAAAAAAAGCTATTTTATATTTAAGCAAACAGGACATGACTTCATACAATTATGAAATAAACATGCCAACAAACTTACTTCTGTAACCTCATCTTAAGTATTTCCTCACTGAAGACAACCTAAAGAAAAATAAACTGGCCAAACTATTCAGAATAAATTATTTATTTAATGACCATGGTGGGGACTTAAATAAAGTAAAAAAAAGGCAGAGTTGTCCAAACAGAAGAGTTCCTGAGAGTACCTGATATAATGACTCTCTCATTTACTCATCATAGAATATAGTCAATGAATTATGAAAAGTATTCAGATCCCTTCACTTTCTGCAGGCTTTCTTATGATGTACATTTAATTTTAAATGGATACATTTGCTGTGTTCACCCATCAATCTACACGCAGTAACCCACAATAACCAAGATAAATCATGTTTTCAGAAAGGTCTTAGCTGTGGTACTCCATATTGGGGTCAGGTGGTCCATTTGATTTAATTCTCTTTGAGATGTGTCTAGAAATTTACTGGAATCTACCTCTGGCAAACTAAACTGATTGGACATTGTTTAGAAAGGCACACAACTGTGTATATACAGGTAAGGTTCCACATTAATTGCTTCAATAATTGTAAAAGTTTTTAACCTGCAGCACTCTTCATAGAGTTGTCCATGCAGCCAAACTGAGTAACCTGGCAAGAAGGGGCTTGGACAGAGTGGTGTTCAAGAACCCAATGGTTTCAGAACCCATAGCTTCAGAGGTACTCGGACAACCCTCTCCACACCACTCCATCAATCAGGCATATATGGTAGAGTGACTAAATGGAAGCCACTCTTTAATAAAAGACATATGACATCCAGCTTGGAGTTTGTCAAGCAGCATTTAAAGATACTCTGATCTGAAGAGACAAACATTGAACTCTTAGTGCAGAACTTAAAGCACTATGCCTGGCGAGAATCATGCTATGGGGATTCTTCTAAGCAGTAGGGGCATCTATCTATCTATCTATCTATCTATCTATCTATCTATCTATCTATCTATCTATCTATCTATCTAATTGCTGCCAAAAAGGCACTGAATTTAGGGTCTGAATAGTTAAACTCTCTGTTCTTGATTTTTAATAAATTTGTAAACCTTTCTGAAAACATGTTTTCACTTTGCCATTATGAGTTATTGAGTGTAGATTGATCACATATGTGGATGAATCACATTAAATCTACAACATAAGAGTGTGCAGAAAATGAAGTCGTCTAAATACTTTCTGAATCGACTGTATAAGCCACACTACTGCCTCTTCTTCCAGAGTCCTCAAACAAATATATATCCCTACTATTTCAAGAGACATTTAAGCTAGAGTAAAGACTACCCTTCAACATATGTTGTATTACTCTTTCTTTTTTTAGCAGTTTTATGATTTATTTCTAGTCATCATTATCATTAGTACTTGTTATCAGTATGGGTTGTTTGTAAATACACTTGACTTAATGTAACATACCCATTTTAGTGCCATTTATATAAAACAAATACTTATTTTTCCTTCCATTATCAAGCATGTGCTCTGTAACTATACATAACTTGAATTGATCACCTTTTCCCTTATTTCCTTTGATGTAGTTTGGCAGTACTATATTTACTGTTGACTGCTTGTGCCATATCTGCTTAATCAATATACTATATTGTTAATTTTACTTACAGAGCAAATTAAGAAAAATATGTGTCATACATACGTTAAGCAGGCAATGACTAATCAACTATCTGTTAGCACTACTATTTTAACATCTCTCTGAAAAACTGACAAGGTAAAATGAATGAAAAAAAAAACTGAAAAAAAAAAAATAACCTAGCACAAGAATCTTATTTTTGACATGTATTCACAGTCTTATTCTTTCATTTACTACTTAGAGCCCATAACCACAGTTGAAGGTGAGAACGCTGACAGATGGTCAAATTCACAGCCTGTCTGCTGATTTAGTTCCCTATTTAATCACCACATATTGGTACAGGATTTGTAAAACTACTGCAACTCTTTTATTGTTTAATCCCATGATCATCCCTTCCCTCACTAATAAACAAGTACCAGAGAAACTTGATCCCCACCATTTGGAGGAGAACCTTAAATCTTTTCTGCAGGGAACATTCCTCTATATTAGAGATGAGGACCATTACAAATTCTCATTTTAAACCCATCATACTTGGCTGTGAACTGGGACAGACCACGCCAGATTTCAGAGTCTGATAAAACCAAGACATCATCATACTCAAAGAACAGTGATACATGTCTTGGGACAAAACCGAATTCCCTCTAAACCACAGTTTCTTAAAATATGGGTTGTGAGCCACTGTTTTGTTTAATGTGAATGGGTCATGTATTGTTTGCAAAGTAGGTTGCTGTAGGCTTGATTAAGCAATTGACACTGTTCTGACAATCCTCCTCAAAATCCACCCCTCTGGCGATTGCAATGATTCTCTAACTCAATCATGGCACTGATTTTCCAACCCATTCTGATGAGTGTCAAGGAAAGGGTCTTGAAAACACTAAGAAGGGCAATATTGGGGCCCAAAAAAAAAATACTTCAAGAAACCCTGCTCTAAACTCTTGATAGGTTCTCCAAGAAAATCGTGGAGGAGACAAGATGCACCCTTGGTGGATTCCTTTGTTTAGATGATTTAAAGCCATCAAACTTCATTCTCCAAATACAGGTACCAAAGTGTCATACAGCAGAAACCTAAGAGCTCTATCAAATGAGGACACTTGCCACAAGAAACAGGGTACACAGACATGAGCATTTTTAGGACTACAAGGTGCAAACTATATTACCAAATATGCCAAACTCCTCTGACCATTCAATAAACTGTGCAAGGATAAAGAGTTGGCTCATTCATCCACAGCTATGAAGGAATCCACAATCTTTCTCCTAAATTAGAGGTCTCCATTTCAGTGACCTAGCAAGGCTTTCCTAGAGAGGCTGTGAAGTATGGTCTCTCAGTAACTGGAACACACATTCTTGTCCCCTTTTGCAATTGGGGACCACCACCTCACAATTCTGCCAGTGTCAGGACACTGCCCCCACTTTCCAGACAGTGCTGAAGATGTATATTAGGCTGCAGTGATTTCACACTATGCAGTGCTTTCAGCATTTTTTTTTCCTAATCAAACCCACATCTGTGGCTTAACATTACAAAGCTTTATAATCATGGCAGCAACCTTTGGGAACAATGATGGACCTGGATGCCACAGACACTTCTGTGCCATTGTCTCCTTCAAGAAGGGCACATTCATCAGATTTACAGTTGGTGATCCACTAAGTGATACTTCTTTTCTAATTACACTAGATGAGGTATTTCTTACAACTGCCTGGGTGACATTCTGTATAACATTCCAAAGGCCTTCAATAGTCTGGTAGAACTCTGAGACTCTGAGTCCCAGACAGATTCTCCCTGTCTTCACATTTACTCAAGCCATAAACAGAAAATCACTTTGGCCATTGCTGCAAATGCATCTTTTTAGCTTGCCTGTCTATCTCAGTTACATCTGGAGGCCCTCCTAAAACTACTGCACAGATAACAACTTGACAGCTTCCTTTAATGCATAGGGTAACAGCTCATATGGATGCCACTTTAGTGGGTGATATGGTCAAAAATCCATATTACAGTATACTTAATACACTTTTTACATACAAGTATAGTGGATCTGTATATACCAGTGTTTCTCAAATACTGGGTTGTTTTCTTTATAATGAAAGTAGGTAAAGATGGATTGCCTAGGCGATTGGTATTGTCACACAATACATTTGTGTTCCTAGCTCATGATGCGGTCGATTTCACACCCTCCACCTCAACTCTGAGGAACATCTCTGATTCACCAATCAGAGGCAAAAAAGACCTGACCGCAGGTTTAACACTAGTCTTCAATTCACTAAGGGAGATCTCCAGTGTGTCACAAAGACACATGAAAAAAGTGGGTTGGTTTTTAAAAACCAAAAACAAATGTATTACTAATTAACTGTGATCAGTGGCACTGTTCTTGCCCCTCAAAATGCTTGTTACTGTTCAGCTACTGAAATAGATGTTCACCTCTCTTGAACCGATTAAAGTACAGATTTTCTCTTACTTATTCCTTTGTGATGCTGCCACCATTGCTGTTGAGAAAATTTTGCAAATGACACCACTTCTTATTGTTCTACCTTCCTGTTTACACTGATTCACCAATTAGATTGAATTGCAAAGTGATATTCTTTAAAGAGGTCAGTTTGCTTATTACACACAGAGTGCAAGTCCAAAAAGAAACACGTTGCCTTTAAGACACTCAAAACTAACACAAAATTTCCTTTTTCATACAAGTTTTTGTGTTTTATCATGTTTACAAATTTTCCACTAATTTCTAGCATATCAGTAAAATGTTTTTATGTCATCCAAGCCAGAAGTATACTTTTGCCTAATATAAAAGTTTAATCAGTATATTGCTCCACTTATAGTTGCACCTGAGACAGGCACCAACACGCTTTTGGCAATAGTTCTTTGCAGATGCCTCCATTGCCAAAGTCCTAAACAAAGTAGTTTCTGTCTGTTGTGGTGTGAAATTTTGCATACAACTTGATAAATATTTTGTATGCCTTTATTTGGAATTTAGGCAAAGCAATATAATATTAGCATTTCATTAGTGAGAAACACTAAGTCAGGATAGTAAATTTTACGACAGGGTTGGGAGAAGTACCTCAAACAAGTTTGGCAAATGTTTCTCTGCTGGATTCTCTCACTCAACTGCCTCGCTGGCAAGCTTCAGTTCAACATATGGTTTTGGGTACAGGTGTGAAGGCATTCTATGTCCCATTGGTCTGAATTATGGTTGTTTGGAATTGGCTTGTATCAAAAGCCTTTACGTACCATGATGCCCTATTGGCTCTAGGGCAAAACCTATAAATTTGCTTGCTTTACCTCTCTCTCTCTCCATGACCAAATGATGAAGGAGCATCTCACACCATGAACTGAAAAGAACAACACAATGAAGAGCACAGCTCGGCAGCCACATTGAGACAGGCATGCAGTCTGTTCTGAAGAAAGCTATACAAAAATGAGGACTTAACTAGAGACATTTTAAGTAACTAACAAGTCTATGTGCCGCCTGAAACTAGCACATCACCATTTATCAGGTTATATGGTTGCCAATATTCAAATGTACTTTGCATATTGATATTATTTATGAATATTATCAATAATACATTATTTAAATTGTAATTTAACTCCTGCTTGTCTTTTACTACACCTAATTGCCTGAGGTTATAAATGTAGAAGGGAAGGTTAGGAGAAGTTATATGGTACAGTACTTTATAAACAGTGGTGAATCTGTGAGATCTGAGGAATTCGAACAAAGGCTACATATTAATAATATAAAAGGGGAAAGCAGAGTAATATATTACTCTACCAACACAATGCCCCTATGCCCCTGACCTCTCCTGACATGCAGGAGAAACAGAGTTACAGTAAACTGATAGTGAGAGTGAATGTCACCCCACATGACAATAATCAAATTTCAATTAAAATAGCTAGAAAAATTGCAGTCCAATTCTAATCTTGGCAACTGAAATAGCTTTCAAGTAAAAACAGCTTAGAAAGAAAGCCAAACTATGTTGCTTGTCCAGTAGTGGAGAACACTCTTATCTCAGGATATTACACTCAGGTTTCTATATATGAACTTCAACAGATACACCATAGCAAATCACTCCTGTGTGAATTGATTGTATGTTCATGATTTCATCAGAATTTGTAGACATGGCCTCATGTTCACATTCTTATTAACAACGATGCTTGTTTTGTCTATCTCTGGAAGTTCACCTACAGCTACTCTTCTCAAACAAGATATTCCTTGGATCCTTAAAAACTGGTTGCACAACTGGTTGCAACACCATTCCGTGTACTTATTTTGTAGAAAAAATAATATAACAAAAGAACATAACTAATCAATAGCCTTCACTATTTGTAAGCAACATAAGCTATAAAGCAACCTGAACCACATATAAAAGTGGGGGCAAGAGTCACAAGAGTGCAGATGAAGTCTTTTACACTAGTATCTGTATGTACTGTAGATTAATACTTTTACAGTAAATTGATTAATCATATGAATCAGCAAAGAATAACATTGACATATTATAACATCAAACTAGTTTCATATTTTATTGAATTGTCTTCTTAGTATATGGCATCTGAGAGCAAAATACTGTTTTATGACTAAACTTAACCATCCATTATACTAAGATTTTGCTATTTATTTCTAACACTGCATTACTGACATCTTTAGTCATCTGAAGATGCACATTTTAAATACTCATAGATCCAAAGTCAGAGAACCAGGGGTCACTGTATGTATAAATGGTGCATATATACAAAAATGTTGTGCATGCCCGTATCCACGCTCACATTGAAATTTATTAAAACTAAATGCGGCGTAAAGGTATGCATATTTTCACAGCAGACTCGGACCATGAGTATGCACGTTTCTGCTCAGTTTTGTAAATGGGCGCCACCCAGCATCAAAGCAGTGCTATCGTTTCTCTGTGGTTTTCCTTTCTTATTTTGATTTGCATCGATAATGTGGGCTTTATCAAATACACCAAAATTAATTGCATATTGTTTACAAATTTAAGGCACTTGATTGTAATTCTCTAAAAATATAATTGGGCACAGAATGGCAAAGTGTATTCCAACTAGCATGGCTAGAGAGCGTGTATCTAGAGATCATACTGATTTCTTGTCTCATGATGATGACTGACTTCTAAGTCAATTTAGATTTCCATCAGCTATCCTCTTGGAGCTGTGTACTGAACTGGGACTCGCTTTACATAGGCAGACTTTGAGGAAATGTGCTCTAACTGTTCCTCTGCAACTTCTGTCCACCCTTGGGTTTTTAGCCACAGGAGCTTTTCAACGTGAACTGGCAGACCGATCGGGTATTTCTCAGTCAGTTCTGAGTTGCGCTATTGCAGCTGTATGGGATGGTATTACCTACATGTCATCCAGATATACAAGATTTCCTTACTCTGTGGTTGAACAGGCAAACATCACAGTGAAATTCGCAGCAATATCCGGTTAATCCAATTTTATTGGTGAGGTTGACTGCATGCATATTGCTATAAAGGCACCTTCAGAGAAAAAAATAGCTTATGCAAATAGAAACCATTTCCACTCTATTCATGTGCTGCTCCATAGTCCACAGAAAGTGTGTTGCATAGTGCAAGCATGTAGCATGCTGCATAATGTGGCACCCAATCATGGCTTACCCATACCCAAAGAAATGACCAGTGTTACAACTTCATTTAATGTAAATAGCAGAATGTAAAAATAGGTTATCAGATGCAGTATTTATTTTTTAACCAATTCATTTAATTTGTGGTCAATATCACAAAGTACAGCATTTATATTCTTTATTTCCTTTCTCCACATCTCTTACACCATGCACTATTGCATTTTGTGACACCAGAACAGCATCTGTCAGCATACGGCCAGATGGTTACCCAGTGGTTTCTGAGGCAGGGGTGTGTACACAGCCAGCAGCTGAAGATGTGCTTGCCAACACAGCATCATCACCTAATGGATTTGCATCCCTGGCACAGGGGTCACCATTTGTAACATTGTCTGCAACAGAATAAACAGCAATGCCTGCTTATTAAACATGCAAAATATTTACACGTGATTTACACTTTTTCATTTTGAGCATTGTGTCACTCTCTGAGCTTGAACTTTTGAGCGCCTCCACCACGCTGTGCTGCTCCACCAATTTCCTTTTGTTGCTTATACCACTGCTTAAGCCACTAAATCATTTTTTTTTTCCCTTCCTCCAATTCACTGAGCAGGACCTCCATTTTGCATTCGCTGAAATTGTTCCTTTTTTTACACATGCTTTTGCCATTGTCTTTTAACAAAGCACTGAAGGAAATGGGCTATTTATATTGATTTGAATATTCAAATAGGCAAAATACTGGGAGGAGTCAGGGTGGGGCTATAGTCATGCACATTAAAATTCACATTGATTGGGTTTTATAAAGGGTAAATGCGTAGAACTTTGTTTGCGCACAGTGTTATGCAACCGAATTTTCTTGTGTATATGCACATTTCTAGTTTTGTCCTTACTCCCTGTCTTATTGTGAATTCTATGCAATGCGTTATACATGAGACCCCAGGTCTATTTTGTTTTCTGAAGATGGTAGTTACTTTCACAAGGCTTTTGTAACTGGAAGTATAACTCAACAAGTAGTGTGGAAACAGGGGTAAGGAGTAAATTAAGTAAGCTAAATTGGGTTTTCTATTCAGTAAAACTAATTAAGCATTTTAATACACTTTTGTTTATAATAGTGCCACAGGGAATGGTAGCAAACTACATGTATGTGAGATGTGGAAGAAATTTTAAGCTACAATTTTAATTAACAAAACAAGGTCTTTACTTACTAATTATGGTTCATAGGTCCAAACAAAATAAATCTCTCTATTATAAAAAAAAATCCTGGAGAGAAACAGTAGGGCAACGAGACGTTATCTTCACGTTAAGATCACAGAAGATACTTAAAAGACCCGCGAGACTAAAGAGATTGGCCACGGAGCGTCTCACGGGGACCTTAAACATGAGACTTTGTGCCAAGAGATTGACCCAGGACCGTCTCGTGATGACATAGAACATGAGATTCTTGCAAGACACGCCCTACTTATAACCAAATAAAAGCACGAGCAGCAACACACTCAGTCATGTTTTGGCTTTGAGCACACACAGATCAAGGGCTCTCAGCGCATATAAAGCGTATAAGGACAATACGTTTTAAATGAAACGTAGACAACTATGCGAAGAAGAAAGCAGAAAAGAGACTCAAAAGCATTGGAGAGACAAAAAAGAAAAAGAATAATCTAGGTGCAAATTTAGAAAATAAGGAAAGTAAATATCAGCCCGGAACAAGTGGAATTGAATCCGAACGTTGGCACTATACACATGCAGGGCAGGTTCGAGATTATCAAAGCAGTGGAATTCGAAAGGCTCAAAAAAAATAACGGCGCGATACACATGTGGAGAATGTTAAAGAATATTAAAGTAGGAAAATTAGAAAGTATAAAAAAAAGAAAGTAAAGATCGCAGTACCGCAAACAAATGGAAATTATTACTTGAAAAAGGGAAAATAAATCACTACAGACCAGGTGCCATTGAAAAAAAGCAGGATAAAGCAAGGTCAGAAATAAAAGACAGAGTAGAAAACAAAGTAAAACGTCATAAAGAGGTTAAAAAGCAAGGGGCCAAACACATGCACAGCAGGTTACAGATAATGAAAAATGGAATTCAAAAGACTCAAAAAAAATGTAGGCGCGAAAAACATGCAGAGCAAGGTACAGAATATGAAAGCAGAAAAAAAAGACAGTGTCAAAACAAAGAAAGTAAACATTGCATTAGCGCAAAGAAAGAGAAATTATTACTTGGAGAAATAATGAAAAGGCAAATAGAGATTGAATATATGGACACAGGTGATAGGTGTCAGAAGTATATAAATATTGTAAGGCTTTAAAGTTTAAGTCAAGAGAATTTTAAAAACAGAGTTTACCTCACATGCATTTATTGGTTACTTTGCAAAAAAAATTATTAACTGCTGATGATGTAGATCAGGGGTACTCACAATTTTTGGCTTGCAAGCTACTTTTAAAATGACCACTACCTACATTAAAATGCTATATATATATATATATATACTGTATATATATATATATATATATATATATATATATATATATATATATATATATATATATATATATATATATAAACAGTGGAACCTCGGTTTACGAGTGTTTTGCAAGACGAGCAAAATTTTTAAAAAAATTTTGACTTGATAAACGAGCAATGTCTTGCAATACAAGTAGTATAGATACACTTTGTCTGCTGAGCGTCATGTGATCACAACTGAGCTGATGGTTCTTCTCTCTCACGCGCACGCGTCTCTCTCTCTCTCATCTCTCTTGCTCGCACAGCGCGTCTCTCTCTCTTTCTCTCTCTCATCTTATTTCTCTCGCTTGCGCCCGTCTCTCTCTCCTTAACTCGCTCGCTCGCACTCGCCTCTCTCTCTCTCTTTCTCCTTATCTCTCTTGCTTGCGCGCAGCGTGTCTCTCTCTCTCTTCTCTTGAGGGCAATTGTCTCCTATTCTCCGTCTGAGTCTGTGTGCCTCACTCATATAGTCAACATCCGTACGAGCATATACTGTATACTACAGCATTGTGACTGTGTGTGTGTGTGTGCTGTGAAGTGTGAGTCCCCATCTTGCGCCCCAAAACACAAAGCTGAGTCTCAGTACTTTAACAACACCAGCCGCCTTCAGCTTGAAACAGCAACAGCGCTGTTATTTATTGTAGTGGGATCTTTATAATGTTCCTTGTATCACTCATTGATGGCAGGAGCTTATAGCATGTCTGTGATCTTTTTGGATGCGCTTATACGCTGGGAGACTGCGATTGCTTTGGGACACTCTTCCGCGTGTCGTCCTGTTGGGTGGAATCCCACATGAGTTTAGAAACTCACTCACACCAGCCATGATTCTTTTTAAAGGTAAAGTGCAGGTTAATTTGTTTTATGTATTTTTACTTTATATTTTGCATTAATCATTTTTATATGAATAGTTTTGGGTTGTGGAACAAATTATCTGAGTTTCCATTATTTCTTATGGGGAAATTCGCTTTGATATACGAGTGCTTTGGATTGCGAGCACGTTTCCGGAACGAATTATGCTCGCAAACCGAGGTTCCACTGTGTATATATATATATATATATATATATAAAAATATATATATATATAGTGGAGCATGACCAGTAGTTTATCCCGGCCAATATCCCCAAACAGCCAGATAGAGCCCTCCCTGCAACGTGGAGATGCCTCAAATTCTAGCAGGGCATCATGGACCTTGGAGTTTTCCTTCACAGCCCTGCTGGATTCGCATAAATAAGTACAGCCAAATAATGCAGTCAAGGAGGTAGCTCTTGGAAGGACTTCTTATGCTTAATGATCGAGTGACTCACCTGGAACGATGCTTTGGTGTGTCTGCCTTTGCTTTTGAATTCAGTGATGGCTGTCCGATTAACTGCGATTTTAGTTCCCTATCCTTTCTCTGATTGCTTTTCGGAAGGAAGTTAGTTTCGTAGTTTTTATGAACAGTTCGAAAGTGCCTTTCCACATTTTTCTTCTTTGGAATATCAATGATAGAATGACAGATCAGACAAATGCACTTCGATTGTGACATTGTTAGAAAAAAATCCTCTTCCAATTCCACATCCAGCCCATAACCAACAATTTTTTTTTAAATCCCTTCCTTAGTCGATATATAAATTGGAAGGCTACCTAGATCACTTAGATAGCCGGAGTTTTGCAGTCGCTCGCGCATTTGATCATGTGTGTGGGATGACCAGCGTGTTAGAAGAAAAGAGATCTCAGACTGGCCATCCTGTATGTCAATCAAGAGGCAAATGCCATAGGGAGGATATATGATAGACTAACATTAAAAAAAAATTTTTTTTGAATGCAACGCGATCTACCTGCACTACCTTTGCGATCTACCGGTCGATTGCGATCGACGTCTTGGGCACCCCTGATGTAGATTGTTTTGTCTGTGCTGAAATTCCAAACAGAGAAACCTATCCTGAATTATGGTACAAAGTCATTAAACACATGTCTCACGGACCTTATTAAAAAGATTCAGCACATTGGGACTCGAAAGATTCCAAATATTGTTTTGACAGAAGTTCTGAAATAAAAGTGAAACTAATGAAATAGCAACAATTCAAAGAAAAAAAATCTTAAAAGTGTGTACTTGGAAAAACAAAAACGGAGGCTGGCGAACAAAGCGAGCAGGGGGCAAAGCCCCCTAGTGCCTAATTAAAATACAACTTTACAAAAGAATATGACACTCCTCGTTATGTGACTAGTAGCAAAAGCAGTATTGCTAAGACTGAATGTTTGTCTTTTCAAACCATGGGTACTGATTTAAATATTATCAGCAAGGAACAAAAGAAAGAATTTTTTTTCTGTATTGCACAGTTCTTAAAGATCAGTTAAAGATGAAAATTTGTAGATTTTGTATTAAACATACACACACACGTAATTAGAAACTTGTTGTATTCTGGGTACCAGTACTACTAACAATAACACCAATGCAGTAGATCAGAAAGACTGCCTTACTTGCACAAATAGCAGTATAGTAAAACAGATCAAGCAACATTTTATGTAAAATGCTCATAACTAGACCATAATCTACTGTAACTATTAGTACATGGATTATAAAATGTGGTCATGGAGTACAGGTGCTATGATAGTACATCTTTACACAACTTATGTTACCACATCTTAATCAAGTGATTTTCATAGTTTCGAATCTCTGCGTCTGACAACTGTTGCTGTATCTTTAAGCACTCAAAAAAGTCTTATACTAATTTGTACATATTAAAAACAGTCGGACTACAATATCTAGCAAAGCAAAGATGCTTTGTTTGCTTTCTCTTTGTTCTTTCAGCAATTTGATTATCTTCTGATTTGCTCAGTAAACAAACATCTTTCTTGGCCCAACAGGAAAGATTTATGTGTTTTTAGTGTTTCAGAAGAGATGACAATCATTTAGAAAACTTTCAAAATAAAAATGTCATTTTTAAATTTATATTAATATGGACTAAGCATGAGATTCAATTTTCAATTGTGAATGCATAAATAGATAGATTTTAAAATTAATTCAATATTCATTTGTCATCAGCTCTACAGCATACATTAGAAATGCACTACCAGTTAGCTCTAGGTAAAGGACTAGAAGTGTGAAAACGCATTTGGCTTTATATATTCATTTCCCACCTTTTAAAATTCATTCCATTCTCTTTTAATGAGAGCTGCAGCATGTTGAAAAGGGTTTTTGTTTTGTTTGTGGTGATGATCAAAGCAGAGCACATCTTTACGTTATGAAACCTGACTGGGTCATTATTTAGCAGTTATAACATGCATTCATACATCCACTTTCAAACTTTGCTGCTATTGAAAGTTAGATTTCCTGTGGGCCGAGCCCTGACCAAACTTCATTGAGCTGAACGCAGTCTCCCATGAGAGGCAAACTAACTCACATCTGGCCCATTTAAATCACCAGGAAAACTTCTCATATTCAGTTGTTTCACCATACATTATTTTACTAAGCAACAGTTTCTCGGATTTTGCAGTTTAAATACATTATAACTTCTCAGTTATAAGAAGGAACATTATAAGAGGGGCCACCTCGCTGCCACTAATGACAACCATGGATGAAAAGGTCTTGAACAGGACTAAAGCAGTAATATTACAGGAAAAAGAGGGACAATGGAAGGAGCAAGGCAGGTGGCTCGAATGACAGGGGAAAAGGATAGCAATTAGTCTGCATGAGAAGATGAAAGTGGCAATGGGCCTACCTGCTAGTGGGTACATGGCGTGTCACGTTTTCAGTTCATGCCACACTGGATTCTGTGAATGAGAGTTGGAGACAGATGGGCAGTTTTTTCATTTATTGGATTAATTTAACATTAACCATCCTTGTTTACTAAACCGAGGTTGGTAGTGATGGCTAAATAAATCCTGCCTGCTTAAATTACAACAAGCATATTGTCTGATGGCTAGCAAAAGGCCAAGGCTTATTTGGCAGGGTGCACTCGAGCGGCTGGCAGCTGTCTTGGTAAAAGACGCCTAACACTGAACACCAAATGGGCTGTAAAAGCTGGTAGCCATTTTGTGGGTGGGGTTTATGAGTAGAATTTTGATATAACTGGACACGCCCTTCAGTCTACATTGAGCTCCACACCTTACAGTGGCATAGCCAGACCCATCTTGAAAGCCCAGCTTTCTAAGTCTTTCTAATGCATTGATTTTCATTCATCATTTGTGCTATTTTATCCTAACATTTAAACATTTAAAAACTTTTTTTAAAAATTCTGATTAATTCAGTGTTATGGTAATAGGATCCAGAGGCTAACAAAAACAAAACAAAAAAAATCAGTGTGGTGTCGGTTAGGGATGGGAGATACCATTATTTTATGTTTCAGATTTCCAATACGGATAATGAGCATTTTTTAAAGAGCATAGGAATTTGTTTTCAAATGATGATAGTGTTTTACAATGGTTAATATAAATGGGTCAGTCTGTATTTAAATTAACTAATATAATGACACAGTATCAAAGTCACCATAAGTACTAAGGTGTTTTACCGTGTCAGCCATTATGGATGTACAGTAATGAGATATCAAGCAAAATCAAACCTTTTATTGGCTAACTAAAAAGATTACAATATGCAAGCTTTGGAGGAAACTCAGGCCGCTTCTTCTGGTAAGATGTAATGCAGAGACTGAAATTTCCTGTGTTTATATAGACACTAGGACAGGTACAGCATTGGAAAAACTTTAAATGTGACATCTTAGATGTAAAAAATTAATAGGCTTAAATTAATTTAGAAAGAAAAGAGAACAATGTATATTCAAGATGTTTTGATAAGATAACTGTCCAATAAAGTCTTTTGAAGATTTTGATGAGTTTTCCATACAATGTGGATCTGTAGTCAGGTTGTCTTGGTCAGTCCGAGATATGTAAACAATACTCAAATCTTGTAACAAAACTCTTGTGTCTATTAAAACCATGTTGTAATGTGTTAAATTTTAGCATGAGTTTAACTTCCCATTCATTTCTCTCTTGCTGTGTTCTGAAGTTGTCCATAAGTACTGTGACTTTAAAGTCCCTCTCACAGTGTCCATGGCTGTTGAATTGAGCTGCTACAGAAACATCTCTATTGCCATGCTTATTGTGGAACATGTGTAAATTCTTTTTTGTGTTTGTCCGGTTTCTCCCACATAGGGGGCAGTATTGGGACATTTCATACAAAACATTAGGTAGACCACATTAGATGATCTGCAGGAAAATGATCCCTTTATGCAATGTTATAACCGGCAGTGTGGTATAACTACACAATCTGTATCATAAATGTAAGGGCATGATTTGCATCATTTCTATAATTTTCTATTATATTCTGCCCTTCAGTTTTATCAAGAAAGATTTTGACATATTTGCTTGACATTTAGTTAAGTTTCAAATCTGCATTTAGAAAAAACAGCGTTGACAATTTTACGCTTAATCCTATTTTGCCTCTGCGCGTGCAAGGCAGGAACAATCCCCAGGACAAGACGACAGCCCAAGTACTTTTAAATCCACTAAACTTGCAAAATAATATGTTTATCAACATTTACTCAGGCGCTTATTTTTTGGAAAGAAAAACTATTTTCTTTTAAAGTTTTCATCTTCAAATTAGGCATAGCTATTAAGTATTTTGCATAGTGTTAAGAAGATATAACATTCTTATTTATGATGTATACTGGTTATACTGTTCCATTCATTTTAATTAGAAGGAAAAACAAAATGGATAGAACCCGTGACAAAATGCTGTGATAGTGATTTGTTACACTATTTTATGTCCTTCATTATGCTAACATAAGTATTAATGAGTGGTATATAGCAAAAGGTTAAACTCAACTAAAATGTCTTCTGTAAACCCCTGTCTATATAAACCTGCTTAGAGCAGTTATCTGGATAACATTTAGTGCCTCTTTGAAAACTCTCCTGCCATGTCCCTTATCTGGCACTGATTGCAGTTAAATCGCTGTGCTTCAGATTTGCATCTTTTTGATGTTTATAATTATCTTTCTGTTGGTCAGCAAGTGTGCTTTTTAAATGTTTAAATGGACTGCTTGATTTGCCATTGTACTGCTCTTTCTTCTCACATATATTGCATTGGGTGGCTGCTTTCGGTCTGCCATTATCATAGACATTCTGAGCTTGTCTAAGGGGAGTGGGTTAATGACATTCTGTTGTCACAGTGCATCATACTGCTCATTTCAGTAAATGATAGCAGAAAGTTGGTTGGTACTTACTATGCCTTTGCAAGAACCTTGATACCATATCGTTCAGAAAAAAACAGTAATATTGTTAATGGTACTCAATACCAAATGAGTACAGTTTGAGTATGAAGGTATTGATTACTGTGATATTAATCTGCACTTCGGTATTGTGTCTCTCCAGAGAATCTTTGGTACCGCTGGTTTAACTTTGTGTCGAATGAACAGCTGCTCTTGGAGTCCCAAATGACGTGCTGTACCAGTGTTTGCTCCCCATCCTGACCTGACTTGACCTGATCTGATCTGATCTGATCTGATCTGCCCATTTTTAGTGTCAGTTCAGTGCTGGGCACAAATCCACTCTTCCTGGAGCAGTTTAGGCCTAAAGTGCCTATGAAAAGTATTCACTCCTTTGGAGGTTTTCATATTTAATCACTATACAACACTGAATCACAATTTAACTTTTTGACACTGATGAACAGGAAAATACTATTTATATTGCCAAAGTGAAAACAGATCTTTGCAAAGTGGTCTCAATTAATAGCAAATCTAAAGCACATACTAACTGATCACACAAGTATTCACCCCCTTCAAGTCCACATTTAGCAGATGTCAGCCATTGCAGCATTGAGTCTGTGCACTCAGATCACTCTCTATCAGTTTTGGACATCTGGACACTGCCATAGATCCCTATTCTTGTTTGCAAAACTGCTTAAGCTCTGTCAGGCTGCATGGAGATCACCGCCAGTCCAGGACATTCACATCATTATTTTAAGCCATTCATGTGTAGCTTTGGCTTTACGTGCAGGATTGCTGTCTGGCCAGCAAACAAAACTTCTACCAAGGTGCAGGTTACTTTAAGTCTGCATCAGGTTTACCTCCAGGATTCCTCTACATTCTTCTATATTTATTTTAGCCCAATGGCCCTTCCAGGGCCTACTGCAGAGAAGCATCCCCATAACCTGATGCTGCCCCCATCGTGCTTCAGTGTGGTTATGTTGTGTTTTTGATAATGTGTAGTGTTCAATCATGGCATTAAGTCTGATGACCAATAAGCTCAATTTCGGGCTCATCACACCATAGAATCTTCTTCAACCTGACTTCAGTCTCCCATGTGCCTTCTAGCTAAGATTTCATGTGCGTTTTTGCTAACAGTGGCTTTCCATGTATAAACCTGCAACTGGTGAAGCATCTGGACAACTGTTTCTATTTGCACAATCGTAGGCACTGTGGTTTGCAGCTCCTTCAGAGTTCTCACAAGTTTCTTGATGGTGCTCTTCACTAGTCTTTTTGCATGATAACTTATTTTTTTGGACGGCCTGCTCTAGGCAGCTTTATAGCTGTGCCATATTCTATTTCTTAATGATTTGATTAAATTGACTCCAAGGGATATTCAGTGACTTGGAAATTTCCTTGTCTTCATCCCTACTTGTTCTTTTCAATCATCTTTTTAATGACTTACTTTGATTGTTCTTTTGCCTTTTTTGCGTATATTAGACCACCACACTGACTCACCGCAAGTTGGACCTTCCAAAAAGGGTACTTTCAGACTACAATGAATTGAAACCCCAAGACAGGTGATCTCCATTAAGCTGATTAAGTTGTTGGATAAAGTATTGCAAGAAAGGTTCTCATAGAAGAGTTCTGCAGAAAAAATTCTAAAGTAGTAAATGAGCATTTGTAAACTTCATACAAATAAAGATATCCTGGGTAAAACCAGACAGTCTAGTTAGAACTGTGAAACAAAAAAAAAACTTTATATTCAAAACACAAAAGACAACACTATCTGTTATTTTGTGCATGCAATTAACCAGAGTGTTCAAGCAGTGACATCAATTAATCTAAATGTTAAAACAGAAGGAACAGCAATGTAATTAATGTAATGTAATTAACTACAGTAGATCAGCTTCTATGTTTTTAATTAAAATAATTACATTATTAACACGTGAAAAAATATGTAGCAAAATCAAAAGGAGATGGTCAATTCCTGAGAGCTGAGAAGTGTGCTTTATGCATTCATGCAGCACTGTCATTTAAAAGAAGATTAGGTGTTTTGTATTATCTTATGCTATCCATTTTAGACAAATTTTGTTTTTGTAGAGCTTAAATTCCAATATTAGTCTTATGGTGGTCTAATTTTGCAGCAAACATTTTTATAGTTTTTTTTTTTTCATTAAATACCACTACATGGAGTTGATTCATGCCACATTCATCATTGATATTGGAGCATCCTGATTGCTCTCATTTATTAGGCAATTTATATTCTTTCATGAACACATTCATCGCAGTGGGATGCAGCCCTCTACACCCAAAAATACACCAAGGAGAAAAAACGTAAAAGCTATGGCACCTTCAATAAACAAAACATACTACATGGATGAATATGAAGGAGGAAGATCAAAAATGTACAAATAAACAGAACAGAAATAAAACTCTACTACCTGTTTACATCTACATATAACTGATGTGTCCACCACAGAACCATGCCCAAACTCTTCTTTTCAAAGTGCACCTTGGTGTCCCTTCATCTCACACCTCCAAAGTCACTCCCTGTTCTATCAATACAAGAGCACCATTACAAATCTACACTTGCAGGACTATCAGTTGTTACAGTTCCTCACTGGCTTCACTCAGTTTTCAAGGAGATGGTTAAAGAGTCATCGGCCTCTGTTTGGCTGGCTGCCTATGTAGCATCCTACAGGAACATGGCATATTCCTTTCAACTGGCCTTAGTTCGATAATTAATTAATGGACATATATTGTTGGTCTCCATCTATTTTAATACGTTTCTACATTGTTTTCTCAATGTTTTAACAAATCTTTGGCTTTATGTGTACTACTTCTGTATTTAATAATTTGTAAAATTTAAACTTGCATTTTACCTGAGAACTTGTCACAGGATGCTGTACCTACACTCAATGAAAAGCTCTATAAAAGTAAACTGAATCTAATTAAAAAACTTTTTAAAATAAATTAGTGTTAAATTCAAGTTCTTTACTTGAGAGAAACTCCTTTACTTCATCTTCACAATATTCATCTATTTCCTAAGTTGCTTAACCAGGTAATCTCTACAGCATTACTTACCTTTTTATATTGTACGGTTACAGTCTGCAATTTTTGTTACTTCAACATGTTTTGAATGGCTTTTTTAGTTTGCATTACTCTTGTATGTCAATTTCAATGAACAAAATGCTCTTTGCATCCATTTTTGATGACCTTTAATGAGTTTCACCACTTTCTTCCTTCCCTTCTTCAGAGCTAGTTCATATGACCTGACAGATCACTGCACTCTGGGATCAGAGTAGCATCAGTCTGTTTCTCTGTGGAAATAGCAAGTTTGGTAAATGTATGCTCAGCTGCCAGATCAACTGCTCCTAAAATTCTGGCGGTTGAACAAGTGCTAATAGCATTTGCTGGTCTAACATTAACTTTTCTGGAAAGACACCTCAGGTTAGGTTGTTTTGCAAACCAAGACTGTCTTCCAGGGCTTCCTTTAACCTATGCAATAATTTAGAAAGTCTCTGATTGACTGGCCAGCAAAAGATTCTTGGCAATATACAGACAATGTAAGAAAAAATGTTTCTCACTAACATTCAATCTTATCAACTTGACTCTTGATTCTTGTTTTGGACTTTGACAATCATTTTTTGCATCTTTTTTATAAATTACACTTCCTGCCTGACCTCTGGCTTTTCTTCTGATGTGCCTCTAGAATAAAGCATTCATTTCCCAGCCTTTTTAAGAGATTGTCGTGCTGCTACCTTCAACTTTATGGAATAATGAGTAGGTTTATGTAAAGTGCAGCTCATGCTGCAATAATAGTGGTAATGTAACACTAATGAAAGTTCTCTTTCCTACTCAGGGCTAATAGTAACTCTTTCAAAAGAAATGACTATGGAAAATAAAAAGTACAGTAATTGGAAATTAACAGAAATGTCTATTTGGTGAATCTCTAGTGTCACGTGACGAACTAAACTTTTAAAAGACACCTGTCCCACTATAAATTGCCTTTCTAATGTGTTCAAAAAGGACTCATTTTTGTAGATTTTGCCTCTTTTTCAGGACCCAGTTGGTCATGTGACAGCCATACCAATTTACAATGGGTGTGAGGACAAAGCTAATAAATTGCATGGAGACCCACAAGAATGGGTGAGTGCATTTTTGCTATTAATCACCAGTCACACATAGAGCTCACTTTGCCTTTCCAATTCTTGTCTTAAGAGTGCAATAAATAGTATGAGTGCAATTATTGAACAGAAACAGTCATTGAATTATAATCCCAAATAACTCAAAATAGGCAAAACACATACAGTATATAATGAAAAGGTGCCCTGCTAATAATAGGTGTCTAGGGGGTCAAGCAACACCAAGACAGCACACAGCAGGACCAGGACCAACAAAAACATCCAAAGATTAGAGTGAGCTATACTGGAAGCAAATGAGGTCCTTTAGATGCTGGTATGGGAACATAGGGGCCACTGGTGGAAGTAAGCTCTGCATTACGAAGGACTGACAGCAAGTCTTGACAAAGGCATGCAGGGCTTTGCATCCCTATCTAATGCTGTCTATTCTATTCTGTTCTACCTTATTTGCCCATTTTCTACTAATCTCTCATTCCTATTCTCAGCTTCACACTCCTTATCCTAAAATTTCACATTGCTTATGACAATTAACTTTGCGCTTGCCTCTTTCCATCATTAAACTTCATTACTTATGCAGGGGTCAACAATTTATATTTGTACCCTGGAACTGCATGTGTGTTAAAATTTATCCTGGCAATGATGAAGACCATAAAATGGAACTATTCCTTGTTATTATAAATAAAATACACAATGAGTCTCTTGATCACCAGTAATGGTCATGAGGCAGTAAATGAACAGGAACAAGAATGTGTCAATTAGGGAATCCATTCCCGGGCTTCCAGGATTCCCAGACATTTTTCATTCCCGGGAATGAAACTGCTATAATTCCCGGAAACCGGGAACAGCCAAGTTCGCATATATAGCGTGTTGCCCAGAGGGGACTGGGCGGTCTCTTGGTCTGGAATCCGTACAGATTTTATTTTTTTTCTCCAGCCTTTGAGTTTTTTTTTGTTTTTTCTGTCCACCCTGGCCATCGGACCTTACTTATTCTATGTTAATTAATGTTGACTTATGTTTATTTTTATTTTTCTATTCTTCATTTTGTAAAGCACTTTGAACTACATTTTTTTGCATGAAAATGTGCTATATAAGTAAATGTTGTTGTTGTTGTGTAAAGGTGTAAAAATCTATCAAGAAATAACAGAGTTATAGTTGAAAATAATTAAGTGGCACGGTTTTTTGGCCCACGGTGTAGTGTGTTGCGATTAATTCACTCAACAACAGACCAGCAGCAGTCAGTCTCCCGGCTCAGTGGACTGGGAGGAGTCTGCACTCTGCAGCTCACGAATGCCGGGATGGGGACAGACTTCATTAACATCTGTCAGACAACAGCTTTGAACAGCAACTTCAATGTGTTAGTTTTTTGCATCCGCATTATTTGTACCAAGAAACGTGCCATCACAGAATGATGACAAGAAACTGGATATATCAGTAAAAGCTGAAATGGTGGTGTTTCAGAGCAACGGCAAGCATGAGCGTTGTTTAGAACAAGTGTATCAGTATCTGATGGCTGTGCTGCCTACTTCAGTGAAGGCAGAGCGTGCTTTCTCAGCGGCTGGCTTACTCTGCATGAATGTGCGCTCTCACCTGGACGACTGCACGCTGGACACGTTGTGCTTTCTACGCTCTTATTACCGCAACTAATTAGATACTTATATGACAGCATGAACTGCTTGTAGATAAGGTTAGTCTTTTATTGGTGTCAACATATTACAGTATTTTTATTAAAAATAAGTGTTGGTTGTTCTAAAACCGTTCACATGTGAGATGCCTGTGCACTGTGTCATCCACGGGCGCCCAGGATTCCCGGGAATGACATGCGGGATTTCCAAATTCCCAGGAATGGATAAACCCGTCCGGGAATGGATTCCCTAGTGTCAATAATGTGTATGCAAAAAACAAAAGCAAGAGAAAGAGCTCAAGAGAAGGAGAGGGGTAAAGTGAGAAACGAAGTTGAATGAAAAGTTACATTAAAAAAGTACAAAAATGAAAAAGGGCATACAAGGATAAGGTTAGAAAATAAAACTATGGATAAAAGATGACATCCCCTTAGGTCATCACTTGTACAAGTGCCTTCCTGAAGAGTTTTAAAAGGAAAAACACCATTTTTCTAAGCTTCCTAGAAGGACTTTCAAATCCTGTCATAATGATATTCAGCACACCAGTGGGAGCAGCTGTGGTGACAAAAGATTGGCAAATAGCAAATTGTATTAATTTTTTCAAAAACAATTATAAGAGACCCAGCAAACTGAAGTCCAGTGTATCTGACATCATCGAAGGGAAAAGTAATGGAAAGGCTTATCTTAGTGAAACAGGATAAATATGTTTTCAACAATAAGAATCTTGATAATATCCACCATGGATTTAGGAAAGGTCGGTTATGTCAGATAAACTTGATTGATTTCTTTCAATAAATGATGAATTAGATGTGAGGAAATCAAAATATTTTTCTTGATTTTAGAAGACACAGTGAACATAACTATAGCTGAAGAAGTAAATATTTTTAGCATTATTGGTTCATTAAAATAGAGCTATGCTTTTGACTAAGAAACAGAAAACAATGAATTTCATGAAAGGTTTTCTGAGGGTGTTAACAGTGAGTTTGTTTCTAGGCCAACTCTTAGTGTGTCTTGTCAAAGAATTAGAAAATAAAGGCAATATGTACATATAGTAAAACTCTCTGAAGAAGAGCTGCATACAGCTAGGAAATTAATATTTGCTATTCCTATATTTGACAGGACCCATAAAGCAACAAACAAATGTCAGTATGTGAAAAGACATCCAAAAAGCATACAAAAGAAAAAGATATAGGAAATACACACTACACAAGGGAGCTCAGCAGTGAAAGGCTATTAGTTAACACAGCTTAGTCTAGGAAGAATCTAGTGCGTGATATCTGTATGATTCAGCCTGGTTATTTAAATCAATTGTTTAATAAAATCTTCAAGTTAACTTGCAACCTCTTCATTCTGCCTCATGAGGAAAATGCTGTGGGTAATTCAGACAAATTCTTTAATCCTCTCAGACATTGAAGTAAGATTTTCACTACTCAGTAGTTATTACAAACTTGAACTTTAAATATGCAGCTTTTATTTTACAGGACTCTGGAGCTGTGAGACAGCAACATTATATACTGTAACACCATACTGCTTGCAATGCTCTGTTCAATAATATAATTAGAAAGCCATTGTAATTTCTGAACAAAGTTCACATATTACTGAACTGACAAATAACAGATTGATCCTTTCAACAAGGCTTTTGGTACATAAAAAAAACAATTTCATTTGTGTAAGATGACTTCAGTGACTTCAGTAAATTTGTATTCTTAAAGCTGGACCTGGTTATTAATCTTCTCAGCAACCTAGGCCTAGTCTAACATTTTTTCTACAAAAGACTAAACACTGTTACTTAAATCAACTAAGTGACTTTATGAATGTACAAAGAAAGCCAATGCATTCTCTAATTTTGTTATCACTATTAACATCATTAAAAAACTATTAAGCAACGCCATCTAAATAAGGTATTACACAATTACTATGGAATGCAATATAGTACTCATTGGAATTCAATAAAATCATACTCAAATAAGCAGAATTGTTAACATTTTAAGCTCAACCTGTAATAGAATTTAATCAAACATTAACACTTTCTGTCATCAATAACATTTTATAAAATTAAAAAGGTGTGGAAATATCCTCCAGCCAAGACTGCAATCCAGCAGAAATCTATTGAATATTGGCTTCAAACATATTACTGCTATTCTTATATTATTAATGTTTCATTAAGCTTGTCAGAAGTTAAGGCTCCAAATACTAATAGTACATTTTACATATAAGTATTTCCCAGGTAACAAGAAAATGTATTATTTCATAGTACTAGTCAGGGTTGATCAAAAGTTTGAATGCTTTCCTTTAAACTTAGCTTCCAATTCAGCCTGACACATAACTGACCAGTGTAGAAGAATTATTATCTTCTGAGTTATGAGCACTTATTTTTAATACAACATTAGTCCTGTTGCAAGTGAAAAACCTTTCTGTAATATCAGATTATACATTGGCATTGAAAGACATCAATAGATGGTGGTAAAAGTGAATGATACATTGTTGCAGGTGCTGTGCGTGCTCTCTGTTGTTCACCTTTACAACGACTGTGTAAGAATCGATATAAACTTGAAAGATCTACCAGCTTTGCTTGTGAAAATATGAACTGCAACATATGCTTCCAAAGAATATAATATGCCTTGTCAAAAGGACTGCTGTTAAGATAGCTGATAAAGAAGATCCACAGGAGATGCAGATTTCAGTACTTAAAACACCTGAATCAACAAATCATAAACTGTCTAATTGAAAATGCAAATATGCAACAGCAGAATATAGTCACAGTCCTTTAACGGGTAACATACATAGACCACATTGCTTATTTAAACTTTATTTTATGTTGTTATGAAATATATTAATGCAGTGGTCAAAATGATAAAAAAACATATCATAGCAGACAGAATTACTTCTCAAATCCGTGGAGCCAAATATCTGCAAGGGTCTACACGTGTGTCTGTCTCCTCTGTCGCAGCACTCATTACAATGTACATATCTGAATAACAGTGCTGCACAAGCTATAATATTTTTACATGTTTGTTTTGTGTTTATTTCTTAAATTAAAAAGTGCAGATGTACTTAAATCTTTATCAAAATGTTTAGTTTCTTAAGGAAAGGATAATTAATTAGATGTCCAGGACGGCTGCTTTATTTTTCTTACCACAAACTTTGGTACTGAAGTTAAGCTGTTCATTTTATTTTTTGTTTGACTCTCAGCATTCTTTTTGACTGCTCTTTTGGTTTGTCACTTCATTATCATTGCTCATCTTTCTTTAATATTAAAACAAGCTTTCACCTGCTGTTAACAGTTCTGTTTCTTTTATATAGCTCGCCAGGTTAAACAAAATCAAAATGCCTGAATTTATACAATTTTTTTATAGTTACATTGCTCAGTTGCTTGATTGTACATTGAATTATTTTGTTCTTATGTATATATTTTATTAGGCCATTGTGATTTAAAATAAAAAGAACATACATTGTGAAGTAAATAATCTATTCTTAAATGTGTAAAACTGAGTCATTTGAATAGTTTATACGTAAGGACCACATAAATCAAGAGTGAATTTTGGTATATCCCAAGCACACAATTATATATTGACTCATCTTCCTTTGAATTTCTATAAAATATGAAAATTACTGCATTTGGCAATTTTCTCCTATTTTGTGTATAGCGAAAGACATAATTACATTGCATGCACATTCTTATATGTATACTCAGTATGAGTGAATTTTGAAAACAAACATTTACAAGGCAAAAAGGAAATATCACAGAGATGACAAGTGAATAAATCAGTTAAAAATGTAAGCTTTCACACAGCAGTGAGTTCAAACAGAATACACAATTATGCATAAGAAATGGAACAGAGAATTACAATTAGGGCACTAGAAAACCTAAGCTAAAACATGTGATAAAACATGTTTTTAGCATAGCTCGGGCAATTTTTATAAAAGGTCTTCATGAATAGATGAAGCAATCAGTCAATGAGATGGAGGAAATAGCTTAAGTACTAAATACATTACCCAAGAATTTACCAAAGAAGACTCAAATGTAAAGCTTTAGGCAATAATAATAACAGTAACAGTATTAAAGGATTCTGACATAGTGCAGAACATGTGTCAAAGGAAAGAAATGTATTGAATAAAATAAACACTTTCCAGCATCTTTTAGCAAAACTCTTCAAAACGTTTTCTTCCAGATCAAGAGCAAGGCACAGATGACAAAAGAGCTGCTACAGTTAAAATATGACTGTAAACTCAAAGCCCTTATCTAAACCTTATTATTCATTGTGGTCACTGATGCTTACTGCATACTGTATGTGAACTTAATTCAAAGATGTTTGCAGATGTTAAACCTAATGTATTAGTTCATCACAGCTGTAACTGGAACTACAATTCTTGAAAGCTGCCCAGATTTAACTAAAGACTTTTTGTTATTTTTTTTAATCACAAAGTATCAGTCAAAAGTATGTTAATATAAGTATCTTTTAACATTGTAACATGAAAATAAGTAATACATTAGCAATAACAGAGAGAAATGTACAGATTTATACATAAAGAAGCTGTTTACTAAAGATTATAGGGCTAATTAATAGCTAGCATATCTCATTTTCCCATCCACTTTTCAAAAGCTGTCAAGGCTTCTACATGAACTACTTAACTTGGTAGTTTATTCTAGATTCCCAATAACACTACAACTACCAGTAAATTGTATTATTAAAGTAAAACAAAAAATCCATAAAATATTGAAATAAGATCAGCATGTGATTCTTACAGAAATGAAGAAAAAAAAAGAAATGAAAACTTGATTCCCCTCAAGTGGAAATAAAAGAATAACAATATTGACAACTCATCACACACAGCTATTTGATAAAATAAAAATTTGGAAAACAAATTCATATTAAAAGTGATAATTGCACGCTAATGAAGCAGTTTGTTGAAAGCAGACTGTGAATATGAATCTGTGGGTGAATGGACATTCACTCCACCTAGTGGACGAAATTGAGCACTTTAGACTCTGATAAAAATGCCTTGGTAGCGAGGGCTCTGCTACAGAACATTTCTCTACAAATCAGTGGATTAGTCAGGTGTTTCAAATGTACTTTCTTGACAGCTGTAATGTTTTAAGCTTTCATTGAAACCAATCTCTTTATTAGGAACCAATTACTGTTAACATGATATGCTCCCATTATTGCTAATCAGAAACTTATACATGGGAATTTTAGGTTTATGACCAACAAATATGAACAAAATATTAATGACAACTAAAATGACTACAGCTCTACAATCCTCACACATTTTCTCTGTTTTTATAGGCACACACGGTGAAAATAGGAGAAAGTAAGCCATTCAACTGTTAGCTTGCTTATTTTGTACAACATATATTGATTAAGAAAAGGAAGCAACTAAGGTAAAATGAAGTCAAACATTTATAGAACTCATTTTTTTTAACTTAGTATGGCTTATAATGAATAGAAGCACTCACAATTAATCACTGCAATCCTTACAAATAACTAAGTATTGAAAAATGTTTAACAGCATCAGTACATTAACACAACTTCTTTTTGATTCTTGTTTTTTAATTGGTCATGTTTTGGGCATGATTGCAGGTGTATGTATTTAATGTAAATAGTATTTCCCTTTCCTGATTTCTTCTAATATTGAAAACATTTGAAATTGAATATGTTCATGTCTTCTACCTAAATCTAATATTACTTAATGAGTTACAGAGTGAACAAATAAGACTTTTTTTTTTAACTTAGTTTATCTAATGAAGAAAGTTACCCAACACAAACTTGTACTGTGTAAAAAATGCCCTGGTCACATCAAATCAATCCAATTCAAAGAATAATTGGAGTTGGCTGATTGAAAAAACAAAAATCAAAAATAGCCAGGCTTAATTAAAACCAGTCCTGCTTAATAATAACATCTTTTTTTTTTAAATTCTTACTGTCAAAGCTGAGATGCTAACAAAGACTTAATAAGAAAATCATGCCACAATAAAATGAAACTCGGAGATAAAAAAAAAACAACTGCTGATACCTGTTAGTTAAAAAAGGACTATAAAGTCATTTCTAAGGCTCAGAGACAGCACCGAATCACAATGAGAACCATATTCTCCAAGTGAGAACACCAGGAACAGTAGTGAATGTTCTCAGGAGTGGCTGGCCTGCCAGGAGCACACTGTGAAATCATCTGGGAAGTCACAAAGGATCCTAAAAACCAGCAAGAAACTGCAGGCTGCACTTGCCTCAAGAAAATTCATTGTATATGACTTCAAAATCAGAAATACATAGGGATAAAGGGGTTTATTTAGAGAGCAGCAAGGCAGAAACCACTGCTAATTAAGAACAATGTAAATGGACATCATTCACCTGGATGATCCTCAAGCCTTTTGGAGAAATGTTCTATGGGGACTCAATACAAAAGTGAAACATTTTCAGCAACATTTTTCTTTATTGACAGCATCAAACAGACATAGCATTTAACAGTAAGAATATCATACCAAATGTCAAAGATGGTGACGGTAATATGGTGCTTTTAGGACACTTTGCTATCTCAAGACCTGGATGACTTGCCATAACTGAAGCAACCTTGTATTCTACTTTGAATCAAATTGTTTTTGAAAACCTCCTGTTAACTGAGGTTGCAGTGCCGTTTCGTCTTAAACTAAGACAATTATCTAAATCACAAATACAAGTCCACACCAAAATGGCAGATAACAAAAAACATTTTGAACACGTCTAGTCAAGCTCCAGAGCTAACATCTATATAAATGCCATGGCAGGACCTAAAGGAGCAGTCCATAATTAAGCACTTTCCAGTGTTTCTACATTAAAGCAGTTCTGCCAGGCAGAATGAGCTACAATTGTTTCACACAGATGTGAAAGACTGACACTAAATTAAAGGAAGTGTCTGTTTGTGGTCAGTTCAAAACAGACATTAACTGAAAAAAACACAAAGAACTCTGGAGAATCAATGACAGAGCACTGAAAAACTGCACAGCTTCTGTTTAAATAGTGTAAAACACTGTGTTTCACCAAGTGACACCAAACAACCAAAATTAAGAGACATTTAACAGGCTGTTTTTTACAAGGCAGGCATAGTTAAAGGCAGAGAACTAAGCATAGCTAAGGGTTCACACCTCTTTGAATGAGGACGTGCATACTTAAAATAATAATGAGTAAATGTTCTGTAATATACATAGTAGATTAACCTGAAATATTCCTACAGGGTTAGTGGCCATTATAAAATAAAACATCTTAAGTATTAAATTGCAGTTAGCCAAAACAAAATATATATTACCCATTCTTCTTTTTCATTAAGGCAATATTGAAGTTCAAATTTCAGATCCCGATAATACCTCTGTGGACTTTCTATGTTTTACCTGTGTTAGTATGGGTTTTCCTCTGGATAATATGGTTTGCCCCTCACATCTCAAAGATGTACGTAAGTATGTTTCATTGTCAATTTTAAATTCACCCAATATGAGTGAGTGCAGGGGTGTTTGAAAATGTGCCCACTGATAGACTGGTACCATATCCATTTTAGAAAAAGCGAGCTAGACAATAGATACATCTTTCTCCCTATTGGTAACTTAGACAAAATTCACTTCAGTATATATTGTATATATACAAAAATGTATATATTGTAATGGCACGGACAAGTTACATCAGCCAGGGATGAGTCACCCAAGTATGAGCTGAAATTACATTACCAGTGGCAGGAGAACCTATAGAAATGGCAAGCCTGTAAAGTTGTATGCTTTTCTACTAGTGCAGCAAGAGGCTGGCAGTCCAATTAAGGATAGTGAGCCACATAAAAATGCCCAGAGACTTAAAGCAGACCTGCATGGCTCTTTGAAGGAGGTGCGGGAGAATCTTGAGGCTTAGATCTGCAATCTGGAGTGTCTTTAGCAGCAGCAGTACAGAGGGGAAGACAGCTGAGAGACTGCCACCTCTGCAGCTCCACCACCACTTCTCCATCTACTAAGGTCCATTACCTCCATCTACTAAGGTCCATTGTAGATGCCTAACTAAGCCTCATTAAGCTGGGGAAAAATTTGGTAGATTGAGTTGCCACTGACCCAAAGTGAGCTGTGATAGGCAGGGCTGGCGGTAAAAATGTGCAGGCAAAGGACCTAGAACACAGTTTGCAGCTCCAGTTCAGTGAAGGAAACAGCCAAGAGACCAGTACATCTGCATCTCCACACAAGGAGATTTGCCTGCTTGCCTGCAACTGACCAGTGTTGATCGCCTTTGCTGCATCATATGACAGTGTTAGCACTCAACATTTTAGTTGTGTCATTTGACAACACAGCCCTCACAATCCATTCTAATGTGCCCTTGTCATCCACTGCCTAACTAAAGCATAAGAGAAGCCCATGCTCTTCCAACAAGTTTATGCTCTGTGGCAAGGAGTTGGATGTGGTTGCTGAGAACAATGACTTCAGTAAGAGGCCATTGTAACTTCACTAACAAGTTACATCAGCCAGGGATGAGTCACCCAAATATGAGCTGGCATTGTCTCACCAGCGGATGTAGAAGGAAATTTTTTTATATTAGCATAGAGAATAGTAAATTAACATAAAGAGCCATAAAAAGTAATCAAAAGCTTCTAAAACATTAGATTAAGCCTAAATTGAATGTTAAGCAAATAAGATAGGTCAAGCAAATAGTTAACTAAAAATCAGTTATATTGCATTATTTTTTAAGCTTACAGCAAAATTTCCAGAGTAAGAAAAGAACAGGAAAATTGACACACAGAAACCAGCTTAGAACAGGATAAGAGGTTGAGAACACCTGTGTTCAAGGCTTAGGAAGCTAAGGAAGTGATAACAGAGATGAATGGCTCTGGAAGGCACATAGCAAAACCAGCTGGATTGGTGAATCAGCAGAAAGGGAACAAAAGGCTTTTGCTGTAAGCAAGGTCACACTGTAATGCATGAAAAGAAAATCTTAGTAAATTCAGGCTTTAGCAAAAATATTAGAAGAACATATTAGAAATTAGCTTTAGTGTAGAAATTAAGACTAATCAAGTATGCCAAGCAATGATTAAATGAAAGCACATACTATATTTCTTTTTAATTAAAGCTTAAGTTTCAGGTCACTATTATAGAAAAGTTTGGAAGGTTTAAGAAAGGAAATGATGAGAGGAAACCTATATATGGAATTGAAGCCTTGGCCAGTTAGAGAAAATGGGAACAGCATAGAAAAATAAAAATACCACGAGGGGGCCAGTGATAGGAAAGTAAGGAGATAATAAGGGTTCCCATGGGAACTCAAGGTTCGGCCGGACAGGAGTAGAAGGGAGTCAGAGAAGATGGGCAAAAGAGCTCATTCGAGCGAGGTCAGAAAAGATAGGAAATGACATAAGAAAAGCCCAAAGATGGTAAGAGGAAGCCATCCACCCAGTCTTAGACCAATCAAAATAAGCCGAACACACACCAAGAGGAATAATGGACAGTAAAACCAGGTGCAGAATGAGCTAATCGAACAAGGTCAAAATGATAAGAAATTGTTATAAAAACTTCAATTGCTGTAATGTTCAGGGCTCAATCTCATTCGGCCGAATTGGGTTGAGTCCGTGTTGTTGATTTATTGCAATAAAGCTTTAAAACTCTGTCTATCTTGAGTCCTAATAGCCTTTATTTTTAGGTAAAAAGCCTTCTGATGATGAATTTTACGCCACGACACGGATGGGGTGCCTATGTAAATGGCAAACCTCCAAAGTTGCATGCCTTTTAAAATAGTGTGGCAAAAGGCAATCAGTCCTTTTAAGGTTAGCAAGCCACTTTAAAGAGCATAGAATTCATCCACTGCAGAGCTCACAACCGATACTACAATATATATACTGTATATATATATACTAGCAGAATACCCGCGCTTCGCAGCGGAGAAGTAGTGTGTTAAAGAAGTTATGAAAAATAAAAGGAAAAATTTTAAAAATAACGTAACATGATTGTTAATGTAATTGTTTTGTCATTGATATGAGTGTTGCTCTCATATATATATATACTAGCAAAATACCCGCGCTTCGCAGCGGAGAAGTAGTGTGTTAAAGAAGCAATGAAAAAGAAAAGGAATCATTTTGAAAATAACGTAACATGATTGTCAATGTAACTGTTTTGTCACTGTTGTGAGTGATGAGTGTTGTTGTCATATATATATATATATATATATATTTACACACATACATAAACATATATATATATATATATACATATCTATACATATACACATATATATATACATATATATATCTACATATACTGTATACACATACATATACACACACATAAATACATATATATATACATACATACACACACAAATACATATATATATACATACATACACACACACATATATAAACATATATATACATATACATACATATCTACATATATACACACACAGCTATTTCGTATCAGTGCAATACGCTGCTTGTTAAAACGGATAACTCCCGCTCTTACGTGCAAGTCTGCGTGAATATTATGAACATAATGCTGCATAAGGTTCGAGCCGCATGTAGATGGACTTTTTTTGTTCTTCGAAATCACCAAAGCGCCGTGCAAACTCAGTGCACTCAGTTTATCAGCAAAGTGCGTATTTGGGAACACCGTAGTGACGACTTGGTTCAACATTACTTGGCAACAGGGAAAGTGAGGCAAGGTGCACTGGTGCATTTGTGTCTCCCATAAAAGCAGCTTCACTTGAAATCACTTTGTGATTGTGCACGGTTTTAAAACGTCCGCTGAAGTGTCAGATTCTTATTTAATTATGCTGCTTTCTGTATCTTCTGCATTGCATTCAGGTTAACCTGATGTTTTGTCTCATAGTGCCGTCTTATATTAAATTCTGTAATTACAGCCACATTAGCTCCACAAATGAGACACACGGGTTTAGTAAACATATACTCAGCCTCCCATCGGTTTTTAAAGGCTCTATTTTCAGAATCAACTTTTCTCTTCAGCATCGTGTGAGCTAGCTTCGCAATAACTTGATTAACTCGGTAAGTGTTCGGCAAGGCAGCTGAAGCGCTGCATTATGGGATCTGTAGTTTATTGTGTTACCAGCGCTTAATATACCCGGGCTTTAATAACAATAATACAGTATATAAAATGATCTCGCGGGCCGGATATAATTACACGCCGGGCCGGATGTTTGACACATATGGACTAAATAGAACTTGAAAAGATATATTTTTTCAAATGTGATCGCGCAATTCAGATAGAGTTGACGCGCACTACAGCCTGCATGCCTCAATAAGTCATCCTTCCCTCGCTCTTACTTTTTTACCGTTCATCTAATGAATACACTGAGTATGGCTTTACCAAAACAATCACTGATGGCGAATAAAGTATCCATTATTCGAGTATGTAGATCGGGATATATATATATACATATATATATATACCCGCGTATCGTAGCGGAGAAGTAGTGTGTTAAAAAGCTATGAAAAAGAAAAGGGAATATTTTAAAAATAACGTAACATGACTGTCAATATACAGTATTTGTTTTGTGAGTGTTACTGAGTGTTGCTGTCATCAAGGATTTGATTATCATTATTTCTTTCAATCAGGTTCGTATTTGTAGGATGTGTTGTGTTCAAGTTACATTCCGTGTTTGTCAATCGTTGTAAAGATGACAGGTTTCATTCATCGATTCGTTTCTTACTGCATCAATAAACAGCTCGTCTTCTTCTTTATCTGAGACCTGACACACTGCATGCACGGTTTATTTTACACTGTCTTCCTTTAGCGGGACATTGACTTTTTCCACCGTGTGCTTTGTTTCCACAGTAGCTGCATTTATGAATATGCTTATCAGACGCTTCATATTTTTTGCTGCCTTTTCAATTGTGTAATTCGGTTTTTGTTCAGCGCTCTTTGGAACTGTTGCTTTTTATCTGTGCACTGCGTCAGTTCACGTGAGCCACTCGGTGTACTTGCATCGAAGGTTCCCAGCTATGCTATGATCAGCGAGCGGAAGCAGAGAGCGGATCAGCGAGCGGAAGCAGAGAGCGGCGGCGGCGTCTCCCACAGGCACGTAGCCCTTTGAAAGCACACGAGCAAGTTCACCTGAGATAAAGCCGGCAGCTGACCAGTAGAAATAACCGGCAGTGAGAAATTAAAGTCGATCGCTTAGCGGGTGGTGGAAACTTAAAAGCGACGGTGATTCAGCTCAACACGGAAAGCGCAGAAGCACCTATAAAAACGGCAAAGATGACTTCAACATTTAATGTAAGTTCTATCTGCTCTCTGCCCATCGAGGGCACGTTTATATGTTGTGTGTCCTGCAGTATGTACAGCTCAGGTTTTCCGGCCGACAGTGCAGATAGCTTCACCTGCCAAAAATGTTTAGTTAATTTAGAGTTGGTCGGGAAAATACGCGAATTGGAGGACCGCGTTAGGAATCTGATAGCGATTAGGCAAACCGAAAATTGGATCGACTCGGTTTGTTTAGACAATTCGGCTACATCTGATTCGCTTCAGTCTCTCCAGGTCCCACTGTAGTCAGTGCGAGGCCGAAATCAGCAGCACCAATTCAGCCACAGGGCGAGTGGGTAACAGTAAGACGGGGGTCTAAGAATCCAAAATTTAGTCCCCCAGCACCCAGGTCACCAATTCGGACCCAGAACAGGTTCTCAGCTCTCCAGCGCCTGTGGAAACTGAGAATAATAAAGTGCTCATAATTGGCGATTCCATAGTGCGGAATGTTAGAATTCCAAACTATGTTAAACCAGCAGTTAATGTTAAGTGCCTTGCAGGGGCCAAGATTTCTGGCATAAAGGCCGCATTGGACCGTGTTGCCGACGATGAAGTATCTACCTTATTGCTGCATGTCGGCACTAATGATATTTATTTACAGCAATCTGAGGTATTAAAGCGAACTTCATCTCTCTATGCACCAAAGCTAAAACAAAATGTCGGAATTTAATTGTATCTGGTCCCTTACCAAGATTGTATAGAGGGGATGTGATTTATAGCAGATTGCATTCCTTTCACTGCTGGCTAGAAACCTGGTGTGCAAATAAAAGCATAGCATTTGTGAACAATTGGGATGATTTTTGGGAAAGGCCTGGATTTTTCAGAAGAGATGGTCTTCATCCTAACTGGAGGGACTCTTATGTATTATCCCAAAATATGGCAGCAAAACTGCCTGGTTGACTGATTAGAGCACCATCCAGGCCGCAGTCATGTGATCTTAAATCACAGGCTGTTGTTTATCCCACCTGTTATTTTCCTGAAGCTGTTACCCATAATCCCTGTTGTGGGGCATCCAGTAAATTTAGTCTTGAAACAAACCATAAATTAATTGATAACCAAAAATAAGGTGTATAATTAGACCAAGGGATAAAACCAGACACTCCACCAGGGGCATCTGTAATAGAAATTTAATTCAAATTAAAACAAAAATATATCAGCAGTTCAGAAAGAACCATGCAGTTTTAAATGCTGTTTATTGAACATTCGCTCTCTTGGCACTAAAGCTGTTTTGGTAAATGATATAATATTAAGTACAAAATCTGATCTGTGTCTTCTTACTGAAACCTGGCTTAGTAAATGTGACACTGTTCCCCTAGCTGAGGCGTCACCAGATGGATACTCGTTCCTTCATAAGTCTAGAGATTCTGGTCGAGGAGGAGGCCTTGGAATAATTCATTGTAACAAAATGCAAATCACTCCTAAAAATTTAGGCAACTTTACATCCTTTGAGGCATTCATTTTAAATATTAAAACAGATTCCAACACAATTATAGTGCTAGTCTACAGACCACCAGGGCCATATTCATTGTTCATGACTGAATTTAGCAACCTTCTGTCTGATTTGGCTATAAATTATGATCACGTAGTTCTGATGGGGGATTTTAATGTACACATTGATGTGGAAACTGACACTTTTAGCAAATGTTTTACTTATTTGTTAAATTCAGTAGGATTTTGTCAGATTGTCAAAGGTCCAACTCATAATCATAACCATACATTAGATTTAATTATAACTTACAAAGTTGAAATTCAAAATTTAAATATTACTCCATTAAATGTAGTTATTTCCGATCACTTCTTAATTACGTTTGATTTAGTTCTGCCCATGCCAGCACTCGCAGATTAAAACAAAGACAGTGCGACATCTAGATTGTAATTCTGCTTCAAAATTTATAGATACCTTGAGTAAGTCGAGTGTAATTGTGGAAAACCATTTAGATCAGTTAACATCAAATGTAAACGTGGAAAACAATTTAGATCAGCTAATATCACATTATAATGTGACCTTGAGAGATGCTCTGGACACAGTGGCTCCCCTAAAACAAAAGTGATCAAAGCACATAGAAACTCTCCCTGGTTTAATGAAAACACTCGAGCTCTTAAATTAGAGTGTCGAAAACTGGAGCGCAGATGGAGAACAACAAAGCTACATGTCTTTCAAATTGCATGGACAGAGAGTGTTAATAAATATAAAAGGCCCTCTTTAAAGCTCGCTCAGAATACTATTCTACATTAATAGATAGCAATAATAAAAAGGTACTTTTTAGAGCAGTGGCTAAATTAACAAATGGGAATTCAGATCAACAGTGCAAAATACCAACAGATATTAGCAGTACAGACTTTATGAACTTCTTCAATGAGAAAATTAAAAATATAAGATCCCAGATCTCAGCATCACAGTACAAACCAAATACTAGCTTAGCAGACCCTGCTCACATTGCATTCAGCACTTTAATAATTTTAATCCTGTAACTGAGCAGGAAGTCTTAACTTTAATTTAAAATGAAGCCCACTACTTGTTCCCTAGATCCAGTGCCAACAAAACTAGTAAAAGTGCAATGGATGTTCTTGTAGCACCATTCTAACATTATCAATAGTTCATTATTGCATGGCACAGTACCTGATGCACTAAAAGTGTCAGTCATTAAACCTTTACTTAAAAAGTCAGACCTAGACCCACACATACTAAATAACTATAGGCCTATTTCAAATTTACCATTTCTCTCTAAAATACTAGAAAAGTAGTCGCCAGTCAGCTTCAGTCACACCTTACGCATTACAATTTATTTGAGAAATTCCAGTCTGGCTTTCGCACTGGTCATAGTACAGAAACGGCACTA